>NC_079884.1:5483047-6210561 GCF_029227915.1 Hydractinia symbiolongicarpus | reverse complement strand
CCTAACCCTAACCTAACCCTAACCCTAACCCTAACCCTAACCCTAACCCTAACCCTAACCCTAACCCTAACCCTAACCCTAACCCTAACCCTAACCCTAACCCTAACCCTAACCCTAACCCTAACCCTAACCTAACCCTAACCCTAACCCTAACCCTAACCCTAACCCTAACCCTAACCCTAACCCTAACCCTAACCCTAACCCTAACCCTAACCTAACCCTAACCCTAACCCTAACCCTAACCCTAACCCTAACCCTAACCCTAACCCTAACCCTAACCCTAACCCTAACCCTAACCCTAACCCTAACCCTAACCCTAACCCTAACCCTAACCCTAACCCTAACCCTAACCCTAACCCTAACCCTAACCCTAACCCTAACCCTAACCCTAACCCTAACCCTAACCCTAACCCTAACCCTAACCCTAACCCTAACCCTAACCCTAACCCTAACCCTAACCCTAACCCTAACCCTAACCCTAACCCTAACCCTAACCCTAACCCTAACCCTAACCCTAACCCTAACCCTAACCCTAACCCTAACCCTAACCCTAACCCTAACCCTAACCCTAACCCTAACCCTAACCCTAACCCTAACCCTAACCCTAACCCTAACCCTAACCCTAACCCTAACCCTAACCCTAACCCTAACCCTAACCCTAACCCTAACCCTAACCCTAACCCTAACCCTAACCCTAACCCTAACCCTAACCCTAACCCTAACCCTAACCCTAACCCTAACCCTAACCCTAACCCTAACCCTAACCCTAACCCTAACCCTAACCCTAACCCTAACCCTAACCCTAACCCTAACCCTAACCCTAACCCTAACCCTAACCCTAACCCTAACCCTAACCCTAACCCTAACCCTAACCCTAACCCTAACCCTAACCCTAACCCTAACCCTAACCCTAACCCTAACCCTAACCCTAACCCTAACCCTAACCCTAACCCTAACCCTAACCCTAACCCTAACCCTAACCCTAACCCTAACCCTAACCCTAACCCTAACCCTAACCCTAACCCTAACCCTAACCCTAACCCTAACCCTAACCCTAACCCTAACCCTAACCCTAACCCTAACCCTAACCCTAACCCTAACCCTAACCCTAACCCTAACCCTAACCCTAACCCTAACCCTAACCCTAACCCTAACCCTAACCCTAACCCTAACCCTAACCCTAACCCTAACCCTAACCCTAACCCTAACCCTAACCCTAACCCTAACCCTAACCCTAACCCTAACCCTAACCCTAACCCTAACCCTAACCCTAACCCTAACCCTAACCCTAACCCTAACCCTAACCCTAACCCTAACCCTAACCCTAACCCTAACCCTAACCCTAACCCTAACCCTAACCCTAACCCTAACCCTAACCCTAACCCTAACCCTAACCCTAACCCTAACCCTAACCCTAACCCTAACCCTAACCCTAACCCTAACCCTAACCCTAACCCTAACCCTAACCCTAACCCTAACCCTAACCCTAACCCTAACCCTAACCCTAACCCTAACCCTAACCCTAACCCTAACCCTAACCCTAACCCTAACCCTAACCCTAACCCTAACCCTAACCCTAACCCTAACCCTAACCCTAACCCTAACCCTAACCCTAACCCTAACCCTAACCCTAACCCTAACCCTAACCCTAACCCTAACCCTAACCCTAACCCTAACCCTAACCCTAACCCTAACCCTAACCCTAACCCTAACCCTAACCCTAACCCTAACCCTAACCCTAACCCTAACCCTAACCCTAACCCTAACCCTAACCCTAACCCTAACCCTAACCCTAACCCTAACCCTAACCCTAACCCTAACCCTAACCCTAACCCTAACCCTAACCCTAACCCTAACCCTAACCCTAACCCTAACCCTAACCCTAACCCTAACCCTAACCCTAACCCTAACCCTAACCCTAACCCTAACCCTAACCCTAACCCTAACCCTAACCCTAACCCTAACCCTAACCCTAACCCTAACCCTAACCCTAACCCTAACCCTAACCCTAACCCTAACCCTAACCCTAACCCTAACCCTAACCCTAACCCTAACCCTAACCCTAACCCTAACCCTAACCCTAACCCTAACCCTAACCCTAACCCTAACCCTAACCCTAACCCTAACCCTAACCCTAACCCTAACCCTAACCCTAACCCTAACCCTAACCCTAACCCTAACCCTAACCCTAACCCTAACCCTAACCCTAACCCTAACCCTAACCCTAACCCTAACCCTAACCCTAACCCTAACCCTAACCCTAACCCTAACCCTAACCCTAACCCTAACCCTAACCCTAACCCTAACCCTAACCCTAACCCTAACCCTAACCCTAACCCTAACCCTAACCCTAACCCTAACCCTAACCCTAACCCTAACCCTAACCCTAACCCTAACCCTAACCCTAACCCTAACCCTAACCCTAACCCTAACCCTAACCCTAACCCTAACCCTAACCCTAACCCTAACCCTAACCCTAACCCTAACCCTAACCCTAACCCTAACCCTAACCCTAACCCTAACCCTAACCCTAACCCTAACCCTAACCCTAACCCTAACCCTAACCCTAACCCTAACCCTAACCCTAACCCTAACCCTAACCCTAACCCTAACCCTAACCCTAACCCTAACCCTAACCCTAACCCTAACCCTAACCCTAACCCTAACCCTAACCCTAACCCTAACCCTAACCCTAACCCTAACCCTAACCCTAACCCTAACCCTAACCCTAACCCTAACCCTAACCCTAACCCTAACCCTAACCCTAACCCTAACCCTAACCCTAACCCTAACCCTAACCCTAACCCTAACCCTAACCCTAACCCTAACCCTAACCCTAACCCTAACCCTAACCCTAACCCTAACCCTAACCCTAACCCTAACCCTAACCCTAACCCTAACCCTAACCCTAACCCTAACCCTAACCCTAACCCTAACCCTAACCCTAACCCTAACCCTAACCCTAACCCTAACCCTAACCCTAACCCTAACCCTAACCCTAACCCTAACCCTAACCCTAACCCTAACCCTAACCCTAACCCTAACCCTAACCCTAACCCTAACCCTAACCCTAACCCTAACCCTAACCCTAACCCTAACCCTAACCCTAACCCTAACCCTAACCCTAACCCTAACCCTAACCCTAACCCTAACCCTAACCCTAACCCTAACCCTAACCCTAACCCTAACCCTAACCCTAACCCTAACCCTAACCCTAACCCTAACCCTAACCCTAACCCTAACCCTAACCCTAACCCTAACCCTAACCCTAACCCTAACCCTAACCCTAACCCTAACCCTAACCCTAACCCTAACCCTAACCCTAACCCTAACCCTAACCCTAACCCTAACCCTAACCCTAACCCTAACCCTAACCCTAACCCTAACCCTAACCCTAACCCTAACCCTAACCCTAACCCTAACCCTAACCCTAACCCTAACCCTAACCCTAACCCTAACCCTAACCCTAACCCTAACCCTAACCCTAACCCTAACCCTAACCCTAACCCTAACCCTAACCCTAACCCTAACCCTAACCCTAACCCTAACCCTAACCCTAACCCTAACCCTAACCCTAACCCTAACCCTAACCCTAACCCTAACCCTAACCCTAACCCTAACCCTAACCCTAACCCTAACCCTAACCCTAACCCTAACCCTAACCCTAACCCTAACCCTAACCCTAACCCTAACCCTAACCCTAACCCTAACCCTAACCCTAACCCTAACCCTAACCCTAACCCTAACCCTAACCCTAACCCTAACCCTAACCCTAACCCTAACCCTAACCCTAACCCTAACCCTAACCCTAACCCTAACCCTAACCCTAACCCTAACCCTAACCCTAACCCTAACCCTAACCCTAACCCTAACCCTAACCCTAACCCTAACCCTAACCCTAACCCTAACCCTAACCCTAACCCTAACCCTAACCCTAACCCTAACCCTAACCCTAACCCTAACCCTAACCCTAACCCTAACCCTAACCCTAACCCTAACCCTAACCCTAACCCTAACCCTAACCCTAACCCTAACCCTAACCCTAACCCTAACCCTAACCCTAACCCTAACCCTAACCCTAACCCTAACCCTAACCCTAACCCTAACCCTAACCCTAACCCTAACCCTAACCCTAACCCTAACCCTAACCCTAACCCTAACCCTAACCCTAACCCTAACCCTAACCCTAACCCTAACCCTAACCCTAACCCTAACCCTAACCCTAACCCTAACCCTAACCCTAACCCTAACCCTAACCCTAACCCTAACCCTAACCCTAACCCTAACCCTAACCCTAACCCTAACCCTAACCCTAACCCTAACCCTAACCCTAACCCTAACCCTAACCCTAACCCTAACCCTAACCCTAACCCTAACCCTAACCCTAACCCTAACCCTAACCCTAACCCTAACCCTAACCCTAACCCTAACCCTAACCCTAACCCTAACCCTAACCCTAACCCTAACCCTAACCCTAACCCTAACCCTAACCCTAACCCTAACCCTAACCCTAACCCTAACCCTAACCCTAACCCTAACCCTAACCCTAACCCTAACCCTAACCCTAACCCTAACCCTAACCCTAACCCTAACCCTAACCCTAACCCTAACCCTAACCCTAACCCTAACCCTAACCCTAACCCTAACCCTAACCCTAACCCTAACCCTAACCCTAACCCTAACCCTAACCCTAACCCTAACCCTAACCCTAACCCTAACCCTAACCCTAACCCTAACCCTAACCCTAACCCTAACCCTAACCCTAACCCTAACCCTAACCCTAACCCTAACCCTAACCCTAACCCTAACCCTAACCCTAACCCTAACCCTAACCCTAACCCTAACCCTAACCCTAACCCTAACCCTAACCCTAACCCTAACCCTAACCCTAACCCTAACCCTAACCCTAACCCTAACCCTAACCCTAACCCTAACCCTAACCCTAACCCTAACCCTAACCCTAACCCTAACCCTAACCCTAACCCTAACCCTAACCCTAACCCTAACCCTAACCCTAACCCTAACCCTAACCCTAACCCTAACCCTAACCCTAACCCTAACCCTAACCCTAACCCTAACCCTAACCCTAACCCTAACCCTAACCCTAACCCTAACCCTAACCCTAACCCTAACCCTAACCCTAACCCTAACCCTAACCCTAACCCTAACCCTAACCCTAACCCTAACCCTAACCCTAACCCTAACCCTAACCCTAACCCTAACCCTAACCCTAACCCTAACCCTAACCCTAACCCTAACCCTAACCCTAACCCTAACCCTAACCCTAACCCTAACCCTAACCCTAACCCTAACCCTAACCCTAACCCTAACCCTAACCCTAACCCTAACCCTAACCCTAACCCTAACCCTAACCCTAACCCTAACCCTAACCCTAACCCTAACCCTAACCCTAACCCTAACCCTAACCCTAACCCTAACCCTAACCCTAACCCTAACCCTAACCCTAACCCTAACCCTAACCCTAACCCTAACCCTAACCCTAACCCTAACCCTAACCCTAACCCTAACCCTAACCCTAACCCTAACCCTAACCCTAACCCTAACCCTAACCCTAACCCTAACCCTAACCCTAACCCTAACCCTAACCCTAACCCTAACCCTAACCCTAACCCTAACCCTAACCCTAACCCTAACCCTAACCCTAACCCTAACCCTAACCCTAACCCTAACCCTAACCCTAACCCTAACCCTAACCCTAACCCTAACCCTAACCCTAACCCTAACCCTAACCCTAACCCTAACCCTAACCCTAACCCTAACCCTAACCCTAACCCTAACCCTAACCCTAACCCTAACCCTAACCCTAACCCTAACCCTAACCCTAACCCTAACCCTAACCCTAACCCTAACCCTAACCCTAACCCTAACCCTAACCCTAACCCTAACCCTAACCCTAACCCTAACCCTAACCCTAACCCTAACCCTAACCCTAACCCTAACCCTAACCCTAACCCTAACCCTAACCCTAACCCTAACCCTAACCCTAACCCTAACCCTAACCCTAACCCTAACCCTAACCCTAACCCTAACCCTAACCCTAACCCTAACCCTAACCCTAACCCTAACCCTAACCCTAACCCTAACCCTAACCCTAACCCTAACCCTAACCCTAACCCTAACCCTAACCCTAACCCTAACCCTAACCCTAACCCTAACCCTAACCCTAACCCTAACCCTAACCCTAACCCTAACCCTAACCCTAACCCTAACCCTAACCCTAACCCTAACCCTAACCCTAACCCTAACCCTAACCCTAACCCTAACCCTAACCCTAACCCTAACCCTAACCCTAACCCTAACCCTAACCCTAACCCTAACCCTAACCCTAACCCTAACCCTAACCCTAACCCTAACCCTAACCCTAACCCTAACCCTAACCCTAACCCTAACCCTAACCCTAACCCTAACCCTAACCCTAACCCTAACCCTAACCCTAACCCTAACCCTAACCCTAACCCTAACCCTAACCCTAACCCTAACCCTAACCCTAACCCTAACCCTAACCCTAACCCTAACCCTAACCCTAACCCTAACCCTAACCCTAACCCTAACCCTAACCCTAACCCTAACCCTAACCCTAACCCTAACCCTAACCCTAACCCTAACCCTAACCCTAACCCTAACCCTAACCCTAACCCTAACCCTAACCCTAACCCTAACCCTAACCCTAACCCTAACCCTAACCCTAACCCTAACCCTAACCCTAACCCTAACCCTAACCCTAACCCTAACCCTAACCCTAACCCTAACCCTAACCCTAACCCTAACCCTAACCCTAACCCTAACCCTAACCCTAACCCTAACCCTAACCCTAACCCTAACCCTAACCCTAACCCTAACCCTAACCCTAACCCTAACCCTAACCCTAACCCTAACCCTAACCCTAACCCTAACCCTAACCCTAACCCTAACCCTAACCCTAACCCTAACCCTAACCCTAACCCTAACCCTAACCCTAACCCTAACCCTAACCCTAACCCTAACCCTAACCCTAACCCTAACCCTAACCCTAACCCTAACCCTAACCCTAACCCTAACCCTAACCCTAACCCTAACCCTAACCCTAACCCTAACCCTCGGTGATATTATATTCAACTCCGCTGCGCGTCGTTGAATATAAATCACCTCGGGGTGAGTAAACTCATTTCCAAAACGATTTTTTAAATTATCTTTTCACCACTAAAACGCATGAGACTTGTAGTTTTCAAAAATGTTTTCATTTTTGATGAGACGCTGAATAAAAGAAGTTTAATCGCCGGCAAACGAAAACCCGCCATTTCCCGTAAACCCCGGTCTCGGTCCGTATAATCAAAAGTATACAAAGAAAGTACCCAGGGAGTAAACTCATTTCCCGAACGACTTTTTAAATTATTTTTTCACCACTAAAACGCATGAGACTTGTAGTTTTTAAAAATGTTTTCATTTTTAATGAGACGCTGAATAAAAGAAGTTTAATCGCCGGCAAACGAAAACCTGCGATTTCCCGTAAATCCCGGTCTCGGCCCGTATAGTCAAAAGTATACAAAGAAAGTATCCAAGGTGTAAACTCATTTCCTGAACGAATTTTTAAATTATTATTTCACCATTAAAGCCCATGAGACTTGTAGTTTTTAAAAATGTTTTCATTTTTGATGAGACGCTGAATAAAAGAAGTTTAATCGCCGGCAAACGAAAACCCGCGATTTCCCGTAAATCCCGGACTCGGCCCGTATAGTCAAAAGTATACAAAGAAAGTACCCAGGGAGTAAACTCATTTCCCGAACGATTTTTTAAGTTATTTTTTCTTCACTAAAACGCATGAGACTTGTAGTTTTCAGAAATGTTTTCATTTTTGATGAGACGCCTAATGAAAGTGGTTTAATCGCCGGCAAACGAAAACCCGCGATTTCCCGTAAATCCCGGTCTCGGCCCATGTAGTCAAACGTATACAAAGAAAGCACCCAGGGAGTAAACTCTTTTCCCGAACGATTTTTTAAATTATATTTTCACCACTAAAACGCATGAGACTTGTAGTTTTCAAAAATGTTTTCATTTTTGATGAGACGCTGAATGAAAGAAGTTTAATCGCCAGCAAACGAAAACCTGCGATTTTCCGTAAATCCCGGACTCGGCCCGTATAGTCAAAAGTATAATAAGAAAGTACCCAGGGTGTAAACTCATTTCCCGAACGATTTTTTAAATTATTACTTCACCACTAAAGCCCATGAGACTTGTAGTTTTTAAAAATGTTTTCATTTTTGATGAGACGCTGAATAAAAGAAGTTTAATCGCCGGCAAACGAAAACCCGCCATTTCCCGTAAACCCCGGACTCGGCCCGCATAGTCAAAATATACAAAGAAAGTACCCAGGGAGTAAACTCATTTCCCGAACGATTTTTTAAATTATTTTTTCAGCACTAAAACGCATGAGACTTGTAGTTTTTAAAAATGTTTTCATTTTTGATGAGACGGTGAATAAAAGAAGTTTAATCGCCGGCAAACGAAAACCTGCAATTTCCCGTAAATCCTGGACTCGGCCCGTATAGTCAAAAGTATACAAAGAAAGTACCCAGGGAGTAAACTCATTTCCCAAACGATTTTTTAAATTATTATTTCACCACTAAAACGCATGAGACTTGTAGTTTTCAAGAATGTTTTCATTTTTGATGAGACGCTGAATAAAAGCAGTTTAATCGCCGGCAAACGAAAACCTGCGATTTCCCGTAAATCCCGGACTCGGTCCGTATAGTCAAAAGTATACAAAGAAAGTACCCAGGGAGTAAGCTCATTTCCAGAACGATTTTTTAAATTATTTTTTCACCACTAAAACGCATAAGACTTGTAGTTTTTAAAAATGTTTTCATTTTTGATGAGACGCTAAATAAAAGAAGTTTAATCGCCGGCAAACGAAAACCCGCCATTTCCCGTAAATCCCGGGCTTGGCCGGTATAGTCGAATGTATACAAAGAAAGTACCCTGTGAGTAAACTCATTTCCAAAACGATTTTTTAAATTATCTTTTCACCACTAAAACGCATGAGACTTGTAGTTTTCAAAAATGTTTTCATTTTTGATGAGACGCTGAATAAAAGAAGTTTAATCGCCGGCAAACGAAAACCCGCCATTTCCCGTAAACCCCGGACTCGGTCCGTATAATCAAAAGTATACAAAGCAAGTACCCAGGGAGTAATCTCATTTCCCGAACGACTTTTTAAATTATTTTTTCACCACTAAAACGCATGAGACTTGTAGTTTTCAAAAATGTTTTCATTTTTGATGAGACGCTGAATGAAAGAAGTTTAATCGCCGGCAAACGAAAACCTGCGATTTCCCGTAAATCCCGGACTCGGCCCGTATAGTCAAAAGTATACAAAGAAAGTATCCAAGGTGTAAACTCATTTCCCGAACGATTTTTTTAATAATTATTTCACCATTAAAGCCCATGAGACTTGTAGTTTATAAAAATGTTTTCATTTTTGATGAGACGCTGAATAAAAGAAGTTTAATCGCCGGCAAACGAAAACCTGCGATTTCCCGTAAACCCCGGAGTCGGCCCGCATAGTCAAAATATACAAAGAAAGTACCCAGGGAGTAAACTCATTTCCCGAACGATTTTTTAAATTATTTTTTCAGCACTAAAACGCATGAGACTTGTAGTTTTTAAAAATGTTTTCATTTTTGATGAGACGGTGAATAAAAGAAGTTTAATCGCCGGCAAACGAAAACCTGCGATTTCCCGTAAATCCTGGACTCGGCCCGTATAGTCAAAAGTATACAAAGAAAGTACCCAAGGAGTAAGCTCATTTCCAGAACGATTTTTTAAATTATTTTTTCACCACTAAAACGCATAAGACTTGTAGTTTTTAAAAATGTTTTCATTTTTGATGAGACGCTAAATAAAAGAAGTTTAATCGCCGGCAAACGAAAACCCGCGATTTCCCGTAAATCCCGGGCTTGGCCGGTATAGTCGAATGTATACAAAGAAAGTACCCTGTGAGTAAACTCATTTCCAAAACGATTTTTTAAATTATCTTTTCACCACTAAAACGCATGAGACTTGTAGTTTTCAAAAATGTTTTCATTTTTGATGAGACGCTGAATAAAAGAAGTTTAATCGCCGGCAAACGAAAACCCGCCATTTCCCGTAAACCCCGGACTCGGTCCGTATAATCAAAAGTATACAAAGCAAGTACCCAGGGAGTAATCTCATTTCCCGAACGACTTTTTAAATTATTTTTTCACCACTAAAACGCATGAGACTTGTAGTTTTCAAAAATGTTTTCATTTTTGATGAGACGCTGAATGAAAGAAGTTTAATCGCCGGCAAACGAAAACCTGCGATTTCCCGTAAATCCCGGACTCGGCCCGTATAGTCAAAAGTATACAAAGAAAGTATCCAAGGTGTAAACTCATTTCCCGAACGATTTTTTAAGTTATTATTTCACCATTAAAGCCCATGAGACTTGTAGTTTTTAAAAATGTTTTCATTTTTGATGAGACGCTGAATAAAAGAAGTTTAATCGCCGGCAAACGAAAACCCGCGACTTCCCGTAAATCCTGGTCTCGGCTCGTATAGTCAAAAGTATACAAAGAAAGTACCCAGGGAGTAAACTCATTTCCCAAACGATTTTTCAAATTACTATTTCACCACTAAAGCCCATGAGACTTGTAGTTTTTAAAAATGTTTTCATTTTTGATGAGACGCTGAATAAAAGAAGTTTAATCGCCGGCAAACGAAAACCCGCAATTTCCCGTAAATCCCGTACTCGGTCGGTATAGTCAAAAGTATACAAAGAAAGTACCCAGGGAGTAAACTCATTTCCCAAACGATTTTTTAAATTACTATTTCCCCACTAAAGCCCATGAGACTTGAAGTTTTTAAAAATGTTTTGTTTTGATAAGACGCTGAATAAAAGCAGTTTAATCGCCGGCAAACGAAAACCTGCGATTTCCCTAAATCCCGGACTCGGCCCGTATAGTCAAAAGTATACAAAGAAAGTACCCAGGGAGTAAACTCATTTTCAGAACGATTTTTTAAATTATTTTTTCACCACTAAAACGCATAAGACTTGTAATTTTTAAAAATGTTTTCATTTTTGATGAGACGCTGAATAAAAGAAGTTTAATCGCCGGCAAACGAAAACCCGCGATTTCCCGTATATCCCGGGCTTGGCCCGTATAGTCAAAAGTATACAAAGAAAGTACTCAGGGAGTAAACTCATTTCCCGAACGATTTTTTATATTATTTTTTTACCACTAAACGCATGAGACTTGTAGTTTTCAAAAATATTTTCATATTTGATGGGACGCTGAATAAAAGAAGATTAATCGCCGGCAAACGAAAATCCGCGATTTCCCGTAAATCCCGGACTCGGCCCGTATAGTCAAAAGTATACAAAGAAAGTACCCAGGGAGTAAACTCATTTCCCAAACGATTTTTTAAATTACTATTTCACCACTAAAACGCATAAGACCTGTAGTTTTTAAAAATGTTTTCATTTTTGATGAGACGCTGAATAAAAGAAGTTTAATCGCCGGCAAACGAAAACCCGCGATTTCCCGTAAATCCCGGCTTGGCCCGTGTATTCAAAAGTATACAAAGAAAGTACCCAGGGAGTAAACTCATTTCCCGAACGATTTTTTAAATTACTTTTTCACCACTAAAACGCATGAGACTTGTAGTTTTTAAAAATGTTTTCATTTTTGATAAGACGCTGAATAAAAGAAGTTTAATCGCCGGCAAACGAAAACCTGCGATTTCCCGTAAATCCTGGACTCGGCCCGTATAGTCAAAAGTATACAAAGAAAGTACCCAGGGAGTAAACTCATTTCCCAAACGATTTTTTAAATTATTATTTCACCACTAAAACGCATGAGACTTGTAGTTTTCAAGAATGTTTTCATTTTTGATGAGACGCTGAATAAAAGAAGTTTAATCGCCGGCAAACGAAAACCCGCGATTTCCCGTAAATCCCGGGCTTGGCACGTATAGTCGAATGTAGACAAAGAAAGTACCCTGTGAGTAAACTCATTTCCATGAAAACATTTTTAAAAACTACAGGTCTTATGCGTTTTAGTGGTGAAAAAATAATTTAAAAAATCGTTCTGGAAATGAGTTTACTCACAGGGTACTTTCTTTGTCTACATTCGACTATACGTGCCAAGCCCGGGATTTACGGGAAATCTTATTACTATTATTACTTTCTTTGTATACTTTTGACTATACGGGCCGAGTCCAGGATTTACGGGAAATCGCAGGTTTTCGTTTGCCGGCGATTAAACTTCTTTTATTCAGCGTCTTATCAAAAATGAAAACATTTTTAAAAACTACAAGTCTCATGCGTTTTAGTGGTGAAAAAGTAATTTAAAAAATCGTTCGGGAAATGAGTTTACTCCCTGGGTACTTTCTTTGTATACTTTTGAATACACGGGCCAAGCCGGGATTTACGGGAAATCGCGGGTTTTCGTTTGCCGGCGATTAAACTTCTTTTATTCAGCGTCTCATCAAAAATGAAAACATTTTTAAAAACTACAGGTCTTATGCGTTTTAGTGGTGAAATAGTAATTTAAAAAATCGTTTGGGAAATGAGTTTACTCCCTGGGTACTTTCTTTGTATACTTTTGACTATACGGGCCGAGTCCGGGATTTACGGGAAATCGCGGATTTTCGTTTGCCGGCGATTAATCTTCTTTTATTCAGCGTCCCATCAAATATGAAAATATTTTTGAAAACTACAAGTCTCATGCGTTTAGTGGTAAAAAAATAATATAAAAAATCGTTCGGGAAATGAGTTTACTCCCTGAGTACTTTCTTTGTATACTTTTGACTATACGGGCCAAGCCCGGGATATACGGGAAATCGCGGGTTTTCGTTTGCCGGCGATTAAACTGCTTTTATTCCGCGTCTTATCAAAAAGAAAACATTTTTAAAAACTTCAAGTCTCATGGGCTTTAGTGGTGAAATAGTAATTTAAAAAATCGTTTGGGAAATGAGTTTACTCCCTGGGTACTTTCTTTGTATACTTTTGACTATACGGGCCGAGTCCGGGATTTAGGGAAATCGCAGGTTTTCGTTTGCCGGCGATTAAACTGCTTTTATTCCGCGTCTTATCAAAAGAAAACATTTTTAAAAACTTCAAGTCTCATGGGCTTTAGTGGTGAAATAGTAATTTAAAAAATCGTTTGGGAAATGAGTTTACTCCCTGGGTACTTTCTTTGTATACTTTTGACTATACGGACCGAGTACGGGATTTACGGGAAATTGCGGGTTTTCGTTTGCCGGCGATTAAACTTCTTTTATTCAGCGTCTCATCAAAAATGAAAACATTTTTAAAAACCACAAGTCTCATGGGATTTAGTGGTGAAATAGTAATTTAAAAAATCGTTTGGGAAATGATTTTACTCCCTGGGTACTTTCTTTGTATACTTTTGACTATACGGGCCGAGACCGGGATTTACGGGAAGTCGCGGGTTTTCGTTTGCCGGCGATTAAACTTCTTTTATTCAGCGTCTCATCAAAAATGAAAACATTTTTAAAAACTACAAGTCTCATGGGCTTTAATGGTGAAATAATAATTTAAAAAATCGTTCGGGAAATGAGTTTACACCTTGGATACTTTCTTTGTATACTTTTGACTATACGGGCCGAGTCCGGGATTTACGGGAAAACGCAGGTTTTCGTTTGCCGGCGATTAAACTTCTTTCATTCAGCGTCTCATGAAAAATGAAAACATTTTTGAAAACTACAAGTCGCATGCGTTTTAGTGGTGAAAAAATAATTTAAAAAGTCGTTCGGGAAATGAGTTTACTCCCTGGGTACTTACTTTGTATACTTTTGATTATACGGACCTAGTCCGGGGTTTACGGGAAATGGCGGGTTTTCGTTTGCCGGCGATTAAACTTCTTTTATTCAGCGTCTCATCAAAAATGAAAACATTTTTGAAAACTACAAGTCTCATGCGTTTTAGTGGTGAAAAGATAATTTAAAAAATCGTTTTGGAAATGAGTTTACTCACAGGGTACTTTTTTTGTATACATTCGACTATACCGGCCAAGCCCGGGATTTACGGGAAATCGCGGGTTTTCGTTTGCCGGCGATTAAACTTCTTTTATTTAGCGTCTCATCAAAAATGAAAACATTTTTAAAAACTACAAGTCTCATGCGTTTTAGTGGTGAAAAAGTAATTTAAAAAATCGTTCGGGAAATGATTTTACTCCCTGGGTACTTTCTTTGTATACTCTTGAATATACGGGCCAAGCCGGGATTTACGGGAAATCGCGGGTTTTCGTTTGCCGGCGATTAAACTTCTTTTATTCAGCGTCTCATCAAAAATGAAAACATTTTTAAAAACTACAGGTCTTATGCGTTTTAGTGGTGAAAAAATAATTTAAAAAGTCGTTCTGGAAATGAGTTTACTCACAGGGTACTTTCTTTGTATACATTCGACTATACGGGCCAAGCCCGGGATTTACGGGAAATCGCGGGTTTTTGTTTTCCGGCGATTAAACCTCTTTCATTAAGCGTCTCATCAAAAATGAAAACATTTTTGAAAACTACAAGTCTCATGCGTTTTAGTGGTGAAAAAAAAATTTAAAAAATCGTTCGGGAAATGAGTTTACTCCCTGGGTACTTTCTTTGTATACATTCGACTATACGGACCAAGCCCCGGATTTACGGAAAAACGCGGGATTTCGTTTGCCGGCGATTAAACCTCTTTCATTAAGCGTCTCATCAAAAATGAAAACATTTTTGAAAACTACAAGTCTCATGCGTTTTAGTGGTGAAAAAATAATTTAAAAAATCGTTCGGGAAATGAGTTTACTCCCTGGGTACTTTCTTTGTATACTTTTGACTATACGGGCCGAGTCCGGGATTTACGGGAAATCGCGGATTTTCGTTTGCCGGCGATTAAACTTCTTTTATTCAGCGTCTCATCAAAGATGAAAACATTTTTAAAAACTACAAGTCTTATGCGTTTTAGTGGTGAAAAAATAATTTTAAAAATCGTTAGGGAAATGAGTTTACTCCCTGGGTACTTTCTTTGTATACTTTTGACTATACGGGCCAAGCCCGGGATATACGGGAAATCGCGGGTTTTCGTTTGCCGGCGATTAAACTTCTTTTATTCAGCGTCTCATCAAAAATGAAAACATTTTTAAAAACTACAAGTCTTATGCGTTTTAGTGGTGAAAAAATAATTTAAAAAATCGTTCTGAAAATGAGTTTACTCCCTGGGTACTTTCTTTGTATACTTTTGACTATACTGGCCGAGTCCGGGATTTAGGGAAATCGCAGGTTTTCGTTTGCCGGCGATTAAACTGCTTTTATTCAGCGTCTCATCAAAAATGAAAACATTTTTAAAAACTACAAGTCTCATGGGCTTTAGTGGGGAAATAGTAATTTAAAAAATCGTTTGGAAAATGAGTTTACTCCCTGGGTACTTTTTTTGTATACTTTTGACTATACGGGCCGTGTACTAGATTTACGGGAAATTGCGGGTTTTCGTTTGCCGGCGATTAAACTTCTTTTATTCAGCGTCTCATCAAAAATGAAAACATTTTTAAAAACTACAAGTCTCATGGGCTTTAGTGGTGAAATAGTAATTTAAAAAATCGTTTGGGAAATGAGTTTACTCCCTGGGTACTTTCTTTGTATACTTTTGACTATACGAGCCGAGACCGGGATTTACGGGAAGTCGCGGGTTTTCGTTTGCCGGCGATTAAACTTCTTTTATTCAGCGTCTCATCAAAAATGAAAACATTTTTGAAAACTACAAGTCTCATGCGTTTTAGTGGTGAAAAGATAATTTAAAAAATCGTTTTGGAAATGAGTTTACTCACAGGGTACTTTCTTTGTATACATTCGACTATACCGGCCAAGCCCGGGATTTACGGGAAATCGCGGGTTTTCGTTTGCCGGCGATTAAACTTCTTTTATTTAGCGTCTCATCAAAAATGAAAACATTTTTAAAAACTACAAGTCTTATGCGTTTTAGTGGTGAAAAAATAATTTAAAAAATCGTTCTGGAAATGAGCTTACTCCTTGGGTACTTTCTTTGTATACTTTTGACTATACGGGCCGAGTCCAGGATTTACGGGAAATCGCAGGTTTTCGTTTGCCGGCGATTAAACTTCTTTTATTCACCGTCTCATCAAAAATTAAAACATTTTTAAAAACTACAAGTCTCATGCGTTTTAGTGCTGAAAAAATAATTTAAAAAATCGTTCGGGAAATGAGTTTACTCCCTGGGTACTTTCTTTGTATATTTTGACTATGCGGGCCGACTCCGGGGTTTACGGGAAATCGCGGGTTTTCGTTTGCCGGCGATTAAACTTCTTTTATTCAGCGTCTCATCAAAAATGAAAACATTTTTATAAACTACAAGTCTCATGGGCTTTAATGGTGAAATAATAATTTAAAAAATCGTTCGGGAAATGAGTTTACACCTTGGATACTTTCTTTGTATAATTTTGACTATACGGGCCGAGTCCGGGATTTACGGGAAATCGCAGGTTTTCGTTTGCCGGCGATTAAACTTCTTTCATTCAGCGTCTCATCAAAAATGAAAACATTTTTGAAAACTACAAGTCTCATGCGTTTTAGTGGTGAAAAAATAATTTAAAAAGTCGTTCGGGAAATGAGATTACTCCCTGGGTACTTGCTTTGTATACTTTTGATTATACGGACCGAGTCCGGGGTTTACGGGAAATGGCGGGTTTTCGTTTGCCGGCGATTAAACTTCTTTTATTCAGCGTCTCATCAAAAATGAAAACATTTTTGAAAACTACAAGTCTCATGCGTTTTAGTGGTGAAAAGATAATTTAAAAAATCGTTCGGGAAATGAGTTTACTCCCTGAGTACTTTCTTTGTATACTTTTGACTATACGGGCCAAGCCCGGGATATACGGGAAATCGCGGGTTTTCGTTTGCCGGCGATTAAACTTCTTTTATTCAGCGTCTCATCAAAAATGAAAACATTTTTAAAAATTACAAGTCTTATGCGTTTTAGTGGTGAAAAAATAATTTAAAAAATCGTTCTGAAAATGAGTTTACTCCCTGGGTACTTTCTTTGTATACTTTTGACTATACGGGCCGAGTCCGGGATTTAGGGAAATCGCAGGTTTTCGTTTGCCGGCGATTAAACTGCTTTTATTCCGCGTCTTATCAAAAGAAAACATTTTTAAAAACTTCAAGTCTCATGGGCTTTAGTGGTGAAATAGTAATTTAAAAAATCGTTTGGGAAATGAGTTTACTCCCTGGGTACTTTCTTTGTATACTTTTGACTATACGGGCCGAGTCCGGGATTTAGGGAAATCGCAGGTTTTCGTTTGCCGGCGATTAAACTGCTTTTATTCCGCGTCTTATCAAAAGAAAACATTTTTAAAAACTTCAAGTCTCATGGGCTTTAGTGGTGAAATAGTAATTTAAAAAATCGTTTGGGAAATGAGTTTACTCCCTGGGTACTTTCTTTGTATACTTTTGACTATACGGACCGAGTACGGGATTTACGGGAAATTGCGGGTTTTCGTTTGCCGGCGATTAAACTTCTTTTATTCAGCGTCTCATCAAAAATGAAAACATTTTTAAAAACCACAAGTCTCATGGGATTTAGTGGTGAAATAGTAATTTAAAAAATCGTTTGGGAAATGATTTTACTCCCTGGGTACTTTCTTTGTATACTTTTGACTATACGGGCCGAGACCGGGATTTACGGGAAGTCGCGGGTTTTCGTTTGCCGGCGATTAAACTTCTTTTATTCAGCGTCTCATCAAAAATGAAAACATTTTTAAAAACTACAAGTCTCATGGGCTTTAATGGTGAAATAATAATTTAAAAAATCGTTCGGGAAATGAGTTTACACCTTGGATACTTTCTTTGTATACTTTTGACTATACGGGCCGAGTCCGGGATTTACGGGAAAACGCAGGTTTTCGTTTGCCGGCGATTAAACTTCTTTCATTCAGCGTCTCATGAAAAATGAAAACATTTTTGAAAACTACAAGTCGCATGCGTTTTAGTGGTGAAAAAATAATTTAAAAAGTCGTTCGGGAAATGAGTTTACTCCCTGGGTACTTACTTTGTATACTTTTGATTATACGGACCTAGTCCGGGGTTTACGGGAAATGGCGGGTTTTCGTTTGCCGGCGATTAAACTTCTTTTATTCAGCGTCTCATCAAAAATGAAAACATTTTTGAAAACTACAAGTCTCATGCGTTTTAGTGGTGAAAAGATAATTTAAAAAATCGTTTTGGAAATGAGTTTACTCACAGGGTACTTTTTTTGTATACATTCGACTATACCGGCCAAGCCCGGGATTTACGGGAAATCGCGGGTTTTCGTTTGCCGGCGATTAAACTTCTTTTATTTAGCTTCTCATCAAAAATGAAAACATTTTTAAAAACTACAAGTCTCATGCGTTTTAGTGGTGAAAAAGTAATTTAAAAAATCGTTCGGGAAATGATTTTACTCCCTGTGTACTTTCTTTGTATACTCTTGAATATACGGGCCAAGCCGGGATTTACGGGAAATCGCGGGTTTTCGTTTGCCGGCGATTAAACTTCTTTTATTCAGCGTCTCATCAAAAATGAAAACATTTTTAAAAACTACAGGTCTTATGCGTTTTAGTGGTGAAAAAATAATTTAAAAAATCGTTCTGGAAATGAGTTTACTCACAGGGTACTTTCTTTGTATACATTCGACTATACGGGCCAAGCCCGGGATTTACGGGAAATTGCGGGTTTTTGTTTTGCGGCGATTAAACCTCTTTCATTAAGCGTCTCATCAAAAATGAAAACATTTTTGAAAACTACAAGTCTCATGCGTTTTAGTGGTGAAAAAAAAATTTAAAAAATCGTTCGGGAAATGAGTTTACTCCCTGGGTACTTTCTTTGTATACATTCGACTATACGGACCAAGCCCCGGATTTACGGAAAAACGCGGGATTTCGTTTGCCGGCGATTAAACCTCTTTCATTAAGCGTCTCATCAAAAATGAAAACATTTTTGAAAACTACAAGTCTCATGCGTTTTAGTGGTGAAAAAATAATTTAAAAAATCGTTCGGGAAATGAGTTTACTCCCTGGGTACTTTCTTTGTATACTTTTGACTATACGGGCCGAGTCCGGGATTTACGGGAAATCGCGGATTTTCGTTTGCCGGCGATTAAACTTCTTTTATTCAGCGTCTCATCAAAGATGAAAACATTTTTAAAAACTACAAGTCTTATGCGTTTTAGTGGTGAAAAAATAATTTTAAAAATCGTTAGGGAAATGAGTTTACTCCCTGGGTACTTTCTTTGTATACTTTTGACTATACGGGCCAAGCCCGGGATATACGGGAAATCGCGGGTTTTCGTTTGCCGGCGATTAAACTTCTTTTATTCAGCGTCTCATCAAAAATGAAAACATTTTTAAAAACTACAAGTCTTATGCGTTTTAGTGGTGAAAAAATAATTTAAAAAATCGTTCTGAAAATGAGTTTACTCCCTGGGTACTTTCTTTGTATACTTTTGACTATACTGGCCGAGTCCGGGATTTAGGGAAATCGCAGGTTTTCGTTTGCCGGCGATTAAACTTCTTTTATTCAGCGTCTCATCAAAAATGAAAACATTTTTGAAAACTACAAGTCTCATGCGTTTTAGTGGTGAAAAGATAATTTAAAAAATCGTTCGGGAAATGAGTTTACTCCCTGAGTACTTTCTTTGTATACTTTTGACTATACGGGCCAAGCCCGGGATATACGGGAAATCGCGGGTTTTCGTTTGCCGGCGATTAAACTTCTTTTATTCAGCGTCTCATCAAAAATGAAAACATTTTTAAAAATTACAAGTCTTATGCGTTTTAGTGGTGAAAAAATAATTTAAAAAATCGTTCTGAAAATGAGTTTACTCCCTGGGTACTTTCTTTGTATACTTTTGACTATACGGGCCGAGTCCGGGATTTAGGGAAATCGCAGGTTTTCGTTTGCCGGCGATTAAACTGCTTTTATTCCGCGTCTTATCAAAAGAAAACATTTTTAAAAACTTCAAGTCTCATGGGCTTTAGTGGTGAAATAGTAATTTAAAAAATCGTTTGGGAAATGAGTTTACTCCCTGGGTACTTTCTTTGTATACTTTTGACTATACGGGCCGAGTCCGGGATTTAGGGAAATCGCAGGTTTTCGTTTGCCGGCGATTAAACTGCTTTTATTCCGCGTCTTATCAAAAGAAAACATTTTTAAAAACTTCAAGTCTCATGGGCTTTAGTGGTGAAATAGTAATTTAAAAAATCGTTTGGGAAATGAGTTTACTCCCTGGGTACTTTCTTTGTATACTTTTGACTATACGGACCGAGTACGGGATTTACGGGAAATTGCGGGTTTTCGTTTGCCGGCGATTAAACTTCTTTTATTCAGCGTCTCATCAAAAATGAAAACATTTTTAAAAACCACAAGTCTCATGGGATTTAGTGGTGAAATAGTAATTTAAAAAATCGTTTGGGAAATGATTTTACTCCCTGGGTACTTTCTTTGTATACTTTTGACTATACGGGCCGAGACCGGGATTTACGGGAAGTCGCGGGTTTTCGTTTGCCGGCGATTAAACTTCTTTTATTCAGCGTCTCATCAAAAATGAAAACATTTTTAAAAACTACAAGTCTCATGGGCTTTAATGGTGAAATAATAATTTAAAAAATCGTTCGGGAAATGAGTTTACACCTTGGATACTTTCTTTGTATACTTTTGACTATACGGGCCGAGTCCGGGATTTACGGGAAAACGCAGGTTTTCGTTTGCCGGCGATTAAACTTCTTTCATTCAGCGTCTCATGAAAAATGAAAACATTTTTGAAAACTACAAGTCGCATGCGTTTTAGTGGTGAAAAAATAATTTAAAAAGTCGTTCGGGAAATGAGTTTACTCCCTGGGTACTTACTTTGTATACTTTTGATTATACGGACCTAGTCCGGGGTTTACGGGAAATGGCGGGTTTTCGTTTGCCGGCGATTAAACTTCTTTTATTCAGCGTCTCATCAAAAATGAAAACATTTTTGAAAACTACAAGTCTCATGCGTTTTAGTGGTGAAAAGATAATTTAAAAAATCGTTTTGGAAATGAGTTTACTCACAGGGTACTTTTTTTGTATACATTCGACTATACCGGCCAAGCCCGGGATTTACGGGAAATCGCGGGTTTTCGTTTGCCGGCGATTAAACTTCTTTTATTTAGCTTCTCATCAAAAATGAAAACATTTTTAAAAACTACAAGTCTCATGCGTTTTAGTGGTGAAAAAGTAATTTAAAAAATCGTTCGGGAAATGATTTTACTCCCTGTGTACTTTCTTTGTATACTCTTGAATATACGGGCCAAGCCGGGATTTACGGGAAATCGCGGGTTTTCGTTTGCCGGCGATTAAACTTCTTTTATTCAGCGTCTCATCAAAAATGAAAACATTTTTAAAAACTACAGGTCTTATGCGTTTTAGTGGTGAAAAAATAATTTAAAAAATCGTTCTGGAAATGAGTTTACTCACAGGGTACTTTCTTTGTATACATTCGACTATACGGGCCAAGCCCGGGATTTACGGGAAATTGCGGGTTTTTGTTTTGCGGCGATTAAACCTCTTTCATTAAGCGTCTCATCAAAAATGAAAACATTTTTGAAAACTACAAGTCTCATGCGTTTTAGTGGTGAAAAAAAAATTTAAAAAATCGTTCGGGAAATGAGTTTACTCCCTGGGTACTTTCTTTGTATACATTCGACTATACGGACCAAGCCCCGGATTTACGGAAAAACGCGGGATTTCGTTTGCCGGCGATTAAACCTCTTTCATTAAGCGTCTCATCAAAAATGAAAACATTTTTGAAAACTACAAGTCTCATGCGTTTTAGTGGTGAAAAAATAATTTAAAAAATCGTTCGGGAAATGAGTTTACTCCCTGGGTACTTTCTTTGTATACTTTTGACTATACGGGCCGAGTCCGGGATTTACGGGAAATCGCGGATTTTCGTTTGCCGGCGATTAAACTTCTTTTATTCAGCGTCTCATCAAAGATGAAAACATTTTTAAAAACTACAAGTCTTATGCGTTTTAGTGGTGAAAAAATAATTTTAAAAATCGTTAGGGAAATGAGTTTACTCCCTGGGTACTTTCTTTGTATACTTTTGACTATACGGGCCAAGCCCGGGATATACGGGAAATCGCGGGTTTTCGTTTGCCGGCGATTAAACTTCTTTTATTCAGCGTCTCATCAAAAATGAAAACATTTTTAAAAACTACAAGTCTTATGCGTTTTAGTGGTGAAAAAATAATTTAAAAAATCGTTCTGAAAATGAGTTTACTCCCTGGGTACTTTCTTTGTATACTTTTGACTATACTGGCCGAGTCCGGGATTTAGGGAAATCGCAGGTTTTCGTTTGCCGGCGATTAAACTGCTTTTATTCAGCGTCTCATCAAAAATGAAAACATTTTTAAAAACTACAAGTCTCATGGGCTTTAGTGGGGAAATAGTAATTTAAAAAATCGTTTGGAAAATGAGTTTACTCCCTGGGTGCTTTTTTTGTATACTTTTGACTATACGGGCCGTGTACTAGATTTACGGGAAATTGCGGGTTTTCGTTTGCCGGCGATTAAACTTCTTTTATTCAGCGTCTCATCAAAAATGAAAACATTTTTAAAAACTACAAGTCTCATGGGCTTTAGTGGTGAAATAGTAATTTAAAAAATCGTTTGGGAAATGAGTTTACTCCCTGGGTACTTTCTTTGTATACTTTTGACTATACGAGCCGAGACCGGGATTTACGGGAAGTCGCGGGTTTTCGTTTGCCGGCGATTAAACTTCTTTTATTCAGCGTCTCATCAAAAATGAAAACATTTTTAAAAACTACAAGTCTCATGGGCTTTAATGGTGAAATAATAATTTAAAAAATCGTTCGGGAAATGAGTTTACACCTTGGATACTTTCTTTGTATACTTTTGACTATACGGGCCGAGTCCGGGATTTACGGGAAATCGCAGGTTTTCGTTTGCCGGCGATTAAACTTCTTTCATTCAGCGTCTCATCAAAAATGAAAACATTTTTGAAAACTACAAGTCTCATGCGTTTTAGTGGTGAAAAAATAATTTAAAAAGTCGTTCGGGAAATGAGATTACTCCCTGGGTACTTGCTTTGTATACTTTTGATTATACGGACCGAGTCCGGGGTTTACGGGAAATGGCGGGTTTTCGTTTGCCGGCGATTAAACTTCTTTTATTCAGCGTCTCATCAAAAATGAAAACATTTTTGAAAACTACAAGTCTCATGCGTTTTAGTGGTGAAAAGATAATTTAAAAAATCGTTTTGGAAATGAGTTTACTCACAGGGTACTTTCTTTGTATACATTCGACTATACCGGCCAAGCCCGGGATTTACGGGAAATCGCGGGTTTTCGTTTGCCGGCGATTAAACTTCTTTTATTTAGCGTCTCATCAAAAATGAAAACATTTTTAAAAACTACAAGTCTTATGCGTTTTAGTGGTGAAAAAATAATTTAAAAAATCGTTCTGGAAATGAGCTTACTCCTTGGGTACTTTCTTTGTATACTTTTGACTATACGGGCCGAGTCCAGGATTTACGGGAAATCATAGGTTTTCGTTTGCCGGCGATTAAACTTCTTTTATTCACCGTCTCATCAAAAATGAAAACATTTCTAAAAACTACAAGTCTCATGCGTTTTAGTGCTGAAAAAATAATTTAAAAAATCGTTCGGGAAATGAGTTTACTCCCTGGGTACTTTCTTTGTATATTTTGACTATGCGGGCCGACTCCGGGGTTTACGGGAAATCGCGGGTTTTCGTTTGCCGGCGATTAAACTTCTTTTATTCAGCGTCTCATCAAAAATGAAAACATTTTTATAAACTACAAGTCTCATGGGCTTTAATGGTGAAATAATAATTTAAAAAATCGTTCGGGAAATGAGTTTACACCTTGGATACTTTCTTTGTATACTTTTGACTATACGGGCCGAGTCCGGGATTTACGGGAAATCGCAGGTTTTCGTTTGCCGGCGATTAAACTTCTTTCATTCAGCGTCTCATCAAAAATGAAAACATTTTTGAAAACTACAAGTCTCATGCGTTTTAGTGGTGAAAAAATAATTTAAAAAGTCGTTCGGGAAATGAGATTACTTCCTGGGTACTTGCTTTGTATACTTTTGATTATACGGACCGAGTCCGGGATTTACGGGAAATCGCAGGTTTTCGTTTGCCGGCGATTAAACTGCTTTTATTCAGCGTCTCATCAAAAATGAAAACATTCTTGAAAACTACAAGTCTCATGGGCTTTAATGGTGAAATAATAATTTAAAAAATCGTTCGGGAAATGAGTTTACACCTTGGATACTTTCTTTGTATACTTTTGACTATACGGGCCGAGTCCGGGATTTACGGGAAATCGCAGGTTTTCGTTTGCCGGCGATTAAACTTCTTTCATTCAGCGTCTCATCAAAAATGAAAACATTTTTGAAAACTACAAGTCTCATGCGTTTTAGTGGTGAAAAAATAATTTAAAAAGTCGTTCGGGAAATGAGATTACTTCCTGGGTACTTGCTTTGTATACTTTTGATTATACGGACCGAGTCCGGGATTTACGGGAAATCGCAGGTTTTCGTTTGCCGGCGATTAAACTGCTTTTATTCAGCGTCTCATCAAAAATGAAAACATTCTTGAAAACTACAAGTCTCATGCGTTTTAGTGGTGAAATAATAATTTAAAAAATCGTTTGGGAAATGAGTTTACTCCCTGGGTACTTTCTTTGTATACTTTTGACTATACGGGCCGAGTCCAGGATTTACGGGAAATTGCAGGTTTTCGTTTGCCGGCGATTAAACTTCTTTTATTCACCGTCTCATCAAAAATGAAAACATTTTTAAAAACTACAAGTCTCATGCGTTTTAGTGCTGAAAAAATAATTTAAAAAATCGTTCGGGAAATGAGTTTACTCCCTGGGTACTTTCTTTGTATATTTTGACTATGCGGGCCGAGTCCGGGGTTTACGGGAAATGGCGGGTTTTCGTTTGCCGGCGATTAAACTTCTTTTATTCAGCGTCTCATCAAAAATGAAAACATTTTTAAAAACTACAAGTCTCATGGGCTTTAGTGGTGAAGTAATAATTTAAAAAATCGTTCGGGAAATGAGTTTACACCCTGGGTACTTTCTTATTATACTTTTGACTATACGGGCCGAGTCCGGGATTTACGGAAAATCGCAGGTTTTCGTTTGCTGGCGATTAAACTTCTTTCATTCAGCGTCTCATCAAAAATGAAAACATTTTTGAAAACTACAAGTCTCATGCGTTTTAGTGGTGAAAATATAATTTAAAAAATCGTTCGGGAAAAGAGTTTACTCCCTGGGTGCTTTCTTTGTATACGTTTGACTACACGGGCCGAGACCGGGATTTACGGGAAATCGCGGGTTTTCGTTTGCCGGCGATTAAACCACTTTCATTAGGCGTCTCATCAAAAATGAAAACATTTCTGAAAACTACAAGTCTCATGCGTTTTAGTGAAGAAAAAATAACTTAAAAAATCGTTCGGGAAATGAGTTTACTCCCTGGGTACTTTCTTTGTATACTTTTGACTATACGGGCCGAGTCCGGGATTTACGGGAAATCGCAGGTTTTCGTTTGCCGGCGATTAAACTTCTTTTATTTAGCGTCTCATCAAAAATGAAAACATTTTTAAAAACTACAAGTCTTATGCGTTTTAGTGGTGAAAAAATAATTTAAAAAATCGTTCTGGAAATGAGCTTACTCCTTGGGTACTTTCTTTGTATACTTTTGACTATACGGGCCGAGTCCAGGATTTACGGGAAATCGCAGGTTTTCGTTTGCCGGCGATTAAACTTCTTTTATTCACCGTCTCATCAAAAATGAAAACATTTCTAAAAACTACAAGTCTCATGCGTTTTAGTGCTGAAAAAATAATTTAAAAAATCGTTCGGGAAATGAGTTTACTCCCTGGGTACTTTCTTTGTATATTTTGACTATGCGGGCCGACTCCGGGGTTTACGGGAAATCGCGGGTTTTCGTTTGCCGGCGATTAAACTTCTTTTATTCAGCGTCTCATCAAAAATGAAAACATTTTTATAAACTACAAGTCTCATGGGCTTTAATGGTGAAATAATAATTTAAAAAATCGTTCGGGAAATGAGTTTACACCTTGGATACTTTCTTTGTATACTTTTGACTATACGGGCCGAGTCCGGGATTTACGGGAAATCGCAGGTTTTCGTTTGCCGGCGATTAAACTTCTTTCATTCAGCGTCTCATCAAAAATGAAAACATTTTTGAAAACTACAAGTCTCATGCGTTTTAGTGGTGAAAAAATAATTTAAAAAGTCGTTCGGGAAATGAGATTACTCCCTGGGTACTTGCTTTGTATACTTTTGATTATACGGACGGAGTCCGGGGTTTACGGGAAATGGCGGGTTTTCGTTTGCCGGCGATTAAACTTCTTTTATTCAGCGTCTCATCAAAAATGAAAACATTTTTGAAAACTACAAGTCTCATGCGTTTTAGTGGTGAAAAGATAATTTAAAAAATCGTTTTGGAAATGAGTTTACTCACAGGGTACTTTCTTTGTATACATTCGACTATACCGGCCAAGCCCGGGATTTACGGGAAATCGCGGGTTTTCGTTTGCCGGCGATTAAACTTCTTTTATTTAGCGTCTCATCAAAAATGAAAACATTTTTAAAAACTACAAGTCTTATGCGTTTTAGTGGTGAAAAAATAATTTAAAAAATCGTTCTGGAAATGAGCTTACTCCCTGGGTACTTTCTTTGTATACTTTTGACTATACGGACCGAGTCCGGGATTTACGGGAAATCGCAGGTTTTCGTTTGCCGGCGATTAAACTGCTTTTATTCAGCGTCTCATCAAAAATGAAAACATTCTTGAAAACTACAAGTCTCATGCGTTTTAGTGGTGAAATAATAATTTAAAAAATCGTTCTGAAAATGAGTTTACTCCCTGGGTACTTTCTTTGTATACTTTTGACTATACTGGCCGAGTCCGGGATTTAGGGAAATCGCAGGTTTTCGTTTGCCGGCGATTAAACTGCTTTTATTCAGCGTCTCATCAAAAATGAAAACATTTTTAAAAACTACAAGTCTCATGGGCTTTAGTGGGGAAATAGTAATTTAAAAAATCGTTTGGAAAATGAGTTTACTCCCTGGGTGCTTTTTTTGTATACTTTTGACTATACGGGCCGTGT
The DNA here is from genome assembly GCF_029227915.1 of Hydractinia symbiolongicarpus. NCBI lineage: Eukaryota > Metazoa > Cnidaria > Hydrozoa > Anthoathecata > Hydractiniidae > Hydractinia > Hydractinia symbiolongicarpus. The sequence goes on along the minus strand of NC_079884.1, from coordinate 6,183,334 downwards.
ACTAGATTTACGGGAAATTGCGGGTTTTCGTTTGCCGGCGATTAAACTTCTTTTATTCAGCGTCTCATCAAAAATGAAAACATTTTTAAAAACTACAAGTCTCATGGGCTTTAGTGGTGAAATAGTAATTTAAAAAATCGTTTGGGAAATGAGTTTACTCCCTGGGTACTTTCTTTGTATACTTTTGACTATACGAGCCGAGACCGGGATTTACGGGAAGTCGCGGGTTTTCGTTTGCCGGCGATTAAACTTCTTTTATTCAGCGTCTCATCAAAAATGAAAACATTTTTAAAAACTACAAGTCTCATGGGCTTTAATGGTGAAATAATAATTTAAAAAATCGTTCGGGAAATGAGTTTACACCTTGGATACTTTCTTTGTATACTTTTGACTATACGGGCCGAGTCCGGGATTTACGGGAAATCGCAGGTTTTCGTTTGCCGGCGATTAAACTTCTTTCATTCAGCGTCTCATCAAAAATGAAAACATTTTTGAAAACTACAAGTCTCATGCGTTTTAGTGGTGAAAAAATAATTTAAAAAGTCGTTCGGGAAATGAGATTACTCCCTGGGTACTTGCTTTGTATACTTTTGATTATACGGACCGAGTCCGGGGTTTACGGGAAATGGCGGGTTTTCGTTTGCCGGCGATTAAACTTCTTTTATTCAGCGTCTCATCAAAAATGAAAACATTTTTGAAAACTACAAGTCTCATGCGTTTTAGTGGTGAAAAGATAATTTAAAAAATCGTTTTGGAAATGAGTTTACTCACAGGGTACTTTCTTTGTATACATTCGACTATACCGGCCAAGCCCGGGATTTACGGGAAATCGCGGGTTTTCGTTTGCCGGCGATTAAACTTCTTTTATTTAGCGTCTCATCAAAAATGAAAACATTTTTAAAAACTACAAGTCTTATGCGTTTTAGTGGTGAAAAAATAATTTAAAAAATCGTTCTGGAAATGAGCTTACTCCTTGGGTACTTTCTTTGTATACTTTTGACTATACGGGCCGAGTCCAGGATTTACGGGAAATCATAGGTTTTCGTTTGCCGGCGATTAAACTTCTTTTATTCACCGTCTCATCAAAAATGAAAACATTTCTAAAAACTACAAGTCTCATGCGTTTTAGTGCTGAAAAAATAATTTAAAAAATCGTTCGGGAAATGAGTTTACTCCCTGGGTACTTTCTTTGTATATTTTGACTATGCGGGCCGACTCCGGGGTTTACGGGAAATCGCGGGTTTTCGTTTGCCGGCGATTAAACTTCTTTTATTCAGCGTCTCATCAAAAATGAAAACATTTTTATAAACTACAAGTCTCATGGGCTTTAATGGTGAAATAATAATTTAAAAAATCGTTCGGGAAATGAGTTTACACCTTGGATACTTTCTTTGTATACTTTTGACTATACGGGCCGAGTCCGGGATTTACGGGAAATCGCAGGTTTTCGTTTGCCGGCGATTAAACTTCTTTCATTCAGCGTCTCATCAAAAATGAAAACATTTTTGAAAACTACAAGTCTCATGCGTTTTAGTGGTGAAAAAATAATTTAAAAAGTCGTTCGGGAAATGAGATTACTTCCTGGGTACTTGCTTTGTATACTTTTGATTATACGGACCGAGTCCGGGATTTACGGGAAATCGCAGGTTTTCGTTTGCCGGCGATTAAACTGCTTTTATTCAGCGTCTCATCAAAAATGAAAACATTCTTGAAAACTACAAGTCTCATGGGCTTTAATGGTGAAATAATAATTTAAAAAATCGTTCGGGAAATGAGTTTACACCTTGGATACTTTCTTTGTATACTTTTGACTATACGGGCCGAGTCCGGGATTTACGGGAAATCGCAGGTTTTCGTTTGCCGGCGATTAAACTTCTTTCATTCAGCGTCTCATCAAAAATGAAAACATTTTTGAAAACTACAAGTCTCATGCGTTTTAGTGGTGAAAAAATAATTTAAAAAGTCGTTCGGGAAATGAGATTACTTCCTGGGTACTTGCTTTGTATACTTTTGATTATACGGACCGAGTCCGGGATTTACGGGAAATCGCAGGTTTTCGTTTGCCGGCGATTAAACTGCTTTTATTCAGCGTCTCATCAAAAATGAAAACATTCTTGAAAACTACAAGTCTCATGCGTTTTAGTGGTGAAATAATAATTTAAAAAATCGTTTGGGAAATGAGTTTACTCCCTGGGTACTTTCTTTGTATACTTTTGACTATACGGGCCGAGTCCAGGATTTACGGGAAATTGCAGGTTTTCGTTTGCCGGCGATTAAACTTCTTTTATTCACCGTCTCATCAAAAATGAAAACATTTTTAAAAACTACAAGTCTCATGCGTTTTAGTGCTGAAAAAATAATTTAAAAAATCGTTCGGGAAATGAGTTTACTCCCTGGGTACTTTCTTTGTATATTTTGACTATGCGGGCCGAGTCCGGGGTTTACGGGAAATGGCGGGTTTTCGTTTGCCGGCGATTAAACTTCTTTTATTCAGCGTCTCATCAAAAATGAAAACATTTTTAAAAACTACAAGTCTCATGGGCTTTAGTGGTGAAGTAATAATTTAAAAAATCGTTCGGGAAATGAGTTTACACCCTGGGTACTTTCTTATTATACTTTTGACTATACGGGCCGAGTCCGGGATTTACGGAAAATCGCAGGTTTTCGTTTGCTGGCGATTAAACTTCTTTCATTCAGCGTCTCATCAAAAATGAAAACATTTTTGAAAACTACAAGTCTCATGCGTTTTAGTGGTGAAAATATAATTTAAAAAATCGTTCGGGAAAAGAGTTTACTCCCTGGGTGCTTTCTTTGTATACGTTTGACTACACGGGCCGAGACCGGGATTTACGGGAAATCGCGGGTTTTCGTTTGCCGGCGATTAAACCACTTTCATTAGGCGTCTCATCAAAAATGAAAACATTTCTGAAAACTACAAGTCTCATGCGTTTTAGTGAAGAAAAAATAACTTAAAAAATCGTTCGGGAAATGAGTTTACTCCCTGGGTACTTTCTTTGTATACTTTTGACTATACGGGCCGAGTCCGGGATTTACGGGAAATCGCAGGTTTTCGTTTGCCGGCGATTAAACTTCTTTTATTTAGCGTCTCATCAAAAATGAAAACATTTTTAAAAACTACAAGTCTTATGCGTTTTAGTGGTGAAAAAATAATTTAAAAAATCGTTCTGGAAATGAGCTTACTCCTTGGGTACTTTCTTTGTATACTTTTGACTATACGGGCCGAGTCCAGGATTTACCGGAAATCGCAGGTTTTCGTTTGCCGGCGATTAAACTTCTTTTATTCACCGTCTCATCAAAAATGAAAACATTTCTAAAAACTACAAGTCTCATGCGTTTTAGTGCTGAAAAAATAATTTAAAAAATCGTTCGGGAAATGAGTTTACTCCCTGGGTACTTTCTTTGTATATTTTGACTATGCGGGCCGACTCCGGGGTTTACGGGAAATCGCGGGTTTTCGTTTGCCGGCGATTAAACTTCTTTTATTCAGCGTCTCATCAAAAATGAAAACATTTTTATAAACTACAAGTCTCATGGGCTTTAATGGTGAAATAATAATTTAAAAAATCGTTCGGGAAATGAGTTTACACCTTGGATACTTTCTTTGTATACTTTTGACTATACGGGCCGAGTCCGGGATTTACGGGAAATCGCAGGTTTTCGTTTGCCGGCGATTAAACTTCTTTCATTCAGCGTCTCATCAAAAATGAAAACATTTTTGAAAACTACAAGTCTCATGCGTTTTAGTGGTGAAAAAATAATTTAAAAAGTCGTTCGGGAAATGAGATTACTCCCTGGGTACTTGCTTTGTATACTTTTGATTATACGGACGGAGTCCGGGGTTTACGGGAAATGGCGGGTTTTCGTTTGCCGGCGATTAAACTTCTTTTATTCAGCGTCTCATCAAAAATGAAAACATTTTTGAAAACTACAAGTCTCATGCGTTTTAGTGGTGAAAAGATAATTTAAAAAATCGTTTTGGAAATGAGTTTACTCACAGGGTACTTTCTTTGTATACATTCGACTATACCGGCCAAGCCCGGGATTTACGGGAAATCGCGGGTTTTCGTTTGCCGGCGATTAAACTTCTTTTATTTAGCGTCTCATCAAAAATGAAAACATTTTTAAAAACTACAAGTCTTATGCGTTTTAGTGGTGAAAAAATAATTTAAAAAATCGTTCTGGAAATGAGCTTACTCCCTGGGTACTTTCTTTGTATACTTTTGACTATACGGACCGAGTCCGGGATTTACGGGAAATCGCAGGTTTTCGTTTGCCGGCGATTAAACTGCTTTTATTCAGCGTCTCATCAAAAATGAAAACATTCTTGAAAACTACAAGTCTCATGCGTTTTAGTGGTGAAATAATAATTTAAAAAATCGTTTGGGAAATGAGTTTACTCCCTGGGTACTTTCTTTGTATACTTTTGACTATACGGGCCGAGTCCAGGATTTACGGGAAATTGCAGGTTTTCGTTTGCCGGCGATTAAACTTCTTTTATTCACCGTCTCATCAAAAATGAAAACATTTTTAAAAACTACAAGTCTCATGCGTTTTAGTGCTGAAAAAATAATTTAAAAAATCGTTCGGGAAATGAGTTTACTCCCTGGGTACTTTCTTTGTATATTTTGACTATGCTGGCCGAGTCCGGGGTTTACGGGAAATGGCGGGTTTTCGTTTGCCGGCGATTAAATTCTTTTATTCAGCGTCTCATCAAAAATGAAAACATTTTTAAAAACTACAAGTCTCATGGGCTTTAGTGGTGAAGTAATAATTTAAAAAATCGTTCGGGAAATGAGTTTACACCCTGGGTACTTTCTTATTATACTTTTGACTATACGGGCCGAGTCCGGGATTTACGGAAAATCGCAGGTTTTCGTTTGCTGGCGATTAAACTTCTTTTATTCAGCGTCTCATCAAAAATGAAAACATTTTTGAAAACTACAAGTCTCATGCGTTTTAGTGGTGAAAATATAATTTAAAAAATCGTTCGGGAAAAGAGTTTACTCCCTGGGTGCTTTCTTTGTATACGTTTGACTACACGGGCCGAGACCGGGATTTACGGGAAATCGCGGGTTTTCGTTTGCCGGCGATTAAACCACTTTCATTAGGCGTCTCATCAAAAATGAAAACATTTCTGAAAACTACAAGTCTCATGCGTTTTAGTGAAGAAAAAATAACTTAAAAAATCGTTCCGGAAATGAGTTTACTCCCTGGGTACTTTCTTTGTATACTTTTGACTATACGGGCCGAGTCCGGGATTTACGGGAAATCGCGGGTTTTCGTTTGCCGGCGATTAAACTTCTTTTATTCAGCGTCTCATCAAAAATGAAAACATTTTTAAAAACTACAAGTCTCATGAGCTTTAGTGGTGAAATAATAATTCAAAAAATCGTTTGGGAAATTAGTTTACTCCCTGGGTACTTTCTTTGTATACTTTTGACTATACGGGCCGAGTCCGGGATTTACGGGAAATCTCGGGTTTTCGTTTGCCGGTGATTAAACCTCTTTCATTAAGCGTCTCATCAAAAATGAAAACATTTTTGAAAACTACAAGTCTCATGCGTTTTAGTGGTGAAAAAATAACTTAAAAAATCGTTCCGGAAATGAGTTTACTCCCTGGGTACTTTCTTTGTATACTTTTGACTATACGGGCCGAGTCCGGGATTTACGGGAAATCGCGGGTTTTCGTTTGCCGGCGATTAAACTTCTTTTATTCAGCGTCTCATCAAAAATGAAAACATTTTTAAAAACTACAAGTCTCATGGGCTTTAGTGGTGAAATAATAATTCAAAAAATCGTTTGGGAAATTAGTTTACTCCCTGGGTACTTTCTTTGTATACTTTTGACTATACGGGCCGAGTCCGGGATTTACGGGAAATCTCGGGTTTTCGTTTGCCGGTGATTAAACCTCTTTCATTAAGCGTCTCATCAAAAATGAAAACATTTTTAAAAACTACAAGTCTCATGGGCTTTAATGGTGAAATAATAATTTAAAAATTCGTTCAGGAAATGAGTTTACACCTTGGATACTTTCTTTGTATACTTTTGACTATACGGGCCGAGACCGGGATTTACGGGAAATCGCAGGTTTTCGTTTGCCGGCGATTAAACTTCTTTTATTCAGCGTGTCATTAAAAATGAAAACATTTTTAAAAACTACAAGTCTCATGCGTTTTAGTGGTGAAAAAATAATTTAAAAAGTCGTTCGGGAAATGAGTTTACTCCCTGGGTACTTTCTTTGTATACTTTTGATTATACGGACCGAGACCGGGGTTTACGGGAAATGGCGGGTTTTTGTTTGCCGGCGATTAAACTTCTTTTATTCAGCGTCTCATCAAAAATGAAAACATTTTTGAAAACTACAAGTCTCATGCGTTTTAGTGGTGAAAAGATAATTTAAAAAATCGTTTTGGAAATGAGTTTACTCACAGGGTACTTTCTTTGTATACATTCGACTATACCGGCCAAGCCCGGGATTTACGGGAAATCGCGGGTTTTCGTTTGCCGGCGATTAAACCACTTTCATTAGGCGTCTCATCAAAAATGAAAACATTTCTGAAAACTACAAGTCTCATGCGTTTTAGTGGTGAAAAAATAACTTAAAAAATCGTTCCGGAAATGAGTTTACTCCCTGGGTACTTTCTTTGTATACTTTTGACTATACGGGCCGAGTCCGGGATTTACGGGAAATCGCGGGTTTTCGTTTGCCGGCGATTAAACTTCTTTTATTCAGCGTCTCATCAAAAATGAAAACATTTTTAAAAACTACAAGTCTCATGGGCTTTAGTGGTGAAATAATAATTCAAAAAATCGTTTGGGAAATTAGTTTACTCCCTGGGTACTTTCTTTGTATACTTTTGACTATACGGGCCGAGTCCGGGATTTACGGGAAATCTCGGGTTTTCGTTTGCCGGTGATTAAACCTCTTTCATTAAGCGTCTCATCAAAAATGAAAACATTTTTGAAAACTACAAGTCTCATGCGTTTTAGTGGTGAAAAAATAACTTAAAAAATCGTTCCGGAAATGAGTTTACTCCCTGGGTACTTTCTTTGTATACTTTTGACTATACGGGCCGAGTCCGGGATTTACGGGAAATCGCGGGTTTTCGTTTGCCGGCGATTAAACTTCTTTTATTCAGCGTCTCATCAAAAATGAAAACATTTTTAAAAACTACAAGTCTCATGGACTTTAGTGGTGAAATAATAGCTGAAAAAATCGTTCGGGAAATGAGTTTACACCCCGGGTACTTTCTTTCTATACTTTTGACTATACGGGCCGAGTCCGGGATTTATGGGAAATCGCAGGTTTTCGTTTGCCGGCTATTAAACTTCTTTTATTCAGCGTCTCATCAAAAATGAAAACATTTTTGAAAACTACAAGTCTCATGCGTTTTAGTGGTGAAAAAATAATTTAAAAAATCGTTCGAGAAATGAGTTTACTCCCTGGGTACTTTCTTTGTATACTTTTGACTATACGGGCCGAGTCCGGGATTTACGGGAAGTCGCGGGTTTTCGTTTGCCGGCGATTAAACTTCTTTTATTCAGCGTCTCATCAAAAATGAAAACATTTTTAAAAACTACAAGTCTCATGGGCTTTAGTGGTGAAATAGTAATTTAAAAAATCGTTTGGGAAATGAGTTTACTCCCTGGGTACTTTCTTTGTATACTTTTGACTATACGAGCCGAGACCGGGATTTACGGGAAGTCGCGGGTTTTCGTTTGCCGGCGATTAAACTTCTTTCATTCAGCGTCTCATCAAAAATGAAAACATTTTTGAAAACTACAAGTCTCATGCGTTTTAGTGGTGAAATAATAATTTAAAAAGTCGTTCGGGAAATGAGATTACTCCCTGGGTACTTGCTTTGTATACTTTTGATTATACGGACCGAGTCCGGGGTTTACGGGAAATGGCGGGTTTTCGTTTGCCGGCGATTAAACTTCTTTTATTCAGCGTCTCATCAAAAATGAAAACATTTTTGAAAACTACAAGTCTCATGCGTTTTAGTGGTGAAAAGATAATTGAAAAAATCGTTTTGGAAATGAGTTTACTCACAGGGTACTTTCTTTGTATACATTCGACTATACCGGCCAAGCCCGGGATTTACGGGAAATCGCGGGTTTTCGTTTGCCGGCGATTAAACTTCTTTTATTTAGCGTCTCATCGAAAATGAAAACATTTTTAAAAACTACAAGTCTTATGCGTTTTAGTGGTGAAAAAATAATTTAAAAAATCGTTCTGGAAATGAGCTTACTCCTTGGGTACTTTCTTTGTATACTTTTGACTATACGGACCGAGTCCGGGATTTACGGGAAATCGCAGGTTTTCGTTTGCCGGCGATTAAACTGCTTTTATTCTGCGTCTCATCAAAAATGAAAACATTCTTGAAAACTACAAGTCTCATGCGTTTTAGTGTTGAAATAATAATTTAAAAAATCGTTTGGGAAATGAGTTTACTCCCTCGGTACTTTCTTTGTATACTTTTGACTATACGGGCCGAGTCCAGGATTTACGGGAAATTGCAGGTTTTCGTTTGCCGGCGATTAAACTTCTTTTATTCACCGTCTCATCAAAAATGAAAACATTTTTAAAAACTACAAGTCTCATGCGTTTTAGTGCTGAAAAAATAATTTAAAAAATCGTTCGGGAAATGAGTTTACTCCCTGGGTACTTTCTTTGTATATTTTGACTATGCGGGCCGACTCCGGGGTTTACGGGAAATCGCGGGTTTTCGTTTGCCGGCGATTAAACTTCTTTTATTCAGCGTCTCATCAAAAATGAAAACATTTTTAAAAACTACAAGTCTCATGGGCTTTAATGGTGAAATAATAATTTAAAAAATCGTTCGGGAAATGAGTTTACACCTTGGATACTTTCTTTGTATACTTTTGACTATACGGGCCGAGTCCGGGATTTACGGGAAATCGCAGGTTTTCGTTTGCCGGCGATTAAACTTCTTTCATTCAGCGTCTCATCAAAAATGAAAACATTTTTGAAAACTACAAGTCTCATGCGTTTTAGTGGTGAAAAAATAATTTAAAAAGTCGTTCGGGAAATGAGATTACTCCCTGGGTACTTGCTTTGTATACTTTTGATTATACGGACCGAGTCCGGGGTTTACGGGAAATGGCGGGTTTTCGTTTGCCGGCGATTAAACTTCTTTTATTCAGCGTCTCATCAAAAATGAAAACATTTTTGAAAACTACAAGTCTCATGCGTTTTAGTGGTGAAAAGATAATTTAAAAAATCGTTTTGGAAATGAGTTTACTCACAGGGTACTTTCTTTGTATACATTCGACTATACCGGCCAAGCCCGGGATTTACGGGAAATCGCGGGTTTTCGTTTGCCGGCGATTAAACTTCTTTTATTTAGCGTCTCATCAAAAATGAAAACATTTTTAAAAACTACAAGTCTTATGCGTTTTAATGGTGAAAAAATAATTTAAAAAATCGTTCTGGAAATGAGCTTACTCCCTGGGTACTTTCTTTGTATACTTTTGACTATACGGACCGAGTCCGGGATTTACGGGAAATCGCAGGTTTTCGTTTGCCGGCGATTAAACCTCTTTCATTAAGCGTCTCATCAAAAATGAAAACATTTTTGAAAACTACAAGTCTCATGCGTTTTAGTGTTGAAAAAATAAATTAAAAAATCGTTCTGGAAATGAGTTTACTCACAGGGTACTTTCTTTGTATACATTCGACTATACGGGCCAAGCCCGGGATTTACGGGAAATCGCGGGTTTTCGCTTGCCGGCGATTAAACCTGTTTCATTAAGCGTCTCATCAAAAATGAAAACATTTTTGAAAACTGCCAGTCTCATGCGTTTTAGTGGTGAAAAGATAATTGAAAAAATCGTTTCGGAAATGAGTTTACTCACAGGGTACTTTCTTTGTATACATTCGACTATACGGGCTAAGCCCGGGATTTACGGGAAATCGCGGGTTTTTGTTTGCTGGCGATTAAACAACTTTCATTAAACGTCTCATCAAAAATGAAAACATTTCTGAAAACTACAAGTCTCATGCGTTTTAGTGGTGAAAATTAATTTAAAAAATCGTTCGGGAAATGAGTTTACTCCCTGGGTACTTTCTTTGTATACTTTTTACTATACGGGCCGAGTCCGGGATATACGGGAAGTCGCGGGTTTTCGTTTGCCGGCAATTAAACTTCTTTTATTCAGCGTCTCATCAAAAATGAAAACATTTTTAAAAACTACAAGTGTCATGGGCTTTAGTGGTGAAATAATAGCTGAAAAAATCGTTCGGGAAATGAGTTTACACCCCGGGTACTTTCTTTGTATACTTTTGACTATACGGGCCGAGTCCGGGATTTATGGGAAATCGCAGGTTTTCGTTTGCCGGCTATTAAACTTCTTTTATTCAGCGTCTCATCAAAAATGAAAACATTTTTGAAAACTACAAGTCTCATGCGTTTTAGTGGTGAAAAAATAATTTAAAAAATCGTTCGAGAAATGAGTTTACTCCCTGGGTACTTTCTTTGTATACTTTTGACTATACGGGCCGAGTCCGGGATTTACGGGAAGTCGCGGGTTTTCGTTTGCCGGCGATTAAACTTCTTTTATTCAGCGTCTCATCAAAAATGAAAACATTTTTAAAAACTACAAGTCTCATGGGCTTTAGTGGTGAAATAGTAATTTAAAAAATCGTTTGGGAAATGAGTTTACTCCCTGGGTACTTTCTTTGTATACTTTTGACTATACGAGCCGAGACCGGGATTAACGGGAAGTCGCGGGTTTTCGTTTGCCGGCGATTAAACTTCTTTTATTCAGCGTCTCATCAAAAATGAAAACATTTTTAAAAACTACAAGTCTCATGGGCTTTAATGGTGCAATAATAAATTAAAAAATCGTTCGGAAAATGAGTTTACACCTTGGATACTTTCTTTGTATACTTTTGACTATACGGGCCGAGTCCGGGATTTACGGGAAATCGCAGGTTTTCGTTTGCCGGCGATTAAACTTCTTTCATTCAGCGTCTCATCAAAAATGAAAACATTTTTGAAAACTACAAGTCTCATGCGTTTTAGTGGTGAAATAATAATTTAAAAATCGTTCGGGAAATGAGATTACTCCCTGGGTACTTGCTTTGTATACGTTTGATTATACGGACCGAGTCCGGGGTTTACGGGAAATGGCGGGTTTTCGTTTGCCGGCGATTAAACTTCTTTTATTCAGCGTCTCATCAAAAATGAAAACATTTTTGAAAACTACAAGTCTCATGCGTTTTAGTGGTGAAAAGATAATTTAAAAAATCGTTTTGGAAATGAGTTTACTCACAGGGTACTTTCTTTGTATACATTCGACTATACCGGCCAAGCCCGGGATTTACGGGAAATCGCGGGTTTTCGTTTGCCGGCGATTAAACTTCTTTTATTTAGCGTCTCATCAAAAATGAAAACATTTTTAAAAACTACAAGTCTCATGCGTTTTAGTGCTGAAAAAATAATTTAAAAAATCGTTCGGGAAATGAGTTTACTCCCTGGGTACTTTCTTTGTATATTTTGACTATGCGGGCCGACTCCGGGGTTTACGGGAAATCGCGGGTTTTCGTTTGCCGGCGATTAAACTTCTTTTATTCAGCGTCTCATCAAAAATGAAAACATTTTTAAAAACTACAAGTCTCATGGGCTTTAATGGTGAAATAATAATTTAAAAAATCGTTCGGGAAATGAGTTTACACCTTGGATACTTTCTTTGTATACTTTTGACTATACGGGCCGAGTCCGGGATTTACGGGAAATCGCAGGTTTTCGTTTGCCGGCGATTAAACTTCTTTCATTCAGCGTCTCATCAAAAATGAAAACATTTTTGAAAACTACAAGTCTCATGCGTTTTAGTGGTGAAAAAATAATTTAAAAAGTCGTTCGGGAAATGAGATTACTCCCTGGGTACTTGCTTTGTATACTTTTGATTATACGGACCGAGTCCGGGGTTTACGGGAAATGGCGGGTTTTCGTTTGCCGGCGATTAAACTTCTTTTATTCAGCGTCTCATCAAAAATGAAAACATTTTTGAAAACTACAAGTCTCATGCGTTTTAGTGGTGAAAAGATAATTTAAAAAATCGTTTTGGAAATGAGTTTACTCACAGGGTACTTTCTTTGTATACATTCGACTATACCGGCCAAGCCCGGGATTTACGGGAAATCGCGGGTTTTCGTTTGCCGGCGATTAAACTTCTTTTATTTAGCGTCTCATCAAAAATGAAAACATTTTTAAAAACTACAAGTCTTATGCGTTTTAATGGTGAAAAAATAATTTAAAAAATCGTTCTGGAAATGAGCTTACTCCCTGGGTACTTTCTTTGTATACTTTTGACTATACGGACCGAGTCCGGGATTTACGGGAAATCGCAGGTTTTCGTTTGCCGGCGATTAAACCTCTTTCATTAAGCGTCTCATCAAAAATGAAAACATTTTTGAAAACTACAAGTCTCATGCGTTTTAGTGTTGAAAAAATAAATTAAAAAATCGTTCTGGAAATGAGTTTACTCACAGGGTACTTTCTTTGTATACATTCGACTATACGGGCCAAGCCCGGGATTTACGGGAAATCGCGGGTTTTCGCTTGCCGGCGATTAAACCTGTTTCATTAAGCGTCTCATCAAAAATGAAAACATTTTTGAAAACTGCCAGTCTCATGCGTTTTAGTGGTGAAAAGATAATTGAAAAAATCGTTTCGGAAATGAGTTTACTCACAGGTTACTTTCTTTGTATACATTCGACTATACGGGCTAAGCCCGGGATTTACGGGAAATCGCGGGTTTTTGTTTGCTGGCGATTAAACAACTTTCATTAAACGTCTCATCAAAAATGAAAACATTTCTGAAAACTACAAGTCTCATGCGTTTTAGTGGTGAAAATTAATTTAAAAAATCGTTCGGGAAATGAGTTTACTCCCTGGGTACTTTCTTTGTATACTTTTTACTATACGGGCCGAGTCCGGGATATACGGGAAGTCGCGGGTTTTCGTTTGCCGGCAATTAAACTTCTTTTATTCAGCGTCTCATCAAAAATGAAAACATTTTTAAAAACTACAAGTGTCATGGGCTTTAGTGGTGAAATAATAGCTGAAAAAATCGTTCGGGAAATGAGTTTACACCCCGGGTACTTTCTTTGTATACTTTTGACTATACGGGCCGAGTCCGGGATTTATGGGAAATCGCAGGTTTTCGTTTGCCGGCTATTAAACTTCTTTTATTCAGCGTCTCATCAAAAATGAAAACATTTTTGAAAACTACAAGTCTCATGCGTTTTAGTGGTGAAAAAATAATTTAAAAAATCGTTCGAGAAATGAGTTTACTCCCTGGGTACTTTCTTTGTATACTTTTGACTATACGGGCCGAGTCCGGGATTTACGGGAAGTCGCGGGTTTTCGTTTGCCGGCGATTAAACTTCTTTTATTCAGCGTCTCATCAAAAATGAAAACATTTTTAAAAACTACAAGTCTCATGGGCTTTAGTGGTGAAATAGTAATTTAAAAAATCGTTTGGGAAATGAGTTTACTCCCTGGGTACTTTCTTTGTATACTTTTGACTATACGAGCCGAGACCGGGATTAACGGGAAGTCGCGGGTTTTCGTTTGCCGGCGATTAAACTTCTTTTATTCAGCGTCTCATCAAAAATGAAAACATTTTTAAAAACTACAAGTCTCATGGGCTTTAATGGTGCAATAATAAATTAAAAAATCGTTCGGAAAATGAGTTTACACCTTGGATACTTTCTTTGTATACTTTTGACTATACGGGCCGAGTCCGGGATTTACGGGAAATCGCAGGTTTTCGTTTGCCGGCGATTAAACTTCTTTCATTCAGCGTCTCATCAAAAATGAAAACATTTTTGAAAACTACAAGTCTCATGCGTTTTAGTGGTGAAATAATAATTTAAAAATCGTTCGGGAAATGAGATTACTCCCTGGGTACTTGCTTTGTATACGTTTGATTATACGGACCGAGTCCGGGGTTTACGGGAAATGGCGGGTTTTCGTTTGCCGGCGATTAAACTTCTTTTATTCAGCGTCTCATCAAAAATGAAAACATTTTTGAAAACTACAAGTCTCATGCGTTTTAGTGGTGAAAAGATAATTTAAAAAATCGTTTTGGAAATGAGTTTACTCACAGGGTACTTTCTTTGTATACATTCGACTATACCGGCCAAGCCCGGGATTTACGGGAAATCGCGGGTTTTCGTTTGCCGGCGATTAAACTTCTTTTATTTAGCGTCTCATCAAAAATGAAAACATTTTTAAAAACTACAAGTCTTATGCGTTTTAGTGGTGAAAAAATAATTTAAAAAATCGTTCTGGAAATGAGCTTACTCCTTGGGTACTTTCTTTGTATACTTTTGACTATACGGACCGAGTCCGGGATTTACCGGAAATCGCAGGTTTTCGTTTGCCGGCGATTAAACTGCTTTTATTCAGCGTCTCATCAAAAATGAAAACATTCTTGAAAACTACAAGTCTCATGCGTTTTAGTGGTGAAATAATAATTTAAAAAATCGTTTGGGAAATGAGTTTACTCCCTCGGTACTTTCTTTGTATACTTTTGACTATACGGGCCGAGTCCAGGATTTACTGGAAATCGCAGGTTTTCGTTTGCCGGCGATTAAACTTCTTTTATTCACCGTCTCATCAAAAATGAAAACATTTTTAAAAACTACAAGTCTCATGCGTTTTAGTGCTGAAAAAATAATTTAAAAAATCGTTCGGGAAATGAGTTTACTCCCTGGGTACTTTCTTTGTATATTTTGACTATGCGGGCCGACTCCGGGGTTTACGGGAAATCGCAGGTTTTCGTTTGCCGGCGATTAAACTTCTTTTATTCAGCGTCTCATCAAAAATGAAAACATTTTTAAAAACTACAAGTCTCATGGGCTTTAATGGTGAAATAATAATTTAAAAAATCGTTCGGGAAATGAGTTTACACCTTGGATACTTTCTTTGTATACTTTTGACTATACGGGCCGAGTCCGGGATTTACGGGAAATCGCAGGTTTTCGTTTGCCGGCGATTAAACTTCTTTCATTCAGCGTCTCATCAAAAATGAAAACATTTTTGAAAACTACAAGTCTCATGCGTTTTAGTGGTGAAAAAATAATTTAAAAAGTCGTTCGGGAAATGAGATTACTCCCTGGGTACTTGCTTTGTATACTTTTGATTATACGGACCGAGTCCGGGGTTTACGGGAAATGGCGGGTTTTCGTTTGCCGGCGATTAAACTTCTTTTATTCAGCGTCTCATCAAAAATGAAAACATTTTTGAAAACTACAAGTCTCATGCGTTTTAGTGGTGAAAAGATAATTTAAAAAATCGTTTTGGAAATGAGTTTACTCACAGGGTACTTTCTTTGTATACATTCGACTATACCGGCCAAGCCCGGGATTTACGGGAAATCGCGGGTTTTCGTTTGCCGGCGATTAAACTTCTTTTATTTAGCGTCTCATCAAAAATGAAAACATTTTTAAAAACTACAAGTCTTATGCGTTTTAGTGGTGAAAAAATAATTTAAAAAATCGTTCTGGAAATGAGCTTACTCCCTGGGTACTTTCTTTGTATACTTTTGACTATACGGACCGAGTCCGGGATTTACGGGAAATCGCAGGTTTTCGTTTGCCGGCGATTAAACTGCTTTTATTCAGCGTCTCATCAAAAATGAAAACATTTTTAAAAACTACAAGTCTCATGCGTTTTAGTGCTGAAAAAATAATTTAAAAAATCGTTCGGGAAATGAGTTTACACCCTGGGTACTTTCTTATTATACTTTTGACTATACGGGCCGAGTCCGGGATTTACGGAAAATCGCAGGTTTTCGTTTGCTGGCGATTAAACTTCTTTCATTCAGCGTCTCATCAAAAATGAAAACATTTTTGAAAACTACAAGTCTCATGCGTTTTAGTGGTGAAAATATAATTTAAAAAATCGTTCGGGAAATGAGCTTACTCCCTGGGTGCTTTCTTTGTATACGTTTGACTACACGGGCCGAGACCGGGATTTACGGGAAGTCGCGGGTTTTCGTTTGCCGGCGATTAAACTTCTTTTATTCAGCGTCTCATCAAAAATAAAAACATTTTTAAAAACTACAAGTCTCATGGGCTTTAATGGTGAAATAATAATTTAAAAAATCGTTCGGGAAATGAGTTTACACCTTGGATACTTTCTTTGTATACTTTTGACTATACGGGCCGAGTCCGGGATTTACGGGAAATCGCAGGTTTTCGTTTGCCGGCGATTAAACTTCTTTCATTCAGCGTCTCATTAAAAATGAAAACATTTTTAAAAACTACAAGTCTCATGCGTTTTAGTGGTGAAAAAATAATTTAAAAAGTCGTTCGGGAAATGAGTTTACTCCCTGGGTACTTTCTTTGTATACTTTTGATTATACGGACCGAGACCGGGGTTTACGGGAAATGGCGGGTTTTCGTTTGCCGGCGATTAAACTTCTTTTATTCAGCGTCTCATCAAAAATGAAAACATTTTTGAAAACTACAAGTCTCATGCGTTTTAGTGGTGAAAAGATAATTTAAAAAATCGTTGTGGAAATGAGTTTACTCACAGGGTACTTTCTTTGTATACATTCGACTATACCGGCCAAGCCCGGGATTTACGGGAAATCGCGGGTTTTCGTTTGCCGGCGATTAAACCACTTTCATTAGGCGTCTCATCAAAAATGAAAACATTTCTGAAAACTACAAGTCTCATGCGTTTTAGTGAAGAAAAAATAACTTAAAAAATCGTTCGGGAAATGAGTTTACTCCCTGGGTACTTTCTTTGTATACTTTTGACTATACGGGCCGAGTCCGGGATTTACGGGAAATCGCGGGTTTTCGTTTGCCGGCGATTAAACCACTTTCATTAGGCGTCTCATCAAAAATGAAAACATTTCTGAAAACTACAAGTCTCATGCGTTTTAGTGAAGAAAAAATAACTTAAAAAATCGTTCGGGAAATGAGTTTACTCCCTGGGTACTTTCTTTGTATACTTTTGACTATACGGGCCGAGTCCGGGATTTACGGGAAATCGCGGGTTTTCGTTTGCCGGCGATTAAACTTCTTTTATTCAGCGTCTCATCAAAAATGAAAACATTTTTAAAAACTACAAGTCTCATGGACTTTAATGGTGAAATAATAATTTAAAAAATCGTTCGGGAAATGAGTTTACACCTTGGATACTTTCTTTGTATACTTTTGACTATACGGGCCGAGTCCGGGATTTACGGGAAATCGCAGGTTTTCGTTTGCCGGCGATTAAACTTCTTTTATTCAGCGTCTCATTAAAAATGAAAACATTTTTAAAAACTACAAGTCTCGTGCGTTTTAGTGGTGAAAAAATAATTTAAAAAGTCGTTCGGGAAATGAGTTTACTCCCTGGGTACTTTCTTTGTATACTTTTGATTATACGGACCGAGACCGGGGTTTACGGGAAATGGCGGGTTTTCGTTTGCCGGCGATTAAACTTCTTTTATTCAGCGTCTCATCAAAAATGAAAACATTTTTAAAAACTACAAGTCTCATGGGCTTTAGTGGTGAAATAATAATTCAAAAAATCGTTTGGGAAATTAGTTTACTCCCTGGGTACTTTCTTTGTATACTTTTGACTATACGGGCCGAGTCCGGGATTTACGGGAAATCTCGGGTTTTCGTTTGCCGGTGATTAAACCTCTTTCATTAAGCGTCTCATCAAAAATGAAAACATTTTTGAAAACTACAAGTCTCATGCGTTTTAGTGGTGAAAAAATAAATTAAAAAATCGTTCGGGAAATGAGTTTACTCCCTGGGTACTATCTTTGTATACTTTTGACTATACGGGCCAAGCCCTGGATTTACGGGAAATCTCGGGTTTTCGTTTGCCGGCGATTAAACCTCTTTCATTAAGCGTCTCATCAAAAATGAAAACATTTTTGAAAACTACAAGTCTCATGCGTTTTAGTGTTGAAAAAATAAATTAAAAAATCGTTCTGGAAATGAGTTTACTCACAGGGTACTTTCTTTGTATACATTCGACTATGCGGGCCATGCCCGGGATTTACGGGAAATCGCGGGTTTTCGTTTGCCAGCGATTAAACCTGTTTCATTAAGCGTCTCATCAAAAATGAAAACATTTTTGAAAACTGCAAGTCTCATGCGTTTTATTGGTGAAAAGATAATTGAAAAAATCGTTTCGGAAATGAGTTTACTCACAGGGTACTTTCTTTGTATACATTCGACTATACGGGCCAAGCCCGGGATTTACGGGAAATCGCGGGTTTTTGTTTGCGGCGATTAAACAACTTTCATTAAACGTCTCATCAAAAATGAAAACATTTCTGAAAACTACAAGTCTCACGCGTTTTAGTGGAGAAAATTAATTTAAAAAATCGTTCGGGAAATGAGTTTACTCCCTGGGTACTATCTTTGTATACTTTTGACTATACGGGCCAAGCCCGGGATTTACGGGAAATCTCGGGTTTTCGTTTGCCGGCGATTAAACCTCTTTCATTAAGCGTCTCATCAAAAATGAAAACATTTCTGAAAACTACAAGTCTCATGCGTTTTAGTGGTGAAAAAATAAATTAAAAAATCGTTCTGGAAATGCGTTTACTCCCTGGGTACTTTCTTTGTATACTTTTGACTATACGGGCCGAGTCCGGGATTTACGGGAAATCGCGGTTTTTCGTTTGCCGGCGATTAAACTTCTTTTATTCAGCGTCTCATCAAAAATGAAAACATTTTTAAAAACTACAAGTCTCATGGGCTTTAGTGGTGAAATAATAATTCAAAAAATCGTTTGGGATATTAGTTTACTCCCTGGGTACTTTCTTTGTATACTTTTGACTATACGGGCCGAGTCCGGGATTTACGGGAAATCGCAGGTTTTCGTTTGCCGGCGATTAAATTTCTTTTATTCAGCGTCTCATCAAAAATGAAAACATTTTTGAAAACTACAAGTCTCATGCGTTTTAGTGGCGAAAAAATAAATTAAAAAATCGTTCGGGAATATAGTTTACTCCCTGGGTACTATCTTTGTATACTTTTGACTATACGGGCCAAGCCCGGGATTTACGGGAAATCTCGGGTTTTCGTTTGCCGGCGATTAAACCTCTTTCATTAAGCGTCTCATCAAAAATGAAAACATTTTTGAAAACTACAAGTCTCATGCGTTTTAGTGTTGAAAAAATAAATTAAAAAATCGTTCTGGAAATGAGTTTACTCACAGGGTACTTTCTTTGTATACATTCGACTATGCGGGCCAAGCCCGGGATTTACGGGAAATCGCGGGTTTTCGTTTGCCAGCGATTAAACCTGTTTCATTAAGCGTCTCATCAAAAATGAAAACATTTTTGAAAACTGCAAGTCTCATGCGTTTTAGTGGTGAAAAGATAATTGAAAAAATCGTTTCGGAAATGAGTTTACTCACAGGGTACTTTCTTTGTATACATTCGACTATACGGGCCAAGCCCGGGATTTACGGGAAATCGCGGGTTTTTGTTTGCGGCGATTAAACAACTTTCATTAAACGTCTCATCAAAAATGAAAACATTTCTGAAAACTACAAGTCTCATGCGTTTTAGTGGAGAAAATTAATTTAAAAAATCGTTCGGGAAAAGAGTTTACTCCCTGGGTACTATCTTTGTATACTTTTGACTATACGGGCCAAGCCCGGGATTTACGGGAAATCTCGGGTTTTCGTTTGCCGGCGATTAAACCTCTTTCATTAAGCGTCTCATCAAAAATGAAAACATTTCTGAAAACTACAAGTCTCATGCGTTTTAGTGGTGAAAAAATAACTTAAAAAATCGTTCCGGAAATGCGTTTACTCCCTGGGTACTTTCTTTGTATACTTTTGACTATACGGGCCGAGTCCGGGATTTACGGGAAATCGCGGTTTTTCGTTTGCCGGCGATTAAACTTCTTTTATTCAGCGTCTCATCAAAAATGAAAACATTTTTAAAAACTACAAGTCTCATGGGCTTTAGTGGTGAAATAATAATTCAAAAAATCGTTTGGGATATTAGTTTACTCCCTGGGTACTTTCTTTGTATACTTTTGACTATACGGGCCGAGTCCGGGATTTACGGGAAATCGCGAGTTTTCGTTTGCCGGCGATTAAATTTCTTTTATTCAGCGTCTCATCAAAAATGAAAACATTTTTGAAAACTACAAGTCTCATGCGTTTTAGTGTTGAAAAAATAAATTAAAAAATCGTTCTGGAAATGAGTTTACTCACAGGGTACTTTCTTTGTATACATTCGACTATACGGGCCAAGCCCGGGATTTACGGGAAATCGCGGGTTTTCGTTTGCCGGCGATTAAACCTGTTTCATTAAGCGTCTCATCAAAAATGAAAACATTTTTGAAAACTGCAAGTCTCATGCGTTTTAGTGGTGAAAAGATAATTGAAAAAATCGTTTCGGAAATGAGTTTACTCACAGGGTACTTTCTTTGTATACATTCGACTATACGGGCCAAGCCCAGGATTTACGGGAAATCGCGGGTTTTTGTTTGCTGGCGATTAAACAACTTTCATTAAACGTCTCATCAAAAATGAAAACATTTCTGAAAACTACAAGTCTCATGCGTTTTAGTGGTGAAAATTAATTTAAAAAATCGTTCGGGAAATGAGTTTACTCCCTGGGTTTTTTCTTTGTATACTTTTGACTATACGGGCCGAGTCCGGGATATACGGGAAGTCGCGGGTTTTCGTTTGCCGGCAATTAAACTTCTTTTATTCAGCGTCTCATCAAAAATGAAAACATTTTTAAAAACTACAAGTCTCATGGGCTTTAGTGGTGAAATAATAGCTGAAAAAATCGTTCGGGAAATGAGTTTACACCCCGGGTACTTTCTTTGTATACTTTTGACTATACGGGCCGAGTCCGGGATTTATGGGAAATCGCAGGTTTTCGTTTGCCGGCTATTAAACTTCTTTTATTCAGCGTCTCATCAAAAATGAAAACATTTTTGAAAACTACAAGTCTCATGCGTTTTAGTGGTGAAAAAATAATTTAAAAAATCGTTCGAGAAATGAGTTTACTCCCTGGGTACTTTCTTTGTATACTTTTGACTATACGGGCCGAGTCCGGGATTTACGGGAAGTCGCGGGTTTTCGTTTGCCGGCGATTAAACTTCTTTTATTCAGCGTCTCATCAAAAAGGAAAATATTTTTAAATACTACAAGTCTCATGGCCTTTAGTGGTGAAATAATAATTTAAAAAATCGTTCGGGAAATGAGTTTACTCCCTGGGTACTTTCTTTGTGTACTTTTGACTATACGGGCTGAGTCCGGGATTTACGGGAAGTCACGGGTTTTCGTTTGCCGGCGATTAAACTTCTTTTATTCAGCGTCTCATCAAAAATGAAAATATTTTTAAATCCTACAAGTCTCATGGGCTTTAGTGGTGAAATAATAATTTAAAAAATCGTTCGGGAAATGAGTTTACACCCTGGGTACTTTCTTTGTATACTTTTGACTATACGGGCCGAGTCCGGGATTTACGGGAAATCGCAGGTTTTCGTTTACCGGCGATTAAACTTCTTTTATTCAGCGTCTCATCAAAAATGAAAACATTTTTGAAAACTACAAGTCTCATGCGTTTTAGTGGTGAAAAAATAATTTAAAAATTCGTTCTGGAAATGAGTTTACTCACAGGGTACTTTCTTTGTATACATTCGACTATGCGGGCCAAGCCCGGGATTTACGGGAAATCGCGGGTTTTCGTTTGCCAGCGATTAAACCTGTTTCATTAAGCGTCTCATCAAAAATGAAAACATTTCTGAAAACTACAAGTCTCATGCGTTTTAGTGGAGAAAATTAATTTAAAAAATCGTTTGGGAAAAGAGTTTAATCCCTGGGTACTATCTTTGTATACTTTTGACTATACGGGCCAAGCCCGGGATTTACGGGAAATCTCGGGTTTTCGTTTGCCGGCGATTAAACCTCTTTCATTAAGCGTCTCATCAAAAATGAAAACATTTCTGAAAACTACAAGTTGCATGCGTTTTAGTGGTGAAAAAATAACTTAAAAAATCGTTCCGGAAATGCGTTTACTCCCTGGGTACTTTCTTTGTATACTTTTGACTATACGGGCCGAGTCCGGGATTTACGGGAAATCGCGGTTTTTCGTTTGCCGGCGATTAAACTTCTTTTATTCAGCGTCTCATCAAAAATGAAAACATTTTTAAAAACTACAAGTGTCATGGGCTTTAGTGGTGAAATAATAATTCAAAAAATCGTTTGGGATATTAGTTTACTCCCTGGGTACTTTCTTTGTATACTTTTGACTATACGGGCCGAGTCCGGGATTTACGGGAAATCGCAGGTTTTCGTTTGCCGGCGATTAAATTTCTTTTATTCAGCGTCTCATCAAAAATGAAAACATTTTTGAAAACTACAAGTCTCATGCGTTTTAGTGGTGAAAAAATAAATTAAAAAATCGTTCGGGAAATGAGTTTACTCCCTGGGTACTATCTTTGTATACTTTTGACTATACGGGCCAAGCCCGGGATTTATGGGAAATCTCGGGTTTTCGTTTGCCGGCGATTAAACCTCTTTCATTAAGCGTCTCATCAAAAATGAAAACATTTTTGAAAACTACAAGTCTCATGCGTTTTAGTGTTGAAAAAATAAATTAAAAAATCGTTCTGGAAATGAGTTTACTCACAGGGTACTTTCTTTGTATACTTTTGACTATACGGGCCGAGTCCGGGATTTAGGGAAATCGCAGGTTTTCGTTTTCCGGCGATTAAACTGCTTTTTTTCAGCGTCTCATCAAAAATGAAAACATTTTTGAAAACTACAAGTCTCATGCGTTTTAGTGTTGAAAAAATAAATTAAAAAATCGTTCTGGAAATGAGTTTACTCACAGGGTACTTTCTTTGTATACATTCGACTATGCGGGCCAAGCCCGGGATTTACGGGAAATCGCGGGTTTTCGTTTGCCAGCGATTAAACCTGTTTCATTAAGCGTCTCATCAAAAATGAAAACATTTTTGAAAACTGCAAGTCTCATGCGTTTTAGTGGTGAAAAGATAATTGAAAAAATCGTTTCGGAAATGAGTTTACTCACAGGGTACTTTCTTTGTATACATTCGACTATACGGGCCAAGCCCGGGATTTACGGGAAATCGCGGGTTTTTGTTTGCAGCGATTAAACAACTTTCATTAAACGTCTCATCAAAAATGAAAACATTTCTGAAAACTACAAGTCTCATGCGTTTTAGTGGAGAAAATTAATTTAAAAAATCGTTCGGGAAAAGAGTTTACTCCCTGGGTACTATCTTTGTATACTTTTGACTATACGGGCCAAGCCCGGGATTTACCGGAAATCTCGTGTTTTCGTTTGCCGGCGATTAAACCTCTTTCATTAAGCGTCTCATCAAAAATGAAAACATTTCTGAAAACTACAAGTCTCATGCGTTTTAGTGGTGAAAAAATAACTTAAAAAATCGTTCCGGAAATGCGTTTACTCCCTGGGTACTTTCTTTGTATACTTTTGACTATACGGGCCGAGTCCGGGATTTACGGGAAATCGCGGTTTTTCGTTTGCCGGCGATTAAACTTCTTTTATTCAGCGTCTCATCAAAAATGAAAACATTTTTAAAAACTACAAGTCTCAAGCGTTTTAGTGGTGAAAAGATAATTTAAAAAATCGTTTTGGAAATGAGTTTACTCACAGGGTACTTTCTTTGTATACATTCGACTATACGGGCCAAGCCCGGGATTTACGGGAAATCGCGGGTTTTCGTTTGCCGGCGATTAAACCACTTTCATTAAGCGTCTCATCAAAAATGATAACACTTCTGAAAACTACAAGTCTCATGCATTTTAGTGGTGAAAAAATAATTTAAAAATTCGTTCGGGAAATGAGTTTACTCACTGGGTACTTTCCTTGTATACTTTTGACTATACGGGCCGAGTCCGGGATTTACGGGAAATCGCGGGTTTTCGTTTGCCAGCGATTAAACCTGTTTCATTAAGCGTCTCATCAAAAATGAAAACATTTTTGAAAACTGCAAGTCTCATGCGTTTTAGTGGTGAAAAGATAATTGAAAAAATCGTTTCGGAAATGAGTTTACTCACAGGGTACTTTCTTTGTATACATTCGACTATACGGGCCAAGCCCGGGATTTACGGGAAATCGCGGGTTTTTGTTTGCGGCGATTAAACAACTTTCATTAAACGTCTCATCAAAAATGAAAACATTTCTGAAAACTACAAGTCTCATGCGTTTTAGTGGAGAAAATTAATTTAAAAAATCGTTCGGGAAAAGAGTTTACTCCCTGGGTACTATCTTTGTATACTTTTGACTATACGGGCCAAGCCCGGGATTTACCGGAAATCTCGGGTTTTCGTTTGCCGGCGATTAAACCTCTTTCATTAAGCGTCTCATCAAAAATGAAAACATTTCTGAAAACTACAAGTCTCATGCGTTTTAGTGGTGAAAAAATAACTTAAAAAATCGTTCCGGAAATGCGTTTACTCCCTGGGTACTTTCTTTGTATACTTTTGACTATACGGGCCGAGTCCGGGATTTACGGGAAATCGCGGTTTTTCGTTTGCCGGCGATTAAACTTCTTTTATTCAGCGTCTCATCAAAAATGAAAACATTTTTAAAAACTACAAGTCTCATGGGCTTTAGTGGTGAAATAATAATTCAAAAAATCGTTTGGGATATTAGTTTACTCCCTGGGTACTTTCTTTGTATACTTTTGACTATACGGGCCGAGTCCGGGATTTACGGGAAATCGCAGGTTTTCGTTTGCCGGCGATTAAATTTCTTTTATTCAGCGTCTCATCAAAAATGAAAACATTTTTGAAAACTACAAGTCTCATGCGTTTTAGTGGTGAAAAAATAAATTAAAAAATCGTTCGGGAAATGAGTTTACTCCCTGGGTACTATCTTTGTATACTTTTGACTATACGGGCCAAGCCCGGGATTTACGGGAAATCTCGGGTTTTCGTTTGCCGGCGATTAAACCTGTTTCATTAAGCGTCTCATCAAAAATGAAAACATTTTTGAAAACTGCAAGTCTCATGCGTTTTAGTGGTGAAAAAATAAATTAAAAAATCGTTCTGGAAATGAGTTTACTCACAGGGTACTTTCTTTGTATACATTCGACTATACGGGCCAAGCCCGGGATTTAGGGGAAATCGCGGGTTTTCGTTTGCCGGCGATTAAACCTGTTTCATTAAGCGTCTCATCAAAAATGAAAACATTTTTGAAAACTGCAAGTCTCATGCGTTTTAGTGGTGAAAAGATAATTGAAAAAATCGTTTCGGAAATGAGTTTACTCACAGGGTACTTTCTTAGTATACATTCGACTATACGGGCCAAGCCCAGGATTTACGGGAAATCGCGGGTTTTTGTTTGCTGGCGATTAAACAACTTTCATTAAACGTCTCATCAAAAATGAAAACATTTCTGAAAACTACAAGTCTCATGCGTTTTAGTGGTGAAAATTAATTTAAAAAATCGTTCGGGAAATGAGTTTACTCCCTGGGTTTTTTCTTTGTATACTTTTGACTATACGGGCCGAGTCCGGGATATACGGGAAGTCGCGGGTTTTCGTTTGCCGGCGATTAAACTTCTTTTATTCAGCGTCTCATCAAAAATGAAAACATTTTTAAAAACTACAAGTCTCATGGGCTTTAGTGGTGAAATAATAGCTGAAAAAATCGTTCGGGAAATGAGTTTACACCCCGGGTACTTTCTTTGTATACTTTTGACTATACGGGCCGAGTCCGGGATTTATGGGAAATCGCAGGTTTTCGTTTGCCGGCTATTAAACTTCTTTTATTCAGCGTCTCATCAAAAATGAAAACATTTTTGAAAACTACAAGTCTCATGCGTTTTAGTGGTGAAAAAATAATTTAAAAAATCGTTCGAGAAACGAGTTTACTCCCTGGGTACTTTCTTTGTATACTTTTGACTATACGGGCCGAGTCCAGGATTTACGGGAAGTCGCGGGTTTTCGTTTGCCGGCGATTAAACTTCTTTTATTCAGCGTCTCATCAAAAATGAAAATATTTTTAAATACTACAAGTCTCATGGCCTTTAGTGGTGAAATAATAATTTAAAAAATCGTTCGGGAAATGAGTTTACTCCCTGGGTACTTTCTTTGTGTACTTTTGACTATACGGGCTGAGTCCGGGATTTACGGGAAGTCACGGGTTTTCGTTTGCCGGCGATTAAACTTCTTTTATTCAGCGTCTCATCAAAAATGAAAATATTTTTAAATCCTACAAGTCTCATGGGCTTTAGTGGTGAAATAATAATTTAAAAAATCGTTCGGGAAATGAGTTTACACCCTGGGTACTTTCTTTGTATACTTTTGACTATACGGGCCGAGTCCGGGATTTACGGGAAATCGCAGGTTTTCGTTTACCGGCGATTAAACTTCTTTTATTCAGCGTCTCATCAAAAATGAAAACATTTTTGAAAACTACAAGTCTCATGCGTTTTAGTGGTGAAAAAATAATTTAAAAAATCGTTCGGGAAATGAGTTTACTCCCTGGGTACTTTCTTTGTATACTTTTGACTATGCGGGCCGAGTTCGGGGTTTACGGGAAATGGCGGGTTTTCGTTTGCCGGCGATTAAACTTCTTTTATTCAGCGACTCATCAAAAATAAAAACATTTTTGAAAACTACAAGTCTCAAGCGTTTTAGTGGTGAAAAGATAATTTAAAAAATCGTTTTGGAAATGAGTTTACTCACAGGGTACTTTCTTTGTATACATTCGACTATACGGGCCAAGCCCGGGATTTACGGGAAATCGCGGGTTTTCGTTTGCCGGCGATTAAACCACTTTCATTAAGCGTCTCATCAAAAATGATAACACTTCTAAAAACTACAAGTCTCATGCATTTTAGTGGTGAAAAAATAATTTAAAAATTCGTTCGGGAAATGAGTTTACTCACTGGGTACTTTCCTTGTATACTTTTGACTATACGGGCCGAGTCCGGGATTTACAGGAAATCGCGGGTTTTCGTTTGCCGACGATTAAACTTCTATTATTCTGCGTCTCATCAAAAATGAAAACATTTTTGAAAACTACAAGTCTCAAGCGTTTTAGTGGTGAAAAAATAATTTAAAAAATCGTTCAGGAAATGAGTTTACTCCCTGGGTACTTTCTTTGTATACTTTTGACTATACGGGCCGAGACCGGGATTTACGGGAAGTCGCGGGTTTTCGTTTGCCGGCGATTAAACTTCTTTTATTCAGCGTCTCATCAAAAATGAAAACATTTTTAAAAACTACAAGTCTCATGGGCTTTAATGGTGAAATAATAATTTAAAAAATCGTTCGGGAAATGAGTTTACACCTTGGATACTTTCTTTGTATACTTTTGACTATACGGGCCGAGTCCGGGATTTACGGGAAATCGCAGGTTTTCGTTTGCCGGCGATTAAACTTCTTTCATTCAGCGTCTCATCAAAAATGAAAACATTTTTGAAAACTACAAGTCTCATGCGTTTTAGCGGTGAAAAAATAATTTAAAAAGTCGATCGGGAAATGAGTTTACTCCCTGGGTACTTACTTTGTATACTTTTGATTATACGGACCGAGTCCGGGGTTTACGGGAAATGGCGGGTTTTCGTTTGCCGGCGATTAAACTTCTTTTATTCAGCGTCTCATCAAAAATGAAAACATTTTTAAAAACTACAAGTCTCATGCGTTTTAGTGGTGAAAAAGTAATTTAAAAAATCGTTCGGGAAATGATTTTACTCCCTGGGTACTTTCTTTGTATACTCTTGAATATACGGGCCAAGCCGGGATTTACGGGAAATCGCGGGTTTTCGTTTGTCGGCGATTAAACTTCTTTTATTCAGCGTCTCATCAAAAATGAAAACATTTTTAAAAACTACAAGTCTCATGGGCTTTAATGGTGAAATAATAATTTAAAAAATCGTTCGGGAAATGAGTTTACACCTTGGATACTTTATTTGTATACTTTTGACTATACGGGCCGAGTCCGGGATTTACGGGAAATCGCAGGTTTTCGTTTGCCGGCGATTAAACTTCTTTCATTCAGCGTCTCATCAAAAATGAAAACATTTTTGAAAACTACAAGTCTCATGCGTTTTAGTGGTGAAAAAATAATTTAAAAAGTCGTTCGGGAAATGGGATTACTCCCTGGGTACTTGCTTTGTATACTTTTGATTATACAGGCCGAGTCCGGGGTTTACGGGAAATGGCGGGTTTTCGTTTGCCGGCGATTAAACTTCTTTTATTCAGCGTCTCATCAAAAATAAAAACATTTTTGAAAACTACAAGTCTCATGCGTTTTAGTGGTGAAAAGATAATTTAAAAAATCGTTTTGGAAATGAGTTTACTCACAGGGCACTTTCTTTGTATACATTCGACTATACCGGCCAAGCCCGGGATTTACGGGAAATCGCGGGTTTTCGTTTGCCGGCGATTAAACTTCTTTTATTTAGCGTCTCATCAAAAATGAAAACATTTTTAAAAACTACAAGTCTTATGCGTTTTAGTGGTGAAAAAATAATTTAAAAAATCGTTCTGGAAATGAGTTTACTCACAGGGTACTTTCTTTGTATACATTCGACTATACGGGCCAAGCCCGGGATTTACGGGAAATCGCGGGTTTTCGTTTGCCGGCGATTAAACCACTTTCATTAAGCGTCTCATCAAAAATGATAACACTTCTGAAAACTACAAGTCTCATGCGTTTTAGTGGTGAAATAATAATTTAAAAATTCGTTCGGGAAATGAGTTTACTCACTGGGTACTTTCCTTGTATACTTTTGACTATACGGGCCGAGTCCGGGATTTACAGGAAATCGCGGGTTTTCGTTTGCCGACGATTAAACTTCTATTATTCTGCGTCTCATCAAAAATGAAAACATTTTTGAAAACTACAAGTCTCAAGCGTTTTAGTGGTGAAAAAATAATTTAAAAAATCGTTCAGGAAATGAGTTTACTCCCTGGGTACTTTCTTTGTATACTTTTGACTATACGGGCCGAGACCGGGATTTACGGGAAGTCGCGGGTTTTCGTTTGCCGGCGATTAAACTTCTTTTATTCAGCGTCTCATCAAAAATGAAAACATTTTTAAAAACTACAAGTCTCATGGGCTTTAATGGTGAAATAATAATTTAAAAAATCGTTCGGGAAATGAGTTTACACCTTGGATACTTTCTTTGTATACTTTTGACTATACGGGCCGAGTCCGGGATTTACGGGAAATCGCAGGTTTTCGTTTGCCGGCGATTAAACTTCTTTCATTCAGCGTCTCATCAAAAATGAAAACATTTTTGAAAACTACAAGTCTCATGCGTTTTAGCGGTGAAAAAATAATTTAAAAAGTCGATCGGGAAATGAGTTTACTCCCTGGGTACTTACTTTGTATACTTTTGATTATACGGACCGAGTCCGGGGTTTACGGGAAATGGCGGGTTTTCGTTTGCCGGCGATTAAACTTCTTTTATTCAGCGTCTCATCAAAAATGAAAACATTTTTGAAAACTACAAGTCTCATGCGTTTTAGTGGTGAAAAGATAATTTAAAAAATCGTTTTGGAAATGAGTTTACTCACAGGGTACTTTCTTTGTATACATTCGACTATACCGGCCAAGCCCGGGATTTACGGGAAATCGCGGGTTTTCGTTTGCCGGCGATTAAACTTCTTTCATTCAGCGTCTCATCAAAAATGAAAACATTTTTGAAAACTACAAGTCTCATGCGTTTTAGCGGTGAAAAAATAATTTAAAAAGTCGATCGGGAAATGAGTTTACTCCCTGGGTACTTACTTTGTATACTTTTGATTATACGGACCGAGTCCGGGGTTTACGGGAAATGGCGGGTTTTCGTTTGCCGGCGATTAAACTTCTTTTATTCAGCGTCTCATCAAAAATGAAAACATTTTTGAAAACTACAAGTCTCATGCGTTTTAGTGGTGAAAAGATAATTTAAAAAATCGTTTTGGAAATGAGTTTACTCACAGGGTACTTTCTTTGTATACATTCGACTATACCGGCCAAGCCCGGGATTTACGGGAAATCGCGGGTTTTCGTTTGCCGGCGATTAAACTTCTTTTATTTAGCGTCTCATTAAAAATGAAAACATTTTTAAAAACTACAAGTCTCATGCGTTTTAGTGGTGAAAAAGTAATTTAAAAAATCGTTCGGGAAATGATTTTACTCCCTGGGTACTTTCTTTGTATACTTTTGACTATACGGGCCGAGACCGGGATTTACGGGAAGTCGCGGGTTTTCGTTTGTCGGCGATTAAACGTCTTTTATTCAGCGTCTCATCAAAAATGAAAACATTTTTAAAAACTACAAGTCTCATGGGCTTTAATGGTGAAATAATAATTTAAAAAATCGTTCGGGAAATGAGTTTACACCTTGGATACTTTATTTGTATACTTTTGACTATACGGGCCGAGTCCGGGATTTACGGGAAATCGCAGGTTTTCGTTTGCCGGCGATTAAACTTCTTTCATTCAGCGTCTCATCAAAAATGAAAACATTTTTGAAAACTACAAGTCTCATGCGTTTTAGTGGTGAAAAAATAATTTAAAAAGTCGTTCGGGAAATGGGATTACTCCCTGGGTACTTGCTTTGTATACTTTTGATTATACGGACCGAGTCCGGGGTTTACGGGAAATGGCGGGTTTTCGTTTGCCGGCGATTAAACTTCTTTTATTCAGCGTCTCATCAAAAATAAAAACATTTTTGAAAACTACAAGTCTCATGCGTTTTAGTGGTGAAAAGATAATTTAAAAAATCGTTTTGGAAATGAGTTTACTCACAGGGCACTTTCTTTGTATACATTCGACTATACCGGCCAAGCCCGGGATTTACGGGAAATCGCGGGTTTTCGTTTGCCGGCGATTAAACTTCTTTTATTTAGCGTCTCATCAAAAATGAAAACATTTTTAAAAACTACAAGTCTTATGCGTTTTAGTGGTGAAAAAATAATTTAAAAAATCGTTCTGGAAATGAGCTTACTCCCTGGGTACTTTCTTTGTATACTTTTGACTATACGGACCGAGTCCGGGATTTACGGGAAATCGCAGGTTTTCGTTTGCCGGCGATTAAACTGCTTTTATTCAGCGTCTCATCAAAAATGAAAACATTCTTGAAAACTACAAGTCTCATGCGTTTTAGTGGTGATATAATAATTTAAAAAATCGTTTGGGAAATGAGTTTACTCCCTGGGTACTTTCTTTGTATACTTTTGACTATACGGGCCGAGTCCAGGATTTACGGGAAATCGCAGGTTTTCGTTTGCCGGCGATTAAACTTCTTTTATTCACCGTCTCATCAAAAATGAAAACATTTTTAAAAACTACAAGTCTCATGCGTTTTAGTGCTGAAAAAATAATTTAAAAAATCGTTCGGGAAATGAGTTTACTCCCTGCGTACTTTCTTTGTATATTTTGACTATGCGGGCCGACTCCGGGGTTTACGGGAAATGGCGGGTTTTCGTTTGCCGGCGATTAAACGTCTTTTATTCAGCGTCTCATCAAAAATGAAAACATTTTTGAAAACTACAAGTCTCATGCGTTTTAGTGGTGAAAAAGTAATTTAAAAAATCGTTCGGGAAATAAGTTTACTCCCTGGGTACTTTCTTTGTATACTTTTGATTATACGGGCCGAGTCCAGGGTTTACGGGAAATGGCGGGTTTTCGTTTGCCGGCGATTAAACTTCTTTTATTCAGCGTCTCATCAAAAATGAAAATATTTTTAAAAACTACAAGTCTCATGGGCTTTAATGGTGAAATAATAATTTAAAAAATCGTTCGGGAAATGAGTTTACACCTTGGATACTTTCTTTGTGCACTTTTGACTATACGGGCCGAGTCCGGGATTTACGGGAAATCGCAGGTTTTCGTTTGCCGGCGATTAAACTTCTTTCATTCAGCGTCTCATCAAAAATGAAAACATTTCTGAAAACTACAAGTCTCATGCGTTTTAGTGGAGAAAATTAATTTAAAAAATCGTTCGGGAAAAGAGTTTACTCCCTGGGTACTATCTTTGTATACTTTTGACTATACGGGCCAAGCCCGGGATTTACGGGAAATCGCGGGTTTTTGTTTGCAGCGATTAAACAACTTTCATTAAACGTCTCATCAAAAATGAAAACATTTCTGAAAACTACAAGTCTCATGCGTTTTAGTGGAGAAAATTAATTTAAAAAATCGTTCGGGAAAAGAGTTTACTCCCTGGGTACTATCTTTGTATACTTTTGACTATACGGGCCAAGCCCGGGATTTACCGGAAATCTCGGGTTTTCGTTTGCCGGCGATTAAACCTCTTTCATTAAGCGTCTCATCAAAAATGAAAACATTTCTGAAAACTACAAGTCTCATGCGTTTTAGTGGTGAAAAAATAACTTAAAAAATCGTTCCGGAAATGCGTTTACTCCCTGGGTACTTTCTTTGTATACTTTTGACTATACGGGCCGAGTCCGGGATTTACGGGAAATCGCGGTTTTTCGTTTGCCGGCGATTAAACTTCTTTTATTCAGCGTCTCATCAAAAATGAAAACATTTTTAAAAACTACAAGTCTCATGGGCTTTAGTGGTGAAATAATAATTCAAAAAATCGTTTGGGATATTAGTTTACTCCCTGGGTACTTTCTTTGTATACTTTTGACTATACGGGCCGAGTCCGGGATTTACGGGAAATCGCAGGTTTTCGTTTGCCGGTGATTAAATTTCTTTTATTCAGCGTCTCATCAAAAATGAAAACATTTTTGAAAACTACAAGTCTCATGCGTTTTAGTGGTGAAAAAATAAATTAAAAAATCGTTCGGGAAATGAGTTTACTCCCTGGGTACTATCTTTGTATACTTTTGACTATACGGGCCAAGCCCGGGATTTACGGGAAATCTCGGGTTTTCGTTTGCCGGCGATTGAACGTCTTTCATTAAGCGTTTCATCAAAAATGAAAACATTTTTGAAAACTACAAGTCTCATGCGTTTTAGTGTTGAAAAAATAAATTAAAAAATCGTTCTGGAAATGAGTTTACTCACAGGGTACTTTCTTTGTATACATTCGACTATACGGGCCAAGCCCGGGATTTACGGGAAATCGCGGGTTTTCGTTTGCCGGCGATTAAACCTGTTTCATTAAGCGTCTCATCAAAAATGAAAACATTTTTGAAAACTGCAAGTCTCATGCGTTTTAGTGGTGAAAAGATAATTGAAAAAATCGTTTCGGAAATGAGTTTACTCACAGGGTACTTTCTTAGTATACATTCGACTATACGGGCCAAGCCCTTGATTTACGGGAAATCGCGGGTTTTTGTTTGCTGGCGATTAAACAACTTTCATTAAACGTCTCATCAAAAATGAAAACATTTCTGAAAACTACAAGTCTCATGCGTTTTAGTGGTGAAAATTAATTTAAAAAATCGTTCGGGAAATGAGTTTACTCCCTGGGTTTTTTCTTTGTATACTTTTGACTATACGGGCCGAGTCCGGGATATACGGGAAGTCGCGGGTTTTTGTTTGCCGGCAATTAAACTTCTTTTATTCAGCGTCTCATCAAAAATGAAAACATTTTTAAAAACTACAAGTCTCATGGGCTTTAGTGGTGAAATAATAGCTGAAAAAATCGTTCGGGAAATGAGTTTACACCCCGGGTACTTTCTTTGTATACTTTTGACTATACGGGCCGAGTCCGGGATTTATGGGAAATCGCAGGTTTTCGTTTGCCGGCTATTAAACTTCTTTTATTCAGCGTCTCATCAAAAATGAAAACATTTTTGAAAACTACAAGTCTCATGCGTTTTAGTGGTGAAAAAATAATTTAAAAAATCGTTCGAGAAATGAGTTTACTCCCTGGGTACTTTCTTTGTATACTTTTGACTATACGGGCCGAGTCCGGGATTTACGGGAAGTCGCGGGTTTTCGTTTGCCGGCGATTAAACTTCTTTTATTCAGCGTCTCATCAAAAATGAAAATATTTTTAAATACTACAAGTCTCATGGCCTTTAGTGGTGAAATAATAATTTAAAAAATCGTTCGGGAAATGAGTTTACTCCCTGGGTACTTTCTTTGTGTACTTTTGACTATACGGGCTGAGTCCGGGATTTACGGGAAGTCACGGGTTTTCGTTTGCCGGCGATTAAACTTCTTTTATTCAGCGTCTCATCAAAAATGAAAATATTTTTAAATCCTACAAGTCTCATGGGCTTTAGTGGTGAAATAATAATTTAAAAAATCGTTCGGGAAATGAGTTTACACCCTTGGGACTTTCTTTGTATACTTTTGACTATACGGGCCGAGTCCGGGATTTACGGGAAATCGCAGGTTTTCGTTTACCGGCGATTAAACTTCTTTTATTCAGCGTCTCATCAAAAATGAAAACATTTTTGAAAACTACAAGTCTCATGCGTTTTAGTGGTGAAAAAATAATTTAAAAAATCGTTCGGGAAATGAGTTTACTCCCTGGGTACTTTCTTTGTATACTTTTGACTATGCGGGCCGAGTTCGGGGTTTACGGGAAATGGCGGGTTTTCGTTTGCCGGCGATTAAACTTCTTTTATTCAGCGTCTCATCAAAAATAAAAACATTTTTGAAAACTACAAGTCTCAAGCGTTTTAGTGGTGAAAAGATAATTTAAAAAATCGTTTTGGAAATGAGTTTACTCACAGGGTACTTTCTTTGTATACATTCGACTATACGGGCCAAGCCCGGGATTTACGGGAAATCGCGGGTTTTCGTTTGCCGGCGATTAAACCACTTTCATTAAGCGTCTCATCAAAAATGATAACACTTCTGAAAACTACAAGTCTCATGCATTTTAGTGGTGAAAAAATAATTTAAAAATTAGTTCGGGAAATGAGTTTACTCACTGGGTACTTTCCTTGTATACTTTTGACTATACGGGCCGAGTCCGGGATTTACGGGAAATCGCGGGTTTTCGTTTGCCAGCGATTAAACCTGTTTCATTAAGCGTCTCATCAAAAATGAAAACATTTTTGAAAACTGCAAGTCTCATGCGTTTTAGTGGTGAAAAGATAATTGAAAAAATCGTTTCGGAAATGAGTTTACTCACAGGGTACTTTCTTTGTATACATTCGACTATACGGGCCAAGCCCGGGATTTACGGGAAATCGCGGGTTTTTGTTTGCGGCGATTAAACAACTTTCATTAAACGTCTCATCAAAAATGAAAACATTTCTGAAAACTACAAGTCTCATGCGTTTTAGTGGAGAAAATTAATTTAAAAAATCGTTCGGGAAAAGAGTTTACTCCCTGGGTACTATCTTTGTATACTTTTGACTATACGGGCCAAGCCCGGGATTTACCGGAAATCTCGGGTTTTCGTTTGCCGGCGATTAAACCTCTTTCATTAAGCGTCTCATCAAAAATGAAAACATTTCTGAAAACTACAAGTCTCATGCGTTTTAGTGGTGAAAAAATAACTTAAAAAATCGTTCCGGAAATGCGTTTACTCCCTGGGTACTTTCTTTGTATACTTTTGACTATACGGGCCGAGTCCGGGATTTACGGGAAATCGCGGTTTTTCGTTTGCCGGCGATTAAACTTCTTTTATTCAGCGTCTCATCAAAAATGAAAACATTTTTAAAAACTACAAGTCTCATGGGCTTTAGTGGTGAAATAATAATTCAAAAAATCGTTTGGGATATTAGTTTACTCCCTGGGTACTTTCTTTGTATACTTTTGACTATACGGGCCGAGTCCGGGATTTACGGGAAATCGCAGGTTTTCGTTTGCCGGCGATTAAATTTCTTTTATTCAGCGTCTCATAAAAAATGAAAACATTTTTGAAAACTACAAGTCTCATGCGTTTTAGTGGTGAAAAAATAAATTAAAAAATCGTTCGGGAAATGAGTTTACTCCCTGGGTACTATCTTTGTATACTTTTGACTATACGGGCCAAGCCCGGGATTTACGGGAAATCTCGGGTTTTCGTTTGCCGGCGATTAAACGTCTTTCATTAAGCGTCTCATCAAAAATGAAAACATTTTTGAAAACTACAAGTCTCATGCGTTTTAGTGTTGAAAAAATAAATTAAAAAATCGTTCTGGAAATGAGTTTACTCACAGGGTACTTTCTTTGTATACATTCGACTATACGGGCCAAGCCCGGGATTTAGGGGAAATCGCGGGTTTTCGTTTGCCGGCGATTAAACCTGTTTCATTAAGCGTCTCATCAAAAATGAAAACATTTTTGAAAACTGCAAGTCTCATGCGTTTTAGTGGTGAAAAGATAATTGAAAAAATCGTTTCGGAAATGAGTTTACTCACAGGGTACTTTCTTAGTATACATTCGACTATACGGGCCAAGCCCAGGATTTACGGGAAATCGCGGGTTTTTGTTTGCTGGCGATTAAACAACTTTCATTAAACGTCTCATCAAAAATGAAAACATTTCTGAAAACTACAAGTCTCATGCGTTTTAGTGGTGAAAATTAATTTAAAAAATCGTTCGGGAAATGAGTTTACTCCCTGGGTTTTTTCTTTGTATACTTTTGACTATACGGGCCGAGTCCGGGATATACGGGAAGTCGCGGGTTTTCGTTTGCCGGCGATTAAACTTCTTTTATTCAGCGTCTCATCAAAAATGAAAACATTTTTAAAAACTACAAGTCTCATGGGCTTTAGTGGTGAAATAATAGCTGAAAAAATCGTTCGGGAAATGAGTTTACACCCCGGGTACTTTCTTTGTATACTTTTGACTATACGGGCCGAGTCCGGGATTTATGGGAAATCGCAGGTTTTCGTTTGCCGGCTATTAAACTTCTTTTATTCAGCGTCTCATCAAAAATGAAAACATTTTTGAAAACTACAAGTCTCATGCGTTTTAGTGGTGAAAAAATAATTTAAAAAATCGTTCGAGAAACGAGTTTACTCCCTGGGTACTTTCTTTGTATACTTTTGACTATACGGGCCGAGTCCGGGATTTACGGGAAGTCGCGGGTTTTCGTTTGCCGGCGATTAAACTTCTTTTATTCAGCGTCTCATCAAAAATGAAAATATTTTTAAATACTACAAGTCTCATGGCCTTTAGTGGTGAAATAATAATTTAAAAAATCGTTCGGGAAATGAGTTTACTCCCTGGGTACTTTCTTTGTGTACTTTTGACTATACGGGCTGAGTCCGGGATTTACGGGAAGTCACGGGTTTTCGTTTGCCGGCGATTAAACTTCTTTTATTCAGCGTCTCATCAAAAATGAAAATATTTTTAAATCCTACAAGTCTCATGGGCTTTAGTGGTGAAATAATAATTTAAAAAATCGTTCGGGAAATGAGTTTACACCCTGGGTACTTTCTTTGTATACTTTTGACTATACGGGCCGAGTCCGGGATTTACGGGAAATCGCAGGTTTTCGTTTACCGGCGATTAAACTTCTTTTATTCAGCGTCTCATCAAAAATGAAAACATTTTTGAAAACTACAAGTCTCATGCGTTTTAGTGGTGAAAAAATAATTTAAAAAATCGTTCGGGAAATGAGTTTACTCCCTGGGTACTTTCTTTGTATACTTTTGACTATGCGGGCCGAGTTCGGGGTTTACGGGAAATGGCGGGTTTTCGTTTGCCGGCGATTAAACTTCTTTTATTCAGCGACTCATCAAAAATAAAAACATTTTTGAAAACTACAAGTCTTAAGCGTTTTAGTGGTGAAAAGATAATTTAAAAAATCGTTTTGGAAATGAGTTTACTCACAGGGTACTTTCTTTGTATACATTCGACTATACGGGCCAAGCCCGGGATTTACGGGAAATCGCGGGTTTTCGTTTGCCGGCGATTAAACCACTTTCATTAAGCGTCTCATCAAAAATGATAACACTTCTAAAAACTACAAGTCTCATGCATTTTAGTGGTGAAAAAATAATTTAAAAATTCGTTCGGGAAATGAGTTTACTCACTGGGTACTTTCCTTGTATACTTTTGACTATACGGGCCGAGTCCGGGATTTACAGGAAATCGCGGGTTTTCGTTTGCCGACGATTAAACTTCTATTATTCTGCGTCTCATCAAAAATGAAAACATTTTTGAAAACTACAAGTCTCAAGCGTTTTAGTGGTGAAAAAATAATTTAAAAAATCGTTCAGGAAATGAGTTTACTCCCTGGGTACTTTCTTTGTATACTTTTGACTATACGGGCCGAGACCGGGATTTACGGGAAGTCGCGGGTTTTCGTTTGCCGGCGATTAAACTTCTTTTATTCAGCGTCTCATCAAAAATGAAAACATTTTTAAAAACTACAAGTCTCATGGGCTTTAATGGTGAAATAATAATTTAAAAAATCGTTCGGGAAATGAGTTTACACCTTGGATACTTTCTTTGTATACTTTTGACTATACGGGCCGAGTCCGGGATTTACGGGAAATCGCAGGTTTTCGTTTGCCGGCGATTAAACTTCTTTCATTCAGCGTCTCATCAAAAATGAAAACATTTTTGAAAACTACAAGTCTCATGCGTTTTAGCGGTGAAAAAATAATTTAAAAAGTCGATCGGGAAATGAGTTTACTCCCTGGGTACTTACTTTGTATACTTTTGATTATACGGACCGAGTCCGGGGTTTACGGGAAATGGCGGGTTTTCGTTTGCCGGCGATTAAACTTCTTTTATTCAGCGTCTCATCAAAAATGAAAAGATTTTTAAAAACTACAAGTCTCATGCGTTTTAGTGGTGAAAAAGTAATTTAAAAAATCGTTCGGGAAATGATTTTACTCCCTGGGTACTTTCTTTGTATACTCTTGAATATACGGGCCAAGCCGGGATTTACGGAAAATCGCGGGTTTTCGTTTGTCGGCGATTAAACTTCTTTTATTCAGCGTCTCATCAAAAATGAAAACATTTTTAAAAACTACAAGTCTCATGGGCTTTAATGGTGAAATAATAATTTAAAAAATCGTTCGGGAAATGAGTTTACACCTTGGATACTTTATTTGTATACTTTTGACTATACGGGCCGAGTCCGGGATTTACGGGAAATCGCAGGTTTTCGTTTGCCGGCGATTAAACTTCTTTCATTCAGCGTCTCATCAAAAATGAAAACATTTTTGAAAACTACAAGTCTCATGCGTTTTAGTGGTGAAAAAATAATTTAAAAAGTCGTTCGGGAAATGGGATTACTCCCTGGGTACTTGCTTTGTATACTTTTGATTATACAGGCCGAGTCCGGGGTTTACGGGAAATGGCGGGTTTTCGTTTGCCGGCGATTAAACTTCTTTTATTCAGCGTCTCATCAAAAATAAAAACATTTTTAAAAACTACAAGTCTTATGCGTTTTAGTGGTGAAAAAGTAATTTAAAAAATCGTTCTGGAAATGAGTTTACTCACAGGGTACTTTCTTTGTATACATTCGACTATACGGGCCAAGCCCGGGATTTACGGGAAATCGCGGGTTTTCGTTTGCCGGCGATTAAACCACTTTCATTAAGCGTCTCATCAAAAATGATAACACTTCTGAAAACTACAAGTCTCATGCGTTTTAGTGGTGAAATAATAATTTAAAAATTCGTTCGGGAAATGAGTTTACTCACTGGGTACTTTCCTTGTATACTTTTGACTATACGGGCCGAGTCCGGGATTTACAGGAAATCGCGGGTTTTCGTTTGCCGACGATTAAACTTCTATTATTCTGCGTCTCATCAAAAATGAAAACATTTTTGAAAACTACAAGTCTCAAGCGTTTTAGTGGTGAAAAAATAATTTAAAAAATCGTTCAGGAAATGAGTTTACTCCCTGGGTACTTTCTTTGTATACTTTTGACTATACGGGCCGAGACCGGGATTTACGGGAAGTCGCGGGTTTTCGTTTGCCGGCGATTAAACTTCTTTTATTCAGCGTCTCATCAAAAATGAAAACATTTTTAAAAACTACAAGTCTCATGGGCTTTAATGGTGAAATAATAATTTAAAAAATCGTTCGGGAAATGAGTTTACACCTTGGATACTTTCTTTGTATACTTTTGACTATACGGGCCGAGTCCGGGATTTACGGGAAATCGCAGGTTTTCGTTTGCCGGCGATTAAACTTCTTTCATTCAGCGTCTCATCAAAAATGAAAACATTTTTGAAAACTACAAGTCTCATGCGTTTTAGCGGTGAAAAAATAATTTAAAAAGTCGATCGGGAAATGAGTTTACTCCCTGGGTACTTACTTTGTATACTTTTGATTATACGGACCGAGTCCGGGGTTTACGGGAAATGGCGGGTTTTCGTTTGCCGGCGATTAAACTTCTTTTATTCAGCGTCTCATCAAAAATGAAAACATTTTTGAAAACTACAAGTCTCATGCGTTTTAGTGGTGAAAAGATAATTTAAAAAATCGTTTTGGAAATGAGTTTACTCACAGGGTACTTTCTTTGTATACATTCGACTATACCGGCCAAGCCCGGGATTTACGGGAAATCGCGGGTTTTCGTTTGCCAGCGATTAAACTTCTTTTATTTAGCGTCTCATCAAAAATGAAAACATTTTTAAAAACTACAAGTCTCATGCGTTTTAGTGGTGAAAAAGTAATTTAAAAAATCGTTCGGGAAATGATTTTACTCCCTGGGTACTTTCTTTGTATACTTTTGACTATACGGGCCGAGACCGGGATTTACGGGAAGTCGCGGGTTTTCGTTTGTCGGCGATTAAACGTCTTTTATTCAGCGTCTCATCAAAAATGAAAACATTTTTAAAAACTACAAGTCTCATGGGCTTTAATGGTGAAATAATAATTTAAAAAATCGTTCGGGAAATGAGTTTACACCTTGGATACTTTATTTGTATACTTTTGACTATACGGGCCGAGTCCGGGATTTACGGGAAATCGCAGGTTTTCGTTTGCCGGCGATTAAACTTCTTTCATTCAGCGTCTCATCAAAAATGAAAACATTTTTGAAAACTACAAGTCTCATGCGTTTTAGTGGTGAAAAAATAATTTAAAAAGTCGTTCGGGAAATGGGATTACTCCCTGGGTACTTGCTTTGTATACTTTTGATTATACGGACCGAGTCCGGGGTTTACGGGAAATGGCGGGTTTTCGTTTGCCGGCGATTAAACTTCTTTTATTCAGCGTCTCATCAAAAATAAAAACATTTTTGAAAACTACAAGTCTCATGCGTTTTAGTGGTGAAAAGATAATTTAAAAAATCGTTTTGGAAATGAGTTTACTCACAGGGCACTTTCTTTGTATACATTCGACTATACCGGCCAAGCCCGGGATTTACGGGAAATCGCGGGTTTTCGTTTGCCGGCGATTAAACTTCTTTTATTTAGCGTCTCATCAAAAATGAAAACATTTTTAAAAACTACAAGTCTTATGCGTTTTAGTGATGAAAAAATAATTTAAAAAATCGTTCTGGAAATGAGCTTACTCCCTGGGTACTTTCTTTGTATACTTTTGACTATACGGACCGAGTCCGGGATTTACGGGAAATCGCAGGTTTTCGTTTGCCGGCGATTAAACTGCTTTTATTCAGCGTCTCATCAAAAATGAAAACATTCTTGAAAACTACAAGTCTCATGCGTTTTAGTGGTGAAATAATAATTTAAAAAATCGTTTGGGAAATGAGTTTACTCCCTGGGTACTTTCTTTGTATACTTTTGACTATACGGGCCGAGTCCAGGATTTACGGGAAATCGCAGGTTTTCGTTTGCCGGCGATTAAACTTCTTTTATTCACCGTCTCATCAAAAATGAAAACATTTTTAAAAACTACAAGTCTCATGCGTTTTAGTGCTGAAAAAATAATTTAAAAAATCGTTCGGGAAATGAGTTTACTCCCTGCGTACTTTCTTTGTATATTTTGACTATGCGGGCCGACTCCGGGGTTTACGGGAAATGGCGGGTTTTCGTTTGCCGGCGATTAAACGTCTTTTATTCAGCGTCTCATCAAAAATGAAAACATTTTTAAAAACTACAAGTCTCATGGGCTTTAATGGTGAAATAATAATTTAAAAAATCGTTCGGGAAATGAGTTTACACCTTGGATACTTTCTTTGTGCACTTTTGACTATACGGGCCGAGTCCGGGATTTACGGGAAATCGCAGGTTTTCGTTTGCCGGCGATTAAACTTCTTTCATTCAGCGTCTCATCAAAAATGAAAACATTTTTAAAAACTACAAGTCTCATGCGTTTTAGTGGTGAAAAAATAATTTAAAAAGTCGTTCGGGAAATGAGATTACTCCCTGGGTACTTGCTTTGTATACTTTTGATTATACGGACCGAGTCCGGGGTTTACGGGAAATGGCGGGTTTTCGTTTGCCGGCGATTAAACTTCTTTTATTCAGCGTCTCATCAAAAATGAAAACATTTTTGAAAACTACAAGTCTCATGCGTTTTAGTGGTGAAAAGATAATTTAAAAAATCGTTTTGGAAATGAGTTTACCCACAGGGTACTTTCTTTGTATACATTCGACTATACGGGCCAAGCCCGGGATTTACGGGAAATCGCGGGTTTTCGTTTGCCGGCGATTAAACTTCTTTTATTTAGCGTCTCATCAAAAATGAAAACATTTTTAAAAACTACAAGTCTTATGCGTTTTAGTGGTGAAAAAATAATTTAAAAAATCGTTCTGGAAATGAGCTTACTCCCTGGGTACTTTCTTTGTATACTTTTGACTATACGGACCGAGTCCGGGATTTACGGGAAATCGCAGGTTTTCGTTTGCCGGCGATTAAACTGCTTTTATTCAGCGTCTCATCAAAAATGAAAACATTCTTGAAAACTACAAGTCTCATGCGTTTTAGTGGTGAAATAATAATTTAAAAAATCGTTTGGGAAATGAGTTTACTCCCTGGGTACTTTCTTTGTATACTTTTGACTATACGGGCCGAGTCCAGGATTTACGGGAAATCGCGGGTTTTCGTTTGCCGGCGAT
Source organism: Hydractinia symbiolongicarpus (assembly GCF_029227915.1). NCBI lineage: Eukaryota > Metazoa > Cnidaria > Hydrozoa > Anthoathecata > Hydractiniidae > Hydractinia > Hydractinia symbiolongicarpus. The sequence continues at coordinate 6,140,494 of NC_079884.1, read as the reverse complement.
TAAACTTCTTTTATTCACCGTCTCATCAAAAATGAAAACATTTCTGAAAACTACAAGTCTCATGCGTTTTAGTGGTGAAAAAATAACTTAAAAAATCGTTCCGGAAATGAGTTTACTCCCTGGGTACTTTCTTTGTATACTTTTGACTATCCGTCCGAGTCCGGGATTTACGGGAAATCGCGGGTTTTCGTTTGCCGGCGATTAAACTTCTTTTATTCAGCGTCTCATCAAAAATGAAAACATTTTTAAAAACTACAAGTCTCATGGGCTTTAGTGGTGAAATAATAATTCAAAAAATCGTTTGGGAAATTAGTTTACTCCCTGGGTACTTTCTTTGTATACTTTTGACTATACGGGCCGAGTCCGGGATTTACGGGAAATCTCGGGTTTTCGTTTGCCGGTGATTAAACCTCTTTCATTAAGCGTCTCATCAAAAATGAAAACATTTTTGAAAACTACAAGTCTCATGCGTTTTAGTGGTGAAAAAATAAATTAAAAAATCGTTCGGGAAATGAGTTTACTCCCTCGGTACTATCTTTGTATACTTTTGACTATACGGGCCAAGCCCGGGATTTACGGGAAATCGCAGGTTTTCGTTTACCGGCGATTAAACTTCTTTTATTCAGCGTCTCATCAAAAATGAAAACATTTTTGAAAACTACAAGTCTCATGCGTTTTAGTGGTGAAAAAATAATTTAAAAAATCGTTCGGGAAATGAGTTTACTCCCTGGGTACTTTCTTTGTATACTTTTGACTATGCGGGCCGAGTTCGGGGTTTACGGGAAATGGCGGGTTTTCGTTTGCCGGCGATTAAACTTCTTTTATTCAGCGTCTCATCAAAAATAAAAACATTTTTGAAAACTACAAGTCTCAAGCGTTTTAGTGGTGAAAAGATAATTTAAAAAATCGTTTTGGAAATGAGTTTACTCACAGGGTACTTTCTTTGTATACATTCGACTATACGGGCCAAGCCCGGGATTTACGGGAAATCGCGGGTTTTCGTTTGCCGGCGATTAAACCACTTTCATTAAGCGTCTCATCAAAAATGATAACACTTCTGAAAACTACAAGTCTCATGCATTTTAGTGGTGAAAAAATAATTTAAAAATTCGTTCGGGAAATGAGTTTACTCACTGGGTACTTTCCTTGTATACTTTTGACTATACGGGCCGAGTCCGGGATTTACGGGAAATCGCGGGTTTTCGTTTGCCGACGATTAAACTTCTATTATTCTGCGTCTCATCAAAAATGAAAACATTTTTGAAAACTACAAGTCTCAAGCGTTTTAGTGGTGAAAAAATAATTTAAAAAATCGTTCAGGAAATGAGTTTACTCCCTGGGTACTTTCTTTGTATATTTTGACTATGCGGCCCGAGTCCGGGTTTTACGGGAAATGGCAGGTTTTTGTTTGCCGGCGATTAAACCTCCTCTATTCAGCGTCTCATTAAAAATGAAAACATTTTTAAAAACTACAAGTCTCATGCGTTTTAGTGCTGAAAAAATAATTTAAAAAGTCGTTCGGGAAATGAATTTACTCCCTGGGTACTTTCTTTGTATACTTTTGACTATACGGGCCGAGACCGGGATTTACGGGAAGTCGCGGGTTTTCGTTTGCCGGCGATTAAACTTCTTTTATTCAGCGTCTCATCAAAAATGAAAACATTTTTAAAAACTACAAGTCTCATGGGCTTTAATGGTGAAATAATAATTTAAAAAATCGTTCGGGAAATGAGTTTACACCTTGGATACTTTCTTTGTATACTTTTGACTATACGGGCCGAGTCCGGGATTTACGGGAAATCGCAGGTTTTCGTTTGCCGGCGATTAAACTTCTTTCATTCAGCGTCTCATCAAAAATGAAAACATTTTTGAAAACTACAAGTCTCATGCGTTTTAGCGGTGAAAAAATAATTTAAAAAGTCGATCGGGAAATGAGTTTACTCCCTGGGTACTTACTTTGTATACTTTTGATTATACGGACCGAGTCCGGGGTTTACGGGAAATGGCGGGTTTTCGTTTGCCGGCGATTAAACTTCTTTTATTCAGCGTCTCATCAAAAATGAAAAGATTTTTGAAAACTACAAGTCTCATGCGTTTTAGTGGTGAAAAGATAATTTAAAAAATCGTTTTGGAAATGAGTTTACTCACAGGGTACTTTCTTTGTATACATTCGACTATACCGGCCAAGCCCGGGATTTACGGGAAATCGCGGGTTTTCGTTTGCCGGCGATTAAACCACTTTCATTAAGCGTCTCATCAAAAATGATAACACTTCTGAAAACTACAAGTCTCATGCATTTTAGTGGTGAAAAAATAATTTAAAAATTCGTTCGGGAAATGAGTTTACTCACTGGGTACTTTCCTTGTATACTTTTGACTATACGGGCCGAGTCCGGGATTTACGGGAAATCGCGGGTTTTCGTTTGCCGACGATTAAACTTCTATTATTCTGCGTCTCATCAAAAATGAAAACATTTTTGAAAACTACAAGTCTCAAGCGTTTTAGTGGTGAAAAAATAATTTAAAAAATCGTTCAGGAAATGAGTTTACTCCCTGGGTACTTTCTTTGTATATTTTGACTATGCGGCCCGAGTCCGGGTTTTACGGGAAATGGCAGGTTTTTGTTTGCCGGCGATTAAACGTCTTTTATTCAGCGTCTCATCAAAAATGAAAACATTTTTAAAAACTACAAGTCTCATGCGTTTTAGTGCTGAAAAAATAATTTAAAAAGTCGTTCGGGAAATGAATTTACTCCCTGGGTACTTTCTTTGTATACTTTTGACTATACGGGCCGAGACCGGGATTTACGGGAAGTCGCGGGTTTTCGTTTGCCGGCGATTAAACTTCTTTTATTCAGCGTCTTATCAAAAATGAAAACATTTTTAAAAACTACAAGTCTCATGGGCTTTAATGGTGAAATAATAATTTAAAAAATCGTTCGGGAAATGAGTTTACACCTTGGATACTTTCTTTGTATACTTTTGACTATACGGGCCGAGTCCGGGATTTACGGGAAATCGCAGGTTTTCGTTTGCCGGCGATTAAACTTCTTTCATTCAGCGTCTCATCAAAAATGAAAACATTTTTGAAAACTACAAGTCTCATGCGTTTTAGTGGTGAAAAAATAATTTAAAAAGTCGTTCGGGAAATGAGATTACTCCCTGGGTACTTGCTTTGTATACTTTTGATTATACGGACCGAGTCCGGGGTTTACGGGAAATGGCGGGTTTTCGTTTGCCGGCGATTAAACTTCTTTTATTCAGCGTCTCATCAAAAATAAAAACATTTTTGAAAACTACAAGTCTCATGCGTTTTAGTGGTGAAAAGATAATTTAAAAAATCGTTTTGGAAATGAGTTTACTCACAGGGCACTTTCTTTGTATACATTCGACTATACCGGCCAAGCCCGGGATTTACGGGAAATCGCGGGTTTTCGTTTGCCGGCGATTAAACTTCTTTTATTTAGCGTCTCATCAAAAATGAAAACATTTTTAAAAACTACAAGTCTTATGCGTTTTAGTGGTGAAAAAATAATTTAAAAAATCGTTCTGGAAATGAGCTTACTCCCTGGGTACTTTCTTTGTATACTTTTGACTATACGGACCGAGTCCGGGATTTACGGGAAATCGCAGGTTTTCGTTTGCCGGCGATTAAACTGCTTTTATTCAGCGTCTCATCAAAAATGAAAACATTCTTGAAAACTACAAGTCTCATGCGTTTTAGTGGTGAAATAATAATTTAAAAAATCGTTTGGGAAATGAGTTTACTCCCTGGGTACTTTCTTTGTATACTTTTGACTATACGGGCCGAGTCCAGGAATTACGGGAAATCGCAGGTTTTCGTTTGCCGGCGATTAAACTTCTTTTATTCACCGTCTCATCAAAAATGAAAACATTTTTAAAAACTACAAGTCTCATGCGTTTTAGTGCTGAAAAAATAATTTAAAAAATCGTTCGGGAAATGAGTTTACTCCCTGCGTACTTTCTTTGTATATTTTGACTATGCGGGCCGACTCCGGGGTTTACGGGAAATGGCGGGTTTTCGTTTGCCGGCGATTAAACGTCTTTTATTCAGCGTCTCATCAAAAATGAAAACATTTTTGAAAACTACAAGTCTCATGCGTTTTAGTGGTGAAAACGTAATTTAAAAAATCGTTCGGGAAATGAGTTTACTCCCTGGGTACTTTCTTTGTATACTTTTGATTATACGGGCCGAGTCCAGGGTTTACGGGAAATGGCGGGTTTTCGTTTGCCGGCGATTAAACTTCTTTTATTCAGCGTCTCATCAAAAATGAAAACATTTTTAAAAACTACAAGTCTCATGGGCTTTAATGGTGAAATAATAATTTAAAAAATCGTTCGGGAAATGAGTTTACACCTTGGATACTTTCTTTGTGCACTTTTGACTATACGGGCCGAGTCCGGGATTTACGGGAAATCGCAGGTTTTCGTTTGCCGGCGATTAAACTTCTTTCATTCAGCGTCTCATCAAAAATGAAAACATTTTTGAAAACTACAAGTCTCATGCGTTTTAGTGGTGAAAAAATAATTTAAAAAGTCGTTCGGGAAATGAGATTACTCCCTGGGTACTTGCTTTGTATACTTTTGATTATACGGACCGAGTCCGGGGTTTACGGGAAATGGCGGGTTTTCGTTTGCCGGCGATTAAACTTCTTTTATTCAGCGTCTCATCAAAAATGAAAACATTTTTGAAAACTACAAGTCTCATGCGTTTTAGTGGTGAAAAGATAATTTAAAAAATCGTTTTGGAAATGAGTTTACCCACAGGGTACTTTCTTTGTATACATTCGACTATACCGGCCAAGCCCGGGATTTACGGGAAATCGCGGGTTTTCGTTTGCCGGCGATTAAACTTCTTTTATTTAGCGTCTCATCAAAAATGAAAACATTTTTAAAAACTACAAGTCTTATGCGTTTTAGTGGTGAAAAAATAATTTAAAAAATCGTTCTGGAAATGAGCTTACTCCCTGGGTACTTTCTTTGTATACTTTTGACTATACGGACCGAGTCCGGGATTTACGGGAAATCGCAGGTTTTCGTTTGCCGGCGATTAAACTGCTTTTATTCAGCGTTTCATCAAAAATGAAAACATTCTTGAAAACTACAAGTCTCATGCGTTTTAGTGGTGAAATAATAATTTAAAAAATCGTTTGGGAAATGAGTTTACTCCCTGGGTACTTTCTTTGTATACTTTTGACTATACGGGCCGAGTCCAGGATTTACGGGAAATCGCGGGTTTTCGTTTGCCGGCGATTAAACTTCTTTTATTCACCGTCTCATCAAAAATGAAAACATTTTTGAAAACTACAAGTCTCATGCGTTTTAGTGGTGAAAAAATAACTTAAAAAATCGTTCCGGAAATGAGTTTACTCCCTGGGTACTTTCTTTGTATACTTTTGACTATATGGGCCGAGTCCGGGATTTACGGGAAATCGCGGGTTTTCGTTTGCCGGCGATTAAACTTCTTTTATTCAGCGTCTAATCAAAAATGAAAACATTTTTAAAAACTACAAGTCTCATGGGCTTTAGTGGTGAAATAATAATTCAAAAAATCGTTTGGGAAATTAGTTTACTCCCTGGGTACTTTCTTTGTATACTTTTGACTATACGGGCCGAGTCCGGGATTTACGGGAAATCTCGGGTTTTCGTTTGCCGGTGATTAAACCTCTTTCATTAAGCGTCTCATCAAAAATGAAAACATTTTTGAAAACTACAAGTCTCATGCGTTTTAGTGGTGAAAAAATAAATTAAAAAATCGTTCAGGAAATGAGTTTACTCCCTCGGTACTATCTTTGTATACTTTTGACTATACGGGCCAAGCCCGGGATTTACGGGAAATCTCGAGTTTTCGTTTGCCGGCGATTGAACCTCTTTCATTAAGCGTCTCATCAAAAATGAAAACATTTTTGAAAACTACAAGTCTCATGCGTTTTAGTGTTGAAAAAATAAATTAAAAAATCGTTCTGGAAATGAGTTTACTCACAGGGTACTTTCTTTGTATACATTCGACTATACGGGCCAAGCCCGGGATTTACGGGAAATCGCGGGTTTTCGTTTGCCAGCGATTAAACCTGTTTCATTAAGCGTCTCATCAAAAATGAAAACATTTTTGAAAACTACAAGTCTCATGCGTTTTAGTGTTGAAAAAATAAATTAAAAAATCGTTCTGGAAATGAGTTTACTCACAGGGTACTTTCTTTGTATACATTCGACTATACGGGCCAAGCCCGGGATTTACGGGAAATCGCGGGTTTTCGTTTGCCAGCGATTAAACCTGTTTCATTAAGCGTCTCATCAAAAATGAAAACATTTTTGAAAACTGCAAGTCTCATGCGTTTTAGTGGTGAAAAGATAATTGAAAAAATCGTTTCGGAAATGAGTTTACTCACAGGGTACTTTCTTTGTATACTTTTGACTATACGGGCCAAGCCCGGGATTTACGGGAAATCTCGGGTTTTCGTTTGCCGGCGATTAAACCTCTTTCATTAAACGTCTCATCAAAAATGAAAACATTTCTGAAAACTACAAGTCTCATGCGTTTTAGTGGAGAAAATTAATTTAAAAAATCGTTCGGGAAATGAGTTTACTCCCTGGGTACTTTCTTTGTATACTTTTGACTATTAGGGCCGAGTCCGGGATTTACGGGAAATCGCGGGTTTTCGTTTGCCGGCGATTAAACTTCTTTTATTCAGCGTCTCATCAAAAATAAAAACATTCTTGAAAACTACAAGTCTCATGCGTTTTAGTGGTGAAATAATAATTTAAAAAATCGTTTGGGAAATGAGTTTACTCCCTGGGTACTTTCTTTGTATACTTTTGACTATACGGGCCGAGTCCAGGATTTACGGGAAATCGCGGGTTTTCGTTTGCCGGCGATTAAACTTCTTTTATTCACCGTCTCATCAAAAATGAAAACATTTCTGAAAACTACAAGTCTCATGCGTTTTAGTGGTGAAAAAATAAATTAAAAAATCGTTCAGGAAATGAGTTTACTCCCTCGGTACTATCTTTGTATACTTTTGACTATACGGGCCAAGCCCGGGATTTACGGGAAATCTCGAGTTTTCGTTTGCCGGCGATTGAACCTCTTTCATTAAGCGTCTCATCAAAAATGAAAACATTTTTGAAAACTACAAGTCTCATGCGTTTTAGTGTTGAAAAAATAAATTAAAAAATCGTTCTGGAAATGAGTTTACTCACAGGGTACTTTCTTTGTATACATTCGACTATACGGGCCAAGCCCGGGATTTACGGGAAATCGCGGGTTTTCGTTTGCCAGCGATTAAACCTGTTTCATTAAGCGTCTCATCAAAAATGAAAACATTTTTGAAAACTACAAGTCTCATGCGTTTTAGTGTTGAAAAAATAAATTAAAAAATCGTTCTGGAAATGAGTTTACTCACAGGGTACTTTCTTTGTATACATTCGACTATACGGGCCAAGCCCGGGATTTACGGGAAATCGCGGGTTTTCGTTTGCCAGCGATTAAACCTGTTTCATTAAGCGTCTCATCAAAAATGAAAACATTTTTGAAAACTGCAAGTCTCATGCGTTTTAGTGGTGAAAAGATAATTGAAAAAATCGTTTCGGAAATGAGTTTACTCACAGGGTACTTTCTTTGTATACTTTTGACTATACGGGCCAAGCCCGGGATTTACGGGAAATCTCGGGTTTTCGTTTGCCGGCGATTAAACCTCTTTCATTAAACGTCTCATCAAAAATGAAAACATTTCTGAAAACTACAAGTCTCATGCGTTTTAGTGGAGAAAATTAATTTAAAAAATCGTTCGGGAAATGAGTTTACTCCCTGGGTACTTTCTTTGTATACTTTTGACTATTAGGGCCGAGTCCGGGATTTACGGGAAATCGCGGGTTTTCGTTTGCCGGCGATTAAACTTCTTTTATTCAGCGTCTCATCAAAAATAAAAACATTCTTGAAAACTACAAGTCTCATGCGTTTTAGTGGTGAAATAATAATTTAAAAAATCGTTTGGGAAATGAGTTTACTCCCTGGGTACTTTCTTTGTATACTTTTGACTATACGGGCCGAGTCCAGGATTTACGGGAAATCGCGGGTTTTCGTTTGCCGGCGATTAAACTTCTTTTATTCACCGTCTCATCAAAAATGAAAACATTTCTGAAAACTACAAGTCTCATGCGTTTTAGTGGTGAAAAAATAACTTAAAAAATCGTTCCGGAAATGAGTTTACTCCCTGGGTACTTTCTTTGTATACTTTTGACTATATGGGCCGAGTCCGGGATTTACGGGAAATCGCGGGTTTTCGTTTGCCGGCGATTAAACTTCTTTTATTCAGCGTCTCATCAAAAATGAAAACATTTTTAAAAACTACAAGTCTCATGGGCTTTAGTGGTGAAATAATAATTCAAAAAATCGTTTGGGAAATTAGTTTACTCCCTGGGTACTTTCTTTGTATACTTTTGACTATACGGGCCGAGTCCGGGATTTACGGGAAATCTCGGGTTTTCGTTTGCCGGTGATTAAACCTCTTTCATTAAGCGTCTCATCAAAAATGAAAACATTTTTGAAAACTACAAGTCTCATGCGTTTTAGTGGTGAAAAAATAAATTAAAAAATCGTTCGGGAAATGAGTTTACTCCCTCGGTACTATCTTTGTATACTTTTGACTATACGGGCCAAGCCCGGGATTTACGGGAAATCTCGAGTTTTCGTTTGCCGGCGATTGAACCTCTTTCATTAAGCGTCTCATCAAAAATGAAAACATTTTTGAAAACTACAAGTCTCATGCGTTTTAGTGTTGAAAAAATAAATTAAAAAATCGTTCTGGAAATGAGTTTACTCACAGGGTACTTTCTTTGTATACATTCGACTATACGGGCCAAGCCCGGGATTTACGGGAAATCGCGGGTTTCCGTTTGCCAGCGATTAAACCTGTTTCATTAAGCGTCTCATCAAAAATGAAAACATTTTTGAAAACTGCAAGTCTCATGCGTTTTAGTGGTGAAAAGATAATTGAAAAAATCGTTTCGGAAATGAGTTTACTCACAGGGTACTTTCTTTGTATATATTCGACTATACGGGCCAGGCCCGGGATTTACGGGAAATCGCGGGTTTTTGTTTGCGGCGATTAAACAACTTTCATTAAACGTCTCATCAAAAATGAAAACATTTCTGAAAACTACAAGTCTCATGCGTTTTAGTGGAGAAAATTAATTTAAAAAATCGTTCGGGAAATGAGTTTACTCCCTGGGTACTATCTTTGTATACTTTTGACTATACGGGCCAAGCCCGGGATTTACGGGAAATCTCGGGTTTTCGTTTGCCGGCGATTAAACCTCTTTCATTAAGCGTCTCATCAAAAATGAAAACATTTCTGAAAACTACAAGTCTCATGCGTTTTAGTGGTGAAAAAATAACTTAAAAAATCGTTCCGGAAATGCGTTTACTCTCTGGGTACTTTCTTTGTATACTTTTGACTATACGGGCCGAGTCCGGGATATACGGGAAATCGCGGGTTTTCGTTTGCCGGCGATTAAACTTCTTTTATTCAGCGTCTCATCAAAAATGAAAACATTTTTGAAAACTACAAGTCTCATGCGTTTTAGTGGTGAAAAAATAAATTAAAAAATCGTTGGGGAAATGAGTTTACTCCCTGGGTACTATCTTTGTATACTTTTGACTATACGGGCCAAGCCCGGGATTTACGGGAAATCTCGGGTTTTCGTTTGCCGGCGATTAAACCTCTTTCATTAAGCCTCTCATCAAAAATGAAAACATTTTTGAAAACTACAAGTCTCATGCGTTTTAGTGTTGAAAAAATAAATTAAAAAATCGTTCTGGAAATGAGTTTACTCACAGGGTACTTTCTTTGTATACATTCGACTATACGGGCCAAGCCCGGGATTTACGGGAAATCGCGGGTTTTCGTTTGCCGGCGATTAAACCTGTTTCATTAAGCGTCTCATCAAAAATGAAAACATTTTTGAAAACTGCAAGTCTCATGCGTTTTAGTGGTGAAAAGATAATTGAAAAAATCGTTTCGGAAATGAGTTTACTCACAGGGTACTTTCTTTGTATACATTCGACTATACGGGTCAAGCCCGGGATTTACGGGAAATCGCGGGTTTTTGTTTGCTGGCGATTAAACAACTTTCATTAAACGTCTCATCAAAAATGAAAACATTTCTGAAAACTACAAGTCTCATGCGTTTTAGTGGTGAAAATTAATTTAAAAAATCGTTCGGGAAATGAGTTTACTCCCTGGGTACTTTCTTTGTATACTTTTGACTATACGGGCCGAGTCCGGGATATACGGGAAGTCGCGGGTTTTCGTTTGCCGGCAATTAAACTTCTTTTATTCAGCGTCTCATCAAAAATGAAAACATTTTTAAAAACTACAAGTCTCATGGGCTTTAGTGGTGAAATAATAGCTTAAAAAATCGTTCGGGAAATGAGTTTACACCCCGGGTACTTTCTTTGTATACTTTTGACTATACGGGCCGAGTCCGGGATTTACGGGAAATCGCAGGTTTTCGTTTGCCGGCGATTAAATTTCTTTTATTCAGCGTCTCATCAAAAATGAAAACATTTTTGAAAACTACAAGTCTCATGCGTTTTAGTGGTGAAAAAATAAATTAAAAAATCGTTGGGGAAATGAGTTTACTCCCTGGGTACTATCTTTGTATACTTTTGACTATACGGGCCAAGCCCGGGATTTACGGGAAATCTCGGGTTTTCGTTTGCCGGCGATTAAACCTCTTTCATTAAGCCTCTCATCAAAAATGAAAACATTTTTGAAAACTACAAATCTCATGCGTTTTAGTGTTGAAAAAATAAATTAAAAAATCGTTCTGGAAATGAGTTTACTCACAGGGTACTTTCTTTGTATACATTCGACTATACGGGCCAAGCCCGGGATTTACGGGAAATCGCGGGTTTTCGTTTGCCGGCGATTAAACCTGTTTCATTAAGCGTCTCATCAAAAATGAAAACATTTTTGAAAACTGCAAGTCTCATGCGTTTTAGTGGTGAAAAGATAATTGAAAAAATCGTTTCGGAAATGAGTTTACTCACAGGGTACTTTCTTTGTATACATTCGACTATACGGGCCAAGCCCGGGATTTACGGGAAATCGCGGGTTTTTGTTTGCTGGCGATTAAACAACTTTCATTAAACGTCTCATCAAAAATGAAAACATTTCTGAAAACTACAAGTCTCATGCGTTTTAGTGGTGAAAATTAATTTAAAAAATCGTTCGGGAAATGAGTTTACTCCCTGGGTACTTTCTTTGTATACTTTTGACTATACGGGCCGAGTCCGGGATATACGGGAAGTCGCGGGTTTTCGTTTGCCGGCAATTAAACTTCTTTTATTCAGCGTCTCATCAAAAATGAAAACATTTTTAAAAACTACAAGTCTCATGGGCTTTAGTGGTGAAATAATAGCTTAAAAAATCGTTCGGGAAATGAGTTTACACCCCGGGTACTTTCTTTGTATAGTTTTGACTATACGGGCCGAGTCCGGGATTTATGGGAAATCGCAGGTTTTCGTTTGCCGGCTATTAAACTTCTTTTATTCAGCGTCTCATCAAAAATGAAAACATTTTTGAAAACTACAAGTCTCATGCGTTTTAGTGGTGAAAAAATAATTTAAAAAATCGTTCGAGAAATGAGTTTACTCCCTGGGTACTTTCTTTGTATACTTTTGACTATACGGGCCGAGTCCGGGATTTACGGGAAGTCGCGGGTTTTCGTTTGCCGGCGATTAAACTTCTTTTATTCAGCGTCTCATCAAAAATGAAAATATTTTTAAATACTACAAGTCTCATGGGCTTTAGTGGTGAAATAATAATTTAAAAAATCGTTCGGGAAATGAGTTTACTCTCTGGGTACTTTCTTTGTATACTTTTGACTATACGGGCCGAGTCCGGGATTTACGGGAAGTCGCGGGTTTTCGTTTGCCGGCGATTAAACCTCTTTCATTAAGCGTCTCATCAAAAATGAAAACATTTCTGAAAACTACAAGTCTCATGCGTTTTAGTGGTGAAAAAATAACTTAAAAAATCGTTCCGGAAATGCGTTTACTCTCTGGGTACTTTCTTTGTATACTTTTGACTATACGGGCCGAGTCCGGGATTTACGGGAAATCGCGGGTTTTCGTTTGCCGGCGATTAAACTTCTTTTATTCAGCGTCTCATCAAAAATAAAAACATTTTTAAAAACTACAAGTCTCATGGGCTTTAGTGGTGAAATAATAATTCAAAAAATCGTTTGGGATATTAGTTTACTCCCTGGGTACTTTCTTTGTATACTTTTGACTATACGGGCCGAGTCCGGGATTTACGGGAAATCGCAGGTTTTCGTTTGCCGGCGATTAAATTTCTTTTATTCAGCGTCTCATCAAAAATGAAAACATTTTTGAAAACTACAAGTCTCATGCGTTTTAGTGGTGAAAAAATAAATTAAAAAATCGTTGGGGAAATGAGTTTACTCCCTGGGTACTATCTTTGTATACTTTTGACTATACGGGCCAAGCCCGGGATTTACGGGAAATCTCGGGTTTTCGTTTGCCGGCGATTAAACCTCTTTCATTAAGCCTCTCATCAAAAATGAAAACATTTTTGAAAACTACAAGTCTCATGCGTTTTAGTGTTGAAAAAATAAATTAAAAAATCGTTCTGGAAATGAGTTTACTCACAGGGTACTTTCTTTGTATACTTTTGACTATACGGGCCGAGTCCGGGATTTACGGGAAATCGCGGGTTTTCGTTTGCCGGCGATTAAACTTCTTTTATTCAGCGTCTCATCAAAAATAAAAACATTCTTGAAAACTACAAGTCTCATGCGTTTTAGTGGTGAAATAATAATTTAAAAAATCGTTTGGGAAATGAGTTTACTCCCTGGGTACTTTCTTTGTATACTTTTGACTATACGGGCCGAGTCCAGGATTTACGGGAAATCGCGGGTTTTCGTTTGCCGGCGATTAAACTTCTTTTATTCACCGTCTCATCAAAAATGAAAACATTTCTGAAAACTACAAGTCTCATGCGTTTTAGTGGTGAAAAAATAAATTAAAAAATCGTTCAGGAAATGAGTTTACTCCCTCGGTACTATCTTTGTATACTTTTGACTATACGGGCCAAGCCCGGGATTTACGGGAAATCTCGAGTTTTCGTTTGCCGGCGATTGAACCTCTTTCATTAAGCGTCTCATCAAAAATGAAAACATTTTTGAAAACTACAAGTCTCATGCGTTTTAGTGTTGAAAAAATAAATTAAAAAATCGTTCTGGAAATGAGTTTACTCACAGGGTACTTTCTTTGTATACATTCGACTATACGGGCCAAGCCCGGGATTTACGGGAAATCGCGGGTTTTCGTTTGCCAGCGATTAAACCTGTTTCATTAAGCGTCTCATCAAAAATGAAAACATTTTTGAAAACTACAAGTCTCATGCGTTTTAGTGTTGAAAAAATAAATTAAAAAATCGTTCTGGAAATGAGTTTACTCACAGGGTACTTTCTTTGTATACATTCGACTATACGGGCCAAGCCCGGGATTTACGGGAAATCGCGGGTTTTCGTTTGCCAGCGATTAAACCTGTTTCATTAAGCGTCTCATCAAAAATGAAAACATTTTTGAAAACTGCAAGTCTCATGCGTTTTAGTGGTGAAAAGATAATTGAAAAAATCGTTTCGGAAATGAGTTTACTCACAGGGTACTTTCTTTGTATACTTTTGACTATACGGGCCAAGCCCGGGATTTACGGGAAATCTCGGGTTTTCGTTTGCCGGCGATTAAACCTCTTTCATTAAACGTCTCATCAAAAATGAAAACATTTCTGAAAACTACAAGTCTCATGCGTTTTAGTGGAGAAAATTAATTTAAAAAATCGTTCGGGAAATGAGTTTACTCCCTGGGTACTTTCTTTGTATACTTTTGACTATTAGGGCCGAGTCCGGGATTTACGGGAAATCGCGGGTTTTCGTTTGCCGGCGATTAAACTTCTTTTATTCAGCGTCTCATCAAAAATAAAAACATTCTTGAAAACTACAAGTCTCATGCGTTTTAGTGGTGAAATAATAATTTAAAAAATCGTTTGGGAAATGAGTTTACTCCCTGGGTACTTTCTTTGTATACTTTTGACTATACGGGCCGAGTCCAGGATTTACGGGAAATCGCGGGTTTTCGTTTGCCGGCGATTAAACTTCTTTTATTCACCGTCTCATCAAAAATGAAAACATTTCTGAAAACTACAAGTCTCATGCGTTTTAGTGGTGAAAAAATAACTTAAAAAATCGTTCCGGAAATGAGTTTACTCCCTGGGTACTTTCTTTGTATACTTTTGACTATATGGGCCGAGTCCGGGATTTACGGGAAATCGCGGGTTTTCGTTTGCCGGCGATTAAACTTCTTTTATTCAGCGTCTCATCAAAAATGAAAACATTTTTAAAAACTACAAGTCTCATGGGCTTTAGTGGTGAAATAATAATTCAAAAAATCGTTTGGGAAATTAGTTTACTCCCTGGGTACTTTCTTTGTATACTTTTGACTATACGGGCCGAGTCCGGGATTTACGGGAAATCTCGGGTTTTCGTTTGCCGGTGATTAAACCTCTTTCATTAAGCGTCTCATCAAAAATGAAAACATTTTTGAAAACTACAAGTCTCATGCGTTTTAGTGGTGAAAAAATAAATTAAAAAATCGTTCGGGAAATGAGTTTACTCCCTCGGTACTATCTTTGTATACTTTTGACTATACGGGCCAAGCCCGGGATTTACGGGAAATCTCGAGTTTTCGTTTGCCGGCGATTGAACCTCTTTCATTAAGCGTCTCATCAAAAATGAAAACATTTTTGAAAACTACAAGTCTCATGCGTTTTAGTGTTGAAAAAATAAATTAAAAAATCGTTCTGGAAATGAGTTTACTCACAGGGTACTTTCTTTGTATACATTCGACTATACGGGCCAAGCCCGGGATTTACGGGAAATCGCGGGTTTTCGTTTGCCAGCGATTAAACCTGTTTCATTAAGCGTCTCATCAAAAATGAAAACATTTTTGAAAACTGCAAGTCTCATGCGTTTTAGTGGTGAAAAGATAATTGAAAAAATCGTTTCGGAAATGAGTTTACTCACAGGGTACTTTCTTTGTATATATTCGACTATACGGGCCAAGCCCGGGATTTACGGGAAATCGCGGGTTTTTGTTTGCGGCGATTAAACAACTTTCATTAAACGTCTCATCAAAAATGAAAACATTTCTGAAAACTACAAGTCTCATGCGTTTTAGTGGAGAAAATTAATTTAAAAAATCGTTCGGGAAATGAGTTTACTCCCTGGGTACTATCTTTGTATACTTTTGACTATACGGGCCAAGCCCGGGATTTACGGGAAATCTCGGGTTTTCGTTTGCCGGCGATTAAACCTCTTTCATTAAGCGTCTCATCAAAAATGAAAACATTTCTGAAAACTACAAGTCTCATGCGTTTTAGTGGTGAAAAAATAACTTAAAAAATCGTTCCGGAAATGCGTTTACTCTCTGGGTACTTTCTTTGTATACTTTTGACTATACGGGCCGAGTCCGGGATTTACGGGAAATCGCGGGTTTTCGTTTGCCGGCGATTAAACTTCTTTTATTCAGCGTCTCATCAAAAATGAAAACATTTTTGAAAACTACAAGTCTCATGCGTTTTAGTGGTGAAAAAATAAATTAAAAAATCGTTGGGGAAATGAGTTTACTCCCTGGGTACTATCTTTGTATACTTTTGACTATACGGGCCAAGCCCGGGATTTACGGGAAATCTCGGGTTTTCGTTTGCCGGCGATTAAACCTCTTTCATTAAGCCTCTCATCAAAAATGAAAACATTTTTGAAAACTACAAGTCTCATGCGTTTTAGTGTTGAAAAAATAAATTAAAAAATCGTTCTGGAAATGAGTTTACTCACAGGGTACTTTCTTTGTATACATTCGACTATACGGGCCAAGCCCGGGATTTACGGGAAATCGCGGGTTTTCGTTTGCCGGCGATTAAACCTGTTTCATTAAGCGTCTCATCAAAAATGAAAACATTTTTGAAAACTGCAAGTCTCATGCGTTTTAGTGGTGAAAAGATAATTGAAAAAATCGTTTCGGAAATGAGTTTACTCACAGGGTACTTTCTTTGTATACATTCGACTATACGGGTCAAGCCCGGGATTTACGGGAAATCGCGGGTTTTTGTTTGCTGGCGATTAAACAACTTTCATTAAACGTCTCATCAAAAATGAAAACATTTCTGAAAACTACAAGTCTCATGCGTTTTAGTGGTGAAAATTAATTTAAAAAATCGTTCGGGAAATGAGTTTACTCCCTGGGTACTTTCTTTGTATACTTTTGACTATACGGGCCGAGTCCGGGATATACGGGAAGTCGCGGGTTTTCGTTTGCCGGCAATTAAACTTCTTTTATTCAGCGTCTCATCAAAAATGAAAACATTTTTAAAAACTACAAGTCTCATGGGCTTTAGTGGTGAAATAATAGCTTAAAAAATCGTTCGGGAAATGAGTTTACACCCCGGGTACTTTCTTTGTATACTTTTGACTATACGGGCCGAGTCCGGGATTTACGAGAAATCGCAGGTTTTCGTTTGCCGGCGATTAAATTTCTTTTATTCAGCGTCTCATCAAAAATGAAAACATTTTTGAAAACTACAAGTCTCATGCGTTTTAGTGGTGAAAAAATAAATTAAAAAATCGTTGGGGAAATGAGTTTACTCCCTGGGTACTATCTTTGTATACTTTTGACTATACGGGCCAAGCCCGGGATTTACGGGAAATCTCGGGTTTTCGTTTGCCGGCGATTAAACCTCTTTCATTAAGCCTCTCATCAAAAATGAAAACATTTTTGAAAACTACAAATCTCATGCGTTTTAGTGTTGAAAAAATAAATTAAAAAATCGTTCTGGAAATGAGTTTACTCACAGGGTACTTTCTTTGTATACATTCGACTATACGGGCCAAGCCCGGGATTTACGGGAAATCGCGGGTTTTCGTTTGCCGGCGATTAAACCTGTTTCATTAAGCGTCTCATCAAAAATGAAAACATTTTTGAAAACTGCAAGTCTCATGCGTTTTAGTGGTGAAAAGATAATTGAAAAAATCGTTTCGGAAATGAGTTTACTCACAGGGTACTTTCTTTGTATACATTCGACTATACGGGCCAAGCCCGGGATTTACGGGAAATCGCGGGTTTTTGTTTGCTGGCGATTAAACAACTTTCATTAAACGTCTCATCAAAAATGAAAACATTTCTGAAAACTACAAGTCTCATGCGTTTTAGTGGTGAAAATTAATTTAAAAAATCGTTCGGGAAATGAGTTTACTCCCTGGGTACTTTCTTTGTATACTTTTGACTATACGGGCCGAGTCCGGGATATACGGGAAGTCGCGGGTTTTCGTTTGCCGGCAATTAAACTTCTTTTATTCAGCGTCTCATCAAAAATGAAAACATTTTTAAAAACTACAAGTCTCATGGGCTTTAGTGGTGAAATAATAGCTTAAAAAATCGTTCGGGAAATGAGTTTACACCCCGGGTACTTTCTTTGTATAGTTTTGACTATACGGGCCGAGTCCGGGATTTATGGGAAATCGCAGGTTTTCGTTTGCCGGCTATTAAACTTCTTTTATTCAGCGTCTCATCAAAAATGAAAACATTTTTGAAAACTACAAGTCTCATGCGTTTTAGTGGTGAAAAAATAATTTAAAAAATCGTTCGAGAAATGAGTTTACTCCCTGGGTACTTTCTTTGTATACTTTTGACTATACGGGCCGAGTCCGGGATTTACGGGAAGTCGCGGGTTTTCGTTTGCCGGCGATTAAACTTCTTTTATTCAGCGTCTCATCAAAAATGAAAATATTTTTAAATACTACAAGTCTCATGGGCTTTAGTGGTGAAATAATAATTTAAAAAATCGTTCGGGAAATGAGTTTACTCTCTGGGTACTTTCTTTGTATACTTTTGACTATACGGGCCGAGTCCGGGATTTACGGGAAGTCGCGGGTTTTCGTTTGCCGGCGATTAAACCTCTTTCATTAAGCGTCTCATCAAAAATGAAAACATTTCTGAAAACTACAAGTCTCATGCGTTTTAGTGGTGAAAAAATAACTTAAAAAATCGTTCCGGAAATGCGTTTACTCTCTGGGTACTTTCTTTGTATACTTTTGACTATACGGGCCGAGTCCGGGATTTACGGGAAATCGCGGGTTTTCGTTTGCCGGCGATTAAACTTCTTTTATTCAGCGTCTCATCAAAAATAAAAACATTTTTAAAAACTACAAGTCTCATGGGCTTTAGTGGTGAAATAATAATTCAAAAAATCGTTTGGGATATTAGTTTACTCCCTGGGTACTTTCTTTGTATACTTTTGACTATACGGGCCGAGTCCGGGATTTACGGGAAATCGCAGGTTTTCGTTTGCCGGCGATTAAATTTCTTTTATTCAGCGTCTCATCAAAAATGAAAACATTTTTGAAAACTACAAGTCTCATGCGTTTTAGTGGTGAAAAAATAAATTAAAAAATCGTTGGGGAAATGAGTTTACTCCCTGGGTACTATCTTTGTATACTTTTGACTATACGGGCCAAGCCCGGGATTTACGGGAAATCTCGGGTTTTCGTTTGCCGGCGATTAAACCTCTTTCATTAAGCCTCTCATCAAAAATGAAAACATTTTTGAAAACTACAAGTCTCATGCGTTTTAGTGTTGAAAAAATAAATTAAAAAATCGTTCTGGAAATGAGTTTACTCACAGGGTACTTTCTTTGTATACTTTTGACTATACGGGCCGAGTCCGGGATTTACGGGAAATCGCGGGTTTTCGTTTGCCGGCGATTAAACTTCTTTTATTCAGCGTCTCATCAAAAATAAAAACATTTTTAAAAACTACAAGTCTCATGGGCTTTAGTGGTGAAATAATAATTCAAAAAATCGTTTGGGATATTAGTTTACTCCCTGGGTACTTTCTTTGTATACTTTTGACTATACGGGCCGAGTCCGGGATTTACGGGAAATCGCAGGTTTTCGTTTGCCGGCGATTAAATTTCTTTTATTCAGCGTCTCATCAAAAATGAAAACATTTTTGAAAACTACAAGTCTCATGCGTTTTAGTGGTGAAAAAATAAATTAAAAAATCGTTGGGGAAATGAGTTTACTCCCTGGGTACTATCTTTGTATACTTTTGACTATACGGGCCAAGCCCGGGATTTACGGGAAATCTCGGGTTTTCGTTTGCCGGCGATTAAACCTCTTTCATTAAGCCTCTCATCAAAAATGAAAACATTTTTGAAAACTACAAGTCTCATGCGTTTTAGTGTTGAAAAAATAAATTAAAAAATCGTTCTGGAAATGAGTTTACTCACAGGGTACTTTCTTTGTATACATTCGACTATACGGGCCAAGCCCGGGATTTACGGGAAATCGCGGGTTTTCGTTTGCCGGCGATTAAACCTGTTTCATTAAGCGTCTCATCAAAAATGAAAACATTTTTGAAAACTGCAAGTCTCATGCGTTTTAGTGGTGAAAAGATAATTGAAAAAATCGTTTCGGAAATGAGTTTACTCACAGGGTACTTTCTTTGTATACATTCGACTATACGGGTCAAGCCCGGGATTTACGGGAAATCGCGGGTTTTTGTTTGCTGGCGATTAAACAACTTTCATTAAACGTCTCATCAAAAATGAAAACATTTCTGAAAACTACAAGTCTCATGCGTTTTAGTGGTGAAAATTAATTTAAAAAATCGTTCGGGAAATGAGTTTACTCCCTGGGTACTTTCTTTGTATACTTTTGACTATACGGGCCGAGTCCGGGATATACGGGAAGTCGCGGGTTTTCGTTTGCCGGCAATTAAACTTCTTTTATTCAGCGTCTCATCAAAAATGAAAACATTTTTAAAAACTACAAGTCTCATGGGCTTTAGTGGTGAAATAATAGCTTAAAAAATCGTTCGGGAAATGAGTTTACACCCCGGGTACTTTCTTTGTATACTTTTGACTATACGGGCCGAGTCCGGGATTTACGGGAAATCGCAGGTTTTCGTTTGCCGGCGATTAAATTTCTTTTATTCAGCGTCTCATCAAAAATGAAAACATTTTTGAAAACTACAAGTCTCATGCGTTTTAGTGGTGAAAATATAAATTAAAAAATCGTTGGGGAAATGAGTTTACTCCCTGGGTACTATCTTTGTATACTTTTGACTATACGGGCCAAGCCCGGGATTTACGGGAAATCTCGGGTTTTCGTTTGCCGGCGATTAAACCTCTTTCATTAAGCCTCTCATCAAAAATGAAAACATTTTTGAAAACTACAAATCTCATGCGTTTTAGTGTTGAAAAAATAAATTAAAAAATCGTTCTGGAAATGAGTTTACTCACAGGGTACTTTCTTTGTATACATTCGACTATACGGGCCAAGCCCGGGATTTACGGGAAATCGCGGGTTTTCGTTTGCCGGCGATTAAACCTGTTTCATTAAGCGTCTCATCAAAAATGAAAACATTTTTGAAAACTGCAAGTCTCATGCGTTTTAGTGGTGAAAAGATAATTGAAAAAATCGTTTCGGAAATGAGTTTACTCACAGGGTACTTTCTTTGTATACATTCGACTATACGGGCCAAGCCCGGGATTTACGGGAAATCGCGGGTTTTTGTTTGCTGGCGATTAAACAACTTTCATTAAACGTCTCATCAAAAATGAAAACATTTCTGAAAACTACAAGTCTCATGCGTTTTAGTGGTGAAAATTAATTTAAAAAATCGTTCGGGAAATGAGTTTACTCCCTGGGTACTTTCTTTGTATACTTTTGACTATACGGGCCGAGTCCGGGATATACGGGAAGTCGCGGGTTTTCGTTTGCCGGCAATTAAACTTCTTTTATTCAGCGTCTCATCAAAAATGAAAACATTTTTAAAAACTACAAGTCTCATGGGCTTTAGTGGTGAAATAATAGCTTAAAAAATCGTTCGGGAAATGAGTTTACACCCCGGGTACTTTCTTTGTATAGTTTTGACTATACGGGCCGAGTCCGGGATTTATGGGAAATCGCAGGTTTTCGTTTGCCGGCTATTAAACTTCTTTTATTCAGCGTCTCATCAAAAATGAAAACATTTTTGAAAACTACAAGTCTCATGCGTTTTAGTGGTGAAAAAATAATTTAAAAAATCGTTCGAGAAATGAGTTTACTCCCTGGGTACTTTCTTTGTATACTTTTGACTATACGGGCCGAGTCCGGGATTTACGGGAAGTCGCGGGTTTTCGTTTGCCGGCGATTAAACTTCTTTTATTCAGCGTCTCATCAAAAATGAAAATATTTTTAAATACTACAAGTCTCATGGGCTTTAGTGGTGAAATAATAATTTAAAAAATCGTTCGGGAAATGAGTTTACTCTCTGGGTACTTTCTTTGTATACTTTTGACTATACGGGCCGAGTCCGGGATTTACGGGAAGTCGCGGGTTTTCGTTTGCCGGCGATTAAACCTCTTTCATTAAGCGTCTCATCAAAAATGAAAACATTTCTGAAAACTACAAGTCTCATGCGTTTTAGTGGTGAAAAAATAACTTAAAAAATCGTTCCGGAAATGCGTTTACTCTCTGGGTACTTTCTTTGTATACTTTTGACTATACGGGCCGAGTCCGGGATTTACGGGAAATCGCGGGTTTTCGTTTGCCGGCGATTAAACTTCTTTTATTCAGCGTCTCATCAAAAATAAAAACATTTTTAAAAACTACAAGTCTCATGGGCTTTAGTGGTGAAATAATAATTCAAAAAATCGTTTGGGATATTAGTTTACTCCCTGGGTACTTTCTTTGTATACTTTTGACTATACGGGCCGAGTCCGGGATTTACGGGAAATCGCAGGTTTTCGTTTGCCGGCGATTAAATTTCTTTTATTCAGCGTCTCATCAAAAATGAAAACATTTTTGAAAACTACAAGTCTCATGCGTTTTAGTGGTGAAAAAATAAATTAAAAAATCGTTGGGGAAATGAGTTTACTCCCTGGGTACTATCTTTGTATACTTTTGACTATACGGGCCAAGCCCGGGATTTACGGGAAATCTCGGGTTTTCGTTTGCCGGCGATTAAACCTCTTTCATTAAGCCTCTCATCAAAAATGAAAACATTTTTGAAAACTACAAGTCTCATGCGTTTTAGTGTTGAAAAAATAAATTAAAAAATCGTTCTGGAAATGAGTTTACTCACAGGGTACTTTCTTTGTATACATTCGACTATACGGGCCAAGCCCGGGATTTACGGGAAATCGCGGGTTTTCGTTTGCCGGCGATTAAACCTGTTTCATTAAGCGTCTCATCAAAAATGAAAACATTTTTGAAAACTGCAAGTCTCATGCGTTTTAGTGGTGAAAAGATAATTGAAAAAATCGTTTCGGAAATGAGTTTACTCACAGGGTACTTTCTTTGTATACATTCGACTATACGGGCCAAGCCCGGGATTTACGGGAAATCGCGGGTTTTTGTTTGCTGGCGATTAAACAACTTTCATTAAACGTCTCATCAAAAATGAAAACATTTCTGAAAACTACAAGTCTCATGCGTTTTAGTGGTGAAAATTAATTTAAAAAATCGTTCGGGAAATGAGTTTACTCCCTGGGTACTTTCTTTGTATACTTTTGACTATACGGGCCGAGTCCGGGATATACGGGAAGTCGCGGGTTTTCGTTTGCCGGCAATTAAACTTCTTTTATTCAGCGTCTCATCAAAAATGAAAACATTTTTAAAAACTACAAGTCTCATGGGCTTTAGTGGTGAAATAATAGCTTAAAAAATCGTTCGGGAAATGAGTTTACACCCCGGGTACTTTCTTTGTATACTTTTGACTATACGGGCCGAGTCCGGGATTTACGGGAAATCGCAGGTTTTCGTTTGCCGGCGATTAAATTTCTTTTATTCAGCGTCTCATCAAAAATGAAAACATTTTTGAAAACTACAAGTCTCATGCGTTTTAGTGGTGAAAAAATAAATTAAAAAATCGTTGGGGAAATGAGTTTACTCCCTGGGTACTATCTTTGTATACTTTTGACTATACGGGCCAAGCCCGGGATTTACGGGAAATCTCGGGTTTTCGTTTGCCGGCGATTAAACCTCTTTCATTAAGCCTCTCATCAAAAATGAAAACATTTTTGAAAACTACAAGTCTCATGCGTTTTAGTGTTGGAAAAATAAATTAAAAAATCGTTCTGGAAATGAGTTTACTCACAGGGTACTTTCTTTGTATACATTCGACTATACGGGCCAAGCCCGGGATTTACGGGAAATCGCGGGTTTTCATTAATTAAACCTGTTTCATTAAGCGTCTCATCAAAAATGAAAACATTTTTGAAAACTGCAAGTCTCATGCGTTTTAGTGGTGAAAAGATAATTGAAAAAATCGTTTCGGAAATGAGTTTACTCACAGGGTACTTTCTTTGTATACATTCGACTATACGGGCCAAGCCCGGGATTTACGGGAAATCGCGGGTTTTTGTTTGCTGGCGATTAAACAACTTTCATTAAACGTCTCATCAAAAATGAAAACATTTCTGAAAACTACAAGTCTCATGCGTTTTAGTGGTGAAAATTAATTTAAAAAATCGTTCGGGAAATGAGTTTACTCCCTGGGTACTTTCTTTGTATACCTTTGACTATACGGGCCGAGTCCGGGATATACGGGAAGTCGCGGGTTTTCGTTTGCCGGCAATTAAACTTCTTTTATTCAGCGTCTCATCAAAAATGAAAACATTTTTAAAAACTACAAGTCTCATGGGCTTTAGTGGTGAAATAATAGCTTAAAAAATCGTTCGGGAAATGAGTTTACACCCCGGGTACTTTCATTGTATAGTTTTGACTATACGGGCCGAGTCCGGGATTTATGGGAAATCGCAGGTTTTCGTTTGCCGGCTATTAAACTTCTTTTATTCAGCGTCTCATCAAAAATGAAAACATTTTTGAAAACTACAAGTCTCATGCGTTTTAGTGGTGAAAAAATAATTTAAAAAATCGTTCGAGAAATGAGTTTACTCCCTGGGTACTTTCTTTGTATACTTTTGACTATACGGGCCGAGTCCGGGATTTACGGGAAGTCGCGGGTTTTCGTTTGCCGGCGATTAAACTTCTTTTATTCAGCGTCTCATCAAAAATGAAAATATTTTTAAATACTACAAGTCTCATGGGCTTTAGTGGTGAAATAATAATTTAAAAAATCGTTCGGGAAATGAGTTTACTCTCTGGGTACTTTCTTTGTATACTTTTGACTATACGGGCCGAGTCCGGGATTTACGGGAAGTCGCGGGTTTTCGTTTGCCGGCGATTAAACTTCTTTTATTCAGCGTCTCATCAAAAATGAAAATATTTTTAAATACTACAAGTCTCATGGCCTTTAGTGGTGAAATAATAATTTAAAAAATCGTTCGGGAAATGAGTTTACTCCCTGGGTACTTTCTTTGTATACTTTTGACTATACGGGCCGAGTCCGGGATTTACGGGAAGTCACGGGTTTTCGTTTGCCGGCGATTAAACGTCTTTTATTCAGCGTCTCATCAAAAATGAAAATATTTTTAAATCCTACAAGTCTCATGGGCTTTAGTGGTGAAATAATAATTTAAAAATCGTTCGGGAAATGAGTTTACACCCTGGATACTTTCTTTGTATACTTTTGACTATACGGGCCGAGTCCGGGATTTACGGGAAATCGCAGGTTTTCGTTTACCGGCGATTAAACTTCTTTTATTCAGCGTCTCATCAAAAATGAAAACATTTTTGAAAACTACAAGTCTCATGCGTTTTAGTGGTGAAAAAATAATTTAAAAAATCGTTCGGGAAATGAGTTTACTCCCTGGGTACTTTCTTTGTATACTTTTGACTATGCGGGCCGAGTTCGGGGTTTACGGGAAATGGCGGGTTTTCGTTTGCCGGCGATTAAACTTCTTTTATTCAGCGTCTCATCAAAAATAAAAACATTTTTGAAAACTACAAGTCTCAAGCGTTTTAGTGGTGAAAAGATAATTTAAAAAATCGTTTTGGAAATGAGTTTACTCACAGGGTACTTTCTTTGTATACATTCGACTATACGGGCCAAGCCCGGGATTTACGGGAAATGGCGGGTTTTCGTTTGCCGGCGATTTAACCACTTTCATTAAGCGCCTCATCAAAAATGATAACATTTCTGAAAACTACAAGTCTCATGCATTTTAGTGGTGAAAAAATAATTTAAAAATTCGTTCGGGAAATGAGTTTACTCACTGGGTACTTTCCTTGTATACTTTTGACTATACGGGCCGAGTCCGGGATTTACGGGAAATCGCGGGTTTACGTTTGCCGACGATTAAACTTCTATTATTCTGCGTCTCATCAAAAATGAAAACATTTTTGAAAACTACAAGTCTCAAGCGTTTTAGTGGTGAAAAAATAATTTAAAAAATCGTTCAGGAAATGAGTTTACTCCCTGGGTACTTTCTTTGTATATTTTGACTATGCGGGCCGAGTCCGGGGTTTACGGGAAATGGCAGGTTTTCGTTTGCCGGTGATTAAACTTCTTTTATTCACCGTCTCATCAAAATTGAAAACATTTTTAAAAACTACAAGTCTCATGCGTTTTAGTGCTGAAAAAATAATTTAAAAAATCGTTCAGGAAATGAGTTTACTCCCTGGGTACTTTCTTTGTATATTTCGACTATGCGGGCCGAGTCCGGGGTTTACGGGAAATCGCGGGTTTTCGTTTGCCGGCGATTTAACCACTTTCATTAAGCGTCTCATCAAAAATGATAACATTTCTGAAAACTACAAGTCTCATGCATTTTAGTGGTGAAAAAATAATTTAAAAATTCGTTCGGGAAATGAGTTTACTCACTGGGTACTTTCCTTGTATACTTTTGACTATACGGGCCGAGTCCGGGATTTACGGGAAATCGCGGGTTTACGTTTGCCGACGATTAAACTTCTATTATTCTGCGTCTCATCAAAAATGAAAACATTTTTGAAAACTACAAGTCTCAAGCGTTTTAGTGGTGAAAAAATAATTTAAAAAATCGTTCAGGAAATGAGTTTACTCCCTGGGTACTTTCTTTGTATATTTTGACTATGCGGGCCGAGTCCGGGGTTTACGGGAAATGGCAGGTTTTCGTTTGCCTGTGATTAAACTTCTTTTATTCACCGTCTCATCAAAATTGAAAACATTTTTAAAAACTACAAGTCTCATGCGTTTTAGTGCTGAAAAAATAATTTAAAAAATCGTTCAGGAAATGAGTTTACTCCCTGGGTACTTTCTTTGTATATTTCGACTATGCGGGCCGAGTCCGGGGTTTACGGGAAATGGCGGGTTTTCGTTTGCCGGCGATTAAACGTCTTTTATTCAGCGTCTCATCAAAAATGAAAACATTTTTAAAAACTACAAGTCTCTTGCGTTTTAGTGCTGAAAAAATAATTTAAAAAGTCGTTCGGGAAATGAGTTTACTCCCTGGGTACTTTCTTTGTATACTTTTGATTATACGGACCTAGTCCGGGGTTTACGGGAAATGGCGGGTTTTCGTTTGCCGACGATTAAACTTCTTTTATTCAGCGTCTCATCAAAAATGAAAACATTTTTGAAAACTACAAGTCTTATGTGTTTTAGTGGTGAAAAGATAATTTAAAAAATGGTTTTGGAAATGAGTTTACTCCCTGGGTACTATCTTTGTATACTTTTGACTATACGGGCCAAGCCCGGGATTTACGGGAAATCTCGGGTTTTCGTTTGCCGGCGATTAAACCTCTTTCATTAAGCCTCTCATCAAAAATGAAAACATTTTTGAAAACTACAAATCTCATGCGTTTTAGTGTTGAAAAAATAAATTAAAAAATCGTTCTGGAAATGAGTTTACTCACAGGGTACTTTCTTTGTATACATTCGACTATACGGGCCAAGCCCGGGATTTACGGGAAATCGCGGGTTTTCGTTTGCCGGCGATTAAACCTGTTTCATTAAGCGTCTCATCAAAAATGAAAACATTTTTGAAAACTGCAAGTCTCATGCGTTTTAGTGGTGAAAAGATAATTGAAAAAATCGTTTCGGAAATGAGTTTACTCACAGGGTACTTTCTTTGTATACATTCGACTATACGGGCCAAGCCCGGGATTTACGGGAAATCGCGGGTTTTTGTTTGCTGGCGATTAAACAACTTTCATTAAACGTCTCATCAAAAATGAAAACATTTCTGAAAACTACAAGTCTCATGCGTTTTAGTGGTGAAAATTAATTTAAAAAATCGTTCGGGAAATGAGTTTACTCCCTGGGTACTTTCTTTGTATACTTTTGACTATACGGGCCGAGTCCGGGATATACGGGAAGTCGCGGGTTTTCGTTTGCCGGCAATTAAACTTCTTTTATTCAGCGTCTCATCAAAAATGAAAACATTTTTAAAAACTACAAGTCTCATGGGCTTTAGTGGTGAAATAATAGCTTAAAAAATCGTTCGGGAAATGAGTTTACACCCCGGGTACTTTCTTTGTATAGTTTTGACTATACGGGCCGAGTCCGGGATTTATGGGAAATCGCAGGTTTTCGTTTGCCGGCTATTAAACTTCTTTTATTCAGCGTCTCATCAAAAATGAAAACATTTTTGAAAACTACAAGTCTCATGCGTTTTAGTGGTGAAAAAATAATTTAAAAAATCGTTCGAGAAATGAGTTTACTCCCTGGGTACTTTCTTTGTATACTTTTGACTATACGGGCCGAGTCCGGGATTTACGGGAAGTCGCGGGTTTTCGTTTGCCGGCGATTAAACTTCTTTTATTCAGCGTCTCATCAAAAATGAAAATATTTTTAAATACTACAAGTCTCATGGGCTTTAGTGGTGAAATAATAATTTAAAAAATCGTTCGGGAAATGAGTTTACTCTCTGGGTACTTTCTTTGTATACTTTTGACTATACGGGCCGAGTCCGGGATTTACGGGAAGTCGCGGGTTTTCGTTTGCCGGCGATTAAACCTCTTTCATTAAGCGTCTCATCAAAAATGAAAACATTTCTGAAAACTACAAGTCTCATGCGTTTTAGTGGTGAAAAAATAACTTAAAAAATCGTTCCGAAAATGCGTTTACTCTCTGGGTACTTTCTTTGTATACTTTTGACTATACGGGCCGAGTCCGGGATTTACGGGAAATCGCGGGTTTTCGTTTGCCGGCGATTAAACTTCTTTTATTCAGCGTCTCATCAAAAATAAAAACATTTTTAAAAACTACAAGTCTCATGGGCTTTAGTGGTGAAATAATAATTCAAAAAATCGTTTGGGATATTAGTTTACTCCCTGGGTACTTTCTTTGTATACTTTTGACTATACGGGCCGAGTCCGGGATTTACGGGAAATCGCAGGTTTTCGTTTGCCGGCGATTAAATTTCTTTTATTCAGCGTCTCATCAAAAATGAAAACATTTTTGAAAACTACAAGTCTCATGCGTTTTAGTGGTGAAAAAATAAATTAAAAAATCGTTGGGGAAATGAGTTTACTCCCTGGGTACTATCTTTGTATACTTTTGACTATACGGGCCAAGCCCGGGATTTACGGGAAATCTCGGGTTTTCGTTTGCCGGCGATTAAACCTCTTTCATTAAGCCTCTCATCAAAAATGAAAACATTTTTGAAAACTACAAGTCTCATGCGTTTTAGTGTTGAAAAAATAAATTAAAAAATCGTTCTGGAAATGAGTTTACTCACAGGGTACTTTCTTTGTATACTTTTGACTATACGGGCCGAGACCGGGATTTACGGGAAATCGCGGGTTTTCGTTTGCCGGCGATTAAACTTCTTTTATTCAGCGTCTCATCAAAAATAAAAACATTTTTAAAAACTACAAGTCTCATGGGCTTTAGTGGTGAAATAATAATTCAAAAAATCGTTTGGGATATTAGTTTACTCCCTGGGTACTTTCTTTGTATACTTTTGACTATACGGGCCGAGTCCGGGATTTACGGGAAATCGCAGGTTTTCGTTTGCCGGCGATTAAATTTCTTTTATTCAGCGTCTCATCAAAAATGAAAACATTTTTGAAAACTACAAGTCTCATGCGTTTTAGTGGTGAAAAAATAAATTAAAAAATCGTTGGGGAAATGAGTTTACTCCCTGGGTACTATCTTTGTATACTTTTGACTATACGGGCCAAGCCCGGGATTTACGGGAAATCTCGGGTTTTCGTTTGCCGGCGATTAAACCTCTTTCATTAAGCCTCTCATCAAAAATGAAAACATTTTTGAAAACTACAAGTCTCATGCGTTTTAGTGTTGAAAAAATAAATTAAAAAATCGTTCTGGAAATGAGTTTACTCACAGGGTACTTTCTTTGTATACATTCGACTATACGGGCCAAGCCCGGGATTTACGGGAAATCGCGGGTTTTCGTTTGCCGGCGATTAAACCTGTTTCATTAAGCGTCTCATCAAAAATGAAAACATTTTTGAAAACTGCAAGTCTCATGCGTTTTAGTGGTGAAAAGATAATTGAAAAAATCGTTTCGGAAATGAGTTTACTCACAGGGTACTTTCTTTGTATACATTCGACTATACGGGTCAAGCCCGGGATTTACGGGAAATCGCGGGTTTTTGTTTGCTGGCGATTAAACAACTTTCATTAAACGTCTCATCAAAAATGAAAACATTTCTGAAAACTACAAGTCTCATGCGTTTTAGTGGTGAAAATTAATTTAAAAAATCGTTCGGGAAATGAGTTTACTCCCTGGGTACTTTCTTTGTATACTTTTGACTATACGGGCCGAGTCCGGGATATACGGGAAGTCGCGGGTTTTCGTTTGCCGGCAATTAAACTTCTTTTATTCAGCGTCTCATCAAAAATGAAAACATTTTTAAAAACTACAAGTCTCATGGGCTTTAGTGGTGAAATAATAGCTTAAAAAATCGTTCGGGAAATGAGTTTACACCCCGGGTACTTTCTTTGTATACTTTTGACTATACGGGCCGAGTCCGGGATTTACGGGAAATCGCAGGTTTTCGTTTGCCGGCGATTAAATTTCTTTTATTCAGCGTCTCATCAAAAATGAAAACATTTTTGAAATCTACAAGTCTCATGCGTTTTAGTGGTGAAAAAATAAATTAAAAAATCGTTGGGGAAATGAGTTTACTCCCTGGGTACTATCTTTGTATACTTTTGACTATACGGGCCAAGCCCGGGATTTACGGGAAATCTCGGGTTTTCGTTTGCCGGCGATTAAACCTCTTTCATTAAGCCTCTCATCAAAAATGAAAACATTTTTGAAAACTACAAATCTCATGCGTTTTAGTGTTGAAAAAATAAATTAAAAAATCGTTCTGGAAATGAGTTTACTCACAGGGTACTTTATTTGTATACATTCGACTATACGGGCCAAGCCCGGGATTTACGGGAAATCGCGGGTTTTCGTTTGCCGGCGATTAAACCTGTTTCATTAAGCGTCTCATCAAAAATGAAAACATTTTTGAAAACTGCAAGTCTCATGCGTTTTAGTGGTGAAAAGATAATTGAAAAAATCGTTTCGAGAATGAGTTTACTCACAGGGTACTTTCTTTGTATACATTCGACTATACGGGCCAAGCCCGGGATTTACGGGAAATCGCGGGTTTTTGTTTGCTGGCGATTAAACAACTTTCATTAAACGTCTCATCAAAAATGAAAACATTTCTGAAAACTACAAGTCTCATGCGTTTTAGTGGTGAAAATTAATTTAAAAAATCGTTCGGGAAATGAGTTTACTCCCTGGGTACTTTCTTTCTATACTTTTGACTATACGGGCCGAGTCCGGGATATACGGGAAGTCGCGGGTTTTCGTTTGCCGGCAATTAAACTTCTTTTATTCAGCGTCTCATCAAAAATGAAAACATTTTTAAAAACTACAAGTCTCATGGGCTTTAGTGGTGAAATAATAGCTTAAAAAATCGTTCGGGAAATGAGTTTACACCCCGGGTACTTTCTTTGTATAGTTTTGACTATACGGGCCGAGTCCGGGATTTATGGGAAATCGCAGGTTTTCGTTTGCCGGCTATTAAACTTCTTTTATTCAGCGCCTCATCAAAAATGAAAACATTTTTGAAAACTACAAGTCTCATGCGTTTTAGTGGTGAAAAAATAATTTAAAAAATCGTTCGAGAAATGAGTTTACTCCCTGGGTACTTTCTTTGTATACTTTTGACTATACGGGCCGAGTCCGGGATTTACGGGAAGTCGCGGGTTTTCGTTTGCCGGCGATTAAACTTCTTTTATTCAGCGTCTCATCAAAAATGAAAATATTTTTAAATACTACAAGTCTCATGGGCTTTAGTGGTGAAATAATAATTTAAAAAATCGTTCGGGAAATGAGTTTACTCTCTGGGTACTTTCTTTGTATACTTTTGACTATACGGGCCGAGTCCGGGATTTACGGGAAGTCGCGGGTTTTCGTTTGCCGGCGATTAAACCTCTTTCATTAAGCGTCTCATCAAAAATGAAAACATTTCTGAAAACTACAAGTCTCATGCGTTTTAGTGGTGAAAAAATAACTTAAAAAATCGTTCCGGAAATGCGTTTACTCTCTGGGTACTTTCTTTGTATACTTTTGACTATACGGGCCGAGTCCGGGATTTACGGGAAATCGCGGGTTTTCGTTTGCCGGCGATTAAACTTCTTTTATTCAGCGTCTCATCAAAAATAAAAACATTTTTAAAAACTACAAGTCTCATGGGCTTTAGTGGTGAAATAATAATTCAAAAAATCGTTTGGGATATTAGTTTACTCCCTGGGTACTTTCTTTGTATACTTTTGACTATACGGGCCGAGTCCGGGATTTACGGGAAATCGCAGGTTTTCGTTTGCCGGCGATTAAATTTCTTTTATTCAGCGTCTCATCAAAAATGAAAACATTTTTGAAAACTACAAGTCTCATGCGTTTTAGTGGTGAAAAAATAAATTAAAAAATCGTTGGGGAAATGAGTTTACTCCCTGGGTACTATCTTTGTATACTTTTGACTATACGGGCCAAGCCCGGGATTTACGGGAAATCTCGGGTTTTCGTTTGCCGGCGATTAAACCTCTTTCATTAAGCCTCTCATCAAAAATGAAAACATTTTTGAAAACTACAAGTCTCATGCGTTTTAGTGTTGAAAAAATAAATTAAAAAATCGTTCTGGAAATGAGTTTACTCACAGGGTACTTTCTTTGTATACATTCGACTATACGGGCCAAGCCCGGGATTTACGGGAAATCGCGGGTTTTCGTTTGCCGGCGATTAAACCTGTTTCATTAAGCGTCTCATCAAAAATGAAAACATTTTTGAAAACTGCAAGTCTCATGCGTTTTAGTGGTGAAAAGATAATTGAAAAAATCGTTTCGGAAATGAGTTTACTCACAGGGTACTTTCTTTGTATACATTCGACTATACGGGCCAAGCCCGGGATTTACGGGAAATCGCGGGTTTTTGTTTGCTGGCGATTAAACAGCTTTCATTAAACGTCTCATCAAAAATGAAAACATTTCTGAAAACTACAAGTCTCATGCGTTTTAGTGGTGAAAATTAATTTAAAAAATCGTTCGGGAAATGAGTTTACTCCCTGGGTACTTTCTTTGTATACTTTTGACTATACGGGCCGAGTCCGGGATATACGGGAAGTCGCGGGTTTTCGTTTGCCGGCAATTAAACTTCTTTTATTCAGCGTCTCATCAAAAATGAAAACATTTTTAAAAACTACAAGTCTCATGGGCTTTAGTGGTGAAATAATAGCTTAAAAAATCGTTCGGGAAATGAGTTTACACCCCGGGTACTTTCTTTGTATACTTTTGACTATACGGGCCGAGTCCGGGATTTACGGGAAATCGCAGGTTTTCGTTTGCCGGCGATTAAATTTCTTTTATTCAGCGTCTCATCAAAAATGAAAACATTTTTGAAAACTACAAGTCTCATGCGTTTTAGTGGTGAAAAAATAAATTAAAAAATCGTTGGGGAAATGAGTTTACTCCCTGGGTACTATCTTTGTATACTTTTGACTATACGGGCCAAGCCCGGGATTTACGGGAAATCTCGGGTTTTCGTTTGCCGGCGATTAAACCTCTTTCATTAAGCCTCTCATCAAAAATGAAAACATTTTTGAAAACTACAAGTCTCATGCGTTTTAGTGTTGAAAAAATAAATTAAAAAATCGTTCTGGAAATGAGTTTACTCACAGGGTACTTTCTTTGTATACATTCGACTATACGGGCCAAGCCCGGGATTTACGGGAAATCGCGGGTTTTCGTTTGCCGGCGATTAAACCTGTTTCATTAAGCGTCTCATCAAAAATGAAAACATTTTTGAAAACTGCAAGTCTCATGCGTTTTAGTGGTGAAAAGATAATTGAAAAAATCGTTTCGGAAATGAGTTTACTCACAGGGTACTTTCTTTGTATACATTCGACTATACGGGCCAAGCCCGGGATTTACGGGAAATCGCGGGTTTTTGTTTGCTGGCGATTAAACAACTTTCATTAAACGTCTCATCAAAAATGAAAACATTTCTGAAAACTACAAGTCTCATGCGTTTTAGTAGTGAAAATTAATTTAAAAAATCGTTCGGGAAATGAGTTTACTCCCTGGGTACTTTCTTTGTATACCTTTGACTATACGGGCCGAGTCCGGGATATACGGGAAGTCGCGGGTTTTCGTTTGCCGGCAATTAAACTTCTTTTATTCAGCGTCTCATCAAAAATGAAAACATTTTTAAAAACTACAAGTCTCATGGGCTTTAGTGGTGAAATAATAGCTTAAAAAATCGTTCGGGAAATGAGTTTACACCCCGGGTACTTTCATTGTATAGTTTTGACTATACGGGCCGAGTCCGGGATTTATGGGAAATCGCAGGTTTTCGTTTGCCGGCTATTAAACTTCTTTTATTCAGCGTCTCATCAAAAATGAAAACATTTTTGAAAACTACAAGTCTCATGCGTTTTAGTGGTGAAAAAATAATTTAAAAAATCGTTCGAGAAATGAGTTTACTCCCTGGGTACTTTCTTTGTATACTTTTGACTATACGGGCCGAGTCCGGGATTTACGGGAAGTCGCGGGTTTTCGTTTGCCGGCGATTAAACTTCTTTTATTCAGCGTCTCATCAAAAATGAAAATATTTTTAAATACTACAAGTCTCATGGGCTTTAGTGGTGAAATAATAATTTAAAAAATCGTTCGGGAAATGAGTTTACTCTCTGGGTACTTTCTTTGTATACTTTTGACTATACGGGCCGAGTCCGGGATTTACGGGAAGTCGCGGGTTTTCGTTTGCCGGCGATTAAACTTCTTTTATTCAGCGTCTCATCAAAAATGAAAATATTTTTAAATACTACAAGTCTCATGGCCTTTAGTGGTGAAATAATAATTTAAAAAATCGTTCGGGAAATGAGTTTACTCCCTGGGTACTTTCTTTGTATACTTTTGACTATACGGGCCGAGTCCGGGATTTACGGGAAGTCACGGGTTTTCGTTTGCCGGCGATTAAACGTCTTTTATTCAGCGTCTCATCAAAAATGAAAATATTTTTAAATCCTACAAGTCTCATGGGCTTTAGTGGTGAAATAATAATTTAAAAATCGTTCGGGAAATGAGTTTACACCCTGGGTACTTTCTTTGTATACTTTTGACTATACGGGCCGAGTCCGGGATTTACGGGAAATCGCAGGTTTTCGTTTACCGGCGATTAAACTTCTTTTATTCAGCGTCTCATCAAAAATAAAAACATTTTTGAAAACTACAAGTCTCAAGCGTTTTAGTGGTGAAAAGATAATTTAAAAAATCGTTTTGGAAATGAGTTTACTCACAGGGTACTTTCTTTGTATACATTCGACTATACGGGCCAAGCCCGGGATTTACGGGAAATGGCGGGTTTTCGTTTGCCGGCGATTTAACCACTTTCATTAAGCGCCTCATCAAAAATGATAACATTTCTGAAAACTACAAGTCTCATGCATTTTAGTGGTGAAAAAATAATTTAAAAATTCGTTCGGGAAATGAGTTTACTCACTGGGTACTTTCCTTGTATACTTTTGACTATACGGGCCGAGTCCGGGATTTACGGGAAATCGCGGGTTTACGTTTGCCGACGATTAAACTTCTATTATTCTGCGTCTCATCAAAAATGAAAACATTTTTGAAAACTACAAGTCTCAAGCGTTTTAGTGGTGAAAAAATAATTTAAAAAATCGTTCAGGAAATGAGTTTACTCCCTGGGTACTTTCTTTGTATATTTTGACTATGCGGGCCGAGTCCGGGGTTTACGGGAAATGGCAGGTTTTCGTTTGCCGGTGATTAAACTTCTTTTATTCACCGTCTCATCAAAATTGAAAACATTTTTAAAAACTACAAGTCTCATGCGTTTTAGTGCTGAAAAAATAATTTAAAAAATCGTTCAGGAAATGAGTTTACTCCCTGGGTACTTTCTTTGTATATTTCGACTATGCGGGCCGAGTCCGGGGTTTACGGGAAATCGCGGGTTTTCGTTTGCCGGCGATTTAACCACTTTCATTAAGCGTCTCATCAAAAATGATAACATTTCTGAAAACTACAAGTCTCATGCATTTTAGTGGTGAAAAAATAATTTAAAAATTCGTTCGGGAAATGAGTTTACTCACTGGGTACTTTCCTTGTATACTTTTGACTATACGGGCCGAGTCCGGGATTTACGGGAAATCGCGGGTTTACGTTTGCCGACGATTAAACTTCTATTATTCTGCGTCTCATCAAAAATGAAAACATTTTTGAAAACTACAAGTCTCAAGCGTTTTAGTGGTGAAAAATAATTTAAAAAATCGTTCAGGAAATGAGTTTACTCCCTGGGTACTTTCTTTGTATATTTTGACTATGCGGGCCGAGTCCGGGGTTTACGGGAAATGGCAGGTTTTCGTTTGCCGGTGATTAAACTTCTTTTATTCACCGTCTCATCAAAATTGAAAACATTTTTAAAAATACAAGTCTCATGCGTTTTAGTGCTGAAAAAATAATTTAAAAAATCGTTCAGGAAATGAGTTTACTCCCTGGGTACTTTCTTTGTATATTTCGACTATGCGGGCCGAGTCCGGGGTTTACGGGAAATGGCGGGTTTTCGTTTGCCGGCGATTAAACGTCTTTTATTCAGCGTCTCATCAAAAATGAAAACATTTTTAAAAACTACAAGTCTCTTGCGTTTTAGTGCTGAAAAAATAATTTAAAAAGTCGTTCGGGAAATGAGTTTACTCCCTGGGTACTTTCTTTGTATACTTTTGATTATACGGACCTAGTCCGGGGTTTACGGGAAATGGCGGGTTTTCGTTTGCCGACGATTAAACTTCTTTTATTCAGCGTCTCATCAAAAATGAAAACATTTTTGAAAACTACAAGTCTTATGTGTTTTAGTGGTGAAAAGATAATTTAAAAAATGGTTTTGGAAATGAGTTTACTCACAGGGTACTTTCTTTGTATACATTCGACTATACGGGCCAAGCCCGGGATTTACGGGAAATCGCGGGTTTTTGTTTGCGGCGATTAAACAACTTTCATTAAACGTCTCATCAAAAATGAAAACATTTCTGAAAACTACAAGTTTCATGCGTTTTAGTGGAGAAAATTAATTTAAAAAATCGTTCGGGAAATGAGTTTACTCCCTGGGTACTATCTTTGTATACTTTTGACTATACGGGCCAAGCCCGGGATTTACGGGAAATCTCGGGTTTTCGTTTGCCGGCGATTAAACCTCTTTCATTAAGCGTCTCATCAAAAATGAAAACATTTCTGAAAACTACAAGTCTCATGCGTTTTAGTGGTGAAAAAATAACTTAAAAAATCGTTCCGGAAATGCGTTTACTCCCTGGGTACTTTCTTTGTATACTTTTGACTATACGGGCCGAGTCCGGGATTTACGGGAAATCGCGGGTTTTCGTTTGCCGGCGATTAAACGTCTTTTATTCAGCGTCTCATCAAAAATGAAAACATTTTTAAAAACTACAAGTCTCATGGGCTTTAGTGGTGAAATAATAATTCAAAAAATCGTTTGGGATATTAGTTTACTCCCTGGGTACTTTCTTTGTATACTTTTGACTATACGGGCCGAGTCCGGGATTTACGGGAAATCGCAGGTTTTCGTTTGCCGGCGATTAAATTTCTTTTATTCAGCGTCTCATCAAAAATGAAAACATTTTTGAAAACTACAAGTCTCATGCGTTTTAGTGGTGAAAAAATAAATTAAAAAATCGTACGGGAAATGAGTTTACTCCCTGGGTACTATCTTTGTATACTTTTGACTATACGGGCCAAGCCCGGGATTTACGGGAAATCTCGGGTTTTCGTTTGCCGGCGATTAAACCTCTTTCATTAAGCCTCTCATCAAAAATGAAAACATTTTTGAAAACTACAAGTCTCATGCGTTTTAGTGCTGAAAAAATAATTTAAAAAGTCGTTCGGGAAATGAGTTTACTCCCTGGGTACTTTCTTTGTATACTTTTGACTATACGGGCCGAGTCCGGGATTTACGGGAAATGGCGGGTTTTCGTTTGCCGGCGATTAAACGTCTTTTATTCAGCGTCTCATCAAAAATGAAAACATTTTTAAAAACTACAAGTCTCATGCGTTTTAGTGCTGAAAAAATAATTTAAAAAGTCGTTCGGGAAATGAGTTTACTCCCTGGGTACTTTCTTTGTATACTTTTGATTATACGGGCCTAGTCCGGAGTTTACGGGAAATGGCGGGTTTTCGTTTGCCGGCGATTAAACTTCTTTTATTCAGCGTCTCATCAAAAATGTAAACATTTTTGAAAACTACAAGTCTTATGTGTTTTAGTGGTGAAAAGATAATTGAAAAAATGGTTTTGGAAATGAGTTTACTCACAGGGTACTTTCTTTGTATACATTCGACTATACGGGCCAAGCCCGGGATTTACGGGAAATCGCGGGTTTTCGTTTGCCAGCGATTAAACCTGTTTCATTAAGCGTCTCATCAAAAATGAAAACATTTTTGAAAACTGCAAGTCTCATGCGTTTTAGTGGTGAAAAAATAATTTAAAAAGTCGTTCGGGAAATGAGTTTACTCCCTGGGTACTTTCTTTGTATACTTTTGATTATACGGACCTAGTCCGGGGTTTACGGGAAATGGCGGGTTTTCGTTTGCCGACGATTAAACTTCTTTTATTCAGCGTCTCATCAAAAATGAAAACATTTTTGAAAACTACAAGTCTTATGTGTTTTAGTGGTGAAAAGATAATTTAAAAAATGGTTTTGGAAATGAGTTTACTCACAGGGTACTTTCTTTGTATACATTCGACTATACGGGCCAAGCCCGGGATTTACGGGAAATCGCGGGTTTTTGTTTGCGGCGATTAAACAACTTTTATTAAACGTCTCATCAAAAATGAAAACATTTCTGAAAACTACAAGTTTCATGCGTTTTAGTGGAGAAAATTAATTTAAAAAATCGTTCGGGAAATGAGTTTACTCCCTGGGTACTATCTTTGTATACTTTTGACTATACGGGCCAAGCCCGGGATTTACGGGAAATCTCGGGTTTTCGTTTGCCGGCGATTAAACCTCTTTCATTAAGCGTCTCATCAAAAATGAAAACATTTCTGAAAACTACAAGTCTCATGCGTTTTAGTGGTGAAAAAATAACTTAAAAAATCGTTCCGGAAATGCGTTTACTCCCTGGGTACTTTCTTTGTATACTTTTGACTATACGGGCCGAGTCCGGGATTTACGGGAAATCGCGGGTTTTCGTTTGCCGGCGATTAAACTTCTTTTATTCAGCGTCTCATCAAAAATGAAAACATTTTTAAAAACTACAAGTCTCATGGGCTTTAGTGGTGAAATAATAATTCAAAAAATCGTTTGGGATATTAGTTTACTCCCTGGGTACTTT
The DNA here is from genome assembly GCF_029227915.1 of Hydractinia symbiolongicarpus. Classification (NCBI taxonomy): domain Eukaryota; kingdom Metazoa; phylum Cnidaria; class Hydrozoa; order Anthoathecata; family Hydractiniidae; genus Hydractinia; species Hydractinia symbiolongicarpus. The sequence goes on along the minus strand of NC_079884.1, from coordinate 6,101,638 downwards.
CTTTGTATACTTTTGACTATACGGGCCGAGTCCGGGATTTACGGGAAATCGCAGGTTTTCGTTTGCCGGCGATTAAATTTCTTTTATTCAGCGTCGCATCAAAAATGAAAACATTTTTGAAAACTACAAGTCTCATGCGTTTTAGTGGTGAAAAAATAAATTAAAAAATCGTACGGGAAATGAGTTTACTCCCTGGGTACTATCTTTGTATACTTTTGACTATACGGGCCAAGCCCGGGATTTACGGGAAATCTCGGGTTTTCGTTTGCCGGCGATTAAACCTCTTTCATTAAGCCTCTCATCAAAAATGAAAACATTTTTGAAAACTACAAGTCTCATGCGTTTTAGTGCTGAAAAAATAATTTAAAAAGTCGTTCGGGAAATGAGTTTACTCCCTGGGTACTTTCTTTGTATACTTTTGACTATACGGGCCGAGTCCGGGATTTACGGGAAATGGCGGGTTTTCGTTTGCCGGCGATTAAACGTCTTTTATTCAGCGTCTCATCAAAAATGAAAACATTTTTAAAAACTACAAGTCTCATGCGTTTTAGTGCTGAAAAAATAATTTAAAAAGTCGTTCGGGAAATGAGTTTACTCCCTGGGTACTTTCTTTGTATACTTTTGATTATACGGACCTAGTCCGGAGTTTACGGGAAATGGCGGGTTTTCGTTTGCCGGCGATTAAACTTCTTTTATTCAGCGTCTCATCAAAAATGTAAACATTTTTGAAAACTACAAGTCTTATGTGTTTTAGTGGTGAAAAGATAATTGAAAAAATGGTTTTGGAAATGAGTTTACTCACAGGGTACTTTCTTTGTATACATTCGACTATACGGGCCAAGCCCGGGATTTACGGGAAATCGCGGGTTTTCGTTTGCCAGCGATTAAACCTGTTTCATTAAGCGTCTCATCAAAAATGAAAACATTTTTGAAAACTGCAAGTCTCATGCGTTTTAGTGGTGAAAAGATAATTGAAAAAATCGTTTCGGAAATGAGTTTACTCACAGGGTACTTTCTTTGTATATATTCGACTATACGGGTCAAGCCCGGGATTTACGGGAAATCGCGGGTTTTTGTTTGCGGCGATTAAACAACTTTCATTAAACGTCTCATCAAAAATGAAAACATTTCTGAAAACTGCAAGTCTCATGCGTTTTAGTGGAAAAAATTAATTTAAAAAATCGTTCGGGAAATGAGTTTACTCCCTGGGTACTATCTTTGTATACTTTTGACTATACGGGCCAAGCCCGGGATTTACGGGAAATCTCGGGTTTTCGTTTGCCGGCGATTAAACCTCTTTCATTAAGCGTCTCATCAAAAATGAAAACATTTCTGAAAACTACAAGTCTCATGCGTTTTAGTGGTGAAAAAATAACTTAAAAAATCGTTCCGGAAATGCGTTTACTCCCTGGGTACTTTCTTTGTATACTTTTGACTATACGGGCCGAGTCCGGGATTTACGGGAAATCGCGGTTTTTCGTTTGCCGGCGATTAAACTTCTTTTATTCAGCGTCTCATCAAAAATGAAAACATTTTTAAAAACTAAAAGTCTCATGGGCTTTAGTGGTTAAATAATAATTCAAAAAATCATTTGGGATATTAGTTTACTCCCTGGGTACTTTCTTTGTATACTTTTGACTATACGGGCCGAGTCCGGGATTTACGGGAAATCGCAGGTTTTCGTTTGCCGGCGATTAAATTTCTTTTATTCAGCGTCTCATCAAAAATGAAAACATTTTTGAAAACTACAAGTCTCATGCGTTTTAGTGGTGAAAAAATAAATTAAAAAATCGTTCGGAAAATGAGTTTACTCCCTGGGTACTATCTTTGTATACTTTTGACTATACGGGCCAAGCCCGGGATTTACGGGAAATCTCGGGTTTTCGTTTGCCGGCGATTAAACCTCTTTCATTAAGCGTCTCACCAAAAATAAAAACATTTTTGAAAACTACAAGTCTCATGCGTTTTAGTGTTGAAAAAATAAATTAAAAAATCGTTCTGGAAATGAGTTTACTCACAGGGTACTTTCTTTGTATACATTCGACTATACGGGCCAAGCCCGGGATTTACGGGAAATCGCGGGTTTTCGTTTGCCGGCAATTAAACTTCTTTTATTCAGCGTCTCATCAAAAATGAAAACATTTTTGAAAACTGCAAGTCTCATGCGTTTTAGTGGTGAAAAGATAATTGAAAAAATCGTTTCGGAAATGAGTTTACTCACAGGGTACTTTCTTTGTATACTTTTGACTATACGGGCCGAGTCCGGGATTTACGGGAAATTGCGGGTTTTCGTTTGCCGGCTATTAAACTTCTTTTATTCAGCGTCTCATCAAAAATGAAAACATTTTTGAAAACTACAAGTCTCATGCGTTTTAGTGGTGAAAAAATAATTTAAAAAATCGTTCGAGAAATGAGTTTACTCCCTGGGTACTTTCTTTGTATACTTTTGACTATACGGGCCGAGTCCGGGATTTACGGGAAGTCGCGGGTTTTCGTTTGCCGGCGATTAAACTTCTTTTATTCAGCGTCTCATCAAAAATGAAAATATTTTTAAATACTACAAGTCTCATGGGCTTTAGTGGTGAAATAATAATTTAAAAAATCGTTCGGGAAATGAGTTCACTCCCTGGTTACTTTCTTTGTATACTTTTGACTATACGGGCCGAGTCCGGGATTTACGGGAAGTCGCGGGTTTTCGTTTGCCGGCGATTAAACTTCTTTTATTCAGCGTCTCATCAAAAATGAAAATATTTTTAAATACTACAAGTCTCATGGCCTTTAGTGGTGAAATAACAATTTAAAAAATCGTTCGGGAAATGAGTTTACTCCCTGGGTACTTTCTTTGTATACTTTTGACTATACGGGCCGAGTCCGGGATTTACGGGAAGTCACGGGTTTTCGTTTGCCGGCGATTAAACTTCTTTTATTCAGCGTCTCATCAAAAATGAAAATATTTTTAAATCCTACAAGTCTCATGGGCTTTAGTGGTGAAATAATAATTTAAAAAATCGTTCGGGAAATGAATTTACACCCTGGGTACTTTCTTTGTATACTTTTGACTATACGGGCCGAGTCCGGGATTTACGGGAAATCGCAGGTTTTCGTTTACCGGCGATTAAACTTCTTTCATTCAGCGTCTCATCAAAAATGAAAACATTTTTGAAAACTACAAGTCTCATGCGTTTTAGTGGTGAAAAAATAATTTAAAAAATCGTTCGGGAAATGAGTTTACTCCCTGGGTACTTTCTTTGTATACTTTTGACTATGCGGGCCGAGTTCGGGGTTTACGGGAAATGGCGGGTTTCGTTTGCCGGCGATTAAACTTCTTTTATTCAGCGTCTCATCAAAAATAAAAACATTTTTGAAAACTACAAGTCTCAAGCGTTTTAGTGGTGAAAAGATAATTTAAAAAATCGTTTTGGAAATGAGTTTACTCACAGGGTACTTTCTTTGTATACATTCGACTATACGGGCCAAGCCCGGGATTTACGGGAAATCGCGGGTTTTCGTTTGCCGGCGATTAAACCACTTTCATTAAGCGTCTCATCAAAAATGATAACATTTCTGAAAACTACAAGTCTCATGCATTTTAGTGGTGAAAAAATAATTTAAAAATTCGTTCGGGAAATGAGTTTACTCACTGGGTACTTTCCTTGTATACTTTTGACTATACGGGCCGAGTTCGGGATTTACGGGAAATCGCGGGTTTACGTTTGCCGACGATTAAACTTCTATTATTCTGCGTCTCATCAAAAATGAAAACATTTTTGAAAACTACAAGTCTCAAGCGTTTTAGTGGTGAAAAAATAATTTAAAAAATCGTTCAGGAAATGAGTTTACTCCCTGGGTACTTTCTTTGTATATTTTGACTATGCGGGCCGAGTCCGGGGTTTACGGGAAATGGCAGGTTTTCGTTTGCCGGCGATTAAACGTCTTTTATTCAGCGTCTCATCAAAAATGAAAACATTTTTAAAAACTACAAGTCTCATGCGTTTTAGTGGTGAAAAGATTATTTAAAAAATGGTTTTTGAAATGAGTTTACTCACAGGGTACTTTCTTTGTATACATTCGACTATACCGGTCAAGCCCGGGATTTACGGGAAATCGCGGGTCTTCGTTTGCCGGCGATTAAACCACTTTCATTAAGCCCTCATCAAAAATGAAAACATTTGTGAAAACTACAAGTCTCATGCGTTTTAGTGGTGAAAAAATAACTTATAAAATCGTTCCGGAAATGAGTTTACTCCCTGGGTACTTTCTTTCTATACTTTTGACTATACGGGCCGAGTCCGGGGATTTACGGGAAATCGCAGGTTTTCGTTTGCCGGCGATTAAACTGCTTTTATTCAGCGTCTCATCAAAAATGAAAACATTCTTGAAAACTACAAGTCTCATGCGTTTTAGTGGTGAAATAATAATTTAAAAAATCGTTTACGAAATGAGTTTACTCCCTGGGTACTTTCTTTGTATACTTTTGACTATACGGGCCGAGTCCAGGATTTACGGAAAATCGCAGGTTTTCGTTTGCCGGTGATTAAACTTCTTTTATTCACCGTCTCATCAAAATTGAAAACATTTTTAAAAACTACAAGTCTCATGCGTTTTAGTGCTGAAAAAATAATTTAAAAAATCGTTCAGGAAATGAGTTTACTCCCTGGGTACTTTCTTTGTATATTTTGACAATGCGGGCCGAGTCCGGGGTTTACGGGAAATGGCGGGTTTTCGTTTGCCGGCGATTAAACGTCTTTTATTCAGCGTCTCATCAAAAATGAAAACATTTTTAAAAACTACAAGTCTCATGCGTTTTAGTGCTGAAAAAATAATTTAAAAAGTCGTTCGGAAAATGAGTTTACTCCCTGGGTACTTTCTTTGTATACTTTTGATTATACGGACCTAGTCCGGGGTTTACGGGAAATGGCGGGTTTTCGTTTGCCGACGATTAAACTTCTTTTATTCAGCGTCTCATCAAAAATGAAAACATTTTTGAAAACTACAAGTCTTATGCGTTTTAGTGGTGAAAAGATAATTTAAAAAATGGTTTTTGAAATGAGTTTACTCACAGGGTACTTTCTTTGTATACATTCGACTATACCGGCCAAGCCCGGGATTTACGGGAAATCACGGGTTTTCGTTTGCTGGCGATTAAACGTCTTTTATTCAGCGTCTCATCAAAAATGAAAACATTTTTAAAAACTACAAGTCTCATGCGTTTTAGTGCTGAAAAAATAATTTAAAAAGTCGTTCGGGAAATGAGTTTACTCCCTGGGTACTTTCTTTGTATACTTTTGACTATGCGGGCCGAGTTCGGGGTTTATGGGAAATGGCGGGTTTTCGTTTGCCGGCGATTAAACGTCTTTTATTCAGCGTCTCATCAAAAATGAAAACATTTTTAAAAACTACAAGTCTCATGCGTTTTAGTGCTGAAAAAATAATTTAAAAAGTCGTTCGGGAAATGAGTTTACTCCCTGGGTACTTTCTTTGTATACTTTTGATTATACGGACCTAGTCCGGAGTTTACGGGAATTGGCGGGTTTTCGTTTGCCGGCGATTAAACTTCTTTTGTTCAGCGTCTCATCAAAAATGAAAACATTTCTGAAAACTACAAGTCTCATGCGTTTTAGTGGTGAAAAAATAACTTAAAAAATCGTTCCGGAAATGAGTTTACTCCCTTGGTACTTTCTTTGTGTACTTTTGACTATACGGGCCGAGTCCGGGATTTACGGGAAATCGCGGGTTTTCCTTTGCCGGCGATTAAACTTCTTTTATTCAGCGTCTCATCAAAAATGAAAACATTTTTAAAAACTACAAGTCTCATGGGCTCTAGTGGTGAAATAATAATTCAAAAAATCGTTTGGGAAATTAGTTTACCACCTGGGTACTTTGTTTGTATACTTTTGACTATACGGGCCGAGTCTGGGATTTACGGGAAATCGCAGGTTTTCGTTTGCCGGCGATTAAATTTCTTTTATTCAGCGTCTCATCAAAAATGAAAACATTTTTGAAAACTACAAGTCTCATGCGTTTTAGTGGTGAAAAAATAAATTAAGAAATCGTTCGGGAAATGAGTTTACTCCCTGGGTACTATCTTTGTATACTTTTGACAATACGGGCCAAGCCCGGGATTTACGGGAAATCTCGGGTTTTCGTTTGCCGGCGATTAAACCTCCTTCATTAAGCGTCTCATCAAAAATGAAAACATTTTTGAAAACTACAAGTCTCATGCGTTTTAGTGTTGAAAAAATAAATTAAAAAATCGTTCTGGAAATGAGTTTACTCACAGGGTACTTTCTTTGTATACATTCGACTATACGGGTCAAGCCCGGGATTTACGGGAAATCGCGGGTTTTCGTTTGCCGGCGATTAAACCTGTTTCATTAAGCGTCTCATCAAAAATGAATACATTTTTGAAAACTACAAGTCTCATGCGTTTTAGTGGTGCAAAAAAAATTTAAAAAATCGTTCGGGAAATGAGTTTACTCCCTGTGTACTTTCTTTGTATACATTCGACTATACGGGCCAAGCCCGGGATTTACGGGAAATCGCGGGATTTTGTTTGCCGGCGATTAAACCTCTTTTATAAAGCCTCTCATCAAAAATGAAAACATTTTTGAAAACTGCAAGTCTCATGCGTTTTAGTGGTAAAAAGATAATTGAAAAAATCGTTCGGGAAATGAGTTTACTCCCTGGGTACTTTCTTTGTATATTTTGACTATGCGGGCCGAGTCCGGGGTTTACGGGAAATGGCGGGTTTTCGTTTGCCGGCGATTAAACGTCTTTTATGCAGCGTCTCATCAAAAATAAAAACATTTTTAAAAACTACAAGTCTCATGCGTTTTAGTGCTGAAAAAGTAATTTAAAAAGTCGTTCGGGAAATGAGTTTACTCCCTGGGTACTTTCTTTGTATACTTTTGATTATACGGACCTAGTCCGGGGTTTACGGGAAATGGCGGGTTTTCGTTTGCCGGTGATTAAACTTCTTTTATTCAGCGTCTCATCAAAAATGAAAACATTTTTGAAAACTACAAGTCTTATGCGTTTTAGTGGTGAAAAGATAATTTAAAAAATGGTTTTGGAAATGAGTTTACTCACAGGGTACTTTCTTTGTATACATTCGACTATACCGGCCAAGCCCGGGATTTACGGGAAATCGCGGGTTTTGGTTTGCCGGCGATTAAACCACTTTCATTAAGCGTCTCATCAAAAATGAAAACATTTCTGAAAAATACAAGTCTCATGCGTTTTAGTGGTGAAAAAATAACTTAAAAAATCGTTCCGGAAATGAGTTTACTCCCTGGGTACTTTCTTTGTATACTTTTGACTATACGGGCCGAGTCCGGGATTAAAGGGAAATCGCGGGTTTTCGTTTGCCGGCAATTAAACTTCTTTTATTCAGCGTCTCATCAAAAATGAAAACATTTTTAAAAACTACAAGTCTCATGGGCTGTAGTGGTGAAATAATAATTCAAAAAATCGTTGGGGAAATTAGTTTACTCCCTGGGTACTTTCTTTGTATACTTTTGACTATACGGGCCAAGCCCGGGATTTACGGGAAAACGCAGGTTTTCGTTTGCCGGCGATTAAACCTGTTTCATTAAGCGTCTCATCAAAAATGAAAACATTTTTGAAAACTACAAGTCTCATGCGTTTTAGTGGTGCAAAAAAAATTTAAAAAATCGTTCGGGAAATGAATTTACTCCCTGGGTACTTTCTTTGTATGCATTCAACTATACGGGCCAAGCCCGGGATTTACGGGAAATCGCGGGATTTTGTTTGCCGGCGATTAAACCTCTTTTATTAAGCCTCTCATCAAAAATGAAAACATTTTTGAGAAGTGCAAGTCTCATGCGTTTTAGTGGTGAAAAGATATTTGAAAAAATCGTTTCGGAAATGAGTTTACTCACAGGGTACTTTCTTTGTATACATTCGACTATACGGGCCAAGCCCGGGATTTACGGGAAATCGCGGGTTTTTGTTTGCCGGCGATTAAACAACTTTCATTAAGCGTCTCATCAAAAATGAAAACATTTCTGAAAACTACAAGTCTCATGCGTTTTAGTGGTGAAAATTAATTTAAAAAATCGTTCGGGAAATGAGTTTACTCCCTGGGTACTTTCTTTGTATACTTTTGACTATACGGGCCGAGTCCGGGATTTACGGGAAGTCGCGGGTTTTCGTTTGCCGGCAATTAAACTTCTTTTATTCAGCGTCTCATCAAAAATGAAAACATTTTTGAAAACTACAAGTCACATGGGCTTTAGTGGTGAAATAATAATTTAAAAAATCGTTCGGGAAATGAGTTTACACCCCGGGTACTTTCTTTGTATACTTTTGACTATACGGGCCGAGTCCGGGATTTACGGGAAATCGCAGGTTTTCGTTTGCCGGTTATTAAACTTCTTTTATTCAGCGTCTCACCAAAAATGAAAACATTTTTGAAAACTAAAAGTCTCATGCGTTTTAGTGGTGAAAAAATAATTTAAAAAATCGTTCGAGAAATGAGTTTACTCCCTGGGTACTTTCTTTGTATACTTTTGACTATACGGGCCGAGTCTCATGCGTTTTAGTGTTGAAAAAATAAATTAAAAAATCGTTCTGGAAATGAGTTTACTCACAGGGTACTTTCTTTGTATACATTCGACTATACGGGCCAAGCCCGGGATTTACGGGAAATCGCAGGTTTTCGTTTGCCGGCGATTAAACCTGTTTTATTAAGCGTCTCATCAAAAATGAAAACATTTTTGAAAACTACAAGTCTCATGCGTTTTAGTGGTGCAAAAAAAATTTAAAAAATCGTTCGGGAAATGAGTTTACTCCCTGGGTACTTTCTTTGTATACATTCGACTATACGGGCCAAGCCCGGGATTTACGGGAAATCGCGGGATTTTGTTTGCCGGCGATTAAACCTCTTTTATTAAGCCTCTCATCAAAAATGAAAACATTTTTGAAAACTGCAATTCTCATGCGTTTTAGTGGTGAAAAGATAATTGAAAAAATCGTTTCGGAAATGAGTTTACTCACAGGGTACTTTCTTTGTATACATTCGACTATACGGGCCAAGCCCGGGATTTACGGGAAATCGCGGGTTTTTGTTTGCCGGCGATTAAACAACTTTCATTAAGCGTCTCATCAAAAATGAAAACATTTCTGAAAATTACAAGTCTCATGCGTTTTAGTGGTGAAAATTAATTTAAAAAATCGTTCGGGAAGTGAGTTTACTCCCTGGGTACTTTCTTTGTATACTTTTGACTATACGGGCCGAGTCCGGGATTTACGGGAAGTCGCGGGTTTTCGTTTGCCGGCAATTAAACTTCTTTTATTCAGCGTCTCATCAAAAATGAAAACATTTTTAAAAACTACAAGTCTCATGGGCTTTAGTGGTGAAATAATAATTTAAAAAATCGTTCGGGAAATGAGTTTACACCCCGGGTACTTTCTTTGTATACTTTTGACTATACGGGCCGAGTCCGGGATTTACGGGAAATCGCAGGTTTTCGTTTGCCGGTTATTAAACTTCTTTTATTCAGCATCTCACCAAAAATGAAAACATTTTTGAAAACTACAAGTCTCATGCGTTTTAGTGGTGAAAAAATAATTTAAAAAATCGTTCGAGAAATGAGTTTACTCCCTGGGTACTTTTTTTGTATACTTTTGACTATACGGGCCGAGTCCGGGATTTACGGGAAGTCGCGGGTTTTCGTTTACCGGCGATTAAACCTCTTTCATTAAGCGTCTCATCAAAAATGAAAACATTTTTGAAAACTACAAGTCTCATGCGTTTTAGTGGTGAAAAAATAATTTAAAAAATCGTTCGGGAAATGAGTTTACTCCCTAGGTACTTTCTTTGTATACTTTTGACTATACGGGCCGAGTCCGGGATTTACGGGAAATCGCAGGTTTTCGTATGCCGGTTATTAAACTTCTTTTATTCAGCGTCTCACCAAAAATGAAAACATTTTTGAAAACTACAAGTCTCATGCGTTTTAGTGGTGAAAAAATAATTTAAAAAATCGTTCGAGAAATGAGTTTACTCCCTGGGTACTTTCTTTGTATACTTTTGACTATACGGGCCGAGTCCGGGATTTACGGGAAGTCGCGGGTTTTCGTTTACCGGCGATTAAACCTCTTTCATTAAGCGTCTCATCAAAAATGAAAACATTTTTGAAAACTACAAGTCTCATGCGTTTTAGTGGTGAAAAAATAATTTAAAAAATCGTTCGGGAAATGAGTTTACTCCCTGGGTACTTTTTTTGTATACTTTTGACTATGCGGGCCGAGTCCGGGGTTTACGGGAAATGGCGGGTTTTCGTTTGCCGGCGATTAAACTTCTTTTATTCAGCGTCTCATCAAAAATAAAAACATTTTAGAAAATTACAAGTCTCAAGCGTTTTAGTGGTGAAAAGATAATTTAAAAAATCGTTTTGGAAATGAGTTTATTCACAGGGTACTTTCTTTGTATACATTCGACTATACGGGCCAAGCCCGGGATTTACGGGAAATCACGGGTTTTCGTTTGCCGGCGATTAAACCACTTTCATTAAGCGTCTCATCAAAAATAAAAACATTTCTGAAAACTACAAGTCTCATGCATTTTAGTGGTGAAAAAATAATTTAAAAATTCGTTCGGGAAATGAGTTTATTCACTGGGTACTTTCCTTGTATACTTTTGACTATACGGGCCGAGTCCAGGATTTACGGCAAATCACGGGTTTTCGTTTGCCGGCGATTACACTTCTTTTATTCTGCGTCTCATCAAAAATGAAAACATTTTTAAAAACTACAAGTCTCATGGGCTCTAGTGGTGAAATAATAATTCAAAAAATCGTTTGGGAAATTAGTTTACTCCCTGGCTACTTTCTTTGTATACTTTTGACTATACGGGCCAAGCCTGGGATTTACGGGAAATCTCGGGTTTTCGTTTGCCGGCGATTAAACCTCTTTCATTAAGCGTCTCATCAAAAATGAAAACATTTTTGAAAACTACAAGTCTCATGCGTTTTAGTGTTGAAAAAATAAATTAAAAAATCGTTCTGGAAATGAGTTTACTCACAGGGTACTTTCTTTGTATACATTCGACTATACGGGCCAAGCCCGGGATTTACGGGAAATCGCGGGTTTTCGTTTGCCGGCGATTAAACCACTTTCACTATGCGTCTCATCAAAAATGAAAACATTTCTGAAAACTACAAGTCTCATGCATTTTAGTGGTGAAAATATAATTTAAAAATTCGTTCGGGAAATGAGTTTATTCACTGGGTACTTTCCTTGTATACTTTTGACTATACGGGCCGAGTCCGGGATTTACGGGAAATCGCGGGTTTTCGTTTGCCGGCGATTAAACCTCTTTCATTAAGCGTCTCATCAAAAATGAAAACATTTTTAAAAACTACAAGTCTCATGGGCTCTAGTGGTGAAATAATAATTCAAAAAATCGTTTGGGAAATTAGTTTACTCCCTGGGTACTTTCTTTGTATACTTTTGACTATACGGGCCAAGCCCGGGATTTACGGGAAATCTCGGGTTTTCGTTTGCCGGAGATTAAACCTCTTTCATTAAGCGTCTCATCAAAAATGAAAACATTTTTGAAAACTACAAGTCTCATGCGTTTTAGTGGTGCAAAAAAAATTTAAAAAATCGTTCGGGAAATGAGTTTACTCCCTGGGTACTTTTTTTGTATACATTCGACTATACGGGCCAAGCCCGGGATTTACGGGAAATCGCGGGATTTTGTTTGCCGGCGATTAAACCTCTTTTATTAAGCCTCTCATCAAAAATGAAAACATTTTTGAAAACTGCAAGTCTCATGCGTTTTAGTGGTGAAAAGATAATTGAAAAAATCGTTTCGGAAATGAGTTTACTCACAGGGTACTTTTTTTGTATACATTCGACTATACGGGCCAAGCCCGGGATTTACGGGAAATCGCGGGTTTTTTGTTTGCCGGCGATTAAACAACTTTCATTAAGCGTCTCATCAAAAATGAAAACATTTCTGAAAATTACAAGTCTCATGCGTTTTAGTGGTGAAAATTAATTTAAAAAATCGTTCGGGAAATGAGTTTACTCCCTGGGTACTTTCTTTGTATACTTTTGACTATACGGGCCGAGTCCGGGATTTACGGGAAGTCGCGGGTTTTCGTTTGCCGGCAATTAAACTTCTTTTATTCAGCGTCTCATCAAAAATGAAAACATTTTTAAAAACTACAAGTCTCATGGGCTTTAGTGGTGAAATAATAATTTAAAAAATCGTTCGGGAAATGAGTTTACACCCTGGGTACTTTCTTTGTATACTTTTGACTATACGGGCCGAGTCCGGGATTTACGGGAAATCGCAGGTTTTCGTTTGCCGGTTATTAAACTTCTTTTATTCAGCATCTCACCAAAAATGAAAACATTTTTGAAAACTACAAGTCTCATGCGTTTTAGTGGTGAAAAAATAATTTAAAAAATCGTTCGAGAAATGCGTTTACTCCCTGGGTACTTTCTTTGTATACTTTTGACTATACGGGCCGAGTCCGGGATTTACAGGAAGTTGCGGGTTTTCGTTTACCGGCGATTAAACCTCTTTCATTAAGCGTCTCATCAAAAATGAAAACATTTTTGAAAACTACAAGTCTCATGCGTTTTAGTGGTGAAAAAATAATTTAAAAAATCGTTCGGGAAATGAGTCTACTCCCTAGGTACTTTTTTGTATACTTTTGACTATGCGGGCCGAGTCCGGGGTTTACGGGAAATGGCGGGTTTTCGTTTGCCGGCGATTAAACTTCTTTTATTCAGCGTCTCATCAAAAATAAAAACATTTTTGAAAACTACAAGTCTCAAGCGTTTTAGTGGTGAAAAGATAATTTAAAAAATCGTTTTGGAAATGAGTTTATTCACAGGGTACTTTCTTTGTATACATTCGACTATACGGGCCAAGCCCGGGATTTACGGGAAATCGCGGGTTTTCGATTGCCGGCGATTAAACCACTTTCATTAAGCGTCTCATCAAAAATGAAAACATTTCTGAAAACTACAAATCTCATGCATTTTAGTGGTGAAAAAATAATTTAAAAATTCGTTCGGGAAATGAGTTTACTCACTGGGTACTTTCCTTGTATACTTTTGACTATACGGGCCGAGTCCGGGATTTACGGGAAATCGCGGGTTTTCGTTTGCCGGCGATTAAACTTCTTTTATTCTGCGTCTCATCAAAAATGAAAACATTTTTGAAAACTGCAAGTCTCATGCGTTTTAGTGGTGAAAAGATAATTGAAAAAATCGTTTCGGAAATGAGTTTACTCACAGGGTACTTTCTTTGTATACTTTTGACTATACGGGCCGAGTCCGGGATTTACGGGAAATCGCAGGTTTTCGTTTGCCGGCTATTAAAATTCTTTTATTCAGCGTCTCACCAAAAATGAAAACATTTTTGAAAACTACAAGTCTCATGCGTTTTAGTGGTGAAAAAATAATTTAAAAAATCGTTCGATAAATGAGTTTACTCCCTGGGTACTTTCTTTGTATACTTTTGACTATACGGGCCGAGTCCGGGATGTACGGGAAGTCGCCGGTTTTCGTTTACCGGCGATTAAACCTCTTTCATTAAGCGTCTCATCAAAAATGAAAACATTTTTGAAAACTACAAGTCTCATGCGTTTTAGTGGTGAAAAAATAATTTAAAAAATCGTTCTGGAAATGAGTTTACTCCCTGGGTACTTTTTTGTATACTTTTGACTATGCGGGCCGAGTCCGGGGTTTACGGGAAATGGCGGGTTTTCGTTTGCCGGCGATTAAACTTCTTTTATTCAGCGTCTCATCAAAAATAAAAACATTTTTGAAAACTACAAGTCTCAAGCGTTTTAGTGGTGAAAAGATAGTTTAAAAAATCGTTTTGGAAATGAGTTTATTCACAGGGTACTTTCTTTGTATACATTCGACTATACGGGCCAAGCCCGGGATTTACGGGAAATCGCGGGTTTTCCTTTGCCGGCGATTAAACTTCTTTTATTCTGCGTCTCATCAAAAATGAAAACATTTTTAAAAACTACAAGTCTCATGGGCTTTAGTGGTGAAATAATAATTTAAATAATCGTTTGGGAAATGAGTTTACTCCCTGGGTACTTTCTTTGTATACTTTTGACTATACGGGCCGAGTCCGGGATTTACGGGAAATCGCGGGTTTTCGTTTGCCGGCGATTAAACTTCTTTTATTCAGCGTCTCATCAAAAATGAAAACATTTTTAAAAACTGCAAGTGTCATGGGCTTTAGTGGTGAAATAATATTTCAAAAAATCGTTTGGGAAATTAGTTTACTCCCTGGGTACTTTCTTTGTATACTTTTGACTATACGGGCCGAGTCCGGGATTTACGGGAAATCGCAGGTTTTCGTTTGCCGGCGATTAAATTTTTTTTATTCATCGTCTCATCAAAAATAAAAACATTTTTGAAAACTACAAGTCTCATGCGTTTTAGTGGTGAAAAAATAATTTAAAAAATCGTTCGAGAAATGAGTTTACTCCCTGGGCACTTTCTTCGTATACTTTTGACTATGCGGGCCGAGTCCGGGGTTTACGGGAAATGGCGGGTTTTCGTTTGCCGGCGATTAAACTTCTTTTATTCAGCGTCTCATCAAAAATAAAAACATTTTTGAAAACTACAAGTCTCAAGCGTTTTAGTGGTGAAAAGATAATTTAAAAAATCGTTTTGGAAATGAGTTTATTCACAGGGTACTTTCTTTGTATACATTCGACTATACGGGCCAAGCCCGGGATTTACGGGAAATCGCGGGTTTTCGTTTGCCGGCGATTAAACTTCTTTTATTCTGCGTCTCATCAAAAATGAAAACATTTTTAAAAACTACAAGTCTCATGGGCTTTAGTGGTGAAATAATAATTTAAATAATCGTTTGGGAAATGAGTTTACTCTCTGGGTACTTTCTTTGTATACTTTTGACTATACGGGCCGAGTCCGGGATTTACGGGAAATCGCAGGTTTTCGTTTGCCGGCGATTAAATTTCTTTTATTCATCGTCTCATCAAAAATAAAAACATTTTTGAAAACTACAAGTCTCATGCGTTTTAGTGGTGAAAAAATAATTTAAAAAATCGTTCGAGAAATGAGTTTACTCCCTGGGTACTTTCTTTGAATACTTTTGACTATACGGGCCGAGTCCGGGATTTACGGGAAGTCGCGGGTTTTCGTTTACCGGCGATTAAACCTCTTTCATTAAGCGTCTCATCAAAAATGAAAACATTTTTGAAAACTACAAGTCTCATGTGTTTTAGTGGTGAAAAAATAAATTAAAAAATCGTTCGGGAAATGAGTTTACTCCCTGGGTACTATCTTTGTATACTTTTGACTATACGGGCCAAGCCCGGGATTTACGGGAAATCGCGGGTTTTCGTTTGCCGGTGATTAAACTTCTTTTATTCTGCGTCTCATCAAAAATGAAAACATTTTTGAAAACTGCAAGTCTCATGCGTTTTAGTGGTGAAAATTAATTTAAAAAATCGTTCGGGAAATGAGTTTACTCCCTGGGTACTTTCTTTGTATACTTTTGACTATGCGGGCCGAGTCCGGGGTTTACGGGAAATGGCAGGTTTTCGTTTGCCGGCGATTAAACTTCTTTTATTCAGCGTCTCATCAAAAATAAAAACATTTTTGAAAACTACAAGTCTCAAGCGTTTTAGTGGTGAAAAGATAATTTAAAAAATCGTTTTGGAAATGAGTTTATTCACAGGGTACTTTCTTTGTATACATTCGACTATACGGGCCAAGCCCGGGATTTACGGGAAATCGCGGTTTTCGTTTGCCGGCGATTAAACCACTTTCATTAGGCGTCTCATCAAAAATGAAAACATTTCTGAAAACTACAAGTCTCATGCATTTTAGTGGTGAAAAAATAATTTAAAAATTCGTTCGGGAAATGAGTTTACTCACTGGGTACTTTCCTTGTATACTTTTGACTATACGGGCCGAGTCCGGGATTTACGGGAAATCGCGGGTTTTCGTTTGCCGGCGATTAAACTTCTTTTATTCTGCGTCTCATCAAAAATGAAAACATTTTTAAAAACTACAAGTCTCAAGCGTTTTAGTGGTGAAAAGATAATTTAAAAAATCGTTTTGGAAATGAGTTTATTCACAGGGTACTTTCTTTGTATACATTCGACTATACGGGCCAAGCCCGGGATTTACGGGAAATCGCGGGTTTTCGTTTGCCGGCGATTAAACTTCTTTTATTCTGCGTCTCATCAAAAATGAAAACATTTTTAAAAACTACAAGTCTCATGGGCTTTAGTGGTGAAATAATAATTTAAATAATCGTTTGGGAAATGAGTTTACTCCCTGGGTACTTTCTTTGTATACTTTTGACTATACGGGCCGAGTCCGGGATTTACGGGAAATCGCGGGTTTTCGTTTGCCGGCGATTAAACTTCTTTTATTCAGCGTCTCATCAAAAATGAAAACATTTTTAAAAACTGGAAGTGTCATGGGCTTTAGTGGGGAAATAATATTTCAAAAAATCGTTTGGGAAATTAGTTTACTCCCTGGGTACTTTCTTTGTATACTTTTGACTATACGGGCCAAGCCCGGGATTTACGGGAAATCGCGGGTTTTCGTTTGCCGGTGATTAAACTTCTTTTATTCTGCGTCTCATCAAAAATGAAAACATTTTTGAAAACTGCAAGTCTCATGCGTTTTAGTGGTGAAAATTAATTTAAAAAATCGTTTTGGAAATGAGTTTATTCACAGGGTACTTTCTTTGTATACTTTTGATTTACGGGAAATCGCGGGTTTTCGTTTACCGGCGATTAAACCTCTTTCATTAAGCGTCTCATCAAAAATGAAAACATTTTTGAAAACTACAAGTCTCATGCGTTTTAGTGGTGAAAAAATAATTTAAAAAATCGTTCGGGAAATGAGTTTACTCCCTGGGTACTTTCTTTGTATACTTTTGACTATGCGGGCCTAGTCCGGGGTTTTCGGGAAATGGCGGGTTTTCGTTTGCCGGCGATTAAACTTCTTTTATTCAGCGTCTCATCAAAAATAAAAACATTTTTGAAAACTACAAGTCTCAAGCGTTTTAGTGGTGAAAAGATAATTTAAAAAATCGTTTTGGAAATGAGTTTATTCACAGGGTACTTTCTTTGTATACATTCGACTATACGGGCCAAGCCCGGGATTTACGGGAAATCGCGGGTTTTCGTTTGCCGGCGATTAAACTTCTTTTATTCTGCGTCTCATCAAAAATGAAAACATTTTTAAAAACTACAAGTCTCATGGGCTTTAGTGGTGAAATAATAATTTAAATAATCGTTTGGGAAATGAGTTTACTCCCTGGGTACTTTCTTTGTATACTTTTGACTATACGGGCCGAGTCCGGGATTTACGGGAAATCGCGGGTTTTCGTTTGCCGGCGATTAAACTTCTTTTATTCAGCGTCTCATCAAAAATGAAAACATTTTTAAAAACTGCAAGTGTCATGGGCTTTAGTGGTGAAATAATATTTCAAAAAATCGTTTGGGAAATTAGTTTACTCCCTGGGTACTTTCTTTGTATACTTTTGACTATACGGGCCGAGTCCGGGATTTACGGGAAATCGCAGGTTTTCGTTTGCCGGCGATTAAATTTCTTTTATTCATCGTCTCATCAAAAATAAAAACATTTTTGAAAACTACAAGTCTCATGCGTTTTAGTGGTGAAAAAATAATTTAAAAAATCGTTCGAGAAATGAGTTTACTCCCTGGGTACTTTCTTTGAATACTTTTGACTACACGGGCCGAGTCCGGGATTTACGGGAAGTCGCGGGTTTTCGTTTACCGGCGATTAAACCTCTTTCATTAAGCGTCTCATCAAAAATGAAAACATTTTTGAAAACTACAAGTCTCATGTGTTTTAGTGGTGAAAAAATAAATTAAAAAATCGTTCGGGAAATGAGTTTACTCCCTGGGTACTATCTTTGTATACTTTTGACTATACGGGCCAAGCCCGGGATTTACGGGAAATCGCGGGTTTTCGTTTGCCGGTGATTAAACTTCTTTTATTCTGCGTCTCATCAAAAATGAAAACATTTTTGAAAACTGCAAGTCTCATGCGTTTTAGTGGTGAAAATTAATTTAAAAAATCGTTCGGGAAATGAGTTTACTCCCTGGGTACTTTCTTTGTATACTTTTGACTATGCGGGCCAAGTCCGGGGTTTACGAGAAATGGCAGGTTTTCGTTTTCCGGCGATTAAACTTCTTTTATTCAGCGTCTCATCAAAAATAAAAACATTTTTGAAAACTACAAGTCTCAAGCGTTTTAGTGGTGAAAAGATAATTTAAAAAATCGTTTTGGAAATGAGTTTATTCACAGGGTACTTTCTTTGTATACATTCGACTATACGGGCCAAGCCCGGGATTTACGGGAAATCGCGGTTTTCGTTTGCCGGCGATTAAACCACTTTCATTAGGCGTCTCATCAAAAATGAAAACATTTCTGAAAACTACAAGTCTCATGCATTTTAGTGGTGAAAAAATAATTTAAAAATTCGTTCGGGAAATGAGTTTACTCACTGGGTACTTTCCTTGTATACTTTTGACTATACGGGCCGAGTCCGGGATTTACGGGAAATCGCGGGTTTTCGTTTGCCGGCGATTAAACTTCTTTTATTCTGCGTCTCATCAAAAATGAAAACATTTTTAAAAACTACAAGTCTCATGGGCTTTAGTGGTGAAATAATAATTTAAATAATCGTTTGGGAAATGAGTTTACTCCCTGGGTACTTTCTTTGTATACTTTTGACTATGCGGGCCGAGTCCGGGGTTTAAGGGAAATGGCGGGTTTTCGTTTGCCGGCGATTAAACTTCTTTTATTCAGCGTCTCATCAAAAATAAAAACATTTTTGAAAACTACAAGTCTCAAGCGTTTTAGTGGTGAAAAGATAATTTAAAAAATCGTTTTGGAAATGAGTTTATTCACAGGGTACTTTCTTTGTATACTTTTGACTATACGGGCCGAGTCCGGGATTTACTGGAAATCGCGGGTTTTCGTTTGCCGGCGATTAAACTTCTTTTATTCAGCGTCTCATCAAAAATGAAAACATTTTTAAAAACTGCAAGTGTCATGGGCTTTAGTGGTGAAATAATATTTCAAAAAATCGTTTGGGAAATTAGTTTACTCACAGGGTACTTTCTTTGTATACTTTTGATTTACGGGAAATCGCGGGTTTTCGTTTACCGGCGATTAAACCTCTTTCATTAAGCGTCTCATCAAAAATGAAAACATTTTTGAAAACTACAAGTCTCATGCGTTTTAGTGGTGAAAAAATAATTTAAAAAATCGTTCGGGAAATGAGTTTACTCCCTGGGTACTTTCTTTGTATACTTTTGACTATGCGGGCCGAGTCCGGGGTTTTTGTGAAATGGCGGGTTTTCGTTTGCCGGCGATTAAACTTCTTTTATTCAGCGTCTCATCAAAAATAAAAACATTTTTGAAAACTACAAGTCTCAAGCGTTTTAGTGGTGAAAAGATAATTTAAAAAATCGTTTTGGAAATGAGTTTATTCACAGGGTACTTTCTTTGTATACATTCGACTATACGGGCCAAGCCCGGGATTTACGGGAAATCGCGGGTTTTCGTTTGCCGGCGATTAAACTTCTTTTATTCTGCGTCTCATCAAAAATGAAAACATTTTTAAAAACTACAAGTCTCATGGGCTTTAGTGGTGAAATAATAATTTAAATAATCGTTTGGGAAATGAGTTTACTCCCTGGGTACTTTCTTTGTATACTTTTGACTATACGGGCCGAGTCCGGGATTTACGGGAAATCGCGGGTTTTCGTTTGCCGGCGATTAAACTTCTTTTATTCAGCGTCTCATCAAAAATGAAAACATTTTTAAAAACTGGAAGTGTCATGGGCTTTAGTGGTGAAATAATATTTCAAAAAATCGTTTGGGAAATTAGTTTACTCCCTGGGTACTTTCTTTGTATACTTTTGACTATACGGGCCAAGCCCGGGATTTACGGGAAATCGCGGGTTTTCGTTTGCCGGTGATTAAACTTCTTTTATTCTGCGTCTCATCAAAAATGAAAACATTTTTAAAAACTGCAAGTCTCATGCGTTTTAGTGGTGAAAATTAATTTAAAAAATCGTTCGGGAAATGAGTTTACTCCCTGGGTACTTTCTTTGTATACTTTTGACTATGCGGGCCGAGTCCGGGGTTTACGGGAAATCGCGGGTTTTCGTTTCCCGGCGATTAAACTTCTTTTATTCAGCGTCTCATCAAAAATGAAAACATTTTTAAAAACTGCAAGTGTCATGGGCTTTAGTGGTGAAATAATATTTCAAAAAATCGTTTGGGAAATTAGTTTACTCCCTAGGTACTTTCTTTGTATACTTTTGACTATACGGGCCGAGTCCGGGATTTACGGGAAATCGCAGGTTTTCGTTTGCCGGCGATTAGATTTCTTTTATTCATCGTCTCATCAAAAATAAAAACATTTTTGAAAACTACAAGTCTCATGCGTTTTAGTGGTGAAAAAATAATTTAAAAAATCGTTCGAGAAATGAGTTTACTCCCTGGGTACTTTCTTTGAATACTTTTGACTATACGGGCCGAGTCCGGGATTTACGGGAAGTCGCGGGTTTTCGTTTACCGGCGATTAAACCTCTTTCATTAAGCGTCTCATCAAAAATGAAAACATTTTTGAAAACTACAAGTCTCATGTGTTTTAGTGGTGAAAAAATAAATTAAAAAATCGTTCGGGAAATGAGTTTACTCCCTGGGTACTATCTTTGTATACTTTTGACTATACGGGCCAAGCCCGGGATTTACGGGAAATCGCGGGTTTTCGTTTGCCGGTGATTAAACTTCTTTTATTCTGCGTCTCATCAAAAATGAAAACATTTTTGAAAACTGCAAGTCTCATGCGTTTTAGTGGTGAAAATTAATTTAAAAAATCGTTCGGGAAATGAGTTTACTCCCTGGATACTTTCTTTGTATACTTTTGACTATGCGGGCCGAGTCCGGGGTTTACGGGAAATGGCAGGTTTTCGTTTGCCGGCGATTAAACTTCTTTTATTCAGCGTCTCATCAAAAATAAAAACATTTTTGAAAACTACAAGTCTCAAGCGTTTTAGTGGTGAAAAGATAATTTAAATAATCGTTTGGGAAATGAGTTTACTCCCTGGGTACTTTCTTTGTATACTTTTGACTATGCGGGCCGAGTCCGGGGTTAACGGGAAATGGCGGGTTTTCGTTTGCCGGCGATTAAACTTCTTTTATTCAGCGTCTCATCAAAAATAAAAACATTTTTGAAAACTACAAGTCTCAAGCGTTTTAGTGGTGAAAAGATAATTTAAAAAATCGTTTTGGAAATGAGTTTATTCACAGGGTACTTTCTTTGTATACTTTTGACTATACGGGCCGAGTCCGGGATTTACGGGAAATCGCGGGTTTTCGTTTGCCGGCGATTAAACTTCTTTTATTCAGCGTCTCATCAAAAATGAAAACATTTTTAAAAACTGCAAGTGTCATGGGCTTTAGTGGTGAAATAATATTTCAAAAAATCGTTTGGGAAATTAGTTTACTCACAGGGTACTTTCTTTGTATACTTTTGATTTACGGGAAATCGCGGGTTTTCGTTTACCGGCAATTAAACCTCTTTCATTAAGCGTCTCATCAAAAATGAAAACATTTTTGAAAACTACAAGTCTCATGCGTTTTAGTGGTGAAAAAATAATTTAAAAAATCGTTCGGGAAATGAGTTTACTCCCTGGGTACTTTCTTTGTATACTTTTGACTATGCGGGCCGAGTCCGGGGTTTTCGGGAAATGGCGGGTTTTCGTTTGCCGGCGATTAAACTTCTTTTATTCAGCGTCTCATCAAAAATAAAAACATTTTTGAAAACTACAAGTCTCAAGCGTTTTAGTGGTGAAAAGATAATTTAAAAAATCGTTTTGGAAATGAGTTTATTCACAGGGTACTTTCTTTGTATACATTTGACTATACGGGCCAAGCCCGGGATTTACGGGAAATCGCGGGTTTTCGTTTGCCGGCGATTAAACTTCTTTTATTCTGCGTCTCATCAAAAATGAAAACATTTTTAAAAACTACAAGTCTCATGGGCTTTAGTGGTGAAATAATAATTTAAATAATCGTTTGGGAAATGAGTTTACTCCCTGGGTACTTTCTTTGTATACTTTTGACTATACGGGCCGAGTCCGGGATTTACGGGAAATCGCGGGTTTTCGTTTGCCGGCGATTAAACTTCTTTTATTCAGCGTCTCATCAAAAATGAAAACATTTCTGAAAACTACAAGTCTCATGCATTTTAGTGGTGAAAAAATATTTCAAAAAATCGTTTGGGAAATTAGTTTACTCCCTGGGTACTTTCTTTGTATACTTTTGACTATACGGGCCAAGCCCGGGATTTACGGGAAATCGCGGGTTTTCGTTTGCCGGTGATTAAACTTCTTTTATTCTGCGTCTCATCAAAAATGAAAACATTTTTGAAAACTGCAAGTCTCATGCGTTTTAGTGGTGAAAATTAATTTAAAAAATCGTTCGGGAAATGAGTTTACTCCCTGGGTACTTTCTTTGTATACTTTTGACTATGCGGGCCGAGTCCGGGGTTTACGGGAAATGGCAGGTTTTCGTTTGCCGGCGATTAAACTTCTTTTATTCAGCGTCTCATCAAAAATAAAAACATTTTTGAAAACTACAAGTCTTAAGCGTTTTAGTGGTGAAAAGATAATTTAAAAAATCGTTTTGGAAATGAGTTTATTCACAGGGTACTTTCTTTGTATACATTCGACTATACGGGCCAAGCCCGGGATTTACGGGAAATCGCAGGTTTTCGTTTGCCGGCGATTAAACCACTTTCATTAGGCGTCTCATCAAAAATGAAAACATTTCTGAAAACTACAAGTCTCATGCATTTTAGTGGTGAAAAAATAATTTAAAAATTCGTTCGGGAAATGAGTTTACTCACTGGGTACTTTCCTTGTATACTTTTGACTATACGGGCCGAGTCCGGGATTTACGGGAAATCGCGGGTTTTCGTTTGCCGGCGATTAAACTTCTTTTATTCTGCGTCTCATCAAAAATGAAAACATTTTTAAAAACTACAAGTCTCATGGGCTTTAGTGGTGAAATAATAATTTAAATAATCGTTTGGGAAATGAGTTTACTCCCTGGGTACTTTCTTTGTATACTTTTGACTATGCGGGCCGAGTCCGGGGTTTACGGGAAATGGCGGGTTTTCGTTTGCCGGCGATTAAACTTCTTTTATTCAGCGTCTCATCAAAAATAAAAACATTTTTGAAAACTACAAGTCTCAAGCGTTTTAGTGGTGAAAAGATAATTTAAAAAATCGTTTTGGAAATGAGTTTATTCACAGGGTACTTTCTTTGTATACATTCGACTATGCGGGCCAAGCCCGGGATTTACGGGAAATCGCGGGTTTTCGTTTGCCGGCGATTAAACTTCTTTTATTCTGCGTCTCATCAAAAATGAAAACATTTTTAAAAACTACAAGTCTCATGGGCTTTAGTGGTGAAATAATAATTTAAATAATCGTTTGGGAAATGAGTTTACTCCCTGGGTACTTTCTTTGTATACTTTTGACTATACGGGCCGAGTCCGGGATTTACGGGAAATCGCGGGTTTTCGTTTGCCGACGATTAAACTTCTTTTATTCAGCGTCTCATCAAAAATGAAAACATTTTTAAAAACTACAAGTCTCATGGGCTTTAGTGGTGAAATAATAATTTAAATAATCGTTTGGGAAATGAGTTTACTCCCTGGGTACTTTCTTTGTATACTTTTGACTATACGGGCCGAGTCCGGGATTTACGGGAAATCGCGGGTTTTCGTTTGCCGGCGATTAAACTTCTTTTATTCAGCGTCTCATCAAAAATGAAAACATTTTTAAAAACTGGAAGTGTCATGGGCTTTAGTGGTGAAATAATATTTCAAAAAATCGTTTGGGAAATTAGTTTACTCCCTGGGTACTTTCTTTGTATACTTTTGACTATACGGGCCAAGCCCGGGATTTACGGGAAATCGCGGGTTTTCGTTTGCCGGTGATTAAACTTCTTTTATTCTGCGTCTCATCAAAAATGAAAACATTTTTGAAAACTGCAAGTCTCATGCGTTTTAGTGGTGAAAATTAATTTAAAAAATCGTTCGGGAAATGAGTTTACTCCCTGGGTACTTTCTTTGTATACTTTTGACTATGCGGGCCGAGTCCGGGGTTTACGGGAAATCGCGGGTTTTCGTTTGCCGGCGATTAAACTTCTTTTATTCAGCGTCTCATCAAAAATGAAAACATTTTTAAAAACTGCAAGTGTCATGGGCTTTAGTGGTGAAATAATATTTCAAAAAATCGTTTGGGAAATTAGTTTACTCCCTGGGTACTTTCTTTGTATACTTTTGACTATACGGGCCGAGTCCGGGATTTACGGGAAATCGCAGGTTTTCGTTTGCCGGCGATTAAATTTCTTTTATTCATCGTCTCATCAAAAATAAAAACATTTTTGAAAACTACAAGTCTCATGCGTTTTAGTGGTGAAAAAATAATTTAAAAAATCGTTCGAGAAATGAGTTTACTCCCTGGGTACTTTCTTTGAATACTTTTGACTATACGGGCCGAGTCCGGGATTTACGGGAAGTCGCGGGTTTTCGTTTACCGGCGATTAAACCTCTTTCATTAAGCGTCTCATCAAAAATGAAAACATTTTTGAAAACTACAAGTCTCATGTGTTTTAGTGGTGAAAAAATAAATTAAAAAATCGTTCGGGAAATGAGTTTACTCCCTGGGTACTATCTTTGTATACTTTTGACTATACGGGCCAAGCCCGGGATTTACGGGAAATCGCGGGTTTTCGTTTGCCGGTGATTAAACTTCTTTTATTCTGCGTCTCATCAAAAATGAAAACATTTTTGAAAACTGCAAGTCTCATGCGTTTTAGTGGTGAAAATTAATTTAAAAAATCGTTCGGGAAATGAGTTTACTTCCTGGATACTTTCTTTGTATACTTTTGACTATGCGGGCCGAGTCCGGGGTTTACGGGAAATGGCAGGTTTTCGTTTGCCGGCGATTAAACTTCTTTTATTCAGCGTCTCATCAAAAATAAAAACATTTTTGAAAACTACAAGTCTCAAGCGTTTTAGTGGTGAAAAGATAATTTAAATAATCGTTTGGGAAATGAGTTTACTCCCTGGGTACTTTCTTTGTATACTTTTGACTATGCGGGCCGAGTCCGGGGTTAACGGGAAATGGCGGGTTTTCGTTTGCCGGCGATTAAACTTCTTTTATTCAGCGTCTCATCAAAAATAAAAACATTTTTGAAAACTACAAGTCTCAAGCGTTTTAGTGGTGAAAAGATAATTTAAAAAATCGTTTTGGAAATGAGTTTATTCACAGGGTACTTTCTTTGTATACTTTTGACTATACGGGCCGAGTCCGGGATTTACGGGAAATCGCGGGTTTTTGTTTGCCGGCGATTAAACTTCTTTTATTCAGCGTCTCATCAAAAATGAAAACATTTTTAAAAACTGCAAGTGTCATGGGCTTTAGTGGTGAAATAATATTTCAAAAAATCGTTTGGGAAATTAGTTTACTCACAGGGTACTTTCTTTGTATACTTTTGATTTACGGGAAATCGCGGGTTTTCGTTTACCGGCGATTAAACCTCTTTCATTAAGCGTCTCATCAAAAATGAAAACATTTTTGAAAACTACAAGTCTCATGCGTTTTAGTGGTGAAAAAATAATTTAAAAAATCGTTCGGGAAATGAGTTTACTCCCTGGGTACTTTCTTTGTATACTTTTGACTATGCGGGCCGAGTCCGGGGTTTTCGGGAAATGGCGGGTTTTCGTTTGCCGGCGATTAAACTTCTTTTATTCAGCGTCTCATCAAAAATAAAAACATTTTTGAAAACTACAAGTCTCAAGCGTTTTAGTGGTGAAAAGATAATTTAAAAAATCGTTTTGGAAATGAGTTTATTCACAGGGTACTTTCTTTGTATACATTCGACTATACGGGCCAAGCCCGGGATTTACGGGAAATCGCGGGTTTTCGTTTGCCGGCGATTAAACTTCTTTTATTCTGCGTCTCATCAAAAATGAAAACATTTTTAAAAACTACAAGTCTCATGGGCTTTAGTGGTGAAATAATAATTTAAATAATCGTTTGGGAAATGAGTTTACTCCCTGGGTACTTTCTTTGTATACTTTTGACTATACGGGCCGAGTCCGGGATTTACGGGAAATCGCGGGTTTTCGTTTGCCGGCGATTAAACTTCTTTTATTCAGCGTCTCATCAAAAATGAAAACATTTTTAAAAACTGCAAGTGTCATGGGCTTTAGTGGTGAAATAATATTTCAAAAAATCGTTTGGGAAATTAGTTTACTCCCTGGGTACTTTCTTTGTATACTTTTGACTATACGGGCCAAGCCCGGGATTTACGGGAAATCGCGGGTTTTCGTTTGCCGGTGATTAAACTTCTTTTATTCTGCGTCTCATCAAAAATGAAAACATTTTTGAAAACTGCAAGTCTCATGCGTTTTAGTGGTGAAAATTAATTTAAAAAATCGTTCGGGAAATGAGTTTACTCCCTGGGTACTTTCTTTGTATACTTTTGACTATGCGGGCCGAGTCCGGGGTTTACGGGAAATGGCAGGTTTTCGTTTGCCGGCGATTAAACTTCTTTTATTCAGCGTCTCATCAAAAATAAAAACATTTTTGAAAACTACAAGTCTCAAGGGTTTTAGTGGTGAAAAGATAATTTAAAAAATCGTTTTGGAAATGAGTTTATTCACAGGGTACTTTCTTTGTATACATTCGACTATACGGGCCAAGCCCGGGATTTACGGGAAATCGCAGGTTTTCGTTTGCCGGCGATTAAACCACTTTCATTAGGCGTCTCATCAAAAATGAAAACATTTCTGAAAACTACAAGTCTCATGCATTTTAGTGGTGAAAAAATAATTTAAAAATTCGTTCGGGAAATGAGTTTACTCACTGGGTACTTTCCTTGTATACTTTTGACTATACGGGCCGAGTCCGGGATTTACGGGAAATCGCGGGTTTTCGTTTGCCGGCGATTAAACTTCTTTTATTCTGCGTCTCATCAAAAATGAAAACATTTTTAAAAACTACAAGTCTCATGGGCTTTAGTGGTGAAATAATAATTTAAATAATCGTTTGGGAAATGAGTTTACTCCCTGGGTACTTTCTTTGTATACTTTTGACTATGCGGGCCGAGTCCGGGGTTTACGGGAAATGGCGGGTTTTCGTTTGCCGGCGATTAAACTTCTTTTATTCAGCGTCTCATCAAAAATAAAAACATTTTTGAAAACTACAAGTCTCAAGCGTTTTAGTGGTGAAAAGATAATTTAAAAAATCGTTTTGGAAATGAGTTTATTCACAGGGTACTTTCTTTGTATACATTCGACTATGCGGCCAAGCCCGGGATTTACGGGAAATCGCGGGTTTTCGTTTGCCGGCGATTAAACTTCTTTTATTCTGCGTCTCATCAAAAATGAAAACATTTTTAAAAACTACAAGTCTCATGGGCTTTAGTGGTGAAATAATAATTTAAATAATCGTTTGGGAAATGAGTTTACTCCCTGGGTACTTTCTTTGTATACTTTTGACTATACGGGCCGAGTCCGGGATTTACGGGAAATCGCGGGTTTTCGTTTGCCGGCGATTAAACTTCTTTTATTCAGCGTCTCATCAAAAATGAAAACATTTTTAAAAACTGCAAGTGTCATGGGCTTTAGTGGTGAAATAATATTTCAAAAAATCGTTTGGGAAATTAGTTTACTCACAGGGTACTTTCTTTGTATACTTTTGATTTACGGGAAATCGCGGGTTTTCGTTTACCGGCGATTAAACCTCTTTCATTAAGCGTCTCATCAAAAATGAAAACATTTTTAAAAACTACAAGTCTAATGCGTTTTAGTGGTGAAAAAATAATTTAAAAAATCGTTCGGGAAATGAGTTTACTCCCTGGGTACTTTCTTTGTATACTTTTGACTATGCGGGCCGAGTCCGGGGTTTACGGGAAATGGCGGGTTTTCGTTTGCCGGCGATTAAACTTCTTTTATTCAGCGTCTCATCAAAAATAAAAACATTTTTGAAAACTACAAGTCTCAAGCGTTTTAGTGGTGAAAAGATAATTTAAAAAATCGTTTTGGAAATGAGTTTATTCACAGGGTACTTTCTTTGTATACATTCGACTATACGGGCCAAGCCCGGGATTTACGGGAAATCGCGGGTTTTCGTTTGCCGGCGATTAAACTTCTTTTATTCTGCGTCTCATCAAAAATGAAAACATTTTTAAAAACTACAAGTCTCATGGGCTTTAGTGGTGAAATAATAATTTAAATAATCGTTTGGGAAATGAGTTTACTCCCTGGGTACTTTCTTTGTATACTTTTGACTATACGGGCCGAGTCCGGGATTTACGGGAAATCGCGGGTTTTCGTTTGCCGGCGATTAAACTTCTTTTATTCAGCGTCTCATCAAAAATGAAAACATTTTTAAAAACTGCAAGTGTCATGGGCTTTAGTGGTGAAATAATATTTCAAAAAATCGTTTGGGAAATTAGTTTACTCCCTGGGTACTTTCTTTGTATACTTTTGACTATACGGGCCGAGTCCGGGATTTACGGGAAATCGCAGGTTTTCGTTTGCCGGCGATTAAACCTCTTTCATTAAGCGTCTCATCAAAAATGAAAACATTTTTGAAAACTACAAGTCTCAAGCGTTTTAGTGGTGAAAAGATAATTTAAAAAATCGTTTTGGAAATGAGTTTATTCACAGGGTACTTTCTTTGTATACATTCGACTATACGGGCCAAGCCCGGGATTTACGGGAAATCGCGGGTTTTCGCTTGCCGGCGATTAAACCACTTTCATTAGGCGTCTCATCAAAAATGAAAACATTTCTGAAAACTACAAGTCTCATGCATTTTAGTGGTGAAAAAATAATTTAAAAATTCGTTCGGGAAATGAGTTTACTCACTGGGTACTTTCCTTGTATACTTTTGACTATACGGGCCGAGTCCGGGATTTACGGGAAATTGCGGGTTTTCGTTTGCCGGTGATTAAACTTCTTTTATTCTGCGTCTCATCAAAAATAAAAACATTTTTAAAAACTACAAGTCTCATGGGCTTTAGTGGTGAAATAATAATTTAAATAATCGTTTGGGAAATGAGTTTACTCCCTGGGTACTTTCTTTGTATACTTTTGACTATGCGGGCCGAGTCCGGGGTTTACGGGAAATGGCGGGTTTTCGTTTGCCGGCGATTAAACTTCTTTTATTCAGCGTCTCATCAAAAATAAAAACATTTTTGAAAACTACAAGTCTCAAGCGTTTTAGTGGTGAAAAGATAATTTAAAAAATCCTTTTGGAAATGAGTTTATTCACAGGGTACTTTCTTTGTATACATTCGACTATACGGGCCAAGCCCGGGATTTACGGGAAATCGCGGGTTTTCGTTTGCCGGCGATTAAACTTCTTTTATTCTGCGTCTCATCAAAAAAGAAAACATTTTTAAAAACTACAAGTCTCATGGGCTTTAGTGGTGAAATAATAATTTAAATAATCGTTTGGGAAATGAGTTTACTCCCTGGGTACTTTCTTTGTATACTTTTGACTATACGGGCCGAGTCCGGGATTTACGGGAAATCGCGGGTTTTCGTTTGCCGGCGATTAAACTTCTTTTATTCAGCGTCTCATCAAAAATGAAAACATTTTTAAAAACTGCAAGTGTCATGGGCTTTAGTGGTGAAATAATATTTCAAAAAATCGTTTGGGAAATTAGTTTACTCACAGGGTACTTTCTTTGTATACTTTTGATTTACGGGAAATCGCGGGTTTTCGTTTACCGGCGATTAAACCTCTTTCATTAAGCGTCTCATCAAAAATGAAAACATTTTTGAAAACTACAAGTCTCATGCGTTTTAGTGGTGAAAAAATAATTTAAAAAATCGTTCGGGAAATGAGTTTACTCCCTGGGTACTTTCTTTGTATACTTTTGACTATGCGGGCCGAGTCCGGGGTTTTCGGGAAATGGCGGGTTTTCGTTTGCCGGCGATTAAACTTCTTTTATTCAGCGTCTCATCAAAAATAAAAACATTTTTGAAAACTACAAGTCTCAAGCGTTTTAGTGGTGAAAAGATAATTTAAAAAATCGTTTTGGAAATGAGTTTATTCACAGGGTACTTTCTTTGTATACATTCGACTATACGGGCCAAGCCCGGGATTTACGGGAAATCGCGGGTTTTCGTTTGCCGGCGATTAAACTTCTTTTATTCTGCGTCTCATCAAAAATGAAAACATTTTTAAAAACTACAAGTCTCATGGGCTTTAGTGGTGAAATAATAATTTAAATAATCGTTTGGGAAATGAGTTTACTCCCTGGGTACTTTCTTTGTATACTTTTGACTATACGGGCCGAGTCCGGGATTTACGGGAAATCGCGGGTTTTCGTTTGCCGGCGATTAAACTTCTTTTATTCAGCGTCTCATCAAAAATGAAAACATTTTTAAAAACTGCAAGTGTCATGGGCTTTAGTGGTGAAATAATATTTCAAAAAATCGTTTGGGAAATTAGTTTACTCCCTGGGTACTTTCTTTGTATACTTTTGACTATACGGGCCGAGTCCGGGATTTACGGGAAATCGCAGGTTTTCGTTTGCCGGCGATTAAATTTCTTTTATTCATCGTCTCATCAAAAATGAAAACATTTTTGAAAACTACAAGTCTCATGCGTTTTAGTGGTGAAAAATAAATTAAAAAATCGTTCGGGAAATGAGTTTACTCCCTGGGTACTATCTTTGTATACTTTTGATTTACGGGAAATCGCGGGTTTTCGTTTACCGGCGATTAAACCTCTTTCATTAAGCATCTCATCAAAAATGAAAACATTTTTGAAAACTACAAGTCTCATGCGTTTTAGTGGTGAAAAAATAATTTAAAAAATCGTTCGGGAAATGAGTTTACTCCCTGGGTACTTTTTTTGTATACTTTTGACTATGCGGGCCGAGTCCGGGGTTTACGGGAAATGGCGGGTTCTCGTTTGCCGGCGATTAAACTTCTTTTATTCAGCGTCTCATCAAAAATAAAAACATTTTTGAAAACTACAAGTCTCAAGCGTTTTAGTGGTGAAAAGATAATTTAAAAAATCGTTTTGAAAATGAGTTTATTCACAGAGTACTTTCTTTGTATACATTCGACTATACGGGCCAAGCCCGGGATTTACGGGAAATCGCGGGTTTTCGTTTGCCGGCGATTAAACCACTTTCATTAAGCGTCTCATCAAAAATGAAAACATTTCTGAAAACTACAAGTCTCATGCATTTTAGTGGTGAAAAAATAATTTAAAAATTCGTTCGGGAAATGAGTTTACTCACTGGGTACTTTCCTTGTATACTTTTGACTATACGGGCCGAGTCCGGGATTTACGGGAAATCTAGGGTTTTCGTTTGCCGGCGATTAAACTTCTTTTATTCTGTGTCTCATCAAAAATAAAAACATTTTTGAAAACTGCAAGTCTCATGCGTTTTAGTGGTGAAAAGATAATTGAAAAAATCGTTTCGGAAATGAGTTTACTCACAGGGTACTTTCTTTGTATACTTTTGACTATACGGGCCGAGTCCGGGACTTACGGGAAATCGCAGGTTTTCGTTTTCCGGCTATTAAACTTCTTTTATTCAGCGTCTCACCAAAAATGAAAACATTTTTGAAAACTACAAGTCTCATGCGTTTTAGTGGTGAAAAAATAATTTAAAAAATCGTTCGAGAAATGAGTTTACTTCCTGGGTACTTTCTTTGTATACTTTTGACTATACGGGCCGAGTCCGGGATTTACGGGAAGTCGCGGGTTTTGATTTACCGGCGATTAAACCTCTTTCATTAAGCGTCTCATCAAAAATGAAAACATTTTTGAAAACTACAAGTCTCATGCGTTTTAGTGGTGAAAAAATAAATTAAAAAATCGTTCGGGAAATGAGTTTACTCCCTGGGTACTATCTTTGTATACTTTTGACTATACGGGCCAAGCCCGGGATTTACGGGAAATCGCGGGTTTTCGTTTGCCGGTGATTAAACTTCTTTTATTCTGCGTCTCATTAAAAATGAAAACATTTTTGAAAACTGCAAGTCTCATGCGTTTTAGTGGTGAAAATTAATTTAAAAAATCGTTCGGGAAATGAGTTTACTCCCTGGGTACTTTCTTTGTATACTTTTGACTATGCGGGCCGAGTCCGGGGTTTACGGGAAATGGCAGGTTTTCGTTTGCCGGCGATTAAACTTCTTTTATTCAGCGTCTCATCAAAAATAAAAACATTTTTGAAAACTACAAGTCTCATGCATTTTAGTGGTGAAAAAATAATTTAAAAATTCGTTCGGGAAATGAGTTTACTCACTGGGTACTTTCCTTGTATACTTTTGACTATACGGGCCGAGTCCGGGATTTACGGGAAATCGCGGGTTTTCGTTTGCCGGCGATTAAACTTCTTTTATTCTGCGTCTCATCAAAAATGAAAACATTTTTAAAAACCACAAGTCTCATGGGCTTTAGTGGTGAAATAATAATTTAAATAGTCGTTTGGGAAATGAGTTTACTCCCTGGGTACTTTCTTTGTATACTTTTGACTATGCGGGCCGAGTCCGGGGTTTACGGGAAATGGCGGGTTTTCGTTTGCCGGCGATTAAACTTCTTTTATTCAGCGTCTCATCAAAAATAAAAACATTTTTGAAAACTACAAGTCTCAAGCGTTTTAGTGGTGAAAAGATAATTTAAAAAATCGTTTTGGAAATGAGTTTATTCACAGGGTACTTTCTTTGTATACATTCGACTATACGGGCCAAGCCCGAGATTTACGGGAAATCGCGGGTTTTTGTTTGCCGGCGATTAAACTTCTTTTATTCTGCGTCTCATCAAAAATGAAAACATTTTTAAAAACTACAAGTCTCATGGGCTTTAGTGGTGAAATAATAATTTAAATAATCGTTTGGGAAATGAGTTTACTCCCTGGGTACTTTCTTTGTATACTTTTGACTATACGGGCCGAGTCCGGGATTTACGGGAAATCGCGGGTTTTCGTTTGCCGGCGATTAAACTTCTTTTATTCAGCGTCTCATCAAAAATGAAAACATTTTTAAAAACTGCAAGTGTCATGGGCTTTAGTGGTGAAATAATATTTCAAAAAATCGTTTGGGAAATTAGTTTACTCCCTGGGTACTTTCTTTGTATACTTTTGACTATACGGGCCGAGTCCGGGATTTACGGGAAATCGCAGGTTTTCGTTTGCCGGCGATTAAATTTCTTTTATTCATCGTCTCATCAAAAATGAAAACATTTTTGAAAACTACAAGTCTCATGCGTTTTAGTGGTGAAAAAATAAATTAAAAAATCGTTCGGGAAATGAGTTTACTCCCTGGGTACTATCTTTGTATACTTTTGATTTACGGGAAATCGCGGGTTTTCGTTTACCGGCGATTAAACCTCTTTCATTAAGCGTCTCATCAAAAATGAAAACATTTTTGAAAACTACAAGTCTCATGCGTTTTAGTGGTGAAAAAATAATTTAAAAAATCGTTCGGGAAATGAGTTTAATCCCTGGGTACTTTTTTTGTATACTTTTGACTATGCGGGCCGAGTCCGGGGTTTACGGGAAATGGCGGGTTTTCGTTTGCCGGCGATTAAACTTCTTTTATTCAGCGTCTCATCAAAAATAAAAACATTTTTGAAAACTACAAGTCTCAAGCGTTTTAGTGGTGAAAAGATAATTTAAAAAATCGTTTTGAAAATGAGTTTATTCACAGGGTACTTTCTTTGTATACATTCGACTATACGGGCCAAGCCCGGGATTTACGGGAAATCGCGGGTTTTCGTTTGCCGGCGATTAAACCACTTTCATTAAGCGTCTCATCAAAAATGAAAACATTTCTGAAAACTACAAGTCTCATGCATTTTAGTGGTGAAAAAATAATTTAAAAATTCGTTCGGGAAATGAGTTTACTCACTGGGTACTTTCCTTGTATACTTTTGACTATACGGGCCGAGTCCGGGATTTACGGGAAATCGCGGGATTTCGTTTGCCGGCGATTAAACTTCTTTTATTCTGCGTCTCATCAAAAATAAAAACATTTTTGAAAACTGCAAGTCTCATGCGTTTTAGTGGTGAAAAGATAATTGAAAAAATCGTTTCAGAAATGAGTTTACTCACAGGGTACTTTCTTTGTATACTTTTGACTATACGGGCCGAGTCCGGGACTTACGGGAAATCGCAGGTTTTCGTTTTCCGGCTATTAAACTTCTTTCATTCAGCGTCTCACCAAAAATGAAAACATTTTTGAAAACTACAAGTCTCATGCGTTTTAGTGGTGAAAAAATAATTTAAAAAGTCGTTCGAGAAATGAGTTTACTCCCTGGGTACTTTCTTTGTATACTTTTGACTATACGGGCCGAGTCCGGGATTTACGGGAAATCGCGGGATTTCGTTTGCCGGCGATTAAACTTCTTTTATTCTGCGTCTCATCAAAAATAAAAACATTTTTGAAAACTGCAAGTCTCATGCGTTTTAGTGGTGAAAAGATAATTGAAAAAATCGTTTCAGAAATGAGTTTACTCACAGGGTACTTTCTTTGTATACTTTTGACTATACGGGCCGAGTCCGGGACTTACGGGAAATCGCAGGTTTTCGTTTTCCGGCTATTAAACTTCTTTCATTCAGCGTCTCACCAAAAATGAAAACATTTTTGAAAACTACAAGTCTCATGCGTTTTAGTGGTGAAAAAATAATTTAAAAAGTCGTTCGAGAAATGAGTTTACTCCCTGGGTACTTTCTTTGTATACTTTTGACTATACGGGCCGAGTCCGGGATTTACGGGAAGTCGCGGGTTTTCGTTTACCGGCGATTAAACCTCTTTCATTAAGCGTCTCATCAAAAATGAAAACATTTTTGAAAACTGCAAGTCTCATGCGTTTTAGTGGTGAAAATTAATTTAAAGAATCGTTCGGGAAATGAGTTTACTCCCTGGGTACTTTCTTTGTATACTTTTGACTATTCGGGCCGAGTCCGGGGTTTACGGGAAATGGCAGGTTTTCGTTTGCCGGCGATTAAACTTCTTTTATTCAGCGTCTCATCAAAAATAAAAACATTTTTGAAAACTACAAGTCTCAAGCGTTTTAGTGGTGAAAAGATAATTTAAAAAATCGTTTTGGAAATGAGTTTATTCACAGGGTACTTTCTTTGTATACATTCGACTATACGGGCCAAGCCCGGGATTTACGGGAAATCGCGGGTTTTCGTTTGCCGGCGATTAAACTTCTTTTATTCAGCGTCTCATCAAAAATAAAAACATTTTTGAAAACTACAAGTCTCAAGCGTTTTAGTGGTGAAAAGATAATTTAAAAAATCGTTTTGAAAATGAGTTTATTCACAGGGTACTTTCTTTGTATACATTCGACTATACGGGCCAAGCCCGGGATTTACGGGAAATCGCGGGTTTTCGTTTGCCGGCGATTAAACCACTTTCATTAAGCGTCTCATCAAAAATGAAAACATTTCTGAAAACTACAAGTCTCATGCATTTTAGTGGTGAAAAAATAATTTAAAAATTCGTTCGGGAAATGAGTTTACTCACTGGGTACTTTCCTTGTATACTTTTGACTATACGGGCCGAGTCCGGGATTTACGGGAAATCGCGGGTTTTCGTTTGCCGGCGATTAAACTTCTTTTATTCTGCGTCTCATCAAAAATAAAAACATTTTTGAAAACTGCAAGTCTCATGCGTTTTAGTGGTGAAAAGATAATTGAAAAAATCGTTTCAGAAATGAGTTTACTCACAGGGTACTTTCTTTGTATACTTTTGACTATACGGGCCGAGTCCGGGACTTACGGGAAATCGCAGGTTTTCGTTTTCCGGCTATTAAACCTCTTTCATTAAGCGTCTCATCAAAAATGAAAACATTTTTAAAAACTGCAAGTCTCATGCGTTTTAGTGGTGAAAATTAATTTAAAAAATCGTTCGGGAAATGAGTTTACTCCCTGGGTACTTTCTTTGTATACTTTTGACTATTCGGGCCGAGTCCGGGGTTTACGGGAAATGGCAGGTTTTCGTTTGCCGGCGATTAAACTTCTTTTATCCAGCGTCTCATCAAAAATAAAAACATTTTTGAAAACTACAAGTCTCAAGCGTTTTAGTGGTGAAAAGATAATTTAAAAAATCGTTTTGGAAATGAGTTTATTCACAGGGTACTTTCTTTGTATACATTCGACTATACGGGCCAAGCCCGGGATTTACGGGAAATCGCAGGTTTTCGTTTGCCGGCGATTAAACCACTTTCATTAAGCGTCTCATCAAAAATGAAAACATTTCTGAAAACTACAAGTCTCATGCATTTTAGTGGTGAAAAAATAATTTAAAAAATCGTTTTGGAAATGAGTTTATTCACAGGGTACTTTCTTTGTATACATTCGACTATACGGGCCAAGCCCGGGATTTACGGGAAATCGCGGGTTTTCGTTTGCCGGCGATTAAACTTCTTTTATTCAGCGTCTCATCAAAAATAAAAACATTTTTGAAAACTACAAGTCTCAAGCGTTTTAGTGGTGAAAAGATAATTTAAAAAATCGTTTTGAAAATGAGTTTATTCACAGGGTACTTTCTTTGTATACATTCGACTATATGGGCCAAGCCCGGGATTTACGGGAAATCGCGGGTTTTCGTTTGCCGGCGATTAAACCACTTTCATTAAGCGTCTCATCAAAAATGAAAACATTTCTGAAAACTACAAGTCTCATGCATTTTAGTGGTGAAAAAATAATTTAAAAATTCGTTTGGGAAATGAGTTTACTCACTGGGTACTTTCCTTGTATACTTTTGACTATACGGGCCGAGTCCGGGATTTACGGGAAATCGCGGGTTTTCGTTTGCCGGCGATTAAACTTCTTTTATTCTGCGTCTCATCAAAAATAAAAACATTTTTGAAAACTGCAAGTCTCATGCGTTTTAGTGGTGAAAAGATAATTGAAAAAATCGTTTCAGAAATGAGTTTACTCACAGGGTACTTTCTTTGTATACTTTTGACTATACGGGCCGAGTCCGGGACTTACGGGAAATCGCAGGTTTTTGTTTTCCGGCTATTAAACCTCTTTCATTAAGCGTCTCATCAAAAATGAAAACATTTTTAAAAACTGCAAGTCTCATGCGTTTTAGTGGTGAAAATTAATTTAAAAAATCGTTCGGGAAATGAGTTTACTCACAGGGTACTTTCTTTGTATACTTTTGACTATTCGGGCCGAGTCCGGGGTTTACGGGAAATGGCAGGTTTTCGTTTGCCGGCGATTAAACTTCTTTTATCCAGCGTCTCATCAAAAATAAAAACATTTTTGAAAACTACAAGTCTCAAGCGTTTTAGTGGTGAAAAGATAATTTAAAAATTCGTTTGGGAAATGAGTTTACTCACTGGGTACTTTCCTTGTATACTTTTGACTATACGGGCCGAGTCCGGGATTTACGGGAAATCGCGGGTTTTCGTTTGCCGGCGATTAAACTTCTTTTATTCTGCGTCTCATCAAAAATAAAAACATTTTTGAAAACTGCAAGTCTCATGCGTTTTAGTGGTGAAAAGATAATTGAAAAAATCGTTTCAGAAATGAGTTTACTCACAGGGTACTTTCTTTGTATACTTTTGACTATACGGGCCGAGTCCGGGACTTACGGGAAATCGCAGGTTTTTGTTTTCCGGCTATTAAACCTCTTTCATTAAGCGTCTCATCAAAAATGAAAACATTTTTAAAAACTGCAAGTCTCATGCGTTTTAGTGGTGAAAATTAATTTAAAAAATCGTTCGGGAAATGAGTTTACTCACAGGGTACTTTCTTTGTATACTTTTGACTATTCGGGCCGAGTCCGGGGTTTACGGGAAATGGCAGGTTTTCGTTTGCCGGCGATTAAACTTCTTTTATCCAGCGTCTCATCAAAAATAAAAACATTTTTGAAAACTACAAGTCTCAAGCGTTTTAGTGGTGAAAAGATAATTTAAAAAATCGTTTTGGAAATGAGTTTATTCACAGGGTACTTTCTTTGTATACATTCGACTATACGGGCCAAGCCCGGGATTTACGGGAAATCGCGGGTTTTCGTTTGCCGGCGATTAAACCACTTTCATTAAGCGTCTCATCAAAAATGAAAACATTTCTGAAAACTACAAGTCTCATGCATTTTAGTGGTGAAAAAATAATTTAAAAATTCGTTCGGGAAATGAGTTTACTCACTGGGTACTTTCCTTGTATACTTTAGACTATACGGGCCGAGTCCGGCATTTACGGGAAATCGCGGGTTTTCGTTTGCCGGCGATTAAACTTCTTTTATTCTGCGTCTCATCAAAAATGAAAACATTTTTAAAAACTACAAGTCTCATGGGCTTTAGTGGTGAAATAATAATTTAAATAATCGTTTGGGAAATGAGTTTACTCCCTGGGTACTTTCTTTGTATACTTTTGACTATACGGGCCGAGTCCGGGATTTACGGGAAATCGCGGGTTTTCGTTTGCCGGCGATTAAACTTCTTTTATTCAGCGTCTCATCAAAAATGAAAACATTTTTAAAAACTGCAAGTGTCATAGGCTTTAGTGGTGAAAGAATATTTCAAAAAATCGTTTGGGTAATTATTTTACTCCCTGGGTACTTTCTTTGTATACTTTTGACTATACGGGCCGAGTACGGGATTTACGGGAAATCGCAGGTTTTCGTTTGCCGGCGATTAAATTTCTTTTATTCAGCGTCTCATCAAAAATGAAAACATTTTTGAAAACTACAAGTCTCATGCGTTTTAGTGGTGAAAAAATAAATTAAAAAATCGTTCGGGAAATGAGTTTACTCCCTGGGTACTATCTTTGTATACTTTTGATTTACGGGAAATCACGGGTTTTCGTTTGCCGACGATTAAACTTCTATTATTCTGCGTCTCATCAAAAATGAAAACATTTTTAAAAACTACAAGTCTCATGGGCTTTAGTGGTGAAATAATAATTTAAATAATCGTTTGGGAAATGAGTTTACTCCCTGGGTAATTTCTTTGTATACTTTTGACTATACGGGCCGAGTCCGGGATTTACGGGAAATGAGTTTATTCACAGGGTACTTTCTTTGTATACATTCGACTATACGGGCCAAGCCCGGGATTTACGGGAAATCGCGGGTTTTCGTTTGCCGGCGATTAAACCACTTTCATTAAGCGTCTCATCAAAAATGAAAACATTTTTGAAAACTGCAAGTCTCATGCGTTTTAGTGGTGAAAAAATAATTTAAAAATTCGTTCGGGAAATGAGTTTACTCACTGGGTACTTTCCTTGTATACTTTTGACTATACGGGCCGAGTCCGGGATTTACGGGAAATCGCGGGTTTTCGTTTGCCGGCGATTAAACTTCTTTTATTCTGCGTCTCATCAAAAATGAAAACATTTTTGAAAACTGCAAGTCTCATGCGTTTTAGTGGTGAAAAGATAATTGAAAAAATCGTTTCGGAAATGAGTTTACTCACAGGGTACTTTCTTTGTATACATTCGACTATACGGGCCAAGCCCGGGATTTACGGGAAATCGCGGGTTTTTGTTGGCCGGCGATTAAACAACTTTCATTAAGCGTCTCATCAAAAATAAAAACATTTCTGAAAACTACAAGTCTCATGCAATTTAGTGGTGAAAATTAATTTAAAAAATCGTTCGGGAAATGAGATTACTCCCTGGGTACTTTCTTTGTATACTTTTGACTATACGGGCCGAGTCCGGGATTTACGGGAAGTCGCGTGTTTTCGTTTGCCGGCAATTAAACTTCTTTTATTCAGCGTCTCATCAAAAATGAAAACATTTTTAAAAACTACAAGTCTCATGGGCTTTAGTGGTGAAATAATAATTTAAAAAATCGTTCGGGAAATGAGTTTACACCCCGGGCACTTTCTTTGTATACTTTTGACTATACGGGCCGAGTCCGGGATTTACGGGAAATCGCAGGTTTTCGTTTGCCGGCTATTAAACTTCTTTTATTCAGCGTCTCACCAAAAATGAAAACATTTCTGAAAACTACAAGTCTCATGCGTTTTAGTGGTGAAAAAATAATTTAAAAAATCGTTCGAGAAATGAGTTTACTCCCTGGGTACTTTCTTTGTATACTTTTGACTATACGGGCCGAGTCCGGGATTTACGGGAAGTCGCGGGTTTTCGTTTACCGGCGATTAAACCTCTTTCATTAAGCGTCTCATCAAAAATGAAAACATTTTTGAAAACTACAACTCTCATGCGTTTTAGTGGTGAAAAAATAATTTAAAAAATCGTTCGGGAAATGAGTTTACTCCCTGGGTACTTTCTTTGTATACTTTTGACTATGCGGGCCGAGTCCGGGGTTTACGGGAAATGGCGGGTTTTCGTTTGCCGGCGATTAAACTTCTTTTATTCAGCGTCTCATCAAAAATAAAAACATTTTTGAAAACTACAAGTCTCAAGCGTTTTAGTGGTGAAAAGATAATTTAAAAAATCGTTTTGGAAATGAGTTTATTCACAGGGTACTTTCTTTGTATACATTCGACTATACGGGCCAAGCCCGGGATTTACGGGAAATCGCGGGTTTTCGTTTGCCGGCGATTAAACCACTTTCATTAAGCGTATCATCAAAAATGAAAACATTTCTGAAAACTACAAGTCTCATGCATTTTAGTGTTGAAAAAATAAATTAAAAATTCGTTCGGGAAATGAGTTTACTCACTGGGTACTTTCCTTGTATACTTTTGACTATACGGGCCGAGTCCGGGATTTACGGGAAATCGCGGGTTTTCGTTTGCCGGCGATTAAACTTCTTTTATTCTGCGTCTCATCAAAAATGAAAACATTTTTAAAAACTACAAGTCTCATGGGCTTTAGTGGTGAAATAATAATTTAAATAATCGTTTGGGAAATGAGTTTACTCCCTGGGTACTTTCTTTCTATACTTTTGACTATACGGGCCGAGTCCGGGATTTACGGGAAATCGCGGGTTTTCGTTTGCCCGCGATTAAACTTCTTTTATTCAGCGTCTCATCAAAAATGAAAACATTTTTAAAAACTACAAGTCTCATGGGCTTTAGTGGTGAAAAAATAATTCAAAAAATCGTTTGGGAAATTAGTTTACTCCCTGGGTACTTTCTTTGTATACTTTTGACTATACGGGCCGAGTCCGGGATTTACGGGAAATCGCAGGTTTTCGTTTGCCGGCGATTAAATTTCTTTTATTCAGCGTCTCATTAAAAATGAAAACATTTTTGAAAACTACAAGTCTCATGCGTTTTAGTGGTGAAAAAATAAATTAAAAAATCGTTCGGGAAATGAGTTTACTCCCTGGGTACTATCTTTGTATACTTTTGACTATACGGGCCAAGCCCGGGATTTACGGGAAATCTCGGGTCTTCGTTTGCCGGCGATTAAACCTCTTTCATTAAGCGTCTCATCAAAAATGAAAACATTTTTGAAAACTACAAGTCTCATGCGTTTTAGTGTTAAAAAAATAAATTAAAAAATCGTTCTGGAAATGAGTTTACTCACAGGGTACTTTCTTTGTATACATTCGACTATACGGGCCAAGCCCGGGATTTACGGGAAATCGCGGGTTTTCGTTTGCCGGCGATTAAACCTGTTTCATTAAGGGTCTCATCAAAAATGAAAACATTTTCGAAAACTACAAGTCTCATGCGTTTTAGTGGTGAAAAAAAAATTTAAAAAATCGTTCGGGAAATGAGTTTACTCCCTGGGTACTTTCTTTGTATACATTCGACTATACGGGCCAAGCCCGGGATTTACGGGAAATCGCGGGATTTCGTTTGCCGGCGATTAAACCTCTTTTATTAAGCCTCTCATCAAAAATGAAAACATTTTTGAAAACTGCAAGTCTCATGCGTTTTAGTGGTGAAAAGATAATTGAAAAAATTGTTTCGGAAATGAGTTTACTCACAGGGTACTTTCTTTGTATACATTCGACTATACAGGCCAAGCCCGGGATTTACGGGAAATCGCGGGTTTTTGTTTGCCGGCGATTAAACAACTTTCATTAAGCGTCTCATCAAAAATGAAAACATAGTATAGTCAAAAGTATACAAGGAAAGTACCCAGTGAGTAAACTAATTTTCCGAACGAATTTTTAAATTATTTTTTCACCACTAAAATGCATGAGACTTGTAGTTTTCAGAAATGTTTTCATTTTTGATGAGAAGCTTAATGAAAGTGGTTTAATCGCCGGCAAACGAAAACCCGCGATTTCCCGTAAATCCCGGGCTTGGCCCGTATAGTCGAATGTATACAAATAAAAAACGTTGTGAGTAAACTCATTTCCAAAACGATTTTTTAAATTATCTTTTCACCACTAAAACGCTTGAGACTTTTAGTTTTCAAAAATGTTTTTATTTTTGATGAGACGCTGAATAAAAGAAGTTTAATTGCCGGCAAACGAAAACCCGCGACTTCCCGTAAATCCCGGACTCGGCCCGTATAGTCAAAAGTATACAAAGAAAGTACCCAGGGAGTAAACTCATTTCCCGAACGATTTTTTAAATTAATTTTCACCACTAAAACG
Organism: Hydractinia symbiolongicarpus; assembly: GCF_029227915.1. Lineage (NCBI taxonomy): Eukaryota > Metazoa > Cnidaria > Hydrozoa > Anthoathecata > Hydractiniidae > Hydractinia > Hydractinia symbiolongicarpus. Next base: position 6,059,053 of record NC_079884.1, on the reverse strand, counting down.
CATGAGACTTGTAGTTTTCAGAAATGTTTTCATTTTTGATGAGACGCTTAATGAAAGTTGTTTAATCGCCGGCAAACGAAAACCCGCAACTTCCCGTAAATCCCGGACTCGGCCCGTATAGTCAAAAGTATACAAAGAAAGTACCCAGGGAGTAAACTCATTTCCCGAACGATTTTTTAAATTAATTTTCACCACTAAAACGCATGAGACTTGTAGTTTTCAGAAATGTTTTCATTTTTGATGAGACGCTTAATGAAAGTTGTTTAATCGCCGGCAAACAAAAACCCGCGATTTCCCGTACATCCCGGGCTTGGCCCGTATAGTCGAATGTATACAAAGAAAGTACCCTGTGAGTAAACTCATTTCCGAAACGATTTTTTCAATTATCTTTTCACCACTAAAACGCATGAGACTTGCAGTTTTCAAAAATGTTTTCATTTTTGATGAGAGGCTTAATAAAAGAGGTTTAATCGCCGGCAAACGAAATCCCGCGATTTCCCGTAAATCCCGGGCTTGGCCCGTATAGTCGAATGTATACAAAGAAAGTACCCAGGGAGTAAACTCATTTCCCGAACGATTTTTTAAATTTTTTTTTCATCACTAAAACGCATGAGACTTGTAGTGTTCGAAAATGTTTTCATTTTTGAAGAGACCCTTAATGAAACAGGTTTAATCGCCGGCAAACGAAAACCCGCGATTTCCCGTAAATCCCGGGCTTGGCCCGTATAGTCGAATGTATACAAAGAAAGTACCCTGTGAGTAAACTCATTTCCAGAACGATTTTTTAATTTATTTTTTCAACAGTAAAACGCATGAGACTTGTAGTTTTCAAAAATGTTTTCATTTTTGATGAGACGCTTAATGAAAGAGGTTTAATCGCCGGCAAACGAAAACCCGAGATTTCCCGTAAATCCCGGGCTTGGCCCGTATAGTCAAAAGTATACAAAGATAGTACCCAGGGAGTAAACTCATTTCCCGAACGATTTTTTAATTTATTTTTTCACCACTAAAACGCATGAGACTTGTAGTTTTCAAAAATATTTTCATTTTTGATGAGACGCTGAATAAAAGAAACTTAATCGCCGGCAAACGAAAACCTGCGATTTCCCGTAAATCCCGGACTCGGCCCGTATAGTCAAAAGTATACAAAGAAAGTACCCAGGGAGTAAACTAATTTCCCAAACGATTTTTTGAATTATTTTTTCACCACTAAAGCCCATGAGACTTGTAGTTTTTAAAAATGTTTTCATTTTTGATGAGACGCTGAATAAAAGAAGTTTAATCGCCGGCAAACGAGAACCCGCGATTTCCCGTAAATCCCGGACTCAATCGTATAGTCAAAAGTATACAAAGAAAGTACCCAGGGAGTAAACTCATTTCTCGAACGATTTTTTAAATTATTTTTTCACCACTAAAACGCATGAGACTTGTAGTTTTCAAAAATGTTTTCATTTTTGGTGAGACGCTGAATAAAAGAAGTTTAATAGCCGGCAAACGAAAACCTGCGATTTCCCGTAAATCCCGGACTCGGCCCGTATAGTCAAAAGTATACAAAGAAAGTACCCGGGGTGTAAACTCATTTCCCGAACGATTTTTTAAATTATTATTTCACCACTAAAGCCCATGAGACTTGTAGTTTTTAAAAATGTTTTCATTTTTGATGAGACGCTGAATAAAAGAAGTTTAATTGCCGGCAAACGAAAACCCGCGATTTCCCGTAAATCCCGGGCTTGGCCCGTATAGTCGAATGTATACAAAGAAAGTACCCTGTGAGTAAACTCATTTCCGAAACAATTTTTTCAATTATCTTTTCCCCACTAAAACGCATGAGACTTGCAGTTTTCAAAAATGTTTTCATTTTTGATGAGACGCAGAATAAAAGAAGTTTAATCGCCGGCAAACGAAAACCCGCGATTTCCCGTAAATCCCGGACTCGGCCCGTATAGTCAAAAGTATACAAGGAAAGTACCCAGTGAGTAAACTCATTTCCCGAACGAATTTTTAAATTATTTTTTCACCACTAAAATGCATGAGACTTGTAGTTTTCAGAAATGTTTTCATTTTTGATGAGACACTTAATGAAAGTGGTTTAAACGCCGGCAAACGAAAACCCGCGATTTCCCGTAAATCATGGGCTTGGCCCGTATAGTCGAATGTATACAAAGAAAGTACCCTGTGAATAAACTCATTTCCCGTAAATCACGGACTCGGTCCGTATAGTCAAAAGTATACAAAGAAAGTACCCAGGGAGTAAACTCATTTCCCAAACGATTATTTAAATTATTATTTCACCACTAAAGCCCATGAGACTTGTAGTTTTTAAAAATGTTTTCATTTTTGATGAGACGCAGAATAATAGAAGTTTAATCGTCGGCAAACGAAAACCCGCGATTTCCCGTAAATCAAAAGTATACAAAGATAGTACCCAGGGAGTAAACTCATTTCCCGAACGATTTTTTAATTTATTTTTTCACCACTAAAACGCATGAGACTTGTAGTTTTCAAAAATATTTTCATTTTTGATGAGACGCTGAATAAAAGAAATTTAATCGCCGGCAAAGGAAAACCTGCGATTTCCCGTAAATCCCGGACTCGGCCCGTATAGTCAAAAGTATACAAAGAAAGTACCCAGGGAGTAAACTAATTTCCCAAACGATTTTTTGAATTATTTTTTCACCACTAAAGCCCATGAGACTTGTAGTTTTTAAAAATGTTTTCATTTTTGATGAGACGCTGAATAAAAGAAGTTTAATCGCCGGCAAACGAAAACCCGCGATTTCCCGTAAATCCCGGACTCGGCCCGTATAGTCAAAAGTATACAAAGAAAGTACCCAGGGAGTAAACTCATTTCCCAAACGATTATTTAAATTATTATTTCACCACTAAAGCCCATGAGACTTGTAGTTTTTAAAAATGCTTTCATTTTTGATGAGACGCAGAATAAAAGAAGTTTAATCGCCGGCAAACGAAAACCCGCGATTTCCCGTAAATCCCGGACTCGGCCCGTATAGTCAAAAGTATACAAGGAAAGTACCCAGTGAGTAAACTCATTTCCCGAACGAATTTTTAAATTATTTTTTCACCACCAAAATGCATGAGACTTGTAGTTTTCAGAAATGTTTTTAATTTTGGGGGGGGGGGACGCTTAATGAAAGTGGTTTAATCGCCGGCAAACGAAAACCCGCGATTTCCCGTAAATCCCGGGCTTGGCCCGTATAGTCGAATGTATACAAAGAAAGTACCCTGTGAATAAACTCATTTCCAAAACGATTTTTTAAATTATCTTTTCACCACTAAAACGCTTGAGACTTGTAGTTTTCAAAAATGTTTTTATTTTTGATGAGACGTTGAATAAAAGAAGTTTAATCGCCTGCAAACGAAAACCCGCCATTTCCCGTAAACCCCGGACTCGGCCCGTATAGTCAAAAGTATACAAGGAAAGTACCCAGTGAGTAAACTCATTTCCCGAACGAATTTTTAAATTATTTTTTACCACTAAAATGCATGAGACTTGTAGTTTTCAGAAACGTTTTCATTTTTGATGAAACGCTTAATTAAAGTGGTTTAATCGCCGGCAAACGAAAACCCGCGATTTCCCGTAAATCCCGGGCTTGGCCCGTATAGTCGAATGTATACAAAGAAAGTACCCTGTGAATAAACTCATTTCCAAAACTCAAAACGTAAACTCATTTCCCGAACGAATTTTTAAATTATTTTTTCACCACCAAAATGCATGAGACTTGTAGTTTTCAGAAATGTTTTTAATTTTGGGGGGGGACGCTTAATGAAAGTGGTTTAATCGCCGGCAAACGAAAACCCGCGATTTCCCGTAAATCCCGGGCTTGGCCCGTATAGTCGAATGTATACAAAGAAAGTACCCTGTGAATAAACTCATTTCCAAAACGATTTTTTAAATTATCTTTTCACCACTAAAACGCTTGAGACTTGTAGTTTTCAAAAATGTTTTTATTTTTGATGAGACGTTGAATAAAAGAAGTTTAATCGCCGGCAAACGAAAACCCGCCATTTCCCGTAAACCCCGGACTCGGCCCGTATAGTCAAAAGTATACAAGGAAAGTACCCAGTGAGTAAACTCATTTCCCGAACGAATTTTTAAATTATTTTTTACCACTAAAATGCATGAGACTTGTAGTTTTCAGAAATGTTTTCATTTTTGATGAGACGCTTAATTAAAGTAGTTTAATCGCCGGCAAACGAAAACCCGCGATTTCCCGTAAATCCCGGGCTTGGCCCGTATAGTCGAATGTATACAAAGAAAGTACCCTGTGAATAAACTCATTTCCAAAACGATTTTTTAAATTATCTTTTCACCACTAAAACGCTTGAGACTTGTAGTTTTCAAAAATGTTTTTATTTTTGATGAGACGCTGAATAAAAGAAGTTTAATCGCCAGCAAACGAAAACCCGCCATTTCCCGTAAACCCCGGACTCGGCCCGCATAGTCAAAAGTATACAAAGAAAGTACCCAGGGAGTAAACTCATTTCCCCAACGATTTTTTAAATTATTTTTTCACCACTAAAACGCATGAGACTTGTAGTTTTCAAAAATGTTTTCATTTTTGATGAGACGCTTAATGAAAGAGGTTTAATCGCCGGTAAACGAAAACCCGCGACTTCCCGTAAATCCCGGACTCGGCCCGTATAGTCAAAAGTATACAAAGAAAGTACCCAAGGAGTAAACTCATTTCTCGAACGATTTTTTAAATTATTTTTTCACCACTAAAACGCATGAGACTTGTAGTTTTCAAAAATGTTTTCATTTTTGGTGAGACGCTGAATAAAAGAAGTTTAATAGCCGGCAAACAAAAACCTGCGATTTCCCGTAAATCCCGGACTCGGCCCGTATAGTCAAAAGTATACAAATAAAGTACCCGGGGTGTAAACTCATTTCCCGAACGATTTTTTAAATTATTATTTCACCACTAAAGCGCATGAGACTTGTAGTTTTTAAAAATGTTTTCATTTTTGATGAGACGCTGAATAAAAGAAGTTTAATCGCCGGAAACGAAAACCCGCGACTTCCCGTAAATCCCGGACTCGGCCCGTATAGTCAAAAGTATACAAAGAAAGTACCCAGGGAGTAAACTCATTTCTCGAACATTTTTTTAAATTATTTTTTCACCACTAAAAGGCATGAGACTTGTAGTTTTCAAAAATGTTTTCATTTTTGGTGAGACGCTGAATAAAAGAAGTTTAATAGCCGGCAAACGAAAACTTGCGATTTCCCGTAAATCCCGGACTCGGCCCGTATAGTCAAAAGTATACAAAGAAAGTACCCTGTGAGTAAACTCTTTTCCGAAACGATTTTTTCAATTATCTTTTCACCACTAAAACGCATGAGACTTGCAGTTTTCAAAAATGTTTTCATTTTTGATGAGACGCAGAATAAAAGAAGTTTAATCGCCGGCAAACGAAAACCCGCGATTTCCCGTAAATCCCGGACTCGGCCCGTATAATCAAAAGTATACAAGGAAAGTACCCAGTGAGTAAACTCATTTCCCGAACGAATTTTTAAATTATTTTTTCACCACTAAAATGCATGAGACTTGTAGTTTTCAGAAATGTTTTCATTTTTGATGAGACGCTTAATGAAAGTGGTTTAATCGCCGGCAAACGAAAACCCGCGATTTCCCGTAAATCCCGGGCTTGGCCCGTATAGTCGAATGTATACAAAGAAACTACCCTGTGAATAAACTCATTTCCAAAACGATTTTTTAAATTATCTTTTCACCACTAAAACGCTTGAGACTTGTAGTTTTCAGAAATGTTTTTATTTTTGATGAGACGCTGAATAAAAGAAGTTTAATCGCCGGCAAACGAAAACCCGCCATTTCCCGTAAACCCCGGACTCGGCCCGCATATTCAAAAGTATACAAAAAAAGTACCCAGGGAGTAAACTCATTTCCCGAACGATTTTTTAAATTATTTTTTCACCACTAAAACGCATGAGACTTGTAGTTTTCAAAAATGTTTTCATTTTTGATGAGACGCTTAATGAAAGAGGTTTAATCGCCGGTAAACGAAAACCCGCGACTTCCCGTAAATCCCGGACTCGGCCCGTATAGTCAAAAGTATACAAAGAAAGTACCCAGGGAGTAAACCCATTTCTCGAACGATTTTTTAAATTATTTTTTCACCACTAAAGCCCATGAGACTTGAAGTTTTTAAAAATGTTTTCATTTTTGATGCGACGCTGAATAAAAGAAGTTTAATCGCCGGCAAACGAAAACCCGCGATTTCCCGTAAATCCCGGACTCGGCCCGTATAGTCAAAAGTATACAAAGAAAGTACCCAGGGAGTAAACGCATTTCCCAAACGATTATTTAAATTATTTTTTCACCACTAAAATGCATGAGACTTGTAGTTTTCAGAAATGTTTTCATTTTTGATGAGACGCTTAATGAAAGTGGTTTAATCGCCGGCAAACGAAAACCCGCGATTTCCCGTAAATCCCGGGCTTGGCCCTTATAGTCGAATGTATACAAAGAAAGTACCCTGTGAATAAACTCATTTCCAAAACGATTTTTTAAATTATCTTTTCACCACTAAAACGCTTGAGACTTGTAGTTTTCAAAAATGTTTTTATTTTTGATGAGACGCTGAATAAAAGAAGTTTAATCGCCGGCAAACGAAAACCCGCCATTTCCCGTAAATCCTGGACTCGGCCCGTATAGTCAAAAGTATACAAAGAAAGTACCCAGGGAGTAAACTCATATCCCAAAAGATTTTTTAAATTATTTTTTCACCACTAAAACGCATGAGATTTGTAGTTTTCAAAAATGTTTTCATTTTTGATGAGACGCTTAATGAAAGAGGTTTAATCGCCGGTAAACGAAAACCCGCGACTTCCCGTAAATCCCGGACTCGGCCCGTATAGTCAAAAGTATACAAAGAAAGTACCCGGGGTGTAAACTCATTTCCCGAACGATTTTTTAAATTATTATTTCACCACTAAAGCCCATGAGACTTGTAGTTTTTAAAAATGTTTTCATTTTTGATGAGACGCTGAATACAAGAAGTTTAATTGCCGGCAAACGAAAACCCGCGACTTCCCGTAAATCTCGGACTCGGCCCGTATAGTCAAAAGTATACAAAGAAAGTACCCAGGGAGTAAACTCATTTCCCGAACGATTTTTTAAATTAATTTTCACCACTAAAACGCATGAGACTTGTAGTTTTCAGAAATGTTTTCATTTTTGATGAGACGCTTAATGAAAGTTGTTTAATCGCCGGCCAACAAAAACCCGCGATTTCCCGTAAATCCCGGGCTTGGCCCGTATAGTCGAATGTATACAAAGAAAGTACCCTGTGAGTAAACTCATTTCCGAAACGATTTTTTTAATTATCTTTTCACCACTAAAACGCATGAGACTTGCAGTTTTCAAAAATGTTTTCATTTTTGATGAGACGCAGAATAAAGGAAGTTTAATCGCCGGCAAACGAAAACCCGCGATTTCCCGTAAATCCCGGGCTTGGCCCGTATAGTCAAAAGTATACAAAGATAGTACCCAGGGAGTAAACTCATTTCCCGAACGATTTTTTAATTTATTTTTTTACCACTAAAACGCATGAGACTTGTAGTTTTCAAAAATGTTTTGATTTTTGATGAGACGCTTAATGAAAGAGGTTTAATCGCCGGTAAACGAAAACCCGCGACTTCCCGTAAATCCCGGACTCGGCCCGTATAGTCAAAAGTATACAAAGAAAGTACCCAGGGAGTAAAACCATTTCTCGAACGATTTTTTAAATTATTTTTTCACCACTAAAACGCATGAGACTTGTAGTTTTCAAAAATGTTTTCATTTTTGGTGAGACGCTGAATAAAAGAAGTTTAATAGCCGGCAAACGAAAACCTGCGATTTCCCGTAAATCCCGGACTCGGCCCGTATAGTCAAAAGTATACAAAGAAAGTACCCTGTGAGTAAACTCTTTTCCGAAACGATTTTTTCAATTATCTTTTCACCACTAAAACGCATGAGACTTGCAGTTTTCAAAAATGTTTTCATTTTTGATGAGACGCAGAATAAAAGAAGTTTAATCGCCGGCAAACGAAAACCCGCGATTTCCCGTAAATCCCGGACTCGGCCCGTATAGTCAAAAGTATACAAGGAAAGTACCCAGTGAGTAAACTCTTTTCCCGAACGAATTTTTAAATTATTTTTTCACCACTAAAACGCATGAGACTTGTAGTTTTCAGAAATGTTTTCATTTTTGATGAGACGCTGAATAAAAGAAGTTTAATCGACGGCAAACTAAAACCCGCCATTTCCCGTAAACCCCGGACTCGGCCCGCATAGTCAAAAGTATACAAAAAAAGTACCCAGGGAGTAAACTCATTTCCCGAACGATTTTTTGAATTATTTTTTCACCACTAAAACGCATGAGACTTGTAGTTTTCAAAAATGTTTTTATTTTTGATGAGACGCTGAATAAAAGAAGTTTAATCGACGGCAAACTAAAACCCGCCATTTCCCGTAAACCCCGGACTCGGCCCGCATAGTCAAAAGTATACAAAAAAAGTACCCAGGGAGTAAACTCATTTCCCGAACGATTTTTTAAATTATTTTTTCACCACTAAAACGCATGAGACTTGTAGTTTTTAAAAATGTTTTCATTTTTGATGAGACGCTTAATGAAAGAGGTTTCATCGCCGGTAAACAAAAACCCGCGACTTCCCGTAAATCCCGGACTCGGCCCGTATAGTCAAAAGTATACAAAGAAAGTACCCAGGGAGTAAACTCATTTCTCAAACGATTTTTTCAATTATCTTTTCACCACTAAAACGCATGAGACTTGTAGTTTTCAGAAATGTTTTCATTTTTGATGAGACGCAGAATAAAAGAAGTTTCATCGCCGGCAAACGAAAACCCGCGATTTCCCGTAAATCCCGGACTCGGCCGTATAGTCAAAAGTATACAAGGAAAGTACCCAGTGAGTAAACTCACTTCCCGAACGAATTTTTAAATTATTTTTTCACCACTAAAATGCATGAGACTTGTAGTTTTCAGAAATGTTTTCATTTTTGATGAGACGCTTAATGAAAGTGGTTTAATCGCCGGCAAACGAAAACCCGCGATTTCCCGTAAATCCCGGGCTTGGCCCGTATAGTCGAATGTATACAAAGAAACTACCCTGTGAATAAACTCATTTCCAAAACGATTTTTTAAATTATCTTTTCACCACTAAAACGCTTGAGACTTGTAGTTTTCAGAAATGTTTTTATTTTTGATGAGACGCTGAATAAAAGAAGTTTAATCGCCGGCAAACGAAAACCCGCCATTTCCCGTAAACCCCGGACTCGGCCAGCATAGTCAAAAGTATACAAAAAAAGTACCCAGGGAGTAAACTCATTTCCCGAACGATTTTTTAAATTATTTTTTCACCACTAAAACGCATGAGACTTGTAGTTTTCAAAAATGTTTTCATTTTTGATGAGACGCTTAATGAAAGAGGTTTAATCGCCGGTAAACGAAAACCCGCGACTTCCCGTAAATCCCGGACTCGGCCCGTATAGTCAAAAGTATACAAAGAAAGTACCCAGGGAGTAAACTCATTTCTCGAACGATTTTTTAAATTATTTTTTCACCACTAAAACGCATGACACTTGTAGTTTTCAAAAATGTTTTCATTTTTGGTGAGACGCTGAATAAAAGAAGTTTAATAAACGGCAAACGAAAACCCGCGATTTCCCGTAAATCAAAAGTATACAAAGATAGTACCCAGGGAGTAAACTCATTTCCCGAACGATTTTTTAATTTATTTTTTCACCACTAAAACGCATGAGACTTGTAGTTTTCAAAAATGTTTTCATTTTTGATGAGACGCTGAATAAAAGAAATTTAATCGCCGGCAAACGAAAACCTGCGATTTCCCGTAAATCCCGGACTCGGCCCGTATAGTCAAAAGTATACAAAGAAAGTACCCAGGGAGTAAACTCATTTCCCAAACGATTATTTAAATTATTTTTTCACCACTAAAATGCATGAGACTTGTAGTTTTCAGAAATGTTTTCATTTTTAATGAGACGCTTAATGAAAGTGGTTTAATCGCCGGCAAACGAAAACCCGCGATTTCCCGTAAATCCCGGGCTTGGCCCGTATAGTCGAATGTATACAAAGAAAGTACCCTGTGAATAAACTCATTTCCAAAACGATTTTTAAAATTATCTTTTCACCACTAAAACGCTTGAGACTTGTAGTTTTCAAAAATGTTTTTATTTTTGATGAGACGCTGAATAAAAGAAGTTTAATCGCCGGCAAACGAAAACCCGCCATTTCCCGTAAATCCTGGACTCGGCCCGTATAGTCAAAAGTATACAAAGAAAGTACCCAGGGATTAAACTCATTTCCCAAAAGATTTTTTAAATTATTTTTTCACCACTAAAACGCATGAGACTTGTAGTTTTCAAAAATGTTTTCATTTTTGATGAGACGCTTAATGAAAGAGGTTTAATCGCCGGTAAACGAAAACCCGCGACTTCCCGTAAATCCCGGACTCGGCCCGTATAGTCAAAAGTATACAAAGAAAGTACCCAGGGAGTAAACTCATTTCTCGAACGATTTTTTAAATTATTTTTTCACCACTAAAACGCATGAGACTTGTAGTTTTCAAAAATGTTTTCATTTTTGGTGAGACGCTGAATAAAAGAAGTTTAATAGCCGGCAAACGAAAACCTGCGATTTCCCGTAAATCCCGGACTCGGCCCGTATAGTCAAAAGTATACAAAGAAAGTACCCGGGGTGTAAACTCATTTCCCGAACGATTTTTTAAATTATTATTTCACCACTAAAGCCCATGAGACTTGTAGTTTTTAAAAATGTTTTCATTTTTGATTAGACGCTGAATACAAGAAGTTTAATTGCCGGCAAACGAAAACCCGCGACTTCCCGTAAATCTCGGACTCGGCCCGTATAGTCAAAAGTATACAAAGAAAGTACCCAGGGAGTAAACTCATTTCCCGAACGATTTTTAAATTAATTTTCACCACTAAAACGCATGAGACTTGTAGTTTTCAGAAATGTTTTCATTTTTGATGAGACGCTTAATGAAAGTTGTTTAATCGCCGGCCAACAAAAACCCGCGATTTCCCGTAAATCCCGGGCTTTGCCCGTATAGTCGAATGTATACAAAGAAAGTACCCTGTGAGTAAACTCATTTCCGAAACGATTTTTTTAATTATCTTTTCACCACTAAAACGCATGAGACTTGCAGTTTTCAAAAATGTTTTCATTTTTGATGAGACGCAGAATAAAAGAAGTTTAATCGCCGGCAAACGAAAACCCGCGATTTCCCGTAAATCCCGGGCTTGGCCCGTATAGTCAAAAGTATACAAAGATAGTACCCAGGGAGTAAACTCATTTCCCGAACGATTTTTTAATTTATTTTTTCACCACTAAAACGCATGAGACTTGTAATTTTCAAAAATGTTTTGATTTTTGATGAGACGCTTAATGAAAGAGGTTTAATCGCCGGTAAACGAAAACCCGCGACTTCCCGTAAATCCCGGACTCGGCCCGTATAGTCAAAAGTATACAAAGAAAGTACCCAGGGAGTAAACTCATTTCTCGAAGGACTTTTTAAATTATTTTTTCACCACTAAAACGCATGAGACTTGTAGTTTTCAAAAATGTTTTCATTTTTGGTGAGACGCTGAATAAAAGAAGTTTAATAGCCGGCAAACGAAAACCTGCGATTTCCCGTAAATCCCGGACTCGGCCCGTATAGTCAAAAGTATACAAAGAAAGTACCCTGTGAGTAAACTCTTTTCCGAAACGATTTTTTCAATTATCTTTCCACCACTAAAACGCATGAGACTTGCCGTTTTCAAAAATGTTTTCATTTTTGATGAGACGCAGAATAAAAGAAGTTTAATCGCCGGCAAACGAAAACCCGCGATTTCCCGTAAATCCCGGACTCGGCCCGTATAGTCAAAAGTATACAAAGAAAGTACCCGGGGTGTAAACTCATTTCCCGAACGATTTTTTAAATTATTATTTCACCACTAAAGCCCATGAGACTTGTAGTTTTTAAAAATGTTTTCATTTTTGATGAGATGCTGAATACAAGAAGTTTAATTGCCGGCAAACGAAAACCCGCGACTTCCCGTAAATCTCGGACTCGGCCCGTATAGTCAAAAGTATACAAAGAAAGTACCCAGGGAGTAAACTCATTTCCCGAACGATTTTTAAATTAATTTTCACCACTAAAACGCATGAGACTTGTAGTTTTCAGAAATGTTTTCATTTTTGATGAGGCGCTGAATGAAAGTTGTTTAATCGCCGGCCAACAAAAACCCGCGATTTCCCGTAAATCCCGGGCTTGGCCCGTATAGTCGAATGTATACAAAGAAAGTACCCTGTGAGTAAACTCATTTCCGAAACGATTTTTTTAATTATCTTTTCACCACTAAAACGCATGAGACTTGCAGTTTTCAAAAATGTTTTCATTTTTGATGAGACGCAGAATAAAAGAAGTTTAATCGCCGGCAAACGAAAACCCGCGATTTCCCGTAAATCCCGGGCTTGGCCCGTATAGTCAAAAGTATACAAAGATAGTACCCAGGGAGTAAACTCATTTCCCGAACGATTTTTTAATTTATTTTTTCACCACTAAAACGCATGAGACTTGTAGTTTTCAAAAATGTTTTGATTATTGATGAGACGCTTAATGAAAGAGGTTTAATCGCCGGTAAACGAAAACCCGCGACTTCCCGTAAATCCCGGACTCGGCCCGTATAGTCAAAAGTATACAAAGAAAGTACCCAGGGAGTAAACTCATTTCTCGAAGGATTTTTTAAATTATTTTTTCATCACTAAAACGCATGAGACTTGTAGTTTTCAAAAATGTTTTCATTTTTGGTGAGACGCTGAATAAAAGAAGTTTAATAGCCGGCAAACGAAAACCTGCGATTTCCCGTAAATCCCGGACTCGGCCCGTATAGTCAAAAGTATACAAAGAAAGTACCCTGTGAGTAAACTCTTTTCCGAAACGATTTTTTCAATTATCTTTCCACCACTAAAACGCATGAGACTTGCCGTTTTCAAAAATGTTTTCATTTTTGATGAGACGCAGAATAAAAGAAGTTTAATCGCCGGCAAACGAAAACCCGCGATTTCCCGTAAATCCCGGACTCGGCCCGTATAGTCAAAAGTATACAAGGAAAGTACCCAGTGAGTAAACTCTTTTCCCGAACGAATTTTTAAATTATTTTTTCACCACTAAAACGCATGAGACTTGTAGTTTTCAGAAATGTTCTCATTTTTGATGAGACGCTTGATGAAAGTGGTTTAATCGCCGGCAAACGAAAACCCGCGATTTCCCGTAAATCCCGGACTTGGCCCGTATAGTCGAATGTATACAAAGAAACTACCCTGTGAATAAACTCATTTCCAAAACGATTTTTTAAATTATCTTTTCACCACTAAAACGCTTGAGACTTGTAGTTTTCAAAAATGTTTTTATTTTTGATGAGACGCTGAATAAAAGAAGTTTAATCGACGGCAAACTAAAACCCGCCATTTCCCGTAAACCCCGGACTCGGCCCGCATAGTCAAAAGTATACAAAAAAAGTACCCAGGGAGTAAACTCATTTCCCGAACGATTTTTTAAATTATTTTTTCACCACTAAAACGCATGAGACTTGTAGTTTTCAAAAATGTTTTCATTTTTGATGAGACGCTTAATGAAAGAGGTTTCATCGCCGGTAAACAAAAACCCGCGACTTCCCGTAAATCCCGGACTCGGCCCGTATAGTCAAAAGTATACAAAGAAAGTACCCAGGGAGTAAACTCATTTCTCGAACGATTTTTTCAATTATCTTTTCACCACTAAAACGCATGAGACTTGCAGTTTTCAAAAATGTTTTCATTTTTGATGAGACGCAGAATAAAAGAAGTTTAATCGCCGGCAAACGAAAACCCGCGATTTCCCGTAAATCCCGGACTCGGCCCGTATAGTCAAAGGTATACAAGGAAAGTACCCAGTGAGTAAACTCATTTCCCGAACGAATTTTTAAATTATTTTTTCACCACTAAAATGCATGAGACTTGTAGTTTTCAGAAATGTTTTCATTTTTGATGAGACGCTTAATGAAAGTGGTTTAATCGCCGGCAAACGAAAACCCGCGATTTCCCGCAAATCCCGGACTTGGCCCGTATAGTCGAATGTATACAAAGAAACTACCCTGTGAATAAACTCATTTCCAAAACGATTTTTTAAATTATCTTTTCACCACTAAAACGCTTGAGACTTGTAGTTTTCAAAAATGTTTTTATTTTTGATGAGACGCTGAATAAAAGAAGTTTAATCGCCGGCAAACGAAAACCCGCCATTTCCCGTAAACCCCGGACTCGGCCCGCATAGTCAAAAGTATGCAAAAAAAGTACCCAGGGAGTAAACTCATTTCCCGAACGATTTTTTAAATTATTATTTCACCACTAAAGCCCATGAGACTTGTAGTTTTTAAAAATGTTTTCATTTTTGATGAGACGCTGAATAAAAGAAGTTTAATTGCCGGCAAACGAAAACCCGCGACTTCCCGTAAATCCCGGACTCGGCCCGTATAGTCAAAAGTATACAAAGAAAGTACCCAGGGAGTAAACTCATTTCCCGAACGATTTTTTAAATTAATTTTCCCCACTAAAACGCATGAGACTTTTAGTTTTCAGAAATGTTTTCATTTTTGATGAGACGCTTAATGAAAGTTGTTTAATCGCCGGCAAACAAAAACCCGCGATTTCCCGTAAATCCCGGGCTTGGCCCGTATAGTCGAATGTATACAAAGAAAGTACCCTGTGAGTAAACTCATTTCCGAAACGATTTTTTCAATTATCTTTTCACCACTAAAACGCATGAGACTTGCAGTTTTCAAAAATGTTTTCATTTTTGATGAGAGGCTTAATAAAAGAGGTTTAATCGCCGGCAAACAAAATCCCGCGATTTCCCGTAAATCCCGGGCTTGGCCCGTATAGTCGAATGTGTACAAAGAAAGTACCCAGGGAGTAAACTCATTTCCCGAACGATTTTTTAATTTTTTTTTGCACCACTAAAACGCATGAGACTTGTAGTTTTCAAAATTGTTTTCATTTTTGATGAGACGCTTAATGAAACAGGTTTAATCGACGGCAAACTAAAACCCGCCATTTCCCGTAAACCCCGGACTCGGCCCGCATAGTCAAAAGTATACAAAAAAAGTACCCAGGGAGTAAACTCATTTCCCGAACGATTTTTTAAATTATTTTTTCTCCACTAAAACGCATGAGACTTGTAGTTTTCAAAAATGTTTTCAATTTTGATGAGACGCTTAATGAAAGAGGTTTCATCGCCGGTAAACAAAAACCCGCGACTTCCCGTAAATCCCGGACTCGGCCCGTATAGTCAAAAGTATACAAAGAAAGTACCCAGGGAGTAAACTCATTTCTCGAACGATTTTTTCAATTATCTTTTCACCACTAAAACGCATGAGACTTGCAGTTTTCAAAAATGTTTTCATTTTTGATGAGACGCAGAATAAAAGAAGTTTAATCGCCGGCAAACGAAAACCCGCGATTTCCCGTAAATCTCGGACTCGGCCCGTATAGTCAAAAGTATACAAGGAAAGTACCCAGTGAGTAAACTCATTCCCGAACGAATTTTTCAATTATCTTTTCACCACTAAAACGCATGAGACTTGCAGTTTTAAAAAATGTTTTCATTTTTGATGAGAGGCTTAATAAAAGAGGTTTAATCGCCGGCAAACAAAATCCCGCGATTTCCCGTAAATCCCGGGCTTGGCCCGTATAGTCGAATGTGTACAAAGAAAGTACCCAGGGAGTAAACTCATTTCCCGAACGATTTTTTAATTTTTTTTTGCACCACTAAAACGCATGAGACTTGTAGTTTTTAAAATTGTTTTCATTTTTGATGAGACGCTTAATGAAACAGGTTTAATCGACGGCAAACTAAAACCCGCCATTTCCCGTAAACCCCGGACTCGGCCCGCATAGTCAAAAGTATACAAAAAAAGTACCCAGGGAGTAAACTCATTTCCCGAACGATTTTTTAAATTATTTTTTCACCACTAAAACGCATGAGACTTGTAGTTTTCAAAAATGTTTTCAATTTTGATGAGACGCTTAATGAAAGAGGTTTCATCGCCGGTAAACAAAAACCCGCGACTTCCCGTAAATCCCGGACTCGGCCCGTATAGTCAAAAGTATACAAAGAAAGTACCCAGGGAGTAAACTCATTTCTCGAACGATTTTTTCAATTATCTTTTCACCACTAAAACGCATGAGACTTGCAGTTTTCAAAAATGTTTTCATTTTTGATGAGACGCAGAATAAAAGAAGTTTAATCGCCGGCAAACGAAAACCCGCGATTTCCCGTAAATCTCGGACTCGGCCCGTATAGTCAAAAGTATACAAGGAAAGTACCCAGTGAGTAAACTCATTTCCCGAACGAATTTTTAAATTATTTTTTCACCACTAAAATGCATGAGACTTGTAGTTTTCAGAAATGTTTTCATTTTTGATGAGACGCTTAATGAAAGTGGTTTAATTGCCGGCAAACGAAAACCCGCGATTTCCCGTAAATCCCGGACTTGGCCCGTATAGTCGAATGTATACAAAGAAACTACCCTGTGAATAAACTCATTTCCAAAACGATTTTTTAAATTATCTTTTCACCACTAAAACGCTTGAGACTTGTAGTTTTCAAAAATGTTTTTATTTTTGATGAGACGCTAAATAAAAGAAGTTTAATCGCCGGCAAACGAAAACCCGCCATTTCCCGTAAACCCCGGACTCGGCCCGCATAGTCAAAAGTATACAAAAAAAGTACCCAGGGAGTAAACTCATTTCCCGAACGATTTTTTAAATTATTTTTTCACCACTAAAACGCATGAGACTTGTAGTTTTCAAAAATGTTTTCATTTTTGATGAGACGTTTAATGAAAGAGGTTTAATCGCCGGTAAACGAAAACCCGCGACTTCCCGTAAATCCCGGACTCGGCCCGTATAGTCAAAAGTATACAAAGAAAGTACCCAGGGAGTAAACTCATTTCTCGAACGATTTTTTAAATTATTTTTTCACCACTAAAACGCATGAGACTTGTAGTTTTCAAAAATGTTTTCATTTTTGATGAGACGCTGAATAAAAGAAGTTTAATTGCCGGCAAACGAAAACCCGCGACTTCCCGTAAATCCCGGACTCGGCCCGTATAGTCAAAAGTATACAAAGAAAGTACCCAGGGAGTAAACTCATTTCCCGAACGATTTTTTAAATTAATTTTCACCACTAAAACGCATGAGACTTGTAGTTTTCAAAAATGTTTTTATTTTTGATGAGACGCTAAATAAAAGAAGTTTAATCGCCGGCAAACGAAAACCCGCCATTTCCCGTAAACCCCGGACTCGGCCCGCATAGTCAAAAGTATACAAAAAAAGTACCCAGGGAGTAAACTCATTTCCCGAACGATTTTTTAAATTATTTTTTCACCACTAAAACGCATGAGACTTGTAGTTTTTAAAAATGTTTTCATTTTTGATGAGACGCTTAATGAAAGAGGTTTAATCGCCGGTAAACGAAAACCCGCGACTTCCCGTAAATCCCGGACTCGGCCCGTATAGTCAAAAGTATACAAAGAAAGTACCCAGGGAGTAAACTCATTTCTCGAACGATTTTTTAAATTATTTTTTCACCACTAAAACGCATGAGACTTGTAGTTTTCAAAAATGTTTTCACTTTTGGTGAGACGCTGAATAAAAGAAGTTTAATAACCGGCAAACGAAAACCTGCGATTTCCCGTAAATCCCGGACTCGGCCCGTATAGTCAAAAGTATACAAAGAAAGTACCCGGGGTGTAAACTCATTTCCCGAACGATTTTTTAAATTATTATTTCACCACTAAAGCCCATGAGACTTGTAGTTTTTAAAAATGTTTTCATTTTTGATGAGACGCTGAATAAAAGAAGTTTAATTGCCGGCAAACGAAAACCCGCGACTTCCCGTAAATCCCGGACTCGGCCCGTATAGTCAAAAGTATACAAAGAAAGTACCCAGGGAGTAAACTCATTTCCCGAACGATTTTTTAAATTAATTTTCACCACTAAAACGCATGAGACTTGTAGTTTTCAGAAATGTTTTCATTTTTGATGAGACGCTTAATGAAAGTTGTTTAATCGCCGGCAAACAAAAACCCGCGATTTCCCGTAAATCCCGGGCTTGGCCCGTATAGTCGAATGTATACAAAGAAAGTACCCTGTGAGTAAACTCATTTCCGAAACGATTTTTTCAATTATCTTTTCACCACTAAAACGCATGAGACTTGCAGTTTTCAAAAATGTTTTCATTTTTGATGAGAGGCTTAATAAAAGAGGTTTAATCGCCGGCAAACAAAATCCCGCGATTTCCCGTAAATCCCGGGCTTGGCCCGTATAGTCGAATGTATACAAAGAAAGTACCCAGGGAGTAAACTCATTTCCCGAACGATTTTTTAATTTTTTTTTGCACCACTAAAACGCATGAGACTTGTAGTTTTCAAAATTGTTTTCATTTTTGATGAGACGCTTAATGAAACAGGTTTAATCGCCGGCAAACGAAAACCCGCGATTTCCCGTAAATCCCGGGCTTGGCCCGTATAGTCGAATGTATACAAAGAAAGTACCCTGTGAGTAAACTCATTTCCAGAACGATTTTTTAATTTATTTTTTCAACACTAAAACGCATGAGACTTGTAATTTTCAAAAATGTTTTCATTTTTGATGAGACGCTTAATGAAAGAGGTTTAATCGCCGGCAAACGAAAACCCGAGATTTCCCGTAAATCTCGGGCTTGGCCCGTATAGTCAAAAGTATACAAAGATAGTACCCAGGGAGTAAACTCATTTCCCGAACGATTTTATAATTTATTTTTTCACCACTAAAACGCATGAGACTTGTAGTTTTCAAAAATATTTTCATTTTTGATGCGACGCTGAATAAAAGAAATTTAATCGCCGGCAAACGAAAACCTGCGATTTCCCGTAAATCCCGGACTCGGCCCGTATAGTCAAAAGTATACAAAGAAAGTACCCAGGGAGTAAACTAATTTCCCAAACGATTTTTTGAATTATTATTTCACCACTAGAGCCCATGAGACTTGTAGTTTTTAAAAATGTTTTCATTTTTGATGAGACGCTGAATAAAAGAAGTTTAATCGTCGGCAAACGAAAACCCGCGATTTCCCGTAAATCCCGGACTCGGCCCGTATATTCAAAAGTATACAAAGAAAGTACCCAGGGAGTAAACTCATTTCCGGAACGATTTTTTAAGTTATTTTTTCACCACTAAAACGCATGAGACTTGTAGTTTTCAGAAATGTTTTCATTTTTGATGAGACGCTTAATGAAAGTGGTTTAATCGCCGGCAAACGAAAACCCGCGATTTCCCGTAGATCCCGGGCTTGGCCGGTATAGTCGAATGTATACAAAGAAAGTACCCTGTGAGTAAACTCATTTCCAAAACCATTTTTTAAATTATCTTTTCACCACTAAAACGCATAAGACTTGTAGTTTTCAAAAATGTTTTCATTTTTGATGAGACGCAGAATAAAAGAAGTTTAATCGCCGGCAAACGAAAACCCGCCATTTCCCGTAAACCCCGGACTAGGTCAGTATAATCAAAAGTATACAAAGAAAGTACCCAGGGAGTAAACTCATTTCCCGAACGACTTTTTAAATTATTTTCTCAGCACTAAAACGCATGAGACTTGTAGTTTTTAAAAATGTTTTCATTTTTGATGAGACGCTGAATAAAAGACGTTTAATCGCCGGCAAACGAAAACCCGCCATTTCCCGTAAATCCCGGACTCGGCCCGTATAGTCAAAAGTATACAAAGAAAGTACCCAGGGAGTAAACTCATTTCTCGAACGATTTTTTAAATTATTTTTTCACCACTAAAACGCATGAGACTTGTAGTTTTCAAAAATGTTTTCATTTTTGGTGAGACGCTGAATAAAAGAAGTTTAATAACCGGCAAACGAAAACCTGCGATTTCCCGTAAATCCCGGACTCGGCCCGTATAGTCAAACGTATACAAAGAAAGTACCCGGGGTGTAAACTCATTTCCCGAACGATTTTTTAAATTATTATTTCACCACTAAAGCCCATGAGACTTGTAGTTTTTAAAAATGTTTTCATTTTTGATGAGACGCTGAATAAAAGAAGTTTAATTGTCGGCAAACGAAAACCCGCGACTTCCCGTAAATCCCGGACTCGGCCCGTATATTTAAAAGTATACAAAGAAAGTACCCAGGGAGTAAACTCATTTCCCGAACGATTTTTTAACCTAATTTTCACCACTAAAACGCATGAGACTTGTAGTTTTCAGAAATGTTTTCATTTTTGATGAGACGTTTAATGAAAGTTGTTTAATCGCCGGCAAACGAAAACCCGCGATTTCCCGTAAATCCCGGACTCGGCCCGTATAGTCAAAAGTATACAAAGAAAGTACCCAGGGAGTAAACTCAGTTCCGGAATGATTTTTTAAGTTATTTTTTCACCACTAAAACGCATGAGACTTGTAGTTTTCAGAAATGTTTTCATTTTTGATGAGACTCTTAATGAAAGTTGTTTAATCGCCGGCAAACAAAAACCCGCGATTTCCCGTAAATCCCGGGCTTGGCCCGTATAGTCGAATGTATACAAAGAAAGTACCCTGTGAGTAAACTCATTTACGAAACGATTTTTTCAATTATCTTTTCACCACTAAAACGCATGAGACTTGCAGTTTTCAAAAATGTTTTCATTTTTGATGAGAGGCTTAATAAAAGAGGTTTAATCGCAGGCAAACAAAATCCCGCGATTTCCCGTAAATCCCGGGCTTGGCCCGTATAGTCGAATGTATACAAAGAAAGTACCCAGGGAGTAAACTCATTTCCCGAACGATTTTTTAAATTTTTTTTGCACCACTAAAACGCATGAGACTTGTAGTTTTCAAAAATGTTTTCATTTTTGATGAGACGCTTAATGAAACAGGTTTAATCGCCGGCAAACGAAAACCCGCAATTTCCCGTAAATCCCGGACTCGGCCCGTATAGTCGAATGTATACAAAGAAAGTACCCTGTGAGTAAACTTATTTCCAGAACGATTTTTTAATTTATTTTTTCAACACTAAAACGCATGAGACTTGTAGTTTTCAAAAATGTTTTCATTTTTGATGAGACGCTTAATGAAAGAGGTTTAATCGCCGGCAAACGAAAACCCGAGATTTCCCGTAAATCCCGGGCTTGGCCCGTATAGTCAAAAGTATACAAAGATAGTACCCAGGGAGTAAACTCATTTCCAGAACGATTTTTTAATTTATTTTTTCACCACTAAAACGCATAAGACTTGTAGTTTTCAAAAATGTTTTCATTTTTGATGAGACGCTGAATAAAAGAAATTTAATCGCCGGCAAACGAGAACCTGCGATTTCCCGTAAATCCCGGACTCGGCCCGTATAGTCAAAAGTATACAAAGAAAGTACCCAGGGAGTAAACTAATTTCCCAAACGATTTTTTGAATTATTATTTCACCACTAGAGCCCATGAGACTTGTAGTTTTTAAAAATGTTTTCATTTTTGATGAGACGCTGAATAAAAGAAGTTTAATCGCCGGCAAACGAAAACCCGCGATTTCCCGTAAATCCCGGACTCGGCCCGTATAGTCAAAAGTATACAAAGAAAGTACCCAGGGAGTAAACTCATTTCCGGAACGATTTTTTAAGTTATATTTTCACCACTAAAACGCATGAGACTTGTAGTTTTCAGAAATGTTTTCATTTTTGATGAGACGCTTAATGAAAGTGGTTTAATCGCCGGCAAACGAAAACCCGCGATTTCCCGTAAATCCCGGGCTTGGCCGGTATATTCGAATGTATACAAAGAAAGTGCCCTGTGAGTAAACTCATTTCCAAAACCATTTTTTAAATTATCTTTTCACCACTAAAACGCATAAGACTTGTAGTTTTCAAAAATGTTTTCATTTTTGATGAGACGCTGAATAAAAGAAGTTTAATCGCCGGCAAACGAAAACCCGCCATTTCCCGTAAACCCCGGACTAGGTCCGTATAATCAAAAGTATACAAAGAAAGTACCCAGGGAGTAAACTCATTTCCCGAACGACTTTTTAAATTATTTTTTCAGCACTAAAACGCATGAGACTTGAAGTTTTCAGAAATGTTTTCATTTTTGATGAGACGCTGAATAAAAGACGTTTAATCGCCGGCAAACGAAAACCCGCCATTTCCCGTAAACCCCGGACTCGGCCCGCATAGTCAAAATATACAAAGAAAGTACCCAGGGAGTAAACTCATTTCCCGAACGATTTTTTAAGTTATTTTTTCACCACTAAAGCCCATGAGACTTGTAGTTTTTAAAAATGTTTTCATTTTTGATGAGACGCTGAATAAAAGAAGTTTAATTGTCGGCAAACGAAAACCCGCGACTTCCCGTAAATCCCGGACTCGGCCCGTATATTTAAAAGTATACAAAGAAAGTACCCAGGGAGTAAACTCATTTCCCGAACGATTTTTTAACCTAATTTTCACCACTAAAACGCATGAGACTTGTAGTTTTCAGAAATGTTTTCATTTTTTATGAGACTCTTAATGAAAGTTGTTTAATCGCCGGCAAACAAAAACCCGCGATTTCCCGTAAATCCCGGGCTTGGCCCGTATAGTCGAATGTATACAAAGAAAGTACCCTGTGAGTAAACTCATTTCCGAAACGATTTTTTCAATTATCTTTTCACCACTAAAACGCATGAGACTTGCAGTTTTCAAAAATGTTTTCATTTTTGATGAGAGGCTTAATAAAAGAGGTTTAATCGCAGGCAAACAAAATCCCGCGATTTCCCGTAAATCCCGGGCTTGGCCCGTATAGTCGAATGTATACAAAGAAAGTACCCAGGGAGTAAACTCATTTCCCGAACGATTTTTTAAATTTTTTTTGCACCACTAAAACGCATGAGACTTGTAGTTTTCAAAAATGTTTTCATTTTTGATGAGACGCTTAATGAAACAGGTTTAATCGCCGGCAAACGAAAACCCACGATTTACCGTAAATCCTGGGCTTGGCCCGTATAGTCGAATGTATACAAAGAAAGTACCCTGTGAGTAAACTCATTTCCAGAACGATTTTTTAATTTATTTTTTCAACACTAAAACGCATGAGACTTGTAGTTTTCAAAAATGTTTTCATTTTTGATGAGACGCTTAATGAAAGAGGTTTAATCGCCGGCAAACGAAAACCCGAGATTTCCGTAAATCCCGGGCTTGGCCCGTATAGTCAAAAGTATACAAAGATAGTACCCAGGGAGTAAACTCATTTCCAGAACGATTTTTTAATTTATTTTTTCACCACTAAAACGCATAAGACTTGTAGTTTTCAAAAATGTTTTCATTTTTGATGAGACGCTGAATAAAAGAAATTTAATCGCCGGCAAACGAAAACCTGCGATTTCCCGTAAATCCCGGACTCGGCCCGTATAGTCAAAAGTATACAAAGAAAGTACCCAGGGAGTAAACTAATTTCCCAAACGATTTTTTGAATTATTATTTCACCACTAGAGCCCATGAGACTTGTAGTTTTTAAAAATGTTTTCATTTTTGATGAGACGCTGAATAAAAGAAGTTTAATCGCCGGCAAACGAAAACCCGCGATTTCCCGTAAATCCCGGACTCGGCCCGTATAGTCAAAAGTATACAAAAAAAAGTACCCAGGGAGTAAACTCATTTCCGGAACGATTTTTTAAGTTATATTTTCACCACTAAAACGCATGAGACTTGTAGTTTTCAGAAATGTTTTCACTTTTGATGAGACGCTTAATGAAAGTGGTTTAATCGCCGGCAAACGAAAACCCGCGATTTCCCGTAAATCCCGGGCTTGGCCGGTATATTCGAATGTATACAAAGAAAGTGCCCTGTGAGTAAACTCATTTCCAAAACCATTTTTTAAATTATCTTTTCACCACTAAAACGCATAAGACTTGTAGTTTTCAAAAATGTTTTCATTTTTGATGAGACGCTGAATAAAAGAAGTTTAATCGCCGGCAAACGAAAACCCGCCATTTCCCGTAAACCCCGGACTAGGTCCGTATAATCAAAAGTATACAAAGAAAGTACCCAGGGAGTAAACTCATTTCCCGAACGACTTTTTAAATTATTTTTTCAGCACTAAAACGCATAAGACTTGTAGTTTTCAGAAATGTTTTCATTTTTGATGAGACGCTGAATAAAAGACGTTTAATCGCCGGCAAACGAAAACCCGCCATTTCCCGTAAACCCCGGACTCGGCCCGCATAGTCAAAATATACAAAGAAAGTACCCAGGGAGTAAACTCATTTCCCGAACGATTTTTTAAGTTATTTTTTCACCACTAAAACGCATGAGACTTGTAGTTTTCAGAAATGTTTTCATTTTTGATGAGACGCTTAATGAAAGTGGTTTAATCGCCGGCAAACGAAAACCCGCGATTTCCCGTAAATCCCGGGCTTGGCCGGTATAGTCGAATGTATACAAAGAAAGTGCCCTGTGAGTAAACTCATTTCCAAAACCATTTTTTAAATTATCTTTTCACCACTAAAACGCATAAGACTTGTAGTTTTCAAAAATGTTTTCATTTTTGATGAGACGCTGAATAAAAGAAGTTTAATCGCCGGCAAACGAAAACCCGAGATTTCCCGTAAATCCCGGGCTTGGCCCGTATAGTCAAAAGTATACAAAGATAGTACCCAGGGAGTAAACTCATTTCCAGAACGATTTTTTAATTTATTTTTTCACCACTAAAACGCATAAGACTTGTAGTTTTCAAAAATGTTTTCATTTTTGATGAGACGCTGAATAAAAGAAGTTTAATCGCCGGCAAACGAAAACCCGCCATTTCCCGTAAACCCCGGACTAGGTCCGTATAATCAAAAGTATACAAAGAAAGTACCCAGGGAGTAAACTCATTTCCCGAACGACTTTTTAAATTATTTTTTCAGCACTAAAACGCATGAGACTTGTAGTTTTTAAAAATGTTTTCATTTTTGATGAGACGCTGAATAAAAGACGTTTAATCGCCGGCAAACGAAAACCCGCCATTTCCCGTAAACCCCGGACTCGGCCCGCATAGTCAAAATATACAAAGAAAGTACCCAGGGAGTAAACTCATTTCCCGAACGATTTTTTCAATTATCTTTTCACCACTAAAACGCATGAGACTTGCAGTTTTTAAAAATGTTTTCATTTTTGATGAGAGGCTTAATAAAAGAGGTTTAATTGCCGGCAAACAAAATCCCGCGATTTCCCGTAAATCCCGGGCTTGGCCCGTATAGTCGAATGTATACAAAGAAAGTACCCAGGGAGTAAACTCATTTCCCGAACGATTTTTTAAATTTTCTTTGCACCACTAAAACGCATGAGACTTGTAGTTTTCAAAAATGTTTTCATTTTTGATGAGACGCTTAATGAAACAGGTTTAATCGCCGGCAAACGAAAACCCGCGATTTCCCGTAAATCCCGGGCTTGGCCCGCATAGTCGAATGTATACAAAGAGAGTACCCTGTGAGTAAACTCATTTCCAGAACGATTTTTTAATTTATTTTTTCAACACTAAAACGCATGAGACTTGTAGTTTTCAAAAATGTTTTCATTTTTGATGAGACGCTTAATGAAAGAGGTTTAATCGCCGGCAAACGAAAACCCGAGATTTCCCGTAAATCCCGGGCTTGGCCCGTATAGTTAAAAGTATACAAAGATAGTACCCAGGGAGTAAACTCATTTCCCGAACGATTTTTTAATTTATTTTTTCACCACTAAAACGCATGAGACTTGTAGTTTTCAAAAATGTTTTCATTTTTGATTAGACGCTGAATAAAAGAAATTTAATCGCCGGCAAACGAAAACCTGCGATTTCCCGTAAATCCCGGACTCGGCCCGTATAGTCAAAAGTATACAAAGAAAGTACCCAGGGAGTAAAGTAATTTCCCAAACGATTTTTTGAATTATTATTTCACCACTAGAGCCCATGAGACTTGTAGTTTTTAAAAATGTTTTCATTTTTGATGAGACGCTGAATAAAAGAAGTTTAATCGCCGGCAAACGAAAACCCGCGATTTCCCGTAAATCCTGGACTCGGCTCGTATAGTCAAAAGTATACAAAGAAAGTACCCAGGGAGTAAACTCATTTCCGGAACGATTTTTTAAGTTATGTTTTCACCACTAAAACGCATGAGACTTGTAGTTTTCAGAAATGTTTTCATTTTTGATGAGACGCTTAATGAAAGTGGTTTAATCGCCGGCAAACGAAAACCCGCGATTTCCCGTAAATCCCGGGCTTGGCCGGTATTGTCGAATGTATACAAAGAAAGTACCCTGTGAGTAAACTCATTTCCAAAACCATTTTTTAAATTATCTTTTCACAACTAAAACGCATAAGACTTGTAGTTTTCAAAAATGTTTTCATTTTTGATGAGACGCTGAATAAAAGAAGTTTAATCGCCGGCAAACGAAAACCCGCCATTTCCCGTAAACCCCGGACTAGGTCCGTATAATCAAAAGTATACAAGGAAAGTACCCAGGGAGTAAACTCATTTCCCGAACGACTTTTTAAATTATTTTTTCAGCACTAAAACGCATGAGACTTGTAGTTTTTAAAAATGTTTTCATTTTTGATGAGGCGCTGAAAAAAAGACGTTTAATCGCCGGCAAACGAAAACCCGCCATTTCCCGCAAACCCCGGACTCGGCCCGCATAGTCAAAATATACAAAGAAAGTACCCAGGGAGTAAACTCCTTTCCCGAACGATTTTTTCAATTATCTTTTCACCACTAAAACGCATGAGACTTGCAGTTTTCAAAAATGTTTTCATTTTTGATGAGAGGCTTAATAAAAGAGGTTTGATCGCCGGCAAACAAAATCCCGCGATTTCCCGTAAATCCCGGGCTTGGCCCGTATAGTCGAATGTATACAAAGAAAGTACCCAGGGAGTAAACTCATTTCCCGAACGATTTTTTAAATTTTTTTTGCACCACTAAAACGCATGAGACTTGTAGTTTTCAAAAATGTTTTCATTTTTGATGAGACGCTTAATGAAACAGGTTTAATCGCCGGCAAACGAAAACCCGCGATTTCCCGTAAATCCCGGGCTTGGCCCGTATTGTCGAATGTATACAAAGAAAGTACCCTGTGAGTAAACTCATTTCCAGAACGATTTTTTAATTTATTTTTTCAACACTAAAACGCATGAGACTTGTAGTTTTCAAAAATGTTTTCATTTTTGATGAGACGCTTAATGAAAGAGGTTTAATCGCCGGCAAACGAAAACCCGAGATTTCCCGTAAATCCCGGGCTTTGCCCGTATAGTCAAAAGTATACAAAGATAGTACCCAGGGAGTAAACTCATTTCCCGAACGATTTTTTAATTTATTTTTTCACCACTAAAACGCATGAGACTTGTAGTTTTCAAAAATGTTTTCATTTTTGATGAGACGCTGAATAAAAGAAATTTAATCGCCAGCAAACGAAAACCTGCGATTTCCCGTAAATCCCGGGCTTGGCCCGTATAGTCGAATGTATACAAAGAAAGTACCCAGGGAGTAAACTCATTTCCCGAACGATTTTTTAAATTTTTTTTGCACCACTAAAACGCATGAGACTTGTAGTTTTCAAAAATGTTTTCATTTTTGATGAGACGCTTAATGAAACAGGTTTAAGCGCCGGCAAACGAAAACCCGCAATTTCCCGTAAATCCCGGGCTTGGCCCGCATAGTCGAATGTATACAAAGAAAGTACCCTGTGAGTAAACTCATTTCCAGAACGATTTTTTAATTTATTTTTTCAACACTAAAACGCATGAGACTTGTAGTTTTCAAAAATGTTTTCATTTTTGATGAGACGCTTAATGAAAGAGGTTTAATCGCCGGCAAACGAAAACCCGAGATTTCCCGTAAATCCCGGGCTTGG
Organism: Hydractinia symbiolongicarpus; assembly: GCF_029227915.1. Lineage (NCBI taxonomy): Eukaryota > Metazoa > Cnidaria > Hydrozoa > Anthoathecata > Hydractiniidae > Hydractinia > Hydractinia symbiolongicarpus. The sequence goes on along the minus strand of NC_079884.1, from coordinate 6,031,089 downwards.
CCCGTATAGTTAAAAGTATACAAAGATAGTACCCAGGGAGTAAACTCATTTCCCGAACGATTTTTTAATTTATTTTTTCACCACTAAAACGCATGAGACTTGTAGTTTTCAAAAATGTTTTCATTTTTGATTAGACGCTGAATAAAAGAAATTTAATCGCCGGCAAACGAAAACCTGCGATTTCCCGTAAATCCCGGACTCGGTCCGTATAGTCAAAAGTATACAAAGAAAGTACCCAGGGAGTAAACTAATTTCCCAAACGATTTTTTGAATTATTATTTCACCACTAGAGCCCATGAGACTTGTAGTTTTTAAAAATGTTTTCATTTTTGATGAGACGCTGAATAAAAGAAGTTTAATCGCCGGCAAACGAAAACCCGCGATTTCCCGTAAATCCCGGACTCGGCCCGTATAGTCAAAAGTATACAAAGAAAGTACCCAGGGAGTAAACTCATTTCCGGAACGATTTTTTAAGTTATGTTTTCACCACTAAAACGCATGAGACTTGTAGTTTTCAGAAATGTTTTCATTTTTGATGAGACGCTTAATGAAAGTGGTTTAATCGCCGGCAAACGAAAACCCGCGATTTCCCGTAAATCCCGGGCTTGGCCGGTATAGTCGAATGTATACAAAGAAAGTACCCTGTGAGTAAACTCATTTCCAAAACCATTTTTTAAATTACCTTTTCACCACTAAAACGCATGAGACTTGCAGTTTTCAAAAATGTTTTCATTTTTGATGAGAGGCTTAATAAAAGAGGTTTGATCGCCGGCAAACAAAATCCCGCGATTTCCCGTAAATCCCGGGCTTGGCCCGTATAGTCGAATGTATACAAAGAAAGTACCCAGGGAGTAAACTCATTTCCCGAACGATTTTTTAAATTTTTTTTGCACCACTAAAACGCATGAGACTTGTAGTTTTCAAAAATGTTTTCATTTTTGATGAGACGCTTAATAAAACAGGTTTAATCGCCGGCAAACGAAAACCCGCGATTTCCCGTAAATCCCGGGCTTGGCCCGCATAGTCGAATGTATACAAAGAAAGTACCCTGTGAGTAAACTCATTTCCAGAACGATTTTTTAATTTATTTTTTCAACACTAAAACGCATGAGACTTGTAGTTTTCAAAAATGTTTTCATTTTTGATGAGACGCTTAATGAAAGAGGTTTAATCGCCGGCAAACGAAAACCCGAGATTTCCCGTAAATCCCGGGCTTGGCCCGTATAGTCAAAAGTATACAAAGATAGTACCCAGGGAGTAAACTCATTTCCCGAACGATTTTTTAATTTATTTTTTCACCACTAAAACGCATGAGACTTGTAGTTTTCAAAAATGTTTTCATTTTTGATGAGACGCTGAATAAAAGAAATTTAATCGCCGGCAAACGAAAACCTGCGATTTCCCGTAAATCCCGGGCTTGGCCGGTATAGTCGAATGTATACAAAGAAAGTACCCTGTGAGTAAACTCATTTCCAAAACCATTTTTTAAATTATCTTTTCACCACTAAAACACATAAGACTTGTAGTTTTCAAAGATGTTTTCATTTTTGATGAGGCGCTGAATAAAAGAAGTTTAATCGCCGGCAAACGAAAACCCGCCATTTCCCGTAAACCCCGGACTAGGTCCGTATAATCAAAAGTATACAAAGAAAGTACCCAGGGAGTAAACTCATTTCCCGAACGACTTTTTAAATTATTTTTTCAGCACTAAAACGCATGAGACTTGTAGTTTTTAAAAATGTTTTCATTTTTGATGAGACGCTGAATAAAAGACGTTTAATCGCCGGCAAACGAAAACCCGCCATTTCCCGTAAACCCCGGACTCGGCCCGCATAGTCAAAATATACAAAGAAAGTACCCAGGGAGTAAACTCATTTCCCGAACGATTTTTTAAATTATTTTTTCAGCACTAAAACGCATGAGACTTGTAGTTTTTAAAAATGTTTTCATTTTTGATGAGACGGTGAATAAAAGAAGTTTAATCCCCGGCAAACAAAAACCCGCGATTTCCCGGAAATCCCGGACTCGGCCCGTATAGTCAAAAGTATACAAAGAAAGTACCCAGGGAGTAAACTCATTTCCGGAACGATTTTTTAAGTTATTTTTTCACCACTAAAACGCATGAGACTTGTAGTTTTCAGAAATGTTTTCATTTTTGATGACACGCCTAATGAAAGTGGTTTAATCGTCGGCAAACGAAAACCCGCGATTTCCCGTAAATCCCGGGCTTGGCTGGTATAGTCGAATGTATACAAAGAAAGTACCCTGTGAGTAAACTCATTTCAAAAACCATTTTTTAAATTATCTTTTCACCACTAAAACGCATAAGACTTGTAGTTTTCAAAAATGTTTTCATTTTTGATGAGACGCTGAATAAAAGAAGTTTAATCGCCGGCAAACGAAAACCCGCCATTTCCCGTAAACCCCGGACTAGGCCCGTATAATCAAAAGTATACAAAGAAAGTACCCAGGGAGTAAACTCATTTCCCGAACGACTTTTTAAATTATTTTTTCAGCACTAAAACGCATGAGACTTGTAGTTTTCAAAAATGTTTTCATTTTTGATTAGACGCTGAATAAAAGAAATTTAATCGCCGGCAAACGAAAACCTGCGATTTCCCGTAAATCCCGGACTCGGCCCGTATAGTCAAAAGTATACAAAGAAAGTACCCAGGGAGTAACGTAATTTCCCAAACGATTTTTTGAATTATTATTTCACCACTAGAGCCCATGAGACTTGTAGTTTTTAAAAATGTTTTCATTTTTGATGAGACGCTTAATGAAAGTGGTTTAATCGCCGGCAAACGAAAACCCGCGATTTCCCGTAAATCCCGGGCTTGGCCGGTATTGTCGAATGTATACAAAGAAAGTACCCTGTGAGTAAACTCATTTCCAAAACCATTTTTTAAATCATCTTTTCACAACTAAAACGCATAAGACTTGTAGTTTTCAAAAATGTTTTCATTTTTGATGAGACGCTGAATAAAAGAAGTTTAATCGCCGGCAAACGAAAACCCGCCATTTCCCGTAAACCCCGGACTAGGTCCGTATAATCAAAAGTATACAAGGAAAGTACCCAGGGAGTAAACTCATTTCCCGAACGACTTTTTAAATTATTTTTTCAGCACTAAAACGCATGAGACTTGCAGTTTTTAAAAATGTTTTCATTTTTGATGAGGCGCTGAATAAAAGACGTTTAATCGCCGGCAAACGAAAACCCGCCATTTCCCGCAAACCCCGGACTCGGCCCGCATAGTCAAAATATACAAAGAAAGTACCCAGGGAGTAAACTCCTTTCCCGAACGATTTTTTCAATTATTTTTTCACCACTAAAACGCATGAGACTTGCAGTTTTCAAAAATGTTTTCATTTTTGATGAGAGGCTTAATAAAAGAGGTTTGATCGCCGGCAAACAAAATCCCGCGATTTCCCGTAAATCCCGGGCTTGGCCCGTATAGTCGAATGTATACAAAGAAAGTACCCAGGGAGTAAACTCATTTCCCGAACGATTTTTTAAATTTTTTTTCCACCACTAAAACGCATGAGACTTGTAGTTTTCAAAAATGTTTTCATTTTTGATGAGACGCTTAATGAAACAGGTTTAATCGCCGGCAAACGAAAACCCGCGATTTCCCGTAAATCCCGGGCTTGGCCCGTATTGTCGAATGTATACAAAGAAAGTACCCTGTGAGTAAACTCATTTCCAGAACGATTTTTTAATTTATTTTTTCAACACTAAAACGCATGAGACTTGTAGTTTTCAAAAATGTTTTCATTTTTGATGAGACGCTTAATGAAAGAGGTTTAATCGCCGGCAAACGAAAACCCGAGATTTCCCGTAAATCCCGGGCTTGGCCCGTATAGTCAAAAGTATACAAAGATAGTACCCAGGGAGTAAACTCATTTCCCGAACGATTTTTTAATTTATTTTTTCACCACTAAAACGTATGAGACTTGTAGTTTTCAAAAATGTTTTCATTTTTGATGAGACGCTGAATAAAAGAAATTTAATCGCCAGCAAACGAAAACCTGCGATTTCCCGTAAATCCCGGGCTTGGCCCGTATAGGCGAATGTATACAAAGAAAGTACCCAGGGAGTAAACTCATTTCCCGAACGATTTTTTAAATTTTTTTTGCACCACTAAAACGCATGAGACTTGTAGTTTTCAAAAATGTTTTCATTTTTGATGAGACGCTTAATGAAACAGGTTTAAGCGCCGGCAAACGAAAACCCGCGATTTCCCGTAAATCCCGGGCTTGGCCCGCATAGTCGAATGTATACAAAGAAAGTACCCTGTGAGTAAACTCATTTCCAGAACGATTTTTTAATTTATTTTTTCAACACTAAAACGCATGAGACTTGTAGTTTTCAAAAATGTTTTCATTTTTGATGAGACGCTTAATGAAAGAGGTTTAATCGCCGGCAAACGAAAACCCGAGATTTCCCGTAAATCCCGGACTCGGTCCGTATAGTCAAAAGTATACAAAGAAAGTACCCAGGGAGTAAACTAATTTCCCAAACGATTTTTTGAATTATTATTTCACCACTAGAGCCCATGAGACTTGTAGTTTTTAAAAATGTTTTCATTTTTGATGAGACGCTGAATAAAAGAAGTTTAATCGCCGGCAAACGAAAACCCGCGATTTCCCGTAAATCCCGGACTCGGCCCGTATAGTCAAAAGTATACAAAGAAAGTACCCAGGGAGTAAACTCATTTCCGGAACGATTTTATAAGTTATGTTTTCACCACTAAAACGCATGAGACTTGTAGTTTTCAGAAATGTTTTCATTTTTGATGAGACGCTTAATGAAAGTGGTTTAATCGCCGGCAAACGAAAACCCGCGATTTCCCGTAAATCCCGGGCTTGGCCGGTATAGTCGAATGTATACAAAGAAAGTACCCTGTGAGTAAACTCATTTCCAAAACCATTTTTTAAATTATCTTTTCACAACTAAAACGCATAAGACTTGTAGTTTTCAAAAATGTTTTCATTTTTGATGAGACGCTGAATAAAAGAAGTTTAATCGCCGGCAAACGAAAACCCGCCATTTCCCGTAAACCCCGGACTAGGTCCGTATAATCAAAAGTATACAAGGAAAGTACCCAGGGAGTAAACTCATTTCCCGAACGACTTTTTAAATTATTTTTTCAGCACTAAAACGCATGAGACTTGTAGTTTTTAAAAATGTTTTCATTTTTGATGAGACGCTGAATAAAAGACGTTTAATCGCCGGCAAACGAAAACCCACCATTTCCCGTAAACCCCGGACTCGGCCCGCATAGTCAAAATATACAAAGAAAGTACCCAGGGAGTAAACTCATTTCCCGAACGATTTTTTCAATTACCTTTTCACCACTAAAACGCATGAGACTTGCAGTTTTCAAAAATGTTTTCATTTTTGATGAGAGGCTTAATAAAAGAGGTTTGATCGCCGGCAAACAAAATCCCGCGATTTCCCGTAAATCCCGGGCTTGGCCCGTATAGTCGAATGTATACAAAGAAAGTACCCAGGGAGTAAACTCATTTCCCGAACGATTTTTTAAATTTTTTTTGCACCACTAAAACGCATGAGACTTGTAGTTTTCAAAAATGTTTTCATTTTTGATGAGACGCTTAATAAAACAGGTTTAATCGCCGGCAAACGAAAACCCGCGATTTCCCGTAAATCCCGGGCTTGGCCCGCATAGTCGAATGTATACAAAGAAAGTACCCTGTGAGTAAACTCATTTCCAGAACGATTTTTTAATTTATTTTTTCAACACTAAAACGCATGAGACTTGTAGTTTTCAAAAATGTTTTCATTTTTGATGAGACGCTTAATGAAAGAGGTTTAATCGCCGGCAAACGAAAACCCGAGATTTCCCGTAAATCCCGGGCTTGGCCCGTATAGTCAAAAGTATACAAAGATAGTACCCAGGGAGTAAACTCATTTCCCGAACGATTTTTTAATTTATTTTTTCACCACTAAAACGCATGAGACTTGTAGTTTTCAAAAATGTTTTCATTTTTGATGAGACGCTGAATAAAAGAAATTTAATCGCCGGCAAACGAAAACCTGCGATTTCCCGTAAATCCCGGGCTTGGCCGGTATAGTCGAATGTATACAAAGAAAGTACCCTGTGAGTAAACTCATTTCCAAAACCATTTTTTAAATTATCTTTTCACCACTAAAACACATAAGACTTGTAGTTTTCAAAGATGTTTTCATTTTTGATGAGGCGCTGAATAAAAGAAGTTTAATCGCCGGCAAACGAAAACCCGACATTTCCCGTAAACCCCGGACTAGGTCCGTATAATCAAAAGTATACAAAGAAAGTACCCAGGGAGTAAACTCATTTCCCGAACGACTTTTTAAATTATTTTTTCAGCACTAAAACGCATGAGACTTGTAGTTTTTAAAAATGTTTTCATTTTTGATGAGACGCTGAATAAAAGACGTTTAATCGCCGGCAAACGAAAACCCGCCATTTCCCGTAAACCCCGGACTCGGCCCGCATAGTCAAAATATACAAAGAAAGTACCCAGGGAGTAAACTCATTTCCCGAACGATTTTTTAAATTATTTTTTCAGCACTAAAACGCATGAGACTTGTAGTTTTTAAAAATGTTTTCATTTTTGATGAGACGGTGAATAAAAGAAGTTTAATCCCCGGCAAACAAAAACCCGCGATTTCCCGTAAACCCCGGACTCGGCCCGCATAGTCAAAATATACAAAGAAAGTACCCAGGGAGTAAACTCATTTCCCGAACGATTTTTTAAGTTATTTTTTCACCACTAAAACGCATGAGACTTGTAGTTTTCAGAAATGTTTTCATTTTTGATGAGACGCTTAATAAAACAGGTTTAATCGCCGGCAAACGAAAACCCGCGATTTCCCGTAAATCCCGGGCTTGGCCCGCATAGTCGAATGTATACAAAGAAAGTACCCTGTGAGTAAACTCATTTCCAGAACGATTTTTTAATTTATTTTTTCAACACTAAAACGCATGAGACTTGTAGTTTTCAAAAATGTTTTCATTTTTGATGAGACGCTTAATGAAAGAGGTTTAATCGCCGGCAAACGAAAACCCGAGATTTCCCGTAAATCCCGGGCTTGGCCCGTATAGTCAAAAGTATACAAAGATAGTACCCAGGGAGTAAACTCATTTCCCGAACGATTTTTTAATTTATTTTTTCACCACTAAAACGCATGAGACTTGTAGTTTTCAAAAATGTTTTCATTTTTGATGAGACGCTGAATAAAAGAAATTTAATCGCCGGCAAACGAAAACCTGCGATTTCCCGTAAATCCCGGGCTTGGCCGGTATAGTCGAATGTATACAAAGAAAGTACCCTGTGAGTAAACTCATTTCCAAAACCATTTTTTAAATTATCTTTTCACCACTAAAACACATAAGACTTGTAGTTTTCAAAGATGTTTTCATTTTTGATGAGGCGCTGAATAAAAGAAGTTTAATCGCCGGCAAACGAAAACGCGACATTTCCCGTAAACCCCGGACTAGGTCCGTATAATCAAAAGTATACAAAGAAAGTACCCAGGGAGTAAACTCATTTCCCGAACGACTTTTTAAATTATTTTTTCAGCACTAAAACGCATGAGACTTGTAGTTTTTAAAAATGTTTTCATTTTTGATGAGACGCTGAATAAAAGACGTTTAATCGCCGGCAAACGAAAACCCGCCATTTCCCGTAAACCCCGGACTCGGCCCGCATAGTCAAAATATACAAAGAAAGTACCCAGGGAGTAAACTCATTTCCCGAACGATTTTTTAAATTATTTTTTCAGCACTAAAACGCATGAGACTTGTAGTTTTTAAAAATGTTTTCATTTTTGATGAGACGGTGAATAAAAGAAGTTTAATCCCCGGCAAACAAAAACCCGCGATTTCCCGTAAACCCCGGACTCGGCCCGCATAGTCAAAATATACAAAGAAAGTACCCAGGGAGTAAACTCATTTCCCGAACGATTTTTTAAGTTATTTTTTCACCACTAAAACGCATGAGACTTGTAGTTTTCAGAAATGTTTTCATTTTTGATGACACGCCTAATGAAAGTGGTTTAATCGTCGGCAAACGAAAACCCGCGATTTCCCGTAAATCCCGGGCTTGGCTGGTATAGTCGAATGTATACAAAGAAAGTACCCTGTGAGTAAACTCATTTCAAAAACCATTTTTTAAATTATCTTTTCACCACTAAAACGCATAAGACTTGTAGTTTTCAAAAATGTTTTCATTTTTGATGAGACGCTGAATAAAAGAAGTTTAATCGCCGGCAAACGAAAACCCGCCATTTCCCGTAAACCCCGGACTAGGCCCGTATAATCAAAAGTATACAAAGAAAGTACCCAGGGAGTAAACTCATTTCCCGAACGACTTTTTAAATTATTTTTTCACCACTAAAACGCATGAGACTTGTAGTTTTCAGAAATGTTTTCATTTTTGATGACACGCCTAATGAAAGTGGTTTAATCGTCGGCAAACGAAAACCCGCGATTTCCCGTAAATCCCGGGCTTGGCTGGTATAGTCGAATGTATACAAAGAAAGTACCCTGTGAGTAAACTCATTTCAAAAACCATTTTTTAAATTATCTTTTCACCACTAAAACGCATAAGACTTGTAGTTTTCAAAAATGTTTTCATTTTTGATGAGACGCTGAATAAAAGAAGTTTAATCGCCGGCAAACGAAAACCCGCCATTTCCCGTAAACCCCGGACTAGGCCCGTATAATCAAAAGTATACAAAGAAAGTACCCAGGGAGTAAACTCATTTCCCGAACGACTTTTTAAATTATTTTTTCAGCACTAAAACGCATGAGACTTGTAGTTTTTAAAAATGTTTTCATTTTTGATGAGACGCTGAATAAAAGACGTTTAATCGCCGGCAAACGAAAACCTGCGATTTCCCGTAAATCCCGGACTCGGCCCGTATAGTCAAAAGTATAGAAAGAAAGTACCCAGGGTGTAAACTCACTTCCCGAACGATTTTTTAAATTATTTTTTCACCACTAAAACGCAGGAGACTTGTAGTTTTCAAAAATGTTTTTATTTTTGATGAGACGCTGAATAAAAGAAGTTTAATCGCCAGCAAACGAAAACCCGCCATTTCCCGTAAACCCCGGACTCGGCCCGCATAGTCAAAATATACAAAGAAAGTACCCAGGGAGTAAACTCATTTCCCGAACGATTTTTTCAATTATCTTTTCACCACTAAAACGCATGAGACTTGTAGTTTTCAAAAATGTTTTCATTTTTGATGAGACGCTTAATGAAAGAGGTTTAATCGCCGGCAAACGAAAACCTGCGATTTCCCGTAAATCCCGGACTCGGCCCGTATAGTCAAAAGTATACAAAGAAAGTACCCAGGGAGTAAACTAATTTCCCAAACGATTTTTTGAATTATTATTTCACCACTAGAGCCCATGAGACTTGTAGTTTTTAAAAATGTTTTCATTTTTGATGAGACGCTGAATAAAAGAAGTTTAATCGCCGGCAAACGAAAACCCGCGATTTCCCGTAAATCCCGGACTCGGCCCGTATAGTCAAAAGTATACAAAGAAAGTACCCAGGGAGTAAACTCATTTCCCGAACGACTTTTTAAATTATTTTTTCAGCACTAAAACGCATGAGACTTGTAGTTTTTAAAAATGTTTTCTTTTTTGATGAGACGCTGAATAAAAGACGTTTAATCGCCGGCAAACGAAAACCCGCCATTTCCCGTAAACCCCGGACTCGGCCCGCATAGTCAAAATATACAAAGAAAGTACCCAGGGAGTAAACTCATTTTCCGAACGATTTTTTCAATTATCTTTTCACCACTAAAACGCATGAGACTTGCAGTTTTCAAAAATGTTTTCATTTTTGATGAGAGGCTTAATAAAAGAGGTTTGATCGCCGGCAAACAAAATCCCGCGATTTCCCGTAAATCCCGGGCTTGGCCCGTATAGTCGAATGTATACAAAGAAAGTACCCAGGGAGTAAACTCATTTCCCGAACGATTTTTTAAATTTTTTTTGCACCACTAAAACGCATGAGACTTGTGGTTTTCAAAAATGTTTTCATTTTTGATGAGACGCTTAATGAAACAGGTTTAATCGCCGGCAAACGAAAACCCGCGATTTCCCGTAAATCCGGGGCTTGGCCCGTATAGTCGAATGTATACAAAGAAAGTACCCTGTGAGTAAACTCATTTCCAGAACAATTTTTTAATTTATTTTTTCAACACTAAAACGCATGAGACTTGTAGTTTTCAAGAATGTTTTCATTTTTGATGAGACGCTTAATGAAAGAGGTTTAATCGCCGGCAAACGAAAACCCGAGATTTCCCGTAAATCCTGGGCTTGGCCCGTATAGTCAAAAGTATACAAAGATAGTACCCAGGGAGTAAACTCATTTCCCGAACGATTTTTTAATTTATTTTTTCACCACTAAAACGCATGAGACTTGTAGTTTTCAAAAATGTTTTCATTTTTGATGAGACGCTGAATAAAAGAAATTTAATCGCCGGCAAACGAAAACCTGCGATTTCCCGTAAATCCCGGGCTTGGCCGGTATAGTCGAATGTATACAAAGAAAGTACCCTGTGAGTAAACTTATTTCCAAAACCATTTTTTAAATTATCTTTTCACCACTAAAACACACATGACTTGTAGTTTTCAAAGATGTTTTCATTTTTGATGAGGCGCTGAATAAAAGAAGTTTAATCGCCGGCAAACGAAAACCCGCCATTTCCCGTAAACCCCGGACTAGGTCCGTATAATCAAAAGTATACAAAGAAAGTACCCAGGGAGTAAACTCATTTCCCGAACGACTTTTTAAATTATTTTTTCAGCACTAAAACGCATGAGACTTGTAGTTTTTAAAAATGTTTTCATTTTTGATGAGACGCTGAATAAAAGACGTTTAATCGCCGGCAAACGAAAACCCGCCATTTCCCGTAAACCCCGGACTCGGCCCGCATAGTCAAAATATACAAAGAAAGTACCCAGGGAGTAAACTCATTTCCCGAACGATATTTTAAATTATTTTTTCAGCACTAAAACGCATGAGACTTGTAGTTTTTAAAAATGTTTTCATTTTTGATGAGACGGTGAATAAAAGAAGTTTAATCGCCGGCAAACGAAAACCCGCGATTTCCCGGAAATGCCGGACTCGGCCCGTATAGTCAAAAGTATACAAAGAAAGTACCCAGGGAGTAAACTCATTTCCGGAACGATTTTTTAAGTTATTTTTTCACCACTAAAACGCATGAGACTTGTAGTTTTCAGAAATGTTTTCATTTTTGATGACACGCCTAATGAAAGTGGTTTAATCGTCGGCAAACGAAAACCCGCGATTTCCCGTAAATCCCGGGCTTGGCCGGTATAGTCGAATGTATACAAAGAAAGTACCCTGTGAGTAAACTCATTTCAAAAACCATTTTTTAAATTATCTTTTCACCACTAAAACGCATAAGACTTGTAGTTTTCAAAAATGTTTTCATTTTTGATGAGACGCTGAATAAAAGAAGTTTAATCGCCGGCAAACGAAAACCCGCCATTTCCCGTAAACCCCGGACTAGGCCCGTATAATCAAAAGTATACAAAGAAAGTACCCAGGGAGTAAACTCATTTCCCGAACGACTTTTTAAATTGTTTTTTCAGCACTAAAACGCATGAGACTTGTAGTTTTTAAAAATGTTTTCATTTTTGATGAGACGCTGAATAAAAGACGTTTAATCGCCGGCAAACGAAAACCTGCGATTTCCCGTAAATCCCGGACTCTGCCCGTATAGTCAAAAGTATAGAAAGAAAGTACCCAGGGTGTAAACTCACTTCCCGAACGATTTTTTAAATTATTTTTTCACCACTAAAACGCAGGAGACTTGTAGTTTTCAAAAATGTTTTTATTTTTGATGAGACGCTGAATAAAAGAAGTTTAATCGCCGGCAAACGAAAACCCGCCATTTCCCGTAAACCCCGGACTCGGCCCGCATAGTCAAAATATACAAAGAAAGTACCCAGGGAGTAAACTCATTTCCCGAACGATTTTTTCAATTATCTTTTCACCACTAAAACGCATGAGACTTGCAGTTTTCAAAAATATTTTCATTTTTGATGAGAGGCTTAATAAAAGACGTTTAATCGCCGGCAAACAAAATCCCGCGATTTCCCGTAAATCCCGGGCTTGGCCCGTATAGTTAAAAGTATACAAAGATAGTACCCAGGGAGTAAACTCATTTCCCGAACGATTTTTTAATTTATTTTTTCACCACTAAAACGCATGAGACTTGTAGTTTTCAAAAATGTTTTCATTTTTGATTAGACGCTGAATAAAAGAAATTTAATCGCCGGCAAACGAAAACCTGCGATTTCCCGTAAATCCCGGACTCGGCCCGTATAGTCAAAAGTATACAAAGAAAGTACCCAGGGAGTAAACTAATTTCCCAAACGATTTTTTGAATTATTATTTCACCACTAGAGCCCATGAGACTTGTAGTTTTTAAAAATGTTTTCATTTTTGATGAGACGCTGAATAAAAGAAGTTTAATCGCCGGCAAACGAAAACCCGCCATTTCCCGTAAACCCTGGACTAGGTCCGTATAATCAAAAGTATACAAGGAAAGTACCCAGGGAGTAAACTCATTTCCCGAACGACTTTTTAAATTATTTTTTCAGCACTAAAACGCATGAGACTTGTAGTTTTTAAAAATATTTTCATTTTTGATGAGACGCTGAATGAAAGACGTTTAATCGCCGGCAAACGAAAACCCGCCATTTCCCGTAAACCCCGGACTCGGCCCGCATAGTCAAAATATACAAAGAAAGTACCCAGGGAGTAAACTCATTTCCCGAACGATTTTTTCAATTATCTTTTCACCACTAAAACGCATGAGACTTGCAGTTTTCAAAAATGTTTTCATTTTTGATGAGAGGCTTAATAAAAGAGGTTTGATCGCCGGCAAACAAAATCCCGCGATTTCCCGTAAATCCCGGGCTTGGCCCGTATAGTCGAATGTATACAAAGAAAGTACCCAGGGAGTAAACTCATTTCCCGAACGATTTTTTAAATTTTTTTTGCACCACTAAAACGCATGAGACTTGTAGTTTTCAAAAATGTTTTCATTTTTGATGAGACGCTTAATGAAACAGGTTTAATCGCCGGCAAACGAAAACCCGCGATTTCCCGTAAATCCCGGGCTTGGCCCGTATAGTCGAATGTATACAAAGAAAGTACCCTGTGAGTAAACTCATTTCCAGAACGATTTTTTAATTTATTTTTTCAACACTAAAACGCATGAGACTTGTAGTTTTCAAAAATGTTTTCATTTTTGATGAGACGCTTAATGAAAGAGGTTTAATCGCCGGCAAACGAAAACCCGAGATTTCCCGTAAATCCCGGGCTTGGCCCGTATAGTCAAAAGTATACAAAGATAGTACCCAGGGAGTAAACTCATTTCCCGAACGATTTTTTAATTTATTTTTTCACCACTAAAACGCATGAGACTTGTAGTTTTCAAAAATGTTTTCATTTTTGATTAGACGCTGAATAAAAGAAATTTAATCGCCGGCAAACGAAAACCTGCGATTTCCCGTAAATCCCGGACTCGGCCCGTATAGTCAAAAGTATACAAAGAAAGTACCCAGGGAGTAAACTAATTTCCCAAACGATTTTTTGAATCATTATTTCACCACTAGAGCCCATGAGACTTGTAGTTTTTAAAAATGTTTTCATTTTTGATGAGACGCTGAATAAAAGAAGTTTAATCGCCGGCAAACGAAAACCCGCGATTTCCCGTAAATCCCGGACTCGGCCCGTATAGTCAAAAGTATACAAAGAAAGTACCCAGGGAGTAAACTCATTTCCGGAACGATTTTTTAAGTTATGTTTTCACCACTAAAACGCATGAGACTTGTAGTTTTCAGAAATGTTTTCATTTTTGATGAGACGCTTAATGAAAGTGGTTTAATCGCCGGCAAACGAAAACCCGCGATTTCCCGTAAATCCCGAGCTTGGCCGGTATAGTCGAATGTATACAAAGAAAGTACCCTGTGAGTAAACTCATTTCCCAAATCATTTTTTAAATTATCTTTTCACAACTAAAACGCATAAGACTTGTAGTTTTCAAAAATGTTTTCATTTTTGATGAGACGCTGAATAAAAGAAGTTTAATCGCCGGCAAACGAAAACCCGCCATTTCCCGTAAACCCCGGACTAGGTCCGTATAATCAAAAGTATACAAGGAAAGTACCCAGGGAGTAAACTCATTTCCCGAACGACTTTTTAAATTATTTTTTCAGCACTAAAACGCATGAGACTTGTAGTTTTTAAAAATGTTTTCATTTTTGATGAAACGCTGAATAAAAGATGTTTAATCGCCGGCAAACGAAAACCCGCCATTTCCCGTAAACCCCGGACTCGGCCCGCATAGTCAAAATATACAAAGAAAGTACCCAGGGAGTAAACTCATTTCCCGAACGATTTTTTCAATTATCTTTTCACCACTAAAACGCATGAGACTTGCAGTTTTCAAAAATGTTTTCATTTTTGATGAGAGGCTTAATAAAAGAGGTTTGATCGCCGGCAAACAAAATACCGCGATTTCCCGTAAATCCCGGGCTTGGCCCGTATAGTCGAATGTATACAAAGAAAGTACCCAGGGAGTAAACTCATTTCCCGAACGATTTTTTAAATTTTTTTTGCACCACTAAAACGCATGAGACTTGTAGTTTTCAAAAATGTTTTCATTTTTGATGAGACGCTTAATGAAACAGGTTTAATCGCCGGCAAACGAAAACCCGCGATTTCCCGTAAATCCCGGGCTTGGCCCGTATAGTCGAATGTATACAAAGAAAGTACCCTGTGAGTAAACTCATTTCCAGAACGATTTTTTAATTTATTTTTTCAACACTAAAACGCATGAGACTTGTAGTTTTCAAAAATGTTTTCATTTTTGATGAGACGCTTAATGAAAGAGGTTTAATCGCCGGCAAACGAAAACCCGAGATTTCCCGTAAATCCCGGGCTTGGCCCGTATAGTCAAAAGTATACAAAGATAGTACCCAGGGAGTAAACTCATTTCCCGAACGATTTTTTAATTTATTTTTTCACCACTAAAACGCATGAGACTTGTAGTTTTCAAAAATGATTTCATTTTTGATGAGACGCTGAATAAAAGAAATTTAATCGCCGGCAAACGAAAACCTGCGATTTCCCGTAAATCCCGGGCTTGGCCCGTATAGTCGAATGTATACAAAGAAAGTGCCCAGGGAGTAAACTCATTTCCCGAACGATTTTTTAAATTTTTTTTGCACCACTAAAACGCATGAGACTTGTAGTTTTCAAAAATGTTTTCATTTTTGATGAGACGCTTAATGAAACAGGTTTATTCGCCGGCAAACGAAAACCCGCGATTTCCCGTAAATCCCGGGCTTGGCCCGCATAGTCGAATGTATACAAAGAAAGTACCCTGTGAGTAAACTCATTTCCAGAACGATTTTTTAATTTATTTTTTCAACACTAAAACGCATGAGACTTGTAGTTTTCAAAAATGTTTTCATTTTTGATGAGACGCTTAATGAAAGAGGTTTAATCGCCGGCAAACGAAAACCCGAGATTTCCCGTAAATCCCGGGCTTGGCCCGTATAGTTAAAAGTATACAAAGATAGTACCCAGGGAGTAAACTCATTTCCCGAACGATATTTTAATTTATTTTTTCACCACTAAAACGCATGAGACTTGTAGTTTTCAAAAATGTTTTCATTTTTGATTAGACGCTGAATAAAAGAAATTTAATCGCCGGCAAACGAAAACCTGCGATTTCCCGTAAATCCCGGACTCGGCCCGTATAGTCAAAAGTATACAAAGAAAGTACCCAGGGAGTAAACTAATTTCCCAAACGATTTTTTGAATTATTATTTCACCACTAGAGCCCATGAGACTTGTAGTTTTTAAAAATGTGTTCATTTTTGATGAGACGCTGAATAAAAGAAGTTTAATCGCCGGCAAACGAAAACCCGCGATTTCCCGTAAATCCCGGACTCGGCCCGTATAGTCAAAAGTATACAAAGAAAGTACCCAGGGAGTAAACTCATTTCCGGAACGATTTTTTAGGTTATGTTTTCACCACTAAAACGCATGAGACTTGTAGTTTTCAGAAATGTTTTCATTTTTGATGAGACGCTTAATGAAAGTGGTTTAATCGCCGGCAAACGAAAACCCGCGATTTCCCGTAAATCCCGGGCTTGGCCGGTATAGTCGAATGTATACAAAGAAAGTACCCTGTGAGTAAACTCATTTCCAAAACCATTTTTTAAATTATCTTTTCACAACTAAAACGCATAAGACTTGTAGTTTTCAAAAATGTTTTCATTTTTGATGAGACGCTGAATAAAAGAAGTTTAATCGCCGGCAAACGAAAACCCGCCATTTCCCGTAAACCCCGGACTAGGTCCGTATAATCAAAAGTATACAAGGAAAGTACCCAGGGAGTAAACTCATTTCCCGAACGACTTTTTAAATTATTTTTTCAGCACTAAAACGCATGAGACTTGTAGTTTTTAAAAATGTTTTCATTTTTGATGAGACGCTGAATAAAAGACGTTTAATCGCCGGCAAACGAAAACCCGCCATTTCCCGTAAACCCCGGACTCGGCCCGCATAGTCAAAATATACAAAGAAAGTACCCAGGGAGTAAACTCATTTCCCGAACGATTTTTTCAATTATCTTTTCACCACTAAAACGCATGAGACTTGCAGTTTTCAAAAATGTTTTCATTTTTGATGAGAGGCTTAATAAAAGAGGTTTGATCGCCGGCAAACAAAATCCCGCGATTTCCCGTAAATCCCGGGCTTGGCCCGTATAGTCGAATGTATACAAAGAAAGTACCCAGGAAGTAAACTCATTTCCCGAACGATTTTTTAAATTTTTTTTGCACCACTAAAACGCATGAGACTTGCAGTTTTCAAAAATGTTTTCATTTTTAATGAGACGCTTAATGAAACAGGTTTAATCGCCGGCAAACGAAAACCCGCGATTTCCCGTAAATCCCGGGCTTGGCCCGTATAGTCGAATGTATACAAAGAAAGTACCCTGTGAGTAAACTCATTTCCAGAACGATTTTTTAATTTATTTTTTCAACACTAAAACGCATGAGACTTGTAGTTTTCAAAAATGTTTTCATCTTTGATGAGACGCTTAATGAAAGAGGTTTAATCGCCGGCAAACGAAAACCCGAGATTTCCCGTAAATCCCGGGCTTGGCCCGTATAGTCAAAAGTATACAAAGTAAGTACCCAGGGAGTAAACTCATTTCCCGAACGATTTTTTAATTTATTTTTTCACCACTAAAACGCATGAGACTTGTAGTTTTCAAGAATGTTTTCATTTTTGATGAGACGCTGAGTAAAAGAAATTTAATCGCCGGCAAACGAAAACCTGCGATTTCCCGTAAATCCCGGGCTTGGCCGCTATAGTCGAATGTATACAAAGAAAGTACCCTGTGAGTAAACTCATTTCCAAAACCATTTTTTAAATTATCTTTTCACCACTAAAACACATAAGACTTGTAGTTTTCAAAGATGTTTTCATTTTTGATGAGGCGCTGAATAAAAGAAGTTTAATCGCCGGCAAACGAAAACCCGCCATTTCCCGTAAACCCCGGACTAGGTCCGTATAATCAAAAGTATACAAAGAAAGTACCCAGGGAGTAAACTCATTTCCCGAACGACTATTTAAATTATTTTTTCAGCACTAAAACGCATGAGACTTGTAGTTTTTAAAAATGTTTTCATTTTTGATGAGACGCTGAATAAAAGACGTTTAATCGCCGGCAAACGAAAACCCGCCATTTACCGTAAACCCCGGACTCGGCCCGCATAGTCAAAATATACAAAGAAAGTACCCAGGGAGTAAACTCATTTCCCGAACGATTTTTTAAATTATTTTTTCAGCACTAAAACGCATGAGACTTGTAGTTTTTAAAAATGTTTTCTTTTTTGATAAGACGGTGAATAAAAGAAGTTTAATCGCCAGCAAACGAAAACCCGCGATTTCCCGGAAATCCCGGACTCGGCCCGTATAGTCAAAAGTATACAAAGAAAGTACCCTGTGAGTAAACTCATTTCAAAAACCATTTTTTAAATTATCTTTTCACCACTAAAACGCATAAGACTTGTAGTTTTCAAAAATGTTTTCATTTTTGATGAGACGCTGAATAAAAGAAGTTTAATCGCCGGCAAACGAAAACCCGCCATTTCCCGTAAACCCCGGACTAGGCCCGTATAATCAAAAGTATACAAAGAAAGTACCCAGGGAGTAAACTCATTTCCCGAACGACTTTTTAAATTATTTTTTCAGCACTAAAACGCATGAGACTTGTAGTTTTTAAAAATGTTTTCATTTTTGATGAGACGCTGAATAAAAGACTTTTAATCGCCGGCAAACGAAAACCTGCGATTTCCCGTAAATCCCGGACTCGGCCCGTATAGTCAAAAGTATAGAAAGAAAGTACCCAGGGTGTAAACTCACTTCCCGAACGATTTTTTAAATTATTTTTTCACCACTAAAACGCAGGAGACTTGTAGTTTTCAAAAATGTTTTTATTTTTGATGAGACGCGGAATAAAAGAAGTTTAATCGCCGGCAAACGAAAACCCGCCATTTCCCGTAAACCCCGGACTCGGCCCGCATAGTCAAAAGTATACAAAAAAAGTACCCAGGGAGTAAACTCATTTCCCCAACGATTTTTTAAATTATTTTTTCACCACTAAAGCCCATGAGACTTGTAGTTTTTAAAAATGTTTTCATTTTTGATGAGACGCAGAATAATGGAAGTTTAATCGTCGGCAAACGAAAACCCGCGATTTCCCGCAAATCCCGGACTCGGCTCGTATAGTCAAAAGTATACAAGGAAAGTACCCAGTGAGTAAACTCATTTCCCGAACGATTTTTTAAATTATTTTTTCACCACTAAAATGCGTGAGACTTGTAGTTTTCAGAAATGTTATCATTTTTGATGAGACGCTTAATGAAAGTGGTTTAATCGCCGGCAAACGAAAACCCGCGATTTCCCGTAAATCTCGGGCTTGGCCCGTATAGTCGAATGTATACAAAGAAAGTACCCTGTGAGTAAACTCATTTCCAAAACGATTTTTTAAATTATCTTTTCACCACTAAAACGCTTGAGACTTGTAGGTTTCAAAAATGTTTTTATTTTTGATGAGACGCTGAATAAAAGAAGTTTAATCGCCGGCAAACAAAAACCCGCCATTTCCCGTAAACCCCGGACTCGGCCCGCATAGTCAAAAGTATACAAAGAAAGTACCCAGGGAGTAAACTCATTTCCCGAACGATTTTTTAAATTATTTTTTCACCACTAAAACGCATGAGACTTGTAGTTTTCAAAAATGTTTTCATTTTTGATGAGACGCTGAATAAAAGAAGTTTAATCGCCGGTAAACAAAAACCTGCGATTTCCCGTAAATCCCGGACTCGGCCCGTATAGTCAAAAGTATACAAAGAAAGTACCCAGGGTGTAAACTCATTTCCCGAACGATTTTTTAAATTATTATTTCACCACTAAAGCCCATGAGACTTGTAGTATTTAAAAATATTTTCATTTTTGATGAGACGCTGAATAAAAGAAGTTTAATCGCCGGCAAACGAAAACCCGTGACTTCCCGTAAATCCCGGACTCGGCCCGTATAGTCAAAAGTATACAAAGAAAGTACCCAGGGAGTAAACACATTTCCCGAACGATTTTTTAAATTATTATTTCACCACTAAAGCCCATGAGACTTGTAGTATTTAAAAATATTTTCATTTTTGATGAGACGCTGAATAAAAGAAGTTTAATCGCCGGCAAACGAAAACCCGCGATTTCCCGTAAATCCCGGACTCAGCCCGTATAGTCAAAAGTATACAAAGAAAGTACCCAGGGAGTAAACTCATTTCCCGAACGATTTTTTAAATTATTATTTCACCACTAAAGCCCATGAGACTTGTAGAATTTAAAAATATTTTCATTTTTGATGAGACGCTGAATAAAAGAAGTTTAATCGCCGGCAAACGAAAACCCGCGACTTCCCGTAAATCCCGGACTCGGCCCGTATAGTCAAAAGTATACAAATAAAGTACCCAGGGAGTAAACTCATTTCTCGAACGATTTTTTAAATTATTTTTTCACCACTAAAACGCATGAGACTTGTAGTTTTTAAAAATGTTTTCATTTTTGATGAGACGCTGAATAAAAGAAGTTTAATTGCCGGCAAACGAAAACCCGCGACTTCCCGTAAATCCCGGACTCGGCCCGTATAGTCAAAAGTATACAAAGAAAGTACCCAGGGAGTAAACTCATTTCCCGAACGATTTTTTAAATTAATTTTCACCACTAAAACGCATGAGACTTGTAGTTTTCAGAAATGTTTTCATTTTTGATGAGACGTTTAATGAAAGTTGTTTAATCGCCAGCAAACAAAAACCCGCGATTTCCCGTAAATCCCGGGCTTGGCCCGTATAGTCAAAAGTATACAAAGAAAGTACCCAGGGAGTAAACACATTTCCCGAACGATTTTTTAAATTATTATTTCACCACTAAAGCCCATGAGACTTGTAGTATTTAAAAATATTTTCATTTTTGATGAGACGCTGAATAAAAGAAGTTTAATCGCCGGCAAACGAAAACCCGCGACTTCCCGTAAATCCCGGACTCGGCCCGTATAGTCAAAAGTATACAAATAAAGTACCCAGGGAGTAAACTCATTTCTCGAACGATTTTTTAAATTATTTTTTCACCACTAAAACGCATGAGACTTGTAGTTTTTAAAAATGTTTTCATTTTTGATGAGACGCTGAATAAAAGAAGTTTAATTGCCGGCAAACGAAAACCCGCGAATTCCCGTAAATCCCGGACTCGGCCCGTATAGACAAAAGTATACAAAGAAAGTACCCAGGGAGTAAACTCATTTCCCGAACGATTTTTTAAATTAATTTTCACCACTAAAACGCATGAGACTTGTAGTTTTCAGAAATGTTTTCATTTTTGATGAGACGTTTAATGAAAGTTGTTTAATCGCCAGCAAACAAAAACCCGCGATTTCCCGTAAATCCCGGCCTCGGCCCGTATAGTCGAATGTATACAAAGAAAGCACCCTGTGAGTAAACTCATTTCCGAAACGATTTTTTCAATTATCTTTTCACCACTAAAACGCATGAGACTTGCAGTTTTCAAAAATGTTTTCATTTTTGATGAGACGCTTAAAAAAACAGGTTTAATCGCCGGCAAACGAAAACCCGCGATTTCCCGTAAATCCCGGGCTTGGCCCGTATAGTCGAATGTATACAAAGAAAGTACCCTGTGAGTAAACTCATTTCCAGAACGATTTTTTAATTTATTTTTTTAACACTAAAACGCATGAGACTTGTAGTTTTCAAAAATGTTTTCATTTTTGATGAGACGCTTAATGAAAGAGGTTTAATCGCCGGCAAACGAAAACCCGAGATTTCCCGTAAATCCCGGGCTTGGCCCGTATAGTCAAAAGTATACAAAGATAGTACCCAGGGAGAAAACTCATTTCCCGAACGATTTTTTAATTTATTTTTTCACCACTAAAACGCATGAGACTTGTAGTTTTCAAAAAGGTTTTCATTTTTGATGAGACGCTGAATAAAAGAAATTTAATCGCCGGCAAACGAAAACCTGCGATTTCCCGTAAATCCCGGACTCGGCCCGTATAGTCAAAAGTATACAAAGAAAGTACCCAGGGAGTAAACTAATTTCCCAAACGATTTTTTGAATTATTATTTCACCACTAAAGCCCATGAGACTTGTAGTTTTTAAAAATGTTTTCATTTTTGATGAGACGCTGAATAAAAGAAGTTTAATCGCCGGCAAACGAAAACCCGCGATTTCCCGTAAATCCCGGACTCGGCCCGTATAGTCAAAAGTATACAAATAAAGTACCCAGGGAGTAAACTCAGTTCCGGAACGATTTTTTAAGTTATTTTTTCCCCACTAAAACGCATGAGACTTGTAGTTTTCAGAAATGTTTTCATTTTTGATGAGACGCTTAATGAAAGAGGTTTATTCGCCGGCAAACGAAAACCCGAGCTTTCCCGTAAATCCCGGGCTTGGCCCGTATAGTCAAAAGTATACAAAGATAGTACCCAGGGAGTAAACTCATTTCCCGAACGATTTTTTAATTTATTTTTTCACCACTAAAACGCATGAGACTTGTAGTTTTCAAAAATGTTTTCATTTTTGATGCGACGCTGAATAAAAGAAGTTTAATAGCCGGCAAACGAAAACCTGCGATTTCCCGTAAATCCTGGACTCGGCCCGTATAGTCAAAAGTATACAAAGAAAGTACCCGGGGTGTAAACTCATTTCCCGAACGATTTTTTAAATTATTATTTCACCACTAAAGCCCATGAGACTTGTAGTTTTTAAAAATGTTTTCATTTTTGATGAGACGCTGAAAAAAAGAAGTTTAATTGCCGGCAAACGAAAATCCGCGACTTCCCGTAAATCCCGAACTCGGCCCGTATAGTCAAAAGTATACAAAGAAAGTACCCAGGGAGTAAACTCATTTCCCGAACGATTTTTTAAATTAATTTTCTCCACTAAAACGCATGAGACTTGTAGTTTTCAGAAATGTTTTCATTTTTGATGAGACGTTTAATGAAAGTTGTTTAATCGCCGGCAAACGAAAACCCGCGATTTCCCGTAAATCCCGGACTCGGCCCGTATAGTCAAAAGTATACAAAGAAAGTACCCAGGGAGTAAACTAATTTCCCAAACGATTTTTTGAATTATTATTTCACCACTAAAGCCCATGAGACTTGTAGTTTTTAAAAATGTTTTCATTTTTGATGAGACGCTGAATAAAAGAAGTTTAATCGCCGGCAAACGAAAACCCGCGATTTCCCGTAAATCCCGGACTCGGCCCGTATAGTCAAAAGTATACAAATAAAGTACCCAGGGAGTAAACTCAGTTCCGGAACGATTTTTTAAGTTATTTTTTCCCCACTAAAACGCATGAGACTTGTAGTTTTCAGAAATGTTTTCATTTTTGATGAGACGCTTAATGAAAGAGGTTTATTCGCCGGCAAACGAAAACCCGAGCTTTCCCGTAAATCCCGGGCTTGGCCCGTATAGTCAAAAGTATACAAAGATAGTACCCAGGGAGTAAACTCATTTCCCGAACGATTTTTTAATTTATTTTTTCACCACTAAAACGCATGAGACTTGTAGTTTTCAAAAATGTTTTCATTTTTGATGCGACGCTGAATAAAAGAAGTTTAATAGCCGGCAAACGAAAACCTGCGATTTCCCGTAAATCCTGGACTCGGCCCGTATAGTCAAAAGTATACAAAGAAAGTACCCGGGGTGTAAACTCATTTCCCGAACGATTTTTTAAATTATTATTTCACCACTAAAGCCCATGAGACTTGTAGTTTTTAAAAATGTTTTCATTTTTGATGAGACGCTGAAAAAAAGAAGTTTAATTGCCGGCAAACGAAAATCCGCGACTTCCCGTAAATCCCGAACTCGGCCCGTATAGTCAAAAGTATACAAAGAAAGTACCCAGGGAGTAAACTCATTTCCCGAACGATTTTTTAAATTAATTTTCTCCACTAAAACGCATGAGACTTGTAGTTTTCAGAAATGTTTTCATTTTTGATGAGACGTTTAATGAAAGTTGTTTAATCGCCGGCAAACGAAAACCCGCGATTTCCCGTAAATCCCGGACTCGGCCCGTATAGTCAAAAGTATACAAAGAAAGTACCCAGGGAGTAAACTAATTTCCCAAACGATTTTTTGAATTATTATTTCACCACTAAAGCCCATGAGACTTGTAGTTTTTAAAAATGTTTTCATTTTTGATGAGACGCTGAATAAAAGAAGTTTAATCGCCGGCAAACGAAAACCCGCGATTTCCCGTAAATCCCGGACTCGGCCCGTATAG
Source organism: Hydractinia symbiolongicarpus (assembly GCF_029227915.1). Classification (NCBI taxonomy): domain Eukaryota; kingdom Metazoa; phylum Cnidaria; class Hydrozoa; order Anthoathecata; family Hydractiniidae; genus Hydractinia; species Hydractinia symbiolongicarpus. The sequence goes on along the minus strand of NC_079884.1, from coordinate 6,007,145 downwards.
TCAAAAGTATACAAATAAAGTACCCAGGGAGTAAACTCAGTTCCGGAACGATTTTTTAAGTTATTTTTTCCCCACTAAAACGCATGAGACTTGTAGTTTTCAGAAATGTTTTCATTTTTGATGAGACGCTTAATGAAAGAGGTTTATTCGCCGGCAAACGAAAACCCGAGATTTCCCGTAAATCCCGGGCTTGGCCCGTATAGTCAAAAGTATACAAAGATAGTACCCAGGGAGTAAACTTATTTCCCGAACGATTTTTTAATTTATTTTTTCACCACTAAAACGCATGAGACTTGTAGTTTTCAAAAATGTTTTCATTTTTGATGCGACGCTGAATAAAAGAAGTTTAATAGCCGGCAAACGAAAACCTGCGATTTCCCGTAAATCCCGGACTCGGCCCGTATAGTCAAAAGTATACAAAGAAAGTACCCGGGGTGTAAACTCATTTCCCGAACGATTTTTTAAATTATTATTTCACCACTAAAGCCCATGAGACTTGTAGTTTTTAAAAATGTTTTCATTTTTGATGAGACGCTGAATAAAAGAAGTTTAATTGCCGGCAAACGAAAATCCGCGACTTCCCGTAAATCCCGAACTCGGCCCGTATAGTCAAAAGTATACAAAGAAAGTACCCAGGGAGTAAACTCATTTCCCGAACGATTTTTTAAATTAATTTTCTCCACTAAAACGCATGAGACTTGTAGTTTTCAGAAATGTTTTCATTTTTGATGAGACGTTTAATGAAAGTTGTTTAATCGCCGGCAAACGAAAACCCGCGATTTCCCGTAAATCCCGGACTCGGCCCGTATAGTCAAAAGTATACAAAGAAAGTACCCAGGGAGTAAACTCAGTTCCGGAATGATTTTTTAAGTTATTTTTTCACCACTAAAACGCATGAGACTTGTAGTTTTTAAAAATGTTTTCATTTTTGATGAGACGCTGAATAAAAGAAGTTTAATAGCCGGCAAACGAAAACCTGCGATTTCCCGTAAATCCCGGACTCGGCCCGTATAGTCAAAAGTATACAAAGAAAGTACCCGGGGTGTAAACTCATTTCCCGAACGATTTTTTAAATTATTATTTCACCACTAAAGCCCATGAGACTTGTAGTTTTTAAAAATGTTTTCGATTTTGATGAGACGCTGGATAAAAGAAGTTTAATTGCCGGCAAACGAAAATCCGCGACTTCCCGTAAATCTCGAACTCGGCCCGTATAGTCAAAAGTATACAAAGAAAGTACCCAGGGAGTAAACTCATTTCCCGAACGATTTTTGAAATTAATTTTCTCCACTAAAACGCATGAGACTTGTAGTTTTCAGAAATGTTTTCATTTTTGATGAGACGTTTAATGAAAGTTGTTTAATCGCCGGCAAACAAAAACCCGCGATTTCCCGTAAATCCCGGGCTTGGCCCGTATAGTCGAATGTATACAAAGAAAGTACCCTGTGAGTAAACTCATTTCCGAAACGATTTTTTCAATTATCTTTTCACCACTAAAACGCATGAGACTTGTAGTTTTCAAAAATGTTTTCATTTTTGATGAGACGCTGAATAAAAGAAATTTAATCGCCGGCAAACGAAAACCTGCGATTTCCCGTAAATCCCGGACTCGGCCCGTATAGTCAAAAGTATACAAAGAAAGTACCCAGGGAGTAAACTAATTTCCCAAACGATTTTTTGAATTATTATTTCACCACTAAAGCCCATGAGACTTGTAGTTTTTAAAAATGTTTTCATTTTTGATGAGACGCTGAATAAAAGAAGTTTAATCGCCGGCAAACGAAAACCCGCGATTTCCCGTAAATCCCGGACTCGGCCCGTATAGTCAAAAGTATACAAATAAAGTACCCAGGGAGTAAACTCAGTTCCGGAACGATTTTTTAAGTTATTTTTTCCCCACTAAAACGCATGAGACTTGTAGTTTTCAGAAATGTTTTCATTTTTGATGAGACGCTTAATGAAAGAGGTTTATTCGCCGGCAAACGAAAACCCGAGCTTTCCCGTAAATCCCGGGCTTGGCCCGTATAGTCAAAAGTATACAAAGATAGTACCCAGGGAGTAAACTCATTTCCCGAACGATTTTTTAATTTATTTTTTCACCACTAAAACGCATGAGACTTGTAGTTTTCAAAAATGTTTTCATTTTTGATGCGACGCTGAATAAAAGAAGTTTAATAGCCGGCAAACGAAAACCTGCGATTTCCCGTAAATCCCGGACTCGGCCCGTATAGTCAAAAGTATACAAAGAAAGTACCCGGGGTGTAAACTCATTTCCCGAACGATTTTTTAAATTATTATTTCACCACTAAAGCCCATGAGACTTGTAGTTTTTAAAAATGTTTTCATTTTTGATGAGACGCTGAAAAAAAGAAGTTTAATTGCCGGCAAACGAAAATCCGCGACTTCCCGTAAATCCCGAACTCGGCCCGTATAGTCAAAAGTATACAAAGAAAGTACCCAGGGAGTAAACTCATTTCCCGAACGATTTTTTAAATTAATTTTCTCCACTAAAACGCATGAGACTTGTAGTTTTCAGAAATGTTTTCATTTTTGATGAGACGTTTAATGAAAGTTGTTTAATCGCCGGCAAACGAAAACCCGCGATTTCCCGTAAATCCCGGACTCGGCCCGTATAGTCAAAAGTATACAAAGAAAGTACCCAGGGAGTAAACTAATTTCCCAAACGATTTTTTGAATTATTATTTCACCACTAAAGCCCATGAGACTTGTAGTTTTCAAAAATGTTTTCATTTTTGATGAGACGCTGAATAAAAGAAGTTTAATCGCCGGCAAACGAAAACCCGCGATTTCCCGTAAATCCCGGACTCGGCCCGTATAGTCAAAAGTATACAAATAAAGTACCCAGGGAGTAAACTCAGTTCCGGAACGATTTTTTAAGTTATTTTTTCCCCACTAAAACGCATGAGACTTGTAGTTTTCAGAAATGTTTTCATTTTTGATGAGACGCTTAATGAAAGAGGTTTATTCGCCGGCAAACGAAAACCCGAGATTTCCCGTAAATCCCGGGCTTGGCCCGTATAGTCAAAAGTATACAAAGATAGTACCCAGGGAGTAAACTTATTTCCCGAACGATTTTTTAATTTATTTTTTCACCACTAAAACGCATGAGACTTGTAGTTTTCAAAAATGTTTTCATTTTTGATGCGACGCTGAATAAAAGAAGTTTAATAGCCGGCAAACGAAAACCTGCGATTTCCCGTAAATCCCGGACTCGGCCCGTATAGTCAAAAGTATACAAAGAAAGTACCCGGGGTGTAAACTCATTTCCCGAACGATTTTTTAAATTATTATTTCACCACTAAAGCCCATGAGACTTGTAGTTTTTAAAAATGTTTTCATTTTTAATGAGACGCTGAATAAAAGAAGTTTAATTGCCGGCAAACGAAAATCCGCGACTTCCCGTAAATCCCGAACTCGGCCCGTATAGTCAAAAGTATACAAAGAAAGTACCCAGGGAGTAAACTCATTTCCCGAACGATTTTTTAAATTAATTTTCTCCACTAAAACGCATGAGACTTGTAGTTTTCAGAAATGTTTTCATTTTTGATGAGACGTTTAATGAAAGTTGTTTAATCGCCGGCAAACGAAAACCCGCGATTTCCCGTAAATCCCGGACTCGGCCCGTATAGTCAAAAGTATACAAAGAAAGTACCCAGGGAGTAAACTCAGTTCCGGAATGATTTTTTAAGTTATTTTTTCACCACTAAAACGCATGAGACTTGTAGTTTTTAAAAATGTTTTCATTTTTGATGAGACGCTGAATAAAAGAAGTTTAATAGCCGGCAAACGAAAACCTGCGATTTCCCGTAAATCCCGGACTCGGCCCGTATAGTCAAAAGTATACAAAGAAAGTACCCGGGGTGTAAACTCATTTCCCGAACGATTTTTTAAATTATTATTTCACCACTAAAGCCCATGAGACTTGTAGTTTTTAAAAATGTTTTCGATTTTGATGAGACGCTGGATAAAAGAAGTTTAATTGCCGGCAAACGAAAATCCGCGACTTCCCGTAAATCTCGAACTCGGCCCGTATAGTCAAAAGTATACAAAGAAAGTACCCAGGGAGTAAACTCATTTCCCGAACGATTTTTGAAATTAATTTTCTCCACTAAAACGCATGAGACTTGTAGTTTTCAGAAATGTTTTCATTTTTGATGAGACGTTTAATGAAAGTTGTTTAATCGCCGGCAAACAAAAACCCGCGATTTCCCGTAAATCCCGGGCTTGGCCCGTATAGTCGAATGTATACAAAGAAAGTACCCTGTGAGTAAACTCATTTCCGAAACGATTTTTTCAATTGTCTTTTCACCACTAAAACGCATGAGACTTGCAGTTTTCAAAAATGTTTTCATTTTTGATGAGACGCTTAAAAAAACAGGTTTAATCGCCGGCAAACGAAAACCCGCGATTTCCCGTAAATCCCGGGCTTGGCCCGTATAGTCGAATGTATACAAAGAAAGTACCCTGTGAGTAAACTCATTTCCAGAACGATTTTTTAATTTATTTTTTTAACACTAAAACGCATGAGACTTGTATTTTTCAAAAATGTTTTCATTTTTGATGAGACGCTTAATGAAAGAGGTTTAATCGCCGGCAAACGAAAACCCGAGATTTCCCGTAAATCCCGGGCTTGGCCCGTATAGTCAAAAGTATACAAAGATAGTACCCAGGGAGAAAACACATTTCCCGAACGATTTTTTAATTTATTTTTTCACCACTAAAACGCATGAGACTTGTAGTTTTCAAAAATGTTTTCATTTTTGATGAGACGCTGAATAAAAGAAATTTAATCGCCGGCAAACGAAAACCTGCGATTTCCCGTAAATCCAGGACTCGGCCCGTATAGTCAAAAGTATACAAAGAAAGTACCCAGGGAGTAAACTAATTTCCCAAACGATTTTTTGAATTATTATTTCACCACTAAAGCCCATGAGACTTGTAGTTTTTAAAAATGTTTTCATTTTTGATGAGACGCTGAATAAAAGAAGTTTAATCGCCGGCAAACGAAAACCCGCGATTTCCCGTAAATCCCGGACTCGGCCCGTATAGTCAAAAGTATACAAATAAAGTACCCAGGGAGTAAACTCAGTTCCGGAACGATTTTTTAGGTTATTTTTTCACCACTAAAACGCATGAGACTTGTAGTTTTCAGAAATGTTTTCATTTTTGATGAGACGCTTAATGAAAGAGGTTTATTCGCCGGCAAACGAAAACCCGAGATTTCCCGTAAATCCCGGGCTTGGCCCGTATAGTCAAAAGTATACAAAGATAGTACCCAGGGAGTAAACTCATTTCCCGAACGATTTTTTAATTTATTTTTTCACCACTAAAACGCATGAGACTTGTAGTTTTCAAAAATGTTTTCATTTTTGATGCGACGCTGAATAAAAGAAGTTTAATAGCCGGCAAACGAAAACCTGCGATTTCCCGTAAATCCCGGACTCGGCCCGTATAGTCAAAAGTATACAAAGAAAGTACCCGGGGTGTAAACTCATTTCCCGAACGATTTTTTAAATTATTATTTCACCACTAAAGCCCATGAGACTTGTAGTTTTTAAAAATGTTTTCATTTTTGATGAGACGCTGAATAAAAGAAGTTTAATTGCCGGCAAACGAAAATCCGCGACTTCCCGTAAATCCCGAACTCGGCCCGTATAGTCAAAAGTATACAAAGAAAGTACCCAGGGAGTAAACTCATTTCCCGAACGATTTTTTAAATTAATTTTCTCCACTAAAACGCATGAGACTTGTAGTTTTCAGAAATGTTTTCATTTTTGATAAGACGTTTACTGAAAGTTGTTTAATCGCCGGCAAACGAAAACCCGCGATTTCCCGTAAATCCCGGACTCGGCCCGTATAGTCAAAAGTATACAAAGAAAGTACCCAGGGAGTAAACTCAGTTCCGGAATGATTTTTTAAGTTATTTTTTCACCACTAAAACGCATGAGACTTGTAGTTTTCAGAAATGTTTTCATTTTTGATGAGACGCTTAATGAAAGAGGTTTATTCGCCGGCAAACGAAAACCCGAGATTTCCCGTAAATCCCGGGCTTGGCCCGTATAGTCAAAAGTATACAAAGATAGTACCCAGGCAGTAAACTCATTTCCCGAACGATTTTTTAATTTATTTTTTCACCACTAAAACGCATGAGACTTGTAGTTTTCAAAAATGTTTTCATTTTTGATGAGACGCTGAATAAAAGAAGTTTAATAGCCGGCAAACGAAAACCTGCGATTTCCCGTAAATCCCGGACTCGGCCCGTATAGTCAAAAGTATACAAAGAAAGTACCCGGGGTGTAAACTCATTTCCCGAACGATTTTTTAAATTATTATTTCACCACTAAAGCCCATGAGACTTGTAGTTTTTAAAAATGTTTTCGATTTTGATGAGACGCTGGATAAAAGAAGTTTAATTGCCGGCAAACGAAAATCCGCGACTTCCCGTAAATCCCGAACTCGGCCCGTATAGTCAAAAGTATACAAAGAAAGTACCCAGGGAGTAAACTCATTTCCCGAACGATTTTTTAAATTAATTTTCTCCACTAAAACGCATGAGACTTGTAGTTTTCAGAAATGTTTTCATTTTTGATGAGACGTTTAATGAAAGTTGTTTAATCGCCGGCAAACAAAAACCCGCGATTTCCCGTAAATCCCGGGCTTGGCCCGTATAGTCGAATGTATACAAAGAAAGTACCCTGTGAGTAAACTCATTTTCGAAACGATTTTTTCAATTATTTTTTCACCACTAAAACGCATGAGACTTGCAGTTTTCAAAAATGTTTTCATTTTTGATGAGACGCTTAATGAAACAGGTTTAATCGCTGGCAAACGAAAACCCGCGATTTCCCGTAAATCCCGGGCTTGGCCCGTATAGTCGAATGTATACAAAGAAAGTACCCTGTGAGTAAACTCATTTACAGAACGATTTTTTAATTTATTTTTTCAACACTAAAACGCATGAGACTTGTAGTTTTCAAAAATGTTTTCATTTTTGATGAGACGCTTAATGAAAGAGGTTTAATCGCCGGCAAACGAAAACCCGAGATTTCCCGTAAATCCCGCGCTTGGCCCGTATAGTCAAAAGTATACAAAGATAGTACCCAGGGAGTAAACTCATTTCCCGAACGATTTTTTAATTTATTTTTTCACCACTAAAACGCATGAGACTTGTAGTTTTTAAAAATGTTTTCATTTTTGATGAGACGCTTAATGAAAGAGGTTTAATCGCCGGCAAACGAAAACCCGAGATTTCCCGTAAATCCCGGACTCGGCCCGTATAGTCAAAAGTATACAAAGAAAGTACCCAGGGAGTAAACTAATTTCCCAAACGATTTTTTGAATTATTATTTCACCACTAAAGCCCATGAGACTTGTAGTTTTCAGAAATGTTTTCATTTTTGATGAGACGCCTAATGAAAGTGGTTTAATCGCCGGCAAACGAAAACCCGCGATTTCCCGTAAATCCCGGGCTTGGCCCGTATAGTCGAATGTATACAAAGAAAGTACCCTGTGAGTAAACTCATTTCCAGAACGATTTTTGAATTTATTTTTTCAACACTAAAACGCATGAGACTTGTAGTTTTCAAAAATGTTTTCATTTTTGATGAGGCGCTTAATGAAAGAGGTTTAATCGCCGGCAAACGAAAACCCGAGATTTCCCGTAAATCCCGGGCTTGGCCCGTATAGTCAAAAGTATACAAAGATAGTACCCAGGGAGTAAACTCATTTCCCGAACGATTTTTTAATTTATTTTTTCACCACTAAAACGCATGAGACTTGTAGTTTTCAAAAATGTTTTCATTTTTGATGAGACGCTGAATAAAAGAAATTTAATCGCCGGCAAACAAAAACCTGCGATTTCCCGTAAATCCCGGACTCGGCCCGTATAGTCAAAAGTATACAAAGAAAGTACCCAGGGAGTAAACTAATTTCCCAAACGATTTTTTGAATTATTATTTCACCACTAAAGCCCATGAGACTTGTAGTTTTTAAAAATGTTTTCATTTTTGATGAGACGCTGAATAAAAGAGGTTTAATCGCCGGCAAACAAAAACCCGCGATTTCCCGTAAATCCCGGACTCGGCCCGTATAGTCAAAAGTATACAAAGAAAGTACCCAGGGAGTAAACTCATTTCCGGAACGATTTTTTAAGTTATTTTTTCACAACTAAAACGCATGAGACTTGTAGTTTTCAGAAATGTTTTCATTTTTGATGAGACGCTTAATGAAAGAGGTTTAATCGCCGGCAAACGAAAACCCGAGATTTCCCGTAAATCCCGGGCTTGGCCCGTATAGTCAAAAGTATACAAAGATAGTACCCAGGGAGTAAACTCATTTCCCGAACGATTTTTTAATTTATTTTTTCACCACTAAAACGCATGAGACTGGTAATTTTCAAAAATGTTTTCATTTTTGATGAGACGCTGAATAAAAGAAGTTTAATAGCCGGCAAACGAAAACCTGCGATTTCCCGTAAATCCCGGACTCGGCCCGTATAGTCAAAAGTATACAAAGAAAGTACCCGGGGTGTAAACTCATTTCCCGAACGATTTTTTAAATAATTATTTCACCACTAAAGCCTATGAGACTTGTAGTTTTTAAAAATGTTTTCATTTTTGATGAGACGCTGAATAAAAGAAGTTTAATTGCCGGCAAACGAAAATCCGCGACTTCCCGTAAATCCCGAATTCGGCCCGTATAGTCAAAAGTATACAAAGAAAGTACCCAGGGAGTAAACTCATTTCCCGAACGATTTTTTAAATTAATTTTCTCCACTAAAACGCATGAGACTTGTAGTTTTCAGAAATGTTTTCATTTTTGATGAGACGTTTAATGAAAGTTGTTTAATCGCCGGCAAACAAAAACCCGCGATTTCCCGTAAATCCCGGGCTTGGCCCGTATAGTCGAATGTATACAAAGAAAGTACCCTGTGAGTAAACTCATTTCCGAAACGATTTTTTCAATTATCTTTTCACCACTAAAACGCATGAGACTTGCAGTTTTCAAAAATGTTTTCATTTTTGATGAGACGCTTAATGAAACAGGTTTAATCGCTGGCAAACTAAAACCCGAGATTTCCCGTAAATCCCGGGCTTGGCCCGTATAGTCAAAAGTATACAGAGATAGTACCCAGGGAGTAAACTCATTTCCCGAACGATTTTATAATTTATTTTTTCACTACTAAAACGCATGAGACTTGTAGTTTTCAAAAATGTTTTCATTTTTGATGAGACGCTGAATAAAAGAAGTTTAATTGCCGGCAAACGAAAATCCGCGACTTCCCGTAAATCCCGAACTCGGCCCGTATAGTCAAAAGTATACAAAGAAAGTACCCAGGGAGTAAACTCATTTCCCGAACGATTTTTTAAATTAATTTTCTCCACTAAAACGCATGAGACTTGTAGTTTTCAGAAATGTTTTCATTTTTGATGAGACGTTTAATGAAAGTTGTTTAATCGCCGGCAAACAAAAACCCGCGATTTCCCGTAAATCCCGGGCTTGGCCCGTATAGTCGAATGTATACAAAGAAAGTACCCTGTGAGTAAACTCATTTCCGAAACGATTTTTTCAATTATCTTTTCACCACTAAAACGCATGAGACTTGCAGTTTTCAAAAATGTTTTCATTTTTGATGAGACGCTTAATGAAACAGGTTTAATCGCTGGCAAACGAAAACCCGCGATTTCCCGTAAATCCCGGGCTTGGCCCGTATAGTCGAATGTATAGAAAGAAAGTACCCTGTGAGTAAACTCATTTCCAGAACGATTTTTTAATTTATTTTTTCAACACTAAAACGCATGAGACTTGTAGTTTTCAAAAATGTTTTCATTTTTGATGAGACGCTGAATAAAAGAAGTTTAATTGCCGGCAAACGAAAACCCGCGATTTCCCGTAAATCCCGGACTCGGCCCGTATAGTCAAAAGTATACAAAGAAAGTACCCAGGGAGTAAACTCATTTCCGGAACGATTTTTTAAGTTATTTTTTCACCACTAAAACGCATGAGACTTGTAGTTTTCAGAAATGTTTTCATTTTTGATGAGACGCTTAATGAAAGAGGTTAAATCGCCGGCAAACGAAAACCCGAGATTTCCCGTAAATCCCGGGCTTGGCCCGTATAGTCAAAAGTATACAAAGATAGTACCCAGGGAGTAAACTCATTTCCCGAACGATTTTTTAATTTATTTTTTCACCACTAAAACGCATGAGACTTGTAGTTTTTAAAAATGTTTTCATTTTTGATGAGACGCTTAATGAAAGAGGTTTAATCGCCGGCAAACGAAAACCCGAGATTTCCCGTAAATCCCGGACTCGGCCCGTATAGTCAAAAGTATACAAAGAAAGTACCCAGGGAGTAAACTAATTTCCCAAACGATTTTTTGAATTATTACTTCACCACTAAAGCCCATGAGACTTGTAGTTTTTAAAAATGTTTTCATTTTTGATGAGACGCTGAATAAAAGAAGTTTAATCGCCGGCAAACGAAAATCCGCGATTTCCCGTAAATCACGGACTCGGCCCGTATAGTCAAAAGTATACAAAGAAAGTACCCAGGGAGTAAACTCATTTCCGGAACGATTTTTTAATTTATTTTTTCAACACTAAAACGCATGAGACTTGTAGTTTTTAAAAATGTTTTCATTTTTGATGAGACGCTGAATAAAAGAAGTTTAATCGCCGGCAAACGAAAATCCGCGATTTCCCGTAAATCCCGGACTCGGCCCGTATAGTCAAAAGTATACAAAGAAAGTACCCAGGGAGTAAACTCATTTCCGGAACGATTTTTTAAGTTATTTTTTCACCACTAAAACGCATGAGACTTGTAGTTTTCAGAAATGTTTTCATTTTTGATGAGACGCCTAATGAAAGTGGTTTAATCGCCGGCAAACGAAAACCCGCGATTTCCCGTAAATCCCGGGCTTGGCCCGTATAGTCGAATGTATACAAAGAAAGTACCCTGTGAGTAAACTCATTTTCAGAACGATTTTTTAATTTATTTTTTCAACACTAAAACGCATGAGACTTGTAGTTTTCAAAAATGTTTTCATTTTTGATGAGACGCTGAATAAAAGAAATTTAATCGCCGGCAAACAAAAACCTGCGATTTCCCGTAAATCCCGGACTCGGCCCGTATAGTCAAAAGTATACAAAGAAAGTACCCAGGGAGTAAACTAATTTCCCAAACGATTTTTTGAATTATTATTTCACCACTAAAGCCCATGAGACTTGTAGTTTTTAAAAATGTTTTCATTTTTGATGAGACGCTGAATAAAAGAGGTTTAATCGCCGGCAAACAAAAACCCGCGATTTCCCGTAAATCCCGGACTCGGCCCGTATAGTCAAAAGTATACAAAGAAAGTACCCAGGGAGTAAACTCATTTCCGGAACGATTTTTTAAGTTATTTTTTCACCACTAAAACGCATGAGACTTGTAGTTTTCAGAAATGTTTTCATTTTTGATGAGACGCTTAATGAAAGAGGTTTAATCGCCGGCAAACGAAAACCCGAGATTTCCCGTAAATCCCGGGCTTGGCCCGTATAGTCAAAAGTATACAAAGATAGTACCCAGGGAGTAAACTCATTTCCCGAACGATTTTTTAATTTATTTTTTCACCACTAAAACGCATGAGACTTGTAATTTTCAAAAATGTTTTCATTTTTGATGAGACGCTGAATAAAAGAAGTTTAATAGCCGGCAAACGAAAACCTGCGATTTCCCGTAAATCCCGGACTCGGCCCGTATAGTCAAAAGTATACAAAGAAAGTACCCGGGGTGTAAACTCATTTCCCGAACGATTTTTTAAATAATTATTTCACCACTAAAGCCTATGAGACTTGTAGTTTTTAAAAATGTTTTCATTTTTGATGAGACGCTGAATAAAAGAAGTTTAATTGCCGGCAAACGAAAATCCGCGACTTCCCGTAAATCCCGAACTCGGCCCGTATAGTCAAAAGTATACAAAGAAAGTACCCAGGGAGTAAACTCATTTCCCGAACGATTTTTTAAATTAATTTTCTCCACTAAAACGCATGAGACTTGTAGTTTTCAGAAATGTTTTCATTTTTGATGAGACGTTTAATGAAAGTTGTTTAATCGCCGGCAAACAAAAACCCGCGATTTCCCGTAAATCCCGGGCTTGGCCCGTATAGTCGAATGTATACAAAGAAAGTACCCTGTGAGTAAACTCATTTCCGAAACGATTTTTTCAATTATCTTTTCACCACTAAAACGCATGAGACTTGCAGTTTTCAAAAATGTTTTCATTTTTGATGAGACGCTTAATGAAACAGGTTTAATCGCTGGCAAACTAAAACCCGAGATTTCCCGTAAATCCCGGGCTTGGCCCGTATAGTCAAAAGTATACAGAGATAGTACCCAGGGAGTAAACTCATTTCCCGAACGATTTTATAATTTATTTTTTCACTACTAAAACGCATGAGACTTGTAGTTTTCAAAAATGTTTTCATTTTTGATGAGACGCTGAATAAAAGAAGTTTAATTGCCGGCAAACGAAAATCCGCGACTTCCCGTAAATCCCGAACTCGGCCCGTATAGTCAAAAGTATACAAAGAAAGTACCCAGGGAGTAAACTCATTTCCCGAACGATTTTTTAAATTAATTTTCTCCACTAAAACGCATGAGACTTGTAGTTTTCAGAAATGTTTTCATTTTTGATGAGACGTTTAATGAAAGTTGTTTAATCGCCGGCAAACAAAAACCCGCGATTTCCCGTAAATCCCGGGCTTGGCCCGTATAGTCGAATGTATACAAAGAAAGTACCCTGTGAGTAAACTCATTTCCGAAACGATTTTTTCAATTATCTTTTCACCACAAAAACGCATGAGACTTGCAGTTTTCAAAAATGTTTTCATTTTTGATGAGACGCTTAATGAAACAGGTTTAATCGCTGGCAAACGAAAACCCGCGATTTCCCGTAAATCCCGGGCTTGGCCCGTATAGTCGAATGTATAGAAAGAAAGTACCCTGTGAGTAAACTCATTTCCAGAACGATTTTTTAATTTATTTTTTCAACACTAAAACGCATGAGACTTGTAGTTTTCAAAAATGTTTTCATTTTTGATGAGACGCTGAATAAAAGAAGTTTAATTGCCGGCAAACGAAAACCCGCGATTTCCCGTAAATCCAGGACTCGGCCCGTATAGTCAAAAGTATACAAAGAAAGTACCCAGGGAGTAAACTCATTTCCGGAACGATTTTTTAAGTTATTTTTTCACCACTAAAACGCATGAGACTTGTAGTTTTCAGAAATGTTTTCATTTTTGATGAGACGCTTAATGAAAGAGGTTAAATCGCCGGCAAACGAAAACCCGAGATTTCCCGTAAATCCCGGGCTTGGCCCGTATAGTCAAAAGTATACAAAGATAGTACCCAGGGAGTAAACTCATTTCCCGAACGATTTTTTAATTTATTTTTTCACCACTAAAACGCATGAGACTTGTAGTTTTTAAAAATGTTTTCATTTTTGATGAGACGCTTAATGAAAGAGGTTTAATCGCCGGCAAACGAAAACCCGAGATTTCCCGTAAATCCCGGACTCGGCCCGTATAGTCAAAAGTATACAAAGAAAGTACCCAGGGAGTAAACTAATTTCCCAAACGATTTTTTGAATTATTACTTCACCACTAAAGCCCATGAGACTTGTAGTTTTTAAAAATGTTTTCATTTTTGATGAGACGCTGAATAAAAGAAGTTTAATCGCCGGCAAACGAAAATCCGCGATTTCCCGTAAATCCCGGACTCGGCCCGTATAGTCAAAAGTATACAAAGAAAGTACCCAGGGAGTAAACTTATTTCCGGAACGATTTTTTAAGTTATTTTTTCACCACTAAAACGCATGAGACTTGTAGTTTTCAGAAATGTTTTCATTTTTGATGAGACGCCTAATGAAAGTGGTTTAATCGCCGGCAAACGAAAACCCGCGATTTCCCGTAAATCCCGGGCTTGGCCCGTATAGTCGAATGTATACAAAGAAAGTACCCTGTGAGTAAACTCATTTCCAGAACGATTTTTTAATTTATTTTTTCAACACTAAAACGCATGAGACTTGTAGTTTTCAAAAATGTTTTCATTTTTGATGAGGCGCTTAATGAAAGAGGTTTAATCGCCGGCAAACGAAAACCCGAGATTTCCCGTAAATCCCGGGCTTGGCCCGTATAGTCAAAAGTATACAAAGATAGAACCCAGGGAGTAAACTCATTTCCCGAACGATTTTTTAATTTATTTTTTCACCACTAAAACGCATGAGACTTGTAGTTTTCAAAAATGTTTTCATTTTTGATGAGACGATGAATAAAAGAAATTTAATCGCCGGCAAACGAAAACCTGCGATTTCCCGTAAATCCTGGACTCGGCCCGTATAGTCAAAAGTATACAAAGAAAGTACCCAGGGAGTAAACTAATTTCCCAAACGATTTTTTGAATTATTATTTCACCACTAAAGCCCATGAGACTTGTAGTTTTTAAAAATGTTTTCATTTTTGATGAGACGCTGAATAAAAGAAGTTTAATCGCCGGCAAACGAAAACCCGCGATTTCCCGTAAATCCCGGACTCGGCCCGTATAGTCAAAAGTATACAAAGAAAGTACCCAGGGAGTAAACTCATTTCCGGAACGATTTTTTAAGTTATTTTTTCACCACTAAAACGCATGAGACTTGTAGTTTTCAGAAATGTTTTCATTTTTGATGAGACGCTTAATGAAAGAAGTTTAATCGCCGGCAAACGAAAACCCGAGATTTCCCGTAAATCCCGGGCTTGGCCCGTATAGTCAAAAGTATACAAAGATAGTACCCAGGGTGTAAACTCATTTCCCGAACGATTTTTTAATTTATTTTTTCACCACTAAAACGCATGAGACTTGTAGTTTTCAAAAATGTTTTCATTTTTGATGAGACGCTGAATAAAAGAAGTTTAATAGCCGGCAAACGAAAACCTGCGATTTCCCGTAAATCCCGGACTCGGCCCGTATAGTCAAAAGTATACAAAGAAAGTACCCGGGGTGTAAACTCATTTCCCGAACGATTTTTTAAATTATTATTTCACCACTAAAGCCTATGAGACTTGTAGTTTTTAAAAATGTTTTCATTTTTGATGGGACGCTGAATAAAAGAAGTTTAATTGCCGGCAAACGAAAATCCGCGACTTCCCGTAAATCCCGAACTCGGCCCGTATAGTCAAAAGTATACAAAGAAAGTACCCAGGGAGTAAACTCATTTCCCGAACGATTTTTTAAATTAATTTTCTCCACTAAAGCCTATGAGACTTGTAGTTTTCAAAAATGTTTTCATTTTTGATGAGACGCTGAATAAAAGAAGTTTAATAACTGGCAAACGAAAACCTGCGATTTCCCGTAAATCCCGGACTCGGCCCGTATAGTCAAAAGTATACAAAGAAAGTACCCGGGGTGTAAACTCATTTCCCGAACGATTTTTTAAATTAATTTTCACCACTAAAACGCATGAGACTTGTAGTTTTCAGAAATGTTTTCATTTTTGATGAGACGCTTAATGAAAGTTGTTTAATCGCCGGTAAACAAAAACCCGCGATTTCCCGTAAATCCCGGGCTTGGCCCGTATAGTCGAATGTATACAAAGAAAGTACCCTGCGAGTAAACTCATTTCCGAAACGATTTTTTCAATTATCTTTTCACCACTAAAACGCATGAGACTTGTAGTTTTCTAAAATGTTTTTATTTTTGATGAGACGCTTAATGAAACAGGTTTAATCGCCGGCAAACGAAAACCCGCGATTTCCCGTAAATCCCGGTCTTGGCCCGTATAGTCGAATGTATACAAAGAAAGTACCCTGTGAGTAAACTCATTTCCAAAACGATTTTTTAATTTATTTTTTCAACACTAAAACGCATGAGACTTGTAGTTTTCAAAAATGTTTTCATTTTTGATGAGACGCTTAATGAAAGAGGTTTAATCGCCGGCAAACAAAAACCCGAGATTTCCCGTAAATCCCGGGCTTGGCCCGTATAGTCAAAAGTATACAAAGATAGTACCCAGGGAGTAAACTCATTTCCCGAACGATTTTTTAATTTATTTTTTCACCACTAAAACGCATGAGACTTGTAGTTTTCAAAAATGTTTTCATTTTTGATAAGACGCTGAATAAAAGAAATTTAATCACCGGCAAACGAAAACCTGCGATTTCCCGTAAATCCCGGACTCGGCCCGTATAGTCAAAAGTATACAAAGAAAGTACCCAGGAAGTAAACTCATTTCCCGAACGATTTTTTGAATTATTATTTCACCACTAAAGTCCATGAGACTTGTAGTTTTTAAAAATGTTTTCATTTTTGATGAGACGCTGAATAAAAGAATTTTAATTGCCGGCAAACGAAAACCCGCGACTTCCCGTAAATCCCGGACTCGGCCCGTATAGTCAAAAGTATACAAAGAAAGTACCCAGGGAGTAAACTCATTTCCGGAACGATTTTTTAAGTTATTTTTTCACCACTAAAACGCATGAGACTTGTAGTTTTCAGAAATGTTTTCATTTTTGATGAGACGCTTAATGAAAGAGGTTTAATCGCCGGCAAACGAAAACCCGAGATTTCCCTTAAATCCCGGGCTTGGCCCGTATAGTCAAAAGTATACAAAGATAGTACCCAGGGAGTAAACTCATTTCCCGAACGATTTTTTAATTTATTTTTTCACCACTAAAACGCATAAGACTTGTAGTTTTCAAAAATGTTTTCATTTTCGATGAGACGCTGAATAAAAGAAGTTTAATAGCCGGCAAACGAAAACCTGCGATTTCCCGTAAATCCCGGACTCGGCCCGTATAGTCAAAAGTATACAAAGAAAGTACCCGGGGTGTAAACTCATTTCCCGAACGATTTTTTAAATTATTATTTCACCACTAAAGCCTATGAGACTTGTAGTTTTTAAAAATGTTTTCATTTTTGATGAGACGCTGAATAAAAGAAGTTTAATTGCCGGCAAACGAAAATCCGCGACTTCCCGTAAATCCCGAACTCGGCCCGTATAGTCAAAAGTATACAAAGAAAGTACCCAGGGAGTAAACTCATTTCCCGAACGATTTTTTAAATTAATTTTCTCCACTAAAACGCATGAGACTTGTAGTTTTCAGAAATGTTTTCATTTTTGATGAGACGTTTAATAAAAGTTGTTTAATCGCCGGCAAACAAAAACCCGCGATTTCCCGTAAATCCCGGGCTTGGCCCGTATAGTCGAATGTATACAAAGAAAGTACCCTGTGAGTAAACTCATTTCCGAAACGATTTTTTCAATTATCTTTTCACCACTAAAACGCAAGAGACTTGCAGTTTTCAAAAATGTTTTCATTTTTGATGAGACGCTTAATGAAACAGGTTTAATCGCTGGCAAACGAAAACCCGAGATTTCCCGTAAATCCCGGGCTTGGCCCGTATAGTCAAAAGTATACAAAGATAGTACCCAGGGAGTAAACTCATTTCCCGAACGAATTTTTAAATTAATTTTCTCCACTAAAACGCATGAGACTTGTAGTTTTCAGAAATGTTTTCATTTTTGATGAGACGTTTAATGAAAGTTGTTTAATCGCCGGCAAACAAAAACCCGCGATTTCCCGTAAATCCCGGGTTTGGCCCGTATAGTCGAATGTATACAAAGAAAGTACCCTGTGAGTAAACTCATTTCCGAAACGATTTTTTCAATTATCTTTTCACCACTAAAACGCATGAGACTTGCAGTTTTCAAAAATGTTTTCATTTTTGATGAGACGCTTAATGAAACAGGTTTAATCGCTGGCAAACGAAAACCCGCGATTTCCCGTAAATCCCGGGCTTGGCCCGTATAGTCGAATGTATACAAAGAAAGTACCCTGTGAGTAAACTCATTTCCAGAACGATTTTTTAATTTATTTTTTCAACACTAAAACGCATGAGACTTGTAGTTTTCAAAAATGTTTTCATTTTTGATGAGACGCTGAATAAAAGAAGTTTAATTGCCGGCAAACGAAAACCCGCGATTTCCCGTAAATCCAGGACTCGGCCCGTATAGTCAAAAGTATACAAAGAAAGTACCCAGGGAGTAAACTCATTTCCGGAACGATTTTTTAAGTTATTTTTTCACCACTAAAACGCATGAGACTTGTAGTTTTCAGAAATGTTTTCATTTTTGATGAGACGCTTAATGAAAGAGGTTTAATCGCCGGCAAACGAAAACCCGAGATTTCCCGTAAATCCCGGGCTTGGCCCGTATAGTCAAAAGTATACAAAGATAATACCCAGGGAGTAAACTCATTTCCCGAACGATTTTTTAATTTATTTTTTCACCACTAAAACGCATGAGACTTGTAGTTTTCAAAAATGTTTTCATTTTTGATGAGACGCTGAATAAAAGAAGTTTAATAGCCGGCAAACGAAAACCTGCGATTTCCCGTAAATCCCGGACTCGGCCCGTATAGTCAAAAGTATACAAAGAAAGTACCCGGGGTGTAAACTCATTTCCCGAACGATTTTTTAAATTATTATTTCACCACTAAAGCCCATGAGACTTGTAGTTTTTAAAAATGTTTTCATTTTTGATGAGACGCTGAATAAAAGAAGTTTAATTGCCGGCAAACGAAAATCCGCGACTTCCCGTAAATCCCGAACTCGGCCCGTATAGTCAAAAGTATACAAAGAAAGTACCCAGGGAGTAAACTCATTTCCCGAACGATTTTTTAAATTAATTTTCTCCACTAAAACGCATGAGACTTGTAGTTTTCAGAAATGTTTTCATTTTTGATGAGACGTTTAATGAAAGTTGTTTAATCGCCGGCAAACAAAAACCCGCGATTTCCCGTAAATCCCGGGCTTGGCCCGTATAGTCGAATGTATACAAAGAAAGTACCCTGTGAGTAAACTCATTTCTGAAACGATTTTTTCAATTATCTTTTCACCACTAAAACGCATGAGACTTGCAGTTTTCAAAAATGTTTTCATTTTTGATGAGACGCTTAATGAAACAGGTTTAATCGCTGGCAAACGAAAACCCGAGATTTCCCGTTAATCCCGGGCTTGGCCCGTATAGTCAAAAGTATACAAAGATAGTACCCAGGGAGTAAACTCATTTCCCGAACGATTTTTTAATTTATTTTTTCACCACTAAAACGCATGAGACTTGTAGTTTTTAAAAATGTTTTCATTTTTGATGAGACGCTGAATAAAAGAAGTTTAATAGCCGGCAAACAAAAACCTGCGATTTCCCGTAAATCCCGGACTCGGCCCGTATAGTCAAAAGTATACAAAGAAAGTACCCGGGGTGTAAACTCATTTCCCGAACGATTTTTTAAATTATTATTTCACCACTAAAGCCCATGAGACTTGTAGTTTTTAAAAATGTTTTCATTTTTGATGAGACGCTGAATAAAAGAAGTTTAATTGCCGGCAAACGAAAATCCGCGACTTTCCGTAAATCCCGAACTCGGCCCGTATAGTCAAAAGTATACAAAGAAAGTACCCAGGGAGTAAACTCATTTCCCGAACGATTTTTTAAATTAATTTTCTCCACTAAAACGCATGAGACTTGTAGTTTTCAGAAATGTTTTCATTTTTGATGAGATGTTTAATGAAAGTTGTTTAATCGCCGGCAAACAAAAACCCGCGATTTCCCGTAAATCCCGGGCTTGGCCCGTATAGTCGAATGTATACAAAGAAAGTACCCTGTGAGTAAACTCATTTCCGAAACGATTTTTTCAATTATCTTTTCACCACTAAAACGCATGAGACTTGCAGTTTTCAAAAATGTTTTCATTTTTGATGAGACGCTTAATGAAACAGGTTTAATCGCTGGCAAACGAAAACCCGCGATTTCCCGTAAATCCCGGGCTTGGCCCGTATAGTCGAATGTATACAAAGAAAGTACCCTGTGAGTAAACCCATTTCCAGAACGATTTTTTAATTTATTTTTTCAACACTAAAACGCATGAGACTTGTAGTTTTCAAAAATGTTTTCATTTTTGATGAGACGGTTAATGAAAGAGGTTTAATCGCCGGCAAACGAAAACCCGAGATTTCCCGTAAATCCCGGGCTTGGCCCGTATAGTCAAAAGTATACAAAGATAGTACCCAGGGAGTAAACTCATTTCTGGAACGATTTTTTAATTTATTTTTTCACCACTAAAACGCATGAGACTTGTAGTTTTTAAAAATGTTTTCATTTTTGATGAGACGCTTAATGAAAGAGGTTTAATCGCCGGCAAACGAAAACCCGAGATTTCCCGTAAATCCCGGACTCGGCCCGTATAGTCAAAAGTATACAAAGAAAGTACCCAGGGAGTAAACTAATTTCCCAAACGATTTTTTGAATTATTATTTCACCACTAAAGCCCATGAGACTTGTAGTTTTTAAAAATGTTTTCATTTTTGATGAGACGCTGAATAAAAGAAGTTTAATCGCCGGCAAACGAAAACCCGCGATTTCCCGTAAATCCCGGACTCGGCCCGTATAGTCAAAAGTATACAAAGAAAGTACCCAGGGAGTAAACTCATTTCCGGAACGATTTTTTAAGTTATTTTTTCACCACTAAAACGCATGAGACTTGTAGTTTTCAAAATTGTTTTCATTTTTGATGAGACGCTGAATAAAAGAAATTTAATCGCCGGCAAACGAAAACCTGCGATTTCCCGTAAATCTCGGACTCGGCCCGTATAGTCAAAAGTATACAAAGAAAGTACCCAGGGAGTAAACTAATTTCCCAAACGATTTTTTGAATTATTATTTCACCACTAAAGCCCATGAGACTTGTAGTTTTTAAAAATGTTTTCATTTTTGATGAGACGCTGAATAAAAGAAGTTTAATCGCCGGCAAACGAAAACCCGCGATTTCCCGTAAATCCCGGACTCGGCCCGTATAGTCAAAAGTATACAAAGAAAGTACCCAGGGAGTAAACTCATTTCCGGAACGATTTTTTAAGTTACTTTTTCACCACTAAAACGCATGAGACTTGTAGTTTTCAGAAATGTTTTCATTTTTGATGAGACGCTTAATGAAAGAGGTTTAATCGCCGGCAAACGAAAACCCGAGATTTCCCGTAAATCCCGGGTTTGGCCCGTATAGTCAAAAGTATACAAAGATAGTACCCAGGGAGTAAACTCATTTCCCGAACAATTTTTTAATTTATTTTTTCACCACTAAAACGCATGAGACTTGTAGTCTTCAAAAATGTTTTCATTTTTGATGAGACGCTGAATAAAAGAAGTTTAATTGCCGGCAAACGAAAATCCGCGACTTCCCGTATATCCCGAACTCGGCCCGTATAGTCAAAAGTATACAAAGAAAGTACCCAGGGAGTAAACTCATTTCCCGAACGATTTTTTAAATTAATTTTCTCCACTAAAACACATGAGACTTGTAGTTTTCAGAAATGTTTTCATTTTTGATGAGACGTTTAATGAAAGTTGTTTAATCGCCGGCAAACAAAAACCCGCGATTTTCCGTAAATCCCGGGCTTGGCCCGTATAGTCGAATGTATACAAAGAAAGTACCCTGTGAGTAAACTCATTTCCGAAACGATTTTTTCAATTATCATTTCACCACTAAAACGCATGAGACTTGTAGTTTTCAAAAATGTTTTCATTTTTGATGAGACGCTTAATGAAATTTCCCGAACGATTTTTTAATTTATTTTTTCACCACTAAAACGCATGAGAATTGTAGTTTTTAAAAATGTTTTCATTTTTGATGAGACGCTTAATGAAAGAGGTTTAATCGCCGGCAAACGAAAACCCGAGATTTCCCGTAAATCCCGGACTCGGCCCGTATAGTCAAAAGTATACAAAGAAAGTACCCAGGGAGTAAACTAATTTCTTAAACGATTTTTTGAATTATTATTTCACCACTAAAGCCCATGAGTCTTGTAGTTTTTAAAAATGTTTTCATTTTTGATGAGACGCTGAATAAAAGAAGTTTAATCGCCGGCAAACGAAAAACCGCGATTTCCCGTAAATCCCGGACTCGGCCCGTATAGTCAAAAGTATACAAAGATAGTACCCAGGGAGTAAACTCATTTCTGGAACGATTTTTTAATTTATTTTTTCACCACTAAAACGCATGAGACTTGTAGTTTTTAAAAATGTTTTCATTTTTGATGAGACGCTTAATGAAAGAGGTTTAATCGCCGGCAAACGAAAACCCGCGATTTCCCGTAAATCCCGGGCTTGGCCCGTATAGTCGAATGTATACAAAGAAAGTACCCTGTGAGTAAACTCATTTCCAGAACGATTTTTTAATTTATTTTTTCAACACTAAAACGCATGAGACTTGTAGTTTTTAAAAATGTTTTCATTTTTGATGAGACGCTGAATAAAAGAAGTTTAATCGCCGGCAAACGAAAACCCGCGATTTCCCGTAAATCCCGGACTCGGCCCGTATAGTCAAAAGTATACAAAGAAAGTACCCAGGGAGTAAACTCATTTCCGGAACGATTTTTTAAGTTATTTTTTCACCACTAAAACGCATGAGACTTGTAGTTTTCAAAATTGTTTTCATTTTTGATGAGACGCTGAATAAAAGAAATTTAATCGCCGGCAAACGAAAACCTGCGATTTCCCGTAAATCTCGGACTCGGCCCGTATAGTCAAAAGTATACAAAGAAAGTACCCAGGGAGTAAACTAATTTCCCAAACGATTTTTTGAATTATTATTTCACCACTAAAGCCCATGAGACTTGTAGTTTTTAAAAATGTTTTCATTTTTGATGAGACGCTGAATAAAAGAAGTTTAATCGCCGGCAAACGAAAACCCGCGATTTCCCGTAAATCCCGGACTCGGCCCGTATAGTCAAAAGTATACAAAGAAAGTACCCAGGGAGTAAACTCATTTCCGGAACGATTTTTTAAGTTACTTTTTCACCACTAAAACGCATGAGACTTGTAGTTTTCAGAAATGTTTTCATTTTTGATGAGACGCTTAATGAAAGAGGTTTAATCGCCGGCAAACGAAAACCCGAGATTTCCCGTAAATCCTGGGCTTGGCCCGTATAGTCAAAAGTATACAAAGATAGTACCCAGGGAGTAAACTCATTTCCCGAACGATTTTTTAATTTATTTTCTCACCACTAAAACGCATGAGACTTGTAGTTTTCAAAAATGTTTTCATTTTTGATGAGACGCTGAATAAAAGAAGTTTAATTGCCGGCAAACGAAAATCCGCGACTTCCCGTAAATCCCGAACTCGGCCCGTATAGTCAAAAGTATACAAAGAAAGTACCCAGGGAGTAAACTCATTTCCCGAACGATTTTTTAAATTAATTTTCTCCACTAAAACGCATGAGACTTGTAGTTTTCAGAAATGTTTTCATTTTTGATGAGACGTTTAATGAAAGTTGTTTAATCGCCGGCAAACAAAAACCCGCGATTTCCCGTAAATCCCGGGCTTGGCCCGTATAGTCGAATGTATACAAAGAAAGTACCCTGTGAGTAAACTCATTTCCGAAACGATTTTTTCAATTATCTTTTCACCACTAAAACGCATGAGACTTGTAGTTTTCAAAAATGTTTTCATTTTTGATGAGACGCTTAATGAAGGAGGTTTAATCGCCGGCAAACGAAAACCCGAGATTTCCCGTAAATCCTGGGCTTGGCCCGTATAGTCAAAAGTATACAAAGATAGTACCCAGGGAGTAAACTCATTTCCCGAACGATTTTTTAATTTATTTTCTCACCACTAAAACGCATGAGACTTGTAGTTTTCAAAAATGTTTTCATTTTTGATGAGACGCTGAATAAAAGAAGTTTAATTGCCGGCAAACGAAAATCCGCGACTTCCCGTAAATCCCGAACTCGGCCCGTATAGTCAAAAGTATACAAAGAAAGTACCCAGGGAGTAAACTCATTTCCCGAACGATTTTTTAAATTAATTTTCTCCACTAAAACGCATGAGACTTGTAGTTTTCAGAAATGTTTTCATTTTTGATGAGACGTTTAATGAAAGTTGTTTAATCGCCGGCAAACAAAAACCCGCGATTTCCCGTAAATCCCGGGCTTGGCCCGTATAGTCGAATGTATACAAAGAAAGTACCCTGTGAGTAAACTCATTTCCGAACCGATTTTTTCAATTATCTTTTCACCACTAAAACGCATGAGACTTGTAGTTTTCAAAAATGTTTTCATTTTTGATGAGACGCTTAATGAAAGAGGTTTAATCGCCGGCAAACGAAAACCCGAGATTTCCCGTAAATCCTGGGCTTGGCCCGTATATTCAAAAGTTTACAAAGATAGTACCCAGGGAGTAAACTCATTTCCCGAACGATTTTTTAATTTATTTTTTCACCACTAAAACGCATGAGAATTGTAGTTTTTAAAAATGTTTTCATTTTTGATGAGACGCTTAATGAAAGAGGTTTAATCGCCGGCAAACGAAAACCCGAGATTTCCCGTAAATCCCGGACTCGGCCCGTATAGTCAAAAGTATACAAAGAAAGTACCCAGGGAGTAAACTAATTTCTTAAACGATTTTTTGAATTATTATTTCACCACTAAAGCCCATGAGTCTTGTAGTTTTTAAAAATGTTTTCATTTTTGATGAGACGCTGAATAAAAGAAGTTTAATCGCCGGCAAACGAAAACCCGCGATTTCCCGTAAATCCCGGACTCGGCCCGTATAGTCAAAAGTATACAAAGAAAGTACCCAGGGAGTAAACTCATTTCCGTAACGATTTTTCAAGTTATTTTTTCACCACTAAAACGCATGAGATTTGTAGTTTTCAGAAATGTTTTCATTTTTGATGAGACGCCTAATGAAAGTGGTTTAATCGCCGGCAAACGAAAACCCGCGATTTCCCGTAAATCCCGGGCTTGGCCCGTATAGTCGAATGTATACAAAGAAAGTACCCTGTGAGTAAACTCATTTCCAGAACGATTTTTTAATTTATTTTTTCAACACTAAAACGCATGAGACTTGTAGTTTTCAAAAATGTTTTCATTTTTGATGAGACGTTTAATGAAAGTTGTTTAATCGCCGGCAAACAAAAACCCGCGATTTCCCGTAAATCCCGGGCTTGGCCCGTATAGTCGAATGTATACAAAGAAAGTACCCTGTGAGTAAACTCATTTCCGAACCGATTTTTTCAATTATCTTTTCACCACTAAAACGCATGAGACTTGTAGTTTTCAAAAATGTTTTCATTTTTGATGAGACGCTTAATGAAAGAGGTTTAATCGCCGGCAAACGAAAACCCGAGATTTCCCGTAAATCCTGGGCTTGGCCCGTATATTCAAAAGTTTACAAAGATAGTACCCAGGGAGTAAACTCATTTCCCGAACGATTTTTTAATTTATTTTTTCACCACTAAAACGCATGAGAATTGTAGTTTTTAAAAATGTTTTCATTTTTGATGAGACGCTTAATGAAAGAGGTTTAATCGCCGGCAAACGAAAACCCGAGATTTCCCGTAAATCCCGGACTCGGCCCGTATAGTCAAAAGTATACAAAGAAAGTACCCAGGGAGTAAACTAATTTCTTAAACGATTTTTTGAATTATTTTTTCACCACTAAAGCCCATGAGTCTTGTAGTTTTTAAAAATGTTTTCATTTTTGATGAGACGCTGAATAAAAGAAGTTTAATCGCCGGCAAACGAAAACCCGCGATTTCCCGTAAATCCCGGACTCGGCCCGTATAGTCAAAAGTATACAAAGAAAGTACCCAGGGAGTAAACTCATTTCCGTAACGATTTTTCAAGTTATTTTTTCACCACTAAAACGCATGAGATTTGTAGTTTTCAGAAATGTTTTCATTTTTGATGAGACGCCTAATGAAAGTGGTTTAATCGCCGGCAAACGAAAACCCGCGATTTCCCGTAAATCCCGGGCTTGGCCCGTATAGTCGAATGTATACAAAGAAAGTACCCTGTGAGTAAACTCATTTCCAGAACGATTTTTTAATTTATTTTTTCAACACTAAAACGCATGAGACTTGTAGTTTTCAAAAATGTTTTCATTTTTGATGAGGCGCTTAATGAAAGAGGTTTAATCGCCGGCAAACGAAAACCCGAGATTTCCCGTAAATCCCGGGCTTGGCCCGTATAGTCAAAAGTATACAAAGATAGTACCCAGGGAGTAAACTCATTTCCCGAACAATTTTTTAATTTATTTTTTCACCACTAAAACGCATGAGACTTGTAGTTTTCAAAAATGTTTTCATTTTTGATGAGACGCTGAATAAAAGAAATTTAATCGCCGGCAAACGAAAACCTGCGATTTCCCGTAAATCCCGAACTCGGCCCGTATAGTCAAAAGTATACAAAGAAAGTACCCAGGGAGTAAACTCATTTCCCGAACGATTTTTTAAATTAATTTTCTCCACTAAAACGCATGAGACTTGTAGTTTTCAGAAATGTTTTCATTTTTGATGAGACGTTTAATGAAAGTTGTTTAATCGCCGGCAAACAAAAACCCGCGATTTCCCGTAAATCCCGGGCTTGGCCCGTATAGTCGAATGTATACAAAGAAAGTACCCTGTGAGTAAACTCATTTCCGAAACGATTTTTTCAATTATCTTTTCACCACTAAAACGCATGAGACTTGTAGTTTTCAAAAATGTTTTCATTTTTGATGAGACGCTTAATGAAAGAGGTTTAATCGCCGGCAAACGAAAACCCGAGATTTCCCGTAAATCCTGGGCTTGGCCCGTATATTCAAAAGTTAACAAAGATAGTACCCAGGGAGTAAACTCATTTCCCGAACGATTTTTTAATTTATTTTTTCACCACTAAAACGCATGAGAATTGTAGTTTTTAAAAATGTTTTCATTTTTGATGAGACGCTTAATGAAAGAGGTTTAATCGCCGGCAAACGAAAACCCGAGATTTCCCGTAAATCCCGGACTCGGCCCGTATAGTCAAAAGTATACAAAGAAAGTACCCAGGGAGTAAACTAATTTCTTAAACGATTTTTTGAATTATTATTTCACCACTAAAGCCCATGAGTCTTGTAGTTTTTAAAAATGTTTTCATTTTTGATGAGACGC
Source organism: Hydractinia symbiolongicarpus (assembly GCF_029227915.1). NCBI lineage: Eukaryota > Metazoa > Cnidaria > Hydrozoa > Anthoathecata > Hydractiniidae > Hydractinia > Hydractinia symbiolongicarpus. The sequence goes on along the minus strand of NC_079884.1, from coordinate 5,980,142 downwards.
TGAATAAAAGAAGTTTAATCGCCGGCAAACGAAAACCCGCGATTTCCCGTAAATCCCGGACTCGGCCCGTATAGTCAAAAGTATACAAAGAAAGTACCCAGGGAGTAAACTCATTTCCGTAACGATTTTTCAAGTTATTTTTTCACCACTAAAACGCATGAGACTTGTAGTTTTCAGAAATGTTTTCATTTTTGATGAGACGCCTAATGAAAGTGGTTTAATCGCCGGCAAACGAAAACCCGCGATTTCCCGTAAATCCCGGGCTTGGCCCGTATAGTCGAATGTATACAAAGAAAGTACCCTGTGAGTAAACTCATTTCCAGAACGATTTTTTAATTTATTTTTTCAACACTAAAACGCATGAGACTTGTAGTTTTCAAAAATGTTTTCATTTTTGATGAGGCGCTTAATGAAAGAGGTTTAATCGCCGGCAAACGAAAACCCGAGATTTCCCGTAAATCCCGGGCTTGGCCCGTATAGTCAAAAGTATACAAAGATAGTACCCAGGGAGTAAACTCATTTCCCGAACAATTTTTTAATTTATTTTTTCACCACTAAAACGCATGAGACTTGTAGTTTTCAAAAATGTTTTCATTTTTGATGAGACGCTGAATAAAAGAAATTTAATCGCCGGCAAACGAAAACCTGCGATTTCCCGTAAATCCCGGACTCGGCCCGTATAGTCAAAAGTATACAAAGAAAGTACCCAGGGAGTAAACTAATTTCCCAAACGATTTTTTGAATTATTATTTCACCACTAAAGCCCATGAGACTTGTAGTTTTTAAAAATGTTTTCATTTTTGATGAGACGCTGAATAAAAGAAGTTTAATCGCCGGCAAACGAAAACCCGCGATTTCCCGTAAATCCCGGACTCGGCCCGTATAGTCAAAAGTATACAAAGAAAGTACCCAGGGAGTAAACTCATTTCCGGAACGATTTTTTAAGTTATTTTTTCAGCACTAAAACGCATGAGACTTGTAGTTTTCAGAAATGTTTTCATTTTTGATGAGACGCTTAATGAAAGAGGTTTAATCGCCGGCAAACGAAAACCCGAGATTTCCCGTAAATCCCGGGCTTGGCCCGTATAGTCAAAAGTATACAAAGATAGTACCCAGGGAGTAAACTCATTTCCCGAACGATTTTTTAATTTATTTTTTCACCACTAAAACGCATGAGACTTGTAGTTTTCAAAAATGTTTTCATTTTTGATGAGACGCTGAATAAAAGAAGTTTAATAGCCGGCAAACGAAAACCTGCGATTTCCCGTAAATCCCGGACTCGGCCCGTATAGTCAAAAGTATACAAAGAAAGTACCCGGGGTGTAAACTCATTTCCCGAACGATTTTTTAAATTATTATTTCACCACTAAAGCCCATGAGACTTGTAGTTTTTAAAAATGTTTTCATTTTTGATGAGACGCTGAATAAAAGAAGTTTAATTGCCGGTAAACGAAAATCCGCGACTTCCCGTAAATCCCGAACTCGGCCCGTATAGTCAAAAGTATACAAAGAAAGTACCCAAGGAGTAAACTCATTTCCAAAACGATTTTTTAAATTATCTTTTCATCACTAAAACGCATGAGACTTGTAGTTTTCAGAAATGTTTTCATTTTTGATGAGACGTTTAATGAAAGTTGTTTAATCGCCGGCAAACAAAAACCCGCGATTTCCCGTAAATCCCGGGCTTGGCCCGTATAGTCGAATGTATACAAAGAAAGTACCCTGTGAGTAAACTCATTTCCGAAACGATTTTTTCAATTATCTTTTCACCACTAAAACGCATGAGACTTGCAGTTTTCAAAAATGTTTTCATTTTTGATGAGACGCTTAATGAAACAGGTTTAATCTCTGGCAAACGAAACCAGCGATTTCCCGTAAACCCCGGTCTCGGTCCGTATAATCAAAAGTATACAAAGAAAGTACCCTGTGAGTAAACTCATTTCCAGAACGATTTTTTAATTTATTTTTTCAACACTAAAACGCATGAGACTTGTAGTTTTCAAAAATGTTTTCATTTTTGATGAGACGCTTAATGAAAGAGGTTTAATCGCCGGCAAACGAAAACCCGAGATTTCCCGTAAATCCCGGGCTTGGCCCGTATAGTCAAAAGTATACAAAGATAGTACCCAGGGAGTAAACTCATTTCCCGAACGATTTTTTAATTTATTTTTTCACCACTAAAACGCATGAGACTTGTAGTTTTAAAAAATGTTTTCATTTTTGATGAGACGCTTAATGAAAGAGGTTTAATCGCCGGCAAACGAAAACCCGAGATTTCCCGTAAATCCCGGACTCGGCCCGTATAGTCAAAAGTATACAAAGAAAGTACCCAGGGAGTAAACTAATTTCCCAAACGATTTTTTGGATTATTTTTTCAGCACTAAAACGCATGAGACTTGTAGTTTTCAAAAATGTTTTCATTTTTGATGAGACGCTGAATAAAAGAAGTTTAATCGCCGGCAAACCAAAATCTGCGACTTCCCGTAAATCCCGAACTCGGCCCGTATAGTCAAAAGTATACAAAGAAAGTACCCAGGGAGAAAACTCATTTCCCGAACGATTTTTTAAATTAATTTTCTCCACTAAAACACATGAGACTTGTAGTTTTCAGAAATGTTTTCATTTTTGATGAGACGTTTAATGAAAGTTGTTTAATCGCCGGCAAACAAAAACCCGCGATTTCCCGTAAATCCCGGGCTTGGCCGGTATAGTCGAATGTATACAAAGAAAATACCCTGTGAGTAAACTCATTTCCGAAACGATTTTTTCAATTATCTTTTCACCACTAAACCGCATGAGACTTGCAGTTTTCAAAAATGTTTTCATTTTTGATGAGACGCTTAATGAAACAGGTTTAATCGCTGGCAAACGAAAACCCGCGATTTCCCGTAAATCCCGGGCTTGGCCCGTATAGTCGAATGTATACAAAGAAAGTACCCTGTGAGTAAACTCATTTCCCGAACGACTTTTTAAATTATTTTTTCACCACTAAAACGCATGAGACTTGTAGTTTTCAAAAATGTTTTCATTTTTGATGAGACGCTGAATGAAAGACGTTTAATCGCCGGCAAACGAAAACCTGCGATTTCCCGTAAATCCCAGACTCGGCCCGTATAGTCAAAAGTATACAAAGAAAGTATCCAAGGTGTAAACTCATTTCCCGAACGATTTTTTAAATTATTATTTCACCATTAAAGCCCATGAGACTTGTAGTTTTTAAAAATGTTTTCATTTTTGATGAGACGCTGAATAAAAGAAGTTTAATCGCCGGCAAACGAAAACCCGCGACTTCCCGTAAATCCCGGTCTCGGCCCGTATAGTCAAACGTATACAAAGAAAGCACCCAGGGAGTAAACTCATTTCCCGAACGATTTTTTAAATTATATCTTCACCACTAAAACGCATGAGACTTGTAGTTTTCAAAAATGTTTTCATTTTTGATGAGACGCTGAATGAAAGAAGTTTAATCGCCAGCAAACGAAAACCTGTGATTTTCCGTAAATCCCGGACTCGGCCCGTATAGTCAAAAGTATAATAAGAAAGTACCCAGGGTGTAAACTCATTTCCCGAACGATTTTTTAAATTATTACTTCACCACTAAAGCCCATGAGACTTGTAGTTTTTAAAAATGTTTTCATTTTTGATGCGACGCTGAATAAAAGAAGTTTAATCGCCGGCAAACGAAAACCCGCGATTTCCCGTAAACCCTGGACTCGGCCCGTATAATCAAAAGTATACAAAGAAAGTACCCAGGGAGTAAACTCATTTCCCGAACGATTTTTTAAATTACTTTTTCACCACTAAAACGCATGAGACTTGTAGTTTTCAAAAATGTTTTCATTTTTGATGAGACGCTGAATAAAAGACGTTTAATCGCCGGCAAACGAAAACCCGCCATTTTCCGTAAACCCCGGACTCGGCCCGCATAGTCAAAATATACAAAGAAAGTACCCAGGGAGTAAACTCATTTCCCGAACGATTTTTTAAATTATTTTTTCAGCACTAAAACGCATGAGACTTGTAGTTTTCAAGAATGTTTTCATTTTTGATGAGACGCTGAATAAAAGCAGTTTAATCGCCGGCAAACGAAAACCTGCGATTTCCCGTAAATCCCGGACTCGGTCCGTATAGTCAAAAGTATACAAAGAAAGTACCCAGGGAGTAAGCTCATTTCCAGAACGATTTTTTAAATTATTTTTTCACCACTAAAACGCATAAGACTTGTAGTTTTTAAAAATGTTTTCATTTTTGATGAGACGCTAAAAAAAAGAAGTTTAATCGCCGGCAAACGAAAACCCGCGATTTCTCGTAAATCCCGGGCTTGGCCGGTATAGTCGAATGTATACAAAGAAAGTACCCTGTGAGTAAACTCATTTCCAAAACGATTTTTTAAATTATCTTTTCACCACTAAAACGCATGAGACTTGTAGTTTTCAAAAATGTTTTCATTTTTGATGAGACGCTGAATAAAAGAAGTTTAATCGCCGGCAAACGAAAACCCGCTATTTCCCGTAAACCCCGGACTCGGTCCGTATAATCAAAAGTATACAAAGAAAGTACCCAGGGAGTAATCTCATTTCCCGAACGACTTTTTAAATTATTTTTTCACCACTAAAACGCATGAGACTTGTAGTTTTCAAAAATGTTTTCATTTTTGATGAGACGCTGAATGAAAGAAGTTTAATCGCCGGCAAACGAAAACCTGCGATTTACCGTAAATCCCGGACTCGGCCCGTATAGTCAAAAGTATACAAAGAAAGTATCCAAGGTGTAAACTCATTTCCCGAACGATTTTTTAAATTATTATTTCACCATTAAAGCCCATGAGACTTGTAGTTTTTAAAAATGTTTTCATTTTTGATGAGACGCTGAATAAAAGAAGTTTAATCGCCGGCAAACGAAAACCCGCGACTTCCCGTAAATCCCGGTCTCGGCCCGTATAGTCAAAAGTATACAAAGAAAGTACCCAGGGAGTAAACTCATTTCCCAAACGATTTTTTAAATTACTATTTCACCACTAAAGCCCATGAGACTTGTAGTTTTTAAAAATGTTTTCATTTTTGATGAGACGCTGAATAAAAGAAGTTTAATCGCAGGCAAACGAAAACCCGCAATTTCCCGTAAATCCCGTACTCGTCCCGTATAGTCAAAAGTATACAAAGAAAGTACCCAGGGAGTAAACTCATTTTCCAAACGATTTTTTAAATTACTATTTCACCACTAAAGCCCATGAGACTTGTAGTTTTTAAAAATGTTTTCATTTTTGATGAGACGCTGAATAAAAGCAGTTTAATCGCCGGCAAACGAAAACCTGCGAATTCCCTAAATCCCGGACTCGGCCCGTATAGTCAAAAGTATACAAAGAAAGTACCCAGGGAGTAAACTCATTTTCAGAACGATTTTTTAAATTATTTTTTCACCACTAAAACGCATAAGACTTGTAGTTTTTAAAAATGTTTTCATTTTTGATGAGACGCTGAATAAAAGAAGTTTAATCGCCGGCAAACGAAAACCCGCGATTTCCCGTATATCCCGCGCTTGGCCCGTATAGTCAAAAGTATTCAAAGAAAGTACCCAGGGAGTAAACTCATTTTCAGACCGATTTTTTAAATTATTTTTTCACCACTAAAACGCATAAGACTTGTAGTTTTTAAAAATGTTTTCATTTTTGATGAGACGCTGAATAAAAGAAGTTTAATCGCCGGCAAACGAAAATCCGCGATTTCCCGTAAATCCCGGACTCGTCCCGTATAGTCAAAAGTATACAAAGAAAGTACCCAGGGAGTAAACTCATTTTCCGAAGGATTTTTTAAATTATTTTTTCAGCACTAAAACGCATGAGACTTGTAGTTTTCAAGAATGTTTTCATTTTTGATGAGACGCTGAATAAAAGCAGTTTAATCGCCGGCAAACGAAAACCTGCGATTTCCCGTAAATCCCGGACTCGGTCCGTATAGTCAAAAGTATACAAAGAAAGTACCCAGGGAGTAAGCTCATTTCCAGAACGATTTTTTAAATTATTTTTTCACCACTAAAACGCATAAGACTTGTAGTTTTTAAAAATGTTTTCATTTTTGATGAGACGCTAAATAAAAGAAGTTTAATCGCCGGCAAACGAAAACCCGCGATTTCCCGTAAATCCCGGGCTTGGCCGGTATAGTCGAATGTATACAAAGAAAGTACCCTGTGAGTAAACTCATTTCCAAAACGATTTTTTAAATTATCTTTTCACCACTAAAACGCATGAGACTTGTAGTTTTCAAAAATGTTTTCATTTTTGATGAGACGCTGAATAAAAGAAGTTTAATCGCCGGCAAACGAAAACCCGCTATTTCCCGTAAACCCCGGACTCGGTCCGTATAATCAAAAGTATACAAAGAAAGTACCCAGGGAGTAATCTCATTTCCCGAACGACTTTTTAAATTATTTTTTCACCACTAAAACGCATGAGACTTGTAGTTTTCAAAAATTTTTTCATTTTTGATGAGACGCTGAATGAAAGAAGTTTAATAGCCGGCAAACGAAAACCTGCGATTTACCGTAAATCCCGGACTCGGCCCGTATAGTCAAAAGTATACAAAGAAAGTATCCAAGGTGTAAACTCATTTCCCGAACGATTTTTTAAATTATTATTTCACCATTAAAGCCCATGAGACTTGTAGTTTTCAAAAATGTTTTCATTTTTGATGAGACGCTGAATAAAAGAAGTTTAATCGCCGGCAAACGAAAACCCGCTATTTCCCGTAAACCCCGGACTCGGTCCGTATAATCAAAAGTATACAAAGAAAGTACCCAGGGAGTAATCTCATTTCCCGAACGACTTTTTAAATTATTTTTTCACCACTAAAACGCATGAGACTTGTAGTTTTCAAAAATGTTTTCATTTTTGATGAGACGCTGAATGAAAGAAGTTTAATCGCCGGCAAACGAAAACCTGCGATTTACCGTAAATCCCGGACTCGGCCCGTATAGTCAAAAGTATACAAAGAAAGTATCCAAGGTGTAAACTCATTTCCCGAACGATTTTTTAAATTATTATTTCACCATTAAAGCCCATGAGACTTGTAGTTTTTAAAAATGTTTTCATTTTTGATGAGACGCTGAATAAAAGAAGTTTAATCGCCGGCAAACGAAAACCCGCGACTTCCCGTAAATCCCGGTCTCGGCCCGTATAGTCAAAAGTATACAAAGAAAGTACCCAGGGAGTAAACTCATTTCCCAAACGATTTTTTAAATTACTATTTCACCACTAAAGCCCATGAGACTTGTAGTTTTTAAAAATGTTTTCATTTTTGATGAGACGCTGAATAAAAGAAGTTTAATCGCAGGCAAACGAAAACCCGCAATTTCCCGTAAATCCCGTACTCGTCCCGTATAGTCAAAAGTATACAAAGAAAGTACCCAGGGAGTAAACTCATTTTCCAAACGATTTTTTAAATTACTATTTCACCACTAAAGCCCATGACACTTGTAGTTTTTAAAAATGTTTTCATTTTTGATGAGACGCTGAATAAAAGCAGTTTAATCGCCGGCAAACGAAAACCTGCGAATTCCCTAAATTCCGGACTCGGCCCGTATAGTCAAAAGTATACAAAGAAAGTACCCAGGGAGTAAACTCATTTTCAGAACGATTTTTTAAATTATTTTTTCACCACTAAAACGCATAAGACTTGTAGTTTTTAAAAATGTTTTCATTTTTGATGAGACGCTGAATAAAAGAAGTTTAATCGCCGGCAAACGAAAACCCGCGATTTCCCGTATATCCCGCGCTTGGCCCGTATAGTCAAAAGTATACAAAGAAAGTACCCAGGGAGTAAACTCATTTTCAGAACGATTTTTTAAATTATTTTTTCACCACTAAAACGCATAAGACTTGTAGTTTTTAAAAATGTTTTCATTTTTGATGAGACGCTGAATAAAAGAAGTTTAATCGCCGGCAAACGAAAATCCGCGATTTCCCGTAAATCCCGGACTCGTCCCGTATAGTCAAAAGTATACAAAGAAAGTACCCAGGGAGTAAACTCATTTTCCGAACGATTTTTTAAATTATTTCTTCAGCACTAAAACGCATGAGACTTGTAGTTTTCAAGAATGTTTTCATTTTTGATGAGACGCTGAATAAAAGCAGTTTAATCGCCGGCAAACAAAAACCTGCGATTTCCCGTAAATCCCGGACTCGGTCCGTATAGTCAAAAGTATACAAAGAAAGTACCCAGGGAGTAAGCTCATTTCCAGAACGATTTTTTAAATTATTTTTTCACCACTAAAACGCATAAGACTTGTAGTTTTTAAAAATGTTTTCATTTTTGATGAGACGCTAAATAAAAGAAGTTTAATCGCCGGCAAACGAAAACCCGCGATTTCCCGTAAATCCCGGGCTTGGCCGGTATAGTCGAATGTATACAAAGAAAGTACCCTGTGAGTAAACTCATTTCCAAAACGATTTTTTAAATTATCTTTTCACCACTAAAACGCATGAGACTTGTAGTTTTCAAAAATGTTTTCATTTTTGATGAGACGCTGAATAAAAGAAGTTTAATCGCCGGCAAACGAAAACCCGCGATTTCCCGTATATCCCGCACTTGGCCCGTATAGTCAAAAGTATACAAAGAAAGTACCCAGGGAGTAAACTCATTTTCAGAACGATTTTTTAAATTATTTTTTCACCACTAAAACGCATAAGACTTGTAGTTTTTAAAAATGTTTTCATTTTTGATGAGACGCTGAATAAAAGAAGTTTAATCGCCGGCAAACGAAAACCCGCGATTTCCCGTATATCCCGCGCTTGGCCCGTATAGTCAAAAGTATACAAAGAAAGTACCCAGGGAGTAAACTCATTTTCAGAACGATTTTTTAAATTATTTTTTCAGCACTAAAACGCATGAGACTTGTAGTTTTCAAGAATGTTTTCATTTTTGATGAGACGCTGAATAAAAGCAGTTTAATCGCCGGCAAACGAAAACCTGCGATTTCCCGTAAATCCCGGACTCGGTCCGTATAGTCAAAAGTATACAAAGAAAGTACCCAGGGAGTAAGCTCATTTCCAGAACGATTTTTTAAATTACTATTTCACCACTAAAGCCCATGAGACTTGTAGTTTTTAAAAATGTTTTCATTTTTGATGAGACGCTGAATAAAAGCAGTTTAATCGCCGGCAAACGAAAACCTGCGAATTCCCTAAATCCCGGACTCGGCCCGTATAGTCAAAAGTATACAAAGAAAGTACCCAGGGAGTAAACTCATTTTCAGAACGATTTTTTAAATTATTTTTTCACCACTAAAACGCATAAGACTTGTAGTTTGTAAAAATGTTTTCGTTTTTGATGAGACGCTGAATAAAAGAAGTTTAATCGCCGGCAAACGAAAACCCGCGATTTCCCGTATATCCCGCGCTTGGCCCGTATAGTCAAAAGTATACAAAGAAAGTACCCAGGGAGTAAACTCATTTTCAGAACGATTTTTTAAATTATTTTTTCACCACTAAAACGCATAAGACTTGTAGTTTTTAAAAATGTTTTCATTTTTGATGAGACGCTGAATAAAAGAAGTTTAATCGCCGGCAAACGAAAATCCGCGATTTCCCGTAAATCCCGGACTCGTCCCGTATAGTCAAAAGTATACAAAGAAAGTACCCAGGGAGTAAACTCATTTCCCGAACGATTTTTTAAATTATTTTTTCACCACTAAAACGCATGAGACTTGTAGTTTTCAAAAATGTTTTCATTTTTGATGAGACGCTTAATGAAAGAGGTTTAATCGCCGGCAAACGAAATCCCGCGTTTTCCCGTAAATCCGGGGCTTGGCCCGTATAGTCGAATGTATACAAAGAAAGTACCCTGTGAGTAAACTCATTTCCAGAACGATTTTTTAAATTATTATTTCACCACTATAACGCATAAGACTTGTAGTTTTTAAAAATGTTTTCATTTTTGATGAGACGCTGAATAAAAGAAGTTTAATCGCCGGCAAACGAAAACCCGCGATTTCCCGTAAATCCCGGCTTGGCCCGTTGATTTTTTTTTGATTTGATTTTCTCTTTATTTAACGTCGATAGATACAATAGTATTTAAATAACTAATTTAAATCGACAACAAAACGTAAAACAAGGCAAACAGCGATAAAAAATAAGAAAAATAAATAAATAAATAAGTAAAGTTAAAATATGTATGGTATATCCATGCATATTTTACAGGTGCAAACATCACCTTCCCAAAATTTTATTGAGCTACGGAAGGCTTCGAGAGAAGGAGCATTCTTTGTAGCGTCAGGCACAGATATCCATAGCTTCCCTGCAATATTTGATAAAGTATTTAAGCCATAGTACGTTGTCCGACAAGTTGGTCGCCTGATCAAATTAAAGCAACGAAGGTTGTACCTGTTTTCCCTGACAGAAAATATCTCGTTCATATATAGAGGTGACAATCCATTTAAAAATTTGTAAACCTCTTTCATTAAATTCTGTAAATTGATGATGTGAATATTTTAACATTACATAAAGATAAAAGTTCGTCGTAACTGCCATTTATATCGTCCTGTATGATTCTTAGACAACGTTCATGAATACGATTGATTCGATTATTCGCAACTTTTCCACAAAACATCCATACTAAGGGACAGAAAGAAAACTGAGACAAAATAAATGAATTGAAGAGAAAGCGCTTCATCTTGGGTGTCAAAAAGGAAGATATCCTTTGAAGCACGTTGAGTTTCCTACTAGCCTTATTACAGATGTTTTTGACATGCGAATGAAAGTTTAGTCTCGAGTCAATCGTAACACCAAGAAGCACTACAGACGATTTACACGCAATTTTCAAATGGTTAAATATCAAACTTTCATCGTGATGACCTAATACAATATATTGATACTTTTTCAAATTTATTGCTAAGTAATTTTCATAAAACCAATTATTAACTATGACCAAATTAGTAAGCAGTGTTTGTTTTACATCTTCTAATGAATTTTCACAAGCATATAAGGTGTTATCATCTGCAAAGTTACAAAGGGATGATTGAATAATGAACCAGAATAAATCGTTTATAGAATAATTGAAGAAAGGAGGTCCTAAGATTGATCCTTGTGGAACTCCAACTTGAAGAGGAAGCCATTCGCTAAAAGAAGAATTTATTCTGGTTCTCTGAAAACGATTTTTCAAGTATGAGTGAATAAATAATAAAGAAGATTCAGAAAAACCATAGGCATGCAGCTTTGCAATAAGCAAATCATGGTTGATAGTATCAAAAGCTTTTGAAAGGTCCATTAGCACTGCTCCAACTACACCCTTATTATCAAGTGTGCTTTTCCATTGTTCAATCATTCGAATGAGAGCATATTGTGTATTATAACCCTTTCTGAAGCCTGATAGATGAGGGCTGAGTTTGTCATGCATAAAAGTGTGCATTTGATTAAGAATAATTCTTTCAAAAACCTTTGATAAACAGGGTAGCAAGCTAACAGGTCTATAGTTCTCCTTATCATTACAGTCATCCTTCTTAAAAACAGGTATAACCTCTGCAAGTTTTAAATCATCAGGAAAAATATTAGACTGTAAACAAAAATTTATAATATTAGTGAGGATAGGAACAAAGATATGAATAAACTTTTTCAACATAAAAACTGGAAAATCACCACTAACAGAAGATTTCTTTGCATCCATGTCTTTGATGACTTTGAGAACATCAGGCTGTTCAACCAGCGAAAAATAGAACTTTTCATCATAACCCACATTTTCACGAATTTTCAAAATACTGATGTGATTAGTATACGAGTGGATTGCATCGTGAATGGTTGCTGTATGTGTATCATCGTTTGGTTTGATTGGTAAATTTTTCGTGATGTTGGTGTAATATTCATTGAAGATTTTGCATAATTTTTGTTCGTCGGTGACTATCTTTTCTTTCTCGATTAAGATAATTTTGTTGGTGTTATAACTAACGTTTGAAAACAATGGCTTGACAGACTTCCAGAACTTTTTATTATCAGTAATGCTTGTCATACGTAAACCCTTGAAATACGAACGTCTGGTTTTTCGTAATAAGGAAACACAGTAGTTTCTCTGTCTAGTGAAGTTGGACCAATTTTCTTTTGATCGTGATTTGTTATATATGCGACGAAGTTTGGATCTGTGCATAATAGCTTTGCGAAGCTCCTTGGTGATAAAAGGTGCGTTATTGAATCTTAGTATTTTCTTTTTCAATGGTGCAAAATGGTTTAGCGTAGACGTGATGCATAAATTGAATTGGTTAAAGTCGTAATTGTTCTCAAGTAATTTCAAGAAGTTCATTGATAATGTTCTTTCAAAATCAAAGTAGTCAATTTTGTTGTAATTTCTGTAGTGTTTCACAATTGGGTCGCCTTTAATCACGTTCATTCTCATCACACTTCCAACAAATAAATGCCAATCTGATATGCCAGTTTCGATTGTTACACTATTTTTAAAGAAATTTGGTTGATTTGTTAATATGTGATCAATGCAAGAAGGCGAAGTACTTGACTTAAAGCAGGTTGGTGATTTGATTAGTCTATGGAGGTCGTATGTTGAAATGAAGTTATCGAAATCTGTGTCACTTGTTTCCATGTTTAAATCACCCATAATTATGATGTTTTCGTGATAGTTGAGATGTGAAATCAATACATTTGCGATTTGAGTTAAAAAGTAGTAATTTTTTTGTAACGGTGGTTTATATGCACCGATTAAAAGCCATTTGCGTTTTCGAAGATTTATTTCGACAACTAAAACTTCGATATCATCCGGTAAAGTATATTTTCGCAACACTTTGAAGGGAATATTTTCATTTATATAGAGTAAAATACCGCCACCATGTCCATTTCTATCTTTCCTCAGAATTGCGTAATTATCTAACTTAAATTGAGCATCAGTGAACGATTCATCTATTTTCGTTTCAGTTAGAAGCAGAACATCAATATTGTGCTTGAAAGTTAAATCAATTGCTTCGAACTGCAAACGAAAACCCGCAATTTCCCGTAAATCCCGGCTTGGCCCGTATATTCAAAAGTATACAAAGAAAGTACCCAGGGAGTAAAATCATTTCCCGAACGATTTTTTAAATTACTTTTTCACCACTAAAACGCATGAGACTTGTAGTTTTTAAAAATGTTTTCATTTTTGATGAGACGCTAAATAAAAAAGAAGTTTAATCGCCGGCAAACGAAAACCCGCGATTTCCCGTAAATCCCGGGCTTGGCCGGTATAGTCGAATGTATACAAAGAAAGTACCCTGTGAGTAAACTCATTTCCAAAAGGATTTTTTAAATTATCTTTTCACCACTAAAACGCATGAGACTTGTAGTTTTCAAAAATGTTTTCATTTTTGATGAGACGCTGAATAAAAGAAGTTTAATCGCCGGCAAACGAAAACCCGCCATTTCCCGTAAACCCCGGACTCGGTCCGTATAATCAAAAGTATACAAAGAAAGTACCCAGGGAGTAAACTCATTTCCCGAATGACTTTTTAAATTATTTTTTCACCACTAAAACGCATGAGACTTGTAGTTTTCAAAAATGTTTTCATTTTTGATGAGACGCTGAATGAAAGAAGTTTAATCGCCGGCAAACGAAAACCTGCGATTTCCCGTAAATCCCGGACTCGGCCCGTATAGTCAAAAGTATACAAAGAAAGTATCCAAGGTGTAAACTCATTTCCCGAACGATTTTTTAAATTATTATTTCACCATTAAAACCCATGAGACTTGTAGTTTTTAAAAATGTTTTCATTTTTGATGAGACGCTGAATAAAAGAAGTTTAATCGGCGGCAAACGAAAACCCGCAACTTCCCGTAAATCCCGGTCTCGGCCCGTATAGTCAAAAGTATACAAACAAAGTACCCAGGGAGTAAACTCATTTCCCAAACGATTTTTTAAATTACTATTTCACCACTAAAGCCCATGAGACTTGTAGTTTTTAAAAATGTTTTCATTTTTGATGAGACGCTGAATAAAAGCAGTTTAATCGCCGGCAAACGAAAACCTGCGATTTCCCTAAATCCCGTACTCGGCCCGTATAGTCAAAAGTATACAAAGAAAGTACCCAGGGAGTAAACTCATTTTCAGAACGATTTTTTAAATTATTTTTTCACCACTAAAACGCATAAGACTTGTAGTTTTTAAAAATGTTTTCATTTTTGATGAGACGCTGAATAAAAGAAGTTTAATCGCCGGCAAACGAAAACCCGCGATTTCCCGTATATCCCGGGCTTGGCCCGTATAGTCAAAAGTATACAAAGAAAGTACCCAGGGAGTAAACTCATTTCCCGAACGATTTTTTATATTATTTTTTTACCACTAAACGCATGAGACTTGTAGTTTTCAAAAATATTTTCATATTTGATGGGACGCTGAATAAAAGAAGTTTAATCGCCGGCAAACGAAAATCCGCGATTTCCCGTAAATCCCGGACTCGGCCCGTATAGTCAAAAGTATACAAAGAAAGTACCCAGAGAGTAAACTCATTTCCCGAACGATTTTTTAAATTATTTTTTCACCACTAAAACGCATGAGACTTGTAGTTTTCAAAAATGTTTTCATTTTTGATGAGACGCTTAATGAAAGAGGTTTAATCGCCGGCAAACGAAATCCCGTGTTTTCCCGTAAATCCGGGGCTTGGCCCGTATAGTCGAATGTATACAAAGAAAGTACCCAGGGAGTAAACTCATTTCCCGAACGATTTTTTAAATTTTTTTTTCACCACTAAAACGCATGAGTCTTGTAGTTTTCAAAAATGTTTTCATTTTTGATGAGACGCTTAATGAAAGAGGTTTAATCGCCGGAAAACGAAAACCCGCGATTTCCCGTAAATCCCAGGCTTGGCCCGTATAGTCGAATGTATACAAAGAAAGTACCCTGTGAGTAAACTCATTTCCAGAACGATTTTTTAAATTATTTTTTCACCACTAAAACGCATAAGACTTGTAGTTTTTAAAAATGTTTTCATTTTTGATGAGACGCTGAATAAAAGAAGTTTAATCGCCGGCAAACGAAAACCCGCGATTTCCCGTAAATCCCGGCTTGGCCCGTATAGTCAAAAGTATACAAAGAAAGTACCCAGGGAGTAAACTCATTTCCCGAACGATTTTTTAAATTACTTTTTCACCACTAAAACGCATAAGACCTGTAGTTTTTAAAAATGTTTTCATTTTTGATAAGACGCTGAATAAAAGAAGTTTAATCGCCGGCAAACGAAAACCTGCGATTTCCCGTAAATCCCGGACTCGGCCCGTATAGTCAAAAGTATACGAAGAAAGTACCCAGGGAGTAAACTCATTTCCCAAACGATTTTTTAAATTATTATTTCACCACTAAAACGCATGAGACTTGTAGTTTTCAAAAATGTTTTCATTTTTGATGAGACGCTGAATAAAAGCAGTTTAATCGCCGGCAAACGAAAACCTGCGATTTCCCTAAATCCCGGACTCGGCCCGTATAGTCAAAAGTATACAAAGAAAGTACCCAGGGAGTAAACTCATTTCCAGAACGATTTTTTAAATTATTTTTTCACCACTAAAACGCATAAGACTTGTAGTTTTTAAAAATGTTTTCATTTTTGATGAGACGCTGAATAAAAGAAGTTTAATCGCCGGCAAACGAAAACCCGCGATTTCCCGTAAATCCCGGCTTGGCCCGTATATTCAAAAGTATACAAAGAAAGTACCCAGGGAGTAAACTCATTTCCCGAACGATTTTTTAAATTACTTTTTCACCACTAAAACGCATGAGACTTGTAGTTTTTAAAAATGTTTTCATTTTTGATAAGACGCTGAATAAAAGAAGTTTAATCGCCGGCAAACGAAAACCTGCGATTTCCCGTATAACCCGGGCTTGGCCCGTATAGTCAAAAGTATACAAAGAAAGTACCCAGGGAGTAAACTCATTTCCCGAACGATTTTTTATATTATTTTTTTACCACTAAACGCATGAGACTTGTAGTTTTCAAAAATATTTTCATATTTGATGGGACGCTGAATAAAAGAAGTTTAATCGCCGGCAAACGAAAATCCGCGATTTCCCGTAAATCCCGGACTCGGCCCGTATAGTCAAAAGTATACAAAGAAAGTACCCTGTGAGTAAACTCATTTCCCGAACGATTTTTTAAATTATTTTTTCACCACTAAAACGCATAAGACCTGTAGTTTTTAAAAATGTTTTCATTTTTGATGAGACGCTGAATAAAAGAAGTTTAATCACCGGCAAACGAAAACCCGAGATTTCCCGTAAATACCGGCTTGGCCCGTATATTTAAAAGTATACAAAGAAAGTTCCCAGGGAGTAAACTCATTTCCCGAACGATTTTTTAAATTACTTTTTCACCACTAAAACGCATGAGACTTGTAGTTTTTAAAAATGTTTTCATTTTTGATAAGACGCTGAATAAAAGAAGTTTAATCGCCGGCAAACGAAAACCTGCGATTTCCCGTAAATCCTGGACTCGGCCCGTATAGTCAAAAGTATACAAAGAAAGTACCCAGGGAGTAAACTCATTTCCCAAACGATTTTTTAAATTATTTTTTCACCACTAAAACGCATGAGACTTGTAGTTTTCAAAAATGTTTTCATTTTTGATGAGACGCTGAATAAAAGCAGTTTAATCGCCGGCAAACGAAAACCTGCGATTTCCCTAAATCCCGGACTCGGCCCGTATAGTCAAAAGTATACAAAGAAAGTACCCAGGGAGTAAACTCATTTCCCAAACGATTTTTTAAATCACTATTTCACCAATAAAGCCCATGAGACTTGTAGTTTTTAAAAATGTTTTCATTTTTGATGAGACGCTGAATAAAAGCAGTTTAATCGCCGGCAAACGAAAACCTGCGATTTCCCTAAATCCCGGACTCGGCCCGTATAGTCAAAAGTATACAAAGAAAGTACCCAGGGAGTAAACTCATTTTCAGAACGATTTTTTAAATTATTTTTTCACCACTAAAACGCATAAGACTTGTAGTTTTTAAAAATGTTTTCATTTTTGATGAGACGCTGAATAAAAGAAGTTTAATCGCTGGCAAACGAAAACCCGCGATTTCCCGTATATCCCGGGCTTGGCCCGTATAGTCAAAAGTATACAAAGAAAGTACCCAGGGAGTAAACTCATTTCCCGAACGATTTTTTATATT
Source organism: Hydractinia symbiolongicarpus (assembly GCF_029227915.1). NCBI lineage: Eukaryota > Metazoa > Cnidaria > Hydrozoa > Anthoathecata > Hydractiniidae > Hydractinia > Hydractinia symbiolongicarpus. The sequence continues at coordinate 5,963,020 of NC_079884.1, read as the reverse complement.
ATTTTTTTACCACTAAACGCATGAGACTTGTAGTTTTCAAAAATATTTTCATATTTGATGGGACGCTGAATAAAAGAAGTTTAATCGCCGGCAAACGAAAATCCGCGATTTCCCGTAAATACCGGCTTGGCCCGTATATTCAAAAGTATACAAAGAAAGAACCCAGGGAGTAAACTCATTTCCCGAACGATTTTTTAAATTACTTTTTCACCACTAAAACGCATGAGACTTGTAGTTTTTAAAAATGTTTTCATTTTTGATAAGACGCTGAATAAAAGAAGTTTAATCGCTGGCAAACGAAAACCTGCGATTTCCCGTAAATCCTGGACTCGGCCCGTATAGTCAAAAGTATACAAAGAAAGTACCCAGGGAGTAAACTCATTTCCCAAACGATTTTTTAAATTATTTTTTCGCCACTAAAACGCATGAGACTTGTAGTTTTCAAAAATGTTTTCATTTTTGATGAGACGCTGAATAAAAGCAGTTTAATCGCCGGCAAACGAAAACCTGCGATTGCCCTAAATCCCGGACTCGGCCCGTATAGTCAAAAGTATACAAAGAAAGTACCCAGGGAGTAAACTCATTTCCCAAACGATTTTTTAAATTACTATTTCACCAATAAAGCCCATGAGACTTGTAGTTTTTAAAAATGTTTTCATTTTTGATGAGACGCTGAATAAAAGCAGTTTAATCGCCGGCAAACGAAAACCTGCGATTTCCCTAAATCCCGGACTCGGCCCGTATAGTCAAAAGTATACAAAGAAAGTACCCAGGGAGTAAACTCATTTTCAGAACGATTTTTTAAATTATTTTTTCACCACTAAAACGCATAAGACTTGTAGTTTTTAAAAATGTTTTCATTTTTGATGAGACGCTGAATAAAAGAAGTTTAATCGCCGGCAAACGAAAACCCGCAATTTCCCGCATATCCCGGGCTTGGCCCGTATAGTCAAAAGTATACAAAGAAAGTACCCAGGGAGTAAACTCATTTCCCGAACGATTTTTTATATTATTTTTTACCACTGAACGCATGAGACTTGTAGTTTTCAAAAATATTTTCATATTTGATGGGACGCTGAATAAGAGAAGTTTAATCGCCGGCAAACGAAAATCTGCGGTTTCCCGTAAATCCCGGACTCGGCCCGTATAGTCAAAAGTATACAAAGAAAGTACCCAGGGAGTAAACTCATTTCCCGAACGATTTTTTAAATTACTTTTTCACCACTAAAACGCATGAGACTTGTAGTTTTTAAAAATGTTTTCATTTTTGATAAGACGCTGAATAAAAGAAGTTTAATCGCCGGCAAACGAAAACCTGCGATTTCCCGTAAATCCTGGACTCGGCCCGTATAGTCAAAAGTATACAAAGAAAGTACCCAGGGAGTAAACTCATTTCCCAAACGATTTTTTAAATTATTTTTTCACCACTAAAACGCATGAGACTTGTAGTTTTCAAAAATGTTTTCATTTTTGATGAGACGCTGAATAAAAGCAGTTTAATCGCCGGCAAACGAAAACCTGCGATTTCCCGTAAATCCCGTACTCGGCCCGTATAGTCAAAAGTATACAAACAAAGTACCCAGGGAGTAAACTCATTTCCCAAACGATTTTTTAAATTACTATTTCACCACTAAAGCCCATGAGACTTGTAGTTTTTAAAAATGTTTTCATTTTTGATGAGACGCTGAATAAAAGCAGTTTAATCGCCGGCAAACGAAAACCTGCGATTTCCCTAAATCCCGTACTCGGCCCGTATAGTCAAAAGTATACAAAGAAAGTACCCAGGGAGTAAACTCATTTTCAGAACGATTTTTTAAATTATTTTTTCACCACTAAAACGCATAAGACTTGTAGTTTTTAAAAATGTTTTCATTTTTGATGAGACGCTGAATAAAAGAAGTTTAATCGCCGGCAAACGAAAACCCGCAATTTCCCGTATATCCCGGGCTTGGCCCGTATAGTCAAAAGTATACAAAGAAAGTACCCAGGGAGTAAATTCATTTCCCGAACGATTTTTTATATTATTTTTTTACCACTAAACGCATGAGACTTGTAGTTTTCAAAAATATTTTCATATTTGATGGGACGCTGAATAAAAGAAGTTTAATCGCCGGCAAACGAAAATCCGCGATTTCCCGTAAATCCCGGACTCGGCCCGTATAGTCAAAAGTATACAAAGAAAGTACCCAGAGAGTAAACTCATTTCCCGAACGATTTTTTAAATTATTTTTTCACCACTAAAACGCATGAGACTTGTAGTTTTCAAAAATGTTTTCATTTTTGATGAGACGCTTAATGAAAGAGGTTTAATCGCCGGCAAACGAAATCCCGTGTTTTCCCGTAAATCCGGGGCTTGGCCCGTATAGTCGAATGTATACAAAGAAAGTACCCAGGGAGTAAACTCATTTCCCGAACGATTTTTTAAATTTTTTTTTCACCACTAAAACGCATGAGACTTGTAGTTTTCAAAAATGTTTTCATTTTTGATGAGACGCTTAATGAAAGAGGTTTAATCGCCGGAAAACGAAAACCCGCGATTTCCCGTAAATCCCAGGCTTGGTCCGTATAGTCGAATGTATACAAAGAAAGTACCCTGTGAGTAAACTCATTTCCAGAACGATTTTTTAAATTATTTTTTCACCACTAAAACGCATAAGACTTGTAGTTTTTAAAAATGTTTTCATTTTTGATGAGACGCTGAATAAAAGAAGTTTAATCGCCGGCAAACGAAAACCCGCGATTTCCCGTAAATCCCGGCTTGGCCCGTATAGTCAAAAGTATACAAAGAAAGTACCCAGGGAGTAAACTCATTTCCCGAACGATTTTTTATATTATTTTTTTACCACTAAACGCATGAGACTTGTAGTTTTCAAAAATATTTTCATATTTGATGGGACGCTGAATAAAAGAAGTTTAATCGCCGGCAAACGAAAACCTGCGATTTCCCGTAAATCCCGGACTCGGCCCGTATAGTCAAAAGTATACAAAGAAAGTACCCAGGGAGTAAACTCATTTCCCGAACGATTTTTTAAATTACTTTTTCACCACTAAAACGCATGAGACTTGTAGTTTTTAAAAATGTTTTCATTTTTGATAAGACGCTGAATAAAAGAAGTTTAATCGCCGGCAAACGAAAACCTGCGATTTCCCGTAAATCCTGGACTCGGCCCGTATAGTCAAAAGTATACAAAGAAAGTACCCAGGGAGTAAACTCATTTCCCAAACGATTTTTTAAATTATTTTTTCGCCACTAAAACGCATGAGACTTGTAGTTTTCAAAAATGTTTTCATTTTTGATGAGACGCTGAATAAAAGCAGTTTAATCGCCGGCAAACGAAAACCTGCGATTGCCCTAAATCCCGGACTCGGCCCGTATAGTCAAAAGTATACAAAGAAAGTACCCAGGGAGTAAACTCATTTCCCAAACGATTTTTTAAATTACTATTTCACCAATAAAGCCCATGAGACTTGTAGTTTTTAAAAATGTTTTCATTTTTGATGAGACGCTGAATAAAAGCAGTTTAATCGCCGGCAAACGAAAACCTGCGATTTCCCTAAATCCCGGACTCGGCCCGTATAGTCAAAAGTATACAAAGAAAGTACCCAGGGAGTAAACTCATTTTCAGAACGATTTTTTAAATTATTTTTTCACCACTAAAACGCATAAGACTTGTAGTTTTTAAAAATGTTTTCATTTTTGATGAGACGCTGAATAAAAGAAGTTTAATCGCCGGCAAACGAAAACCCGCGATTTCCCGCATATCCCGGGCTTGGCCCGTATAGTCAAAAGTATACAAAGAAAGTACCCAGGGAGTAAACTCATTTCCCGAACGATTTTTTATATTATTTTTTACCACTGAACGCATGAGACTTGTAGTTTTCAAAAATATTTTCATATTTGATAGGACGCTGAATAAGAGAAGTTTAATCGCCGGCAAATGAAAATCTGCGGTTTCCCGTAAATCCCGGACTCGGCCCGTATAGTCAAAAGTATACAAAGAAAGTACCCAGGGAGTAAACTCATTTCCCGAACGATTTTTTAAATTACTTTTTCACCACTAAAACGCATGAGACTTGTAGTTTTTAAAAATGTTTTCATTTTTGATAAGACGCTGAATAAAAGAAGTTTAATCGCCGGCAAACGAAAACCTGCGATTTCCCGTAAATCCTGGACTCGGCCCGTATAGTCAAAAGTATACAAAGAAAGTACCCAGGGAGTAAACTCATTTCCCAAACGATTTTTTAAATTATTTTTTCACCACTAAAACGCATGAGACTTGTAGTTTTCAAAAATGTTTTCATTTTTGATGAGACGCTGAATAAAAGCAGTTTAATCGCCGGCAAACGAAAACCTGCGATTTCCCTAAATCCCGGACTCGGCCCGTATAGTCAAAAGTATACAAAGAAAGTACCCAGGGAGTAAACTCATTTCCCAAACGATTTTTTAAATCACTATTTCACCAATAAAGCCCATGAGACTTGTAGTTTTTAAAAATGTTTTCATTTTTGATGAGACGCTGAATAAAAGCAGTTTAATCGCCGGCAAACGAAAACCTGCGATTTCCCTAAATCCCGGACTCGGCCCGTATAGTCAAAAGTATACAAAGAAAGTACCCAGGGAGTAAACTCATTTCCCGAACGATTTTTAAAATTACTTTTTCACCACTAAAACGCATGAGACTTGTAGTTTTCAAAAATGTTTTCATTTTTGATGAGGCGCTGAATAAAAGCAGGTTTTCGTTTGCCGGCGATTGAACTGCTTTTATTCAGCGTTCCATCAAATATGAAAATATTTTTGAAAACTACAAGTCTCATGCGTTTAGTGGTAAAAAAATAATATAAAAAATCGTTCGGGAAATGAGTTTACTCCCTGGGTACTTTCTTTGTATACTTTTGACTATACGGGCCAAGCCCGGTATATACGGGAAATCGCGGGTTTTCGTTTGCCAGCGATTAAACTTCTTTTATTCAGCGTCTCATCAAAAATGAAAACATTTTTAAAAACTACAAGTCTTATGCGTTTTAGTGGTGAAAAAATAATTTAAAAAATCGTTCTGGAAATGAGTTTACTCCCTGGGTACTTTCTTTGTATACTTTTGACTATACGGGCCGAGTCCGGGATTTAGGGAAATCGCAGGTTTTCGTTTGCCGGCGATTAAACTGCTTTTATTCAGCGTCTCATCAAAAATGAAAACATTTTTGAAAACTACAAGTCTCATGCGTTTTAGTGGTGAAAAAGTAATTTAAAAAATCGTTCGGGAAATGAGTTTACTCCCTGGGTACTTTCTTTGTATACTTTTGAATATACGGGCCAAGCCGGTATTTACGGGAAATCGGGGGTTTTCGTTTGCCAGCGATTAAACTTCTTTTATTCAGCGTCTCATCAAAAATGAAAACATTTTTAAAAACTACAAGTCTTATGCATTTTAGTGGTGAAAAAATAATTTAAAAAATCGTTCGGGAAATGAGTTTACTCACAGGGTACTTTCTTTGTCTACTCTTGACTATACGGGCCGAGTCCGGGATTTACGGAAAATCGCGGATTTTCGTTTGCCGGCGATTAAACTTCTTTTATTCAGCGTCCCATCAAATATGAAAATATTTTTGAAAACTATAAGTCTCATGCGTTTAGTGGTAAAAAAATAATATAAAAAATCGTTCGGGAAATGAGTTTACTCCCTGGGTACTTTCTTTGTATACTTTTGACTATACGGGCCAAGCCCGGGATATACGGGAAATCGCGGGTTTTCGTTTGCCAGCGATTAAACTTCTTTTATTCAGCGTCTCATCAAAAATGAAAACATTTTTAAAAACTACAAGTCTTATGCGTTTTAGTGGTGAAAAAATAATTTAAAAAATCGTTCTGGAAATGAGTTTACTCCCTGGGTACTTTCTTTGTATACTTTTGACTATACGGGCCGAGTCCGGGATTTAGGGAAATCGCAGGTTTTCGTTTGCCGGCGATTAAACTGCTTTTATTCAGCGTCTCATCAAAAATGAAAACATTTTTGAAAACTACAAGTCTCATGCGTTTTAGTGGTGAAATAATAATTTAAAAAATCGTTTGGGAAATGAGTTTACTCCCTGGGTACTTTCTTTGTATACTTTTGACTATACGGGCCAAGTCCAGGATTTACGGGAAATCGCAGGTTTTCGTTTGCCGGCGATTAAACTTCTTTTATTCAGCGTCTCATCAAAAATGAAAACATTTTTAAAAACTACAAGTCTCATGCGTTTTAGTGGTGAAAAAGTAATTTAAAAAATCGTTCGGGAAATGAGTTTACTCCCTGGGTACTTTCTTTGTATACTTTTGAATATACGGGCCAAGCCGGGATTTACGGGAAATCGCGGGTTTTCGTTTGCCGGCGATTAAACTTCTTTTATTCAGCGTCTCATCAAAAATGAAAACATTTTTAAAAACTACAGGTCTTATGCGTTGTAGTGGTGAAAAAATAATTTAAAAAATCGTTCTGGAAATGAGTTTACTAACAGGGTACTTTCTTTGTATACATTCGACTATACGTGCCAAGCCCGGGATTTACGGGAAATCGCGGGTTTTCGTTTGCCGGCGATTAAACCTCTTTCATTAAGCGTGTCATCAAAAATGAAAACAATCTTGAAAACTACAAGTCTCATGCGTTTTAGTGGTGAAAAAAAAATTTAAAAAATCGTTTGGGAAATGAGTTTACACCCGGGGTACTTTCTGTGTATACTTTTGACTATACGGGCCGAGTCCAGGATTTACGGGAAATCGCAGGTTTTCGTTTGCCGGCGATTAAACTTCTTTTATTCAGCGTCTCATCAAAAATGAAAACATTTTTAAAAACTACAAGTCTCATGCGTTTTAGTGGTGAAAAAGTAATTTAAAAAATCGTTCGGGAAATGAGTTTACTCCCTGGGTACTTTCTTTGTATACTTTTGAATATACGGGCCAAGCCGGGATTTACGGGAAATCGCGGGCTTTCGTTTGCCGGCGATTAAACTTCTTTTATTCAGCGTCTCATCAAAAATGAAAACATTTTTAAAAACTACAGGTCTTATGCGTTGTAGTGGTGAAAAAATAATTTAAAAAATCGTTCTGGAAATGAGTTTACTAACAGGGTACTTTCTTTGTATACATTCGACTATACGTGCCAAGCCCGGGATTTACGGGAAATCGCGGGTTTTCGTTTGCCGGCGATTAAACCTCTTTCATTAAGCGTGTCATCAAAAATGACAACAATCTTGAAAACTACAAGTCTCATGCGTTTTAGTGGTGAAAAAAAAATTTAAAAAATCGTTTGGGAAATGAGTTTACACCCGGGGTACTTTCTTTGTATACTTTTGACTATACGGGCCGAGTCCAGGATTTACGGGAAATCGCAGGTTTTCGTTTGCCGGCGATTAAACTTCTTTTATTCAGCGTCTTATCAAAAATGAAAACATTTTTAAAAACTACAAGTCTCATGCGTTTTAGTGGTGAAAAAGTAATTTAAAAAATCGTTCGGGAAATGAGTTTACTCCCTGGGTACTTTCTTTGTATACTTTTGAATATACGGGCCAAGCCGGGATTTACGGGAAATCGCGGGTTTTCGTTTGCCGGCGATTAAACTTCTATTATTCAGCGTCTCATCAAAAATGAAAACATTTTTAAAAACTACAGGTCTTATGCGTTTTAGTGGTGAAAAAATAATTTAAAAAATCGTTCTGGAAATGAGTTTACTCACAGGGTACTTTCTTTGTATACATTCGACTATACGTGGCAAGCCCGGGATTTACGGGAAATCGCGGGTTTTCGTTTGCCGGCGATTAAACCTCTTTCATTAAGCGTCTAATCAAAAATGAAAACAATCTTGAAAACTACAAGTCTCATGCGTTTTAGTGGTGAAAAAAAAATTTAAAAAATCGTTTGGGAAATGAGTTTACTCCCTGGGTACTTTCTTTGTATACTTTTGACTATACGGGCCAAGCCCCGGATTTACGGGAAAACGCGGGATTTCGTTTGCCGGCGATTAAATCTCTTTCATTAAGCGTCTCATCAAAAATGAAAACATTTTTAAAAACTACAAGTCTCATGCGTTGTAGTGGTGAAAAAGTAATTTAAAAAGTCGTTCGGGAAATGAGTTTACTCCCTGGGTACTTTCTTTGTATACTTTTGAATATACGGGCCAAGCCGGGATTTACGGGAAATCGCGGGTTTTCGTTTGCCGGCGATTAAACTTCTTTTATTTAGCGTCTCATCAAAAATGAAAACATTTTTAAAAACTACAGGTCTTATGCGTTTTAGTGGTGAAAAAATAATTTAAAAAATTGTTCTGGAAATGAGTTTACTCACAGGGTACTTTCTTTGTATACATTCGACTATACGTGCCAAGCCCGAGATTTACGGGAAATCGCGGGTTTTCGTTTGCCGGGGATTAAACCTCTTTCATTAAGCGTCTCATCAAAAATGAAAACATTCTTGAAAACTACAAGTCTCTTGCGTTTTAGTGGTGAAAAAAAAATTTAAAAAATCGTTCTGGAAATGAGTTTACTCACAGGGTACTTTCTTTGTATACATTCGACTATACGTGCCAAGCCCCGGATTTACGGGAAATCGCGGGTTTTCGTTTGCCGGCGATTAAACCTCTTTCATTAAGCGTCTCATCAAAAATGAAAACAATCTTGAAAACTACAAGTCTCATGCGTTTTAGTGGTGAAAAAAAAATTTAAAAAATCGTTTGGGAAATGAGTTTACTCCCTGGGTACTTTCTTTGTATACTTTTGACTATACGGGCCGAGTCCAGGATTTACGGGAAATCGCAGGTTTTCGTTTGCCGGCGATTAAACTTCTTTTATTCAGCGTCTTATCAAAAATGAAAACATTTTTAAAAACTTTTTCGTTTGCCGGCGATTAAACTTCTTTTATTCAGCGTCTAATCAAAAATGAAAACAATCTTGAAAACTACAAGTCTCATGCGTTTTAGTGGTGAAAAAAAAATTTAAAAAATCGTTTGGGAAATGAGTTTACTCCCTGGGTACTTTCTTTGTATACTTTTGACTATACGGGCCAAGCCCCGGATTTACGGGAAAACGCGGGATTTCGTTTGCCGGCGATTAAATCTCTTTCATTAAGCGTCTCATCAAAAATGAAAACATTTTTAAAAACTACAGGTCTTATGCGTTTTAGTGGTGAAAAAATAATTTAAAAAATTGTTCTGGAAATGAGTTTACTCACAGGGTACTTTCTTTGTATACATTCGACTATACGTGCCAAGCCCGAGATTTACGGGAAATCGCGGGTTTTCGTTTGCCGGGGATTAAACCTCTTTCATTAAGCGTCTCATCAAAAATGAAAACATTCTTGAAAACTACAAGTCTCTTGCGTTTTAGTGGTGAAAAAAAAATTTAAAAAATCGTTCTGGAAATGAGTTTACTCACAGGGTACTTTCTTTGTATACATTCGACTATACGTGCCAAGCCCCGGATTTACGGGAAATCGCGGGTTTTCGTTTGCCGGCGATTAAACCTCTTTCATTAAGCGTCTCATCAAAAATGAAAACAATCTTGAAAACTACAAGTCTCATGCGTTTTAGTGGTGAAAAAAAAATTTAAAAAATCGTTTGGGAAATGAGTTTACTCCCTGGGTACTTTCTTTGTATACTTTTGACTATACGGGCCGAGTCCAGGATTTACGGGAAATCGCAGGTTTTCGTTTGCCGGCGATTAAACTTCTTTTATTCAGCGTCTTATCAAAAATGAAAACATTTTTAAAAACTTTTTCGTTTGCCGGCGATTAAACTTCTTTTATTCAGCGTCTAATCAAAAATAAAAACAATCTTGAAAACTACAAGTCTCATGCGTTTTAGTGGTGAAAAAAAAATTTAAAAAATCGTTTGGGAAATGAGTTTACTCCCTGGGTACTTTCTTTGTATACTTTTGACTATACGGGCCAAGCCCCGGATTTACGGGAAAACGCGGGATTTCGTTTGCCGGCGATTAAATCTCTTTCATTAAGCGTCTCATCAAAAATGAAAACATTTTTAAAAACTACAAGTCTCATGCGTTTTAGTGGTGAAAAAGTAATTTAAAAAGTCGTTCGGGAAATGAGTTTACTCACAGGGTACTTTCTTTGTATACATTCGACTATACGTGCCAAGCCCGAGATTTACGGGAAATCGCGGGTTTTCGTTTGCCGGCGATTAAACCTCTTTCATTAAGCGTCTCATCAAAAATGAAAACATTCTTGAAAACTACAAGTCTCATGCGTTTTAGTGGTGAAAAAAAAATTTAAAAAATCGTTCTGGAAATGAGTTTACTCACAGGGTACTTTCTTTGTATACATTCGACTATACGTGCCAAGCCCGGGATTTACGGGAAATTTCGGGTTTTCGTTTGCCGGCGATTAAACCTCTTTCATTAAGCGTCTCATCAAAAATGAAAGCAATCTTGAAAACTACAAGTCTCATGCGTTTTAGTGGTGAAAAAAAAATTTAAAAAATCGTTTGGGAAATGAGTTTACTCCCTGGGTACTTTCTTTGTATACTTTTGACTATACGGGCCGAGTCCAGGATTTACGGGAAATCGCAGGTTTTCGTTTGCCGGCGATTAAACTTCTTTTACTCAGCGTCTTATCAAAAATGAAAACATTCTTAAAAACTTTTTCGTTTGCCGGCGATTAAACTTCTTTTATTCAGCGTCTCATCAAAAATGAAAACATTTTTAAAAACTACAGGTCTTATGCGTTTTAGTGGTGAAAAAATAATTTAAAAAATCGTTCTGGAAATGAGTTTACTCACAGGGTACTTTCTTTGTATACATTCGACTATACGTGCCAAGCCCGGGATTTACGGGAAATCGCGGGTTTTCGTTTGCCGGCGATTAAATCTCTTTCATTAAGCGTCTCATCAAAAATGAAAACATTTTTAAAAACTACAGGTCTTATGCGTTTTAGTGGTGAAAAAAAAATTTAAAAAATTGTTCTGGAAATGAGTTTACTCACAGGGTACTTTCTTTGTATACATTCGACTATACGTGCCAAGCCCGAGATTTACGGGAAATCGCGGGTTTTCGTTTGCCGGCGATTAAACCTCTTTCATTAAGCGTCTCATCAAAAATGAAAACATTTTTAAAAACTACAAGTCTTATGCGTTTTAGTGGTGAAAAAATAATTTAAAAAATCGTTCTGGAAATGAGTTTACTCACAGGGTACTTTCTTTGTATACATTCGACTATACGGGCCAAGCCCGGGATTTACGGGAAATCGCGGGTTTTCGTTTTCCGGCGATTAAACCTCTTTCATTAAGCGCCTCATCAAAAATGAAAACATTTTTGAAAACTACAAGTCTCATGCGTTTTAGTGGTGAAAAAAAAATTTAAAAAATCGTTCGGGAAATGAGTTTACTCCCTGGGTACTTTCTTTGTATACATTCGACTATACGGGCCAAGCCCCGGATTTACGGGAAAACGCGGGATTTCGTTTGCCGGCGATTAAACCTCTTTCATTAAGCGTCTCATCAAAAATGAAAACATTTTTGAAAACTACAAGTCTCATGCGTTTTAGTGGTGAAAAAATAATTTAAAAAATCGTTCGGGAAATGAGTTTACTCCCTGGGTACTTTCTTTGTATACTTTTGACTATACGGGCCGAGTCCGGGATTTACGGGAAATCGCGGATTTTCGTTTGCCGGCGATTAAATCTCTTTCATTAAGCGTCTCATCAAAAATGAAAACATTTTTAAAAACTACAAGTCTCATGCGTTTTAGTGGTGAAAAAGTAATTTAAAAAGTCGTTCGGGAAATGAGTTTACTCCCTGGGTACTTTCTTTGTATACTTTTGAATATACGGGCCAAGCCGGGATTTACGGAAAATCGCGGGTTTTCGTTTGCCGGCGATTAAACTTCTTTTATTTAGCGTCTCATCAAAAATGAAAACATTTTTAAAAACTACAGGTCTTATGCGTTTTAGTGGTGAAAAAATAATTTAAAAAATTGTTCTGGAAATGAGTTTACTCACAGGGTACTTTCTTTGTATACATTCGACTATACGTGCCAAGCCCGAGATTTACGGGAAATCGCGGGTTTTTGTTTGCCGGCGATTAAACCTCTTTCATTAAGCGTCTCATCAAAAATGAAAACATTCTTGAAAACTACAAGTCTCATGCGTTTTAGTGGTGAAAAAAAAATTTAAAAAATCGTTCGGGAAATGAGTTTACTCCCTGGGTACTTTCTTTGTATACATTCGACTATACGGGCCAAGCCCCGGATTTACGGGAAAACGCGGGATTTTGTTTGCCGGCGATTAAACCTCTTTCATTAAGCGTCTCATCAAAAATGAAAACATTTTTGAAAACTACAAGTCTCATGCGTTTTAGTGGTGAAAAAATAATTTAAAAAATCGTTCGGGAAATGAGTTTACTCACTGGGTACTTTCTTTGTATACTTTTGACTATACGGGCCGAGTCCGGGATTTACGGGAAATCGCGGATTTTCGTTTGCCGGCGATTAAATCTCTTTCATTAAGCGTCTCATCAAAAATGAAAACATTTTTAAAAACTACAAGTCTCATGCGTTTTAGTGGTGAAAAAGTAATTTAAAAAGTCGTTCGGGAAATGAGTTTACTCCCTGGGTACTTTCTTTGTATACTTTTGAATATACGGGCCAAGCCGGGATTTACGGGAAATCGCGGGTTTTCGTTTGCCGGCGATTAAACTTCTTTTATTTAGCGTCTCATCAAAAATGAAAACATTTTTAAAAACTACAGGTCTTATGCGTTTTAGTGGTGAAAAAATAATTTAAAAAATTGTTCTGGAAATGAGTTTACTCACAGGGTACTTTCTTTGTATACATTCGACTATACGTGCCAAGCCCGAGATTTACGGGAAATCGCGGGTTTTCGTTTGCCGGCGATTAAACCTCTTTCATTAAGCGTCTCATCAAAAATGAAAACATTCTTGAAAACTACAAGTCTCATGCGTTTTAGTGGTGAAAAAAAAATTTAAAAAATTGTTCTGGAAATGAGTTTACTCACAGGGTACTTTCTTTGTATACATTCGACTATACGGGCCAAGCCCCGGATTTACGGGAAAACGCGGGTTTTCGTTTGCCGGCGATTAAACCTCTTTCATTAAGCGTCTCATCAAAAATGAAAACATTTTTAAAAACTACAAGTCTCATGCGTTTTAGTGGTGAAAAAGTAATTTAAAAAATCGTTCGGGAAATGAGTTTACTCCCTGGGTACTTTTTTGTATACTTTTGACTATACGGGCCAAGCCGGGATTTACGGGAAATCGCGGGTTTTCGTTTGCCGGCGATTAAACTTTTTTTTATTCAGCGTCTCATCAAAAATGAAAACATTTTTAAAAACTACAAGTCTTATGCGTTTTAGTGGTGAAAAAATAATTTAAAAAATCGTTCTGGAAATGAGTTTACTCACAGGGTACTTTCTTTGTATACATTCGACTATACGGGCCAAGCCCGGGATTTACGGAAATCGCGGGTTTTCGTTTTCCGGCGATTAAACCTCTTTCATTAAGCGTCTCATCAAAAATGAAAGCAATCTTGAAAACTACAAGTCTCATGCGTTTTAGTGGTGAAAAAAAAATTTAAAAAATCGTTTGGGAAATGAGTTTACTCCCTGGGTACTTTCTTTGTATACTTTTGACTATACGGGCCGAGTCCAGGATTTACGGGAAATCGCAGGTTTTCGTTTGCCGGCGATTAAACTTCTTTTACTCAGCGTCTTATCAAAAATGAAAACATTCTTAAAAACTTTTTCGTTTGCCGGCGATTAAACTTCTTTTATTCAGCGTCTCATCAAAAATGAAAACATTTTTAAAAACTACAGGTCTTATGCGTTTTAGTGGTGAAAAAATAATTTAAAAAATCGTTCTGGAAATGAGTTTACTCACAGGGTACTTTCTTTGTATACATTCGACTATACGTGCCAAGCCCGGGATTTACGGGAAATCGCGGGTTTTCGTTTGCCGGCGATTAAATCTCTTTCATTAAGCGTCTCATCAAAAATGAAAACATTTTTAAAAACTACAGGTCTTATGCGTTTTAGTGGTGAAAAAAAAATTTAAAAAATTGTTCTGGAAATGAGTTTACTCACAGGGTACTTTCTTTGTATACATTCGACTATACGTGCCAAGCCCGAGATTTACGGGAAATCGCGGGTTTTCGTTTGCCGGCGATTAAACCTCTTTCATTAAGCGTCTCATCAAAAATGAAAACATTTTTAAAAACTACAAGTCTTATGCGTTTTAGTGGTGAAAAAATAATTTAAAAAATCGTTCTGGAAATGAGTTTACTCACAGGGTACTTTCTTTGTATACATTCGACTATACGGGCCAAGCCCGGGATTTACGGGAAATCGCGGGTTTTCGTTTTCCGGCGATTAAACCTCTTTCATTAAGCGCCTCATCAAAAATGAAAACATTTTTGAAAACTACAAGTCTCATGCGTTTTAGTGGTGAAAAAAAAATTTAAAAAATCGTTCGGGAAATGAGTTTACTCCCTGGGTACTTTCTTTGTATACATTCGACTATACGGGCCAAGCCCCGGATTTACGGGAAAACGCGGGATTTCGTTTGCCGGCGATTAAACCTCTTTCATTAAGCGTCTCATCAAAAATGAAAACATTTTTGAAAACTACAAGTCTCATGCGTTTTAGTGGTGAAAAAATAATTTAAAAAATCGTTCGGGAAATGAGTTTACTCCCTGGGTACTTTCTTTGTATACTTTTGACTATACGGGCCGAGTCCGGGATTTACGGGAAATCGCGGATTTTCGTTTGCCGGCGATTAAATCTCTTTCATTAAGCGTCTCATCAAAAATGAAAACATTTTTAAAAACTACAAGTCTCATGCGTTTTAGTGGTGAAAAAGTAATTTAAAAAGTCGTTCGGGAAATGAGTTTACTCCCTGGGTACTTTCTTTGTATACTTTTGAATATACGGGCCAAGCCGGGATTTACGGAAAATCGCGGGTTTTCGTTTGCCGGCGATTAAACTTCTTTTATTTAGCGTCTCATCAAAAATGAAAACATTTTTAAAAACTACAGGTCTTATGCGTTTTAGTGGTGAAAAAATAATTTAAAAAATTGTTCTGGAAATGAGTTTACTCACAGGGTACTTTCTTTGTATACATTCGACTATACGTGCCAAGCCCGAGATTTACGGGAAATCGCGGGTTTTTGTTTGCCGGCGATTAAACCTCTTTCATTAAGCGTCTCATCAAAAATGAAAACATTCTTGAAAACTACAAGTCTCATGCGTTTTAGTGGTGAAAAAAAAATTTAAAAAATCGTTCGGGAAATGAGTTTACTCCCTGGGTACTTTCTTTGTATACATTCGACTATACGGGCCAAGCCCCGGATTTACGGGAAAACGCGGGATTTTGTTTGCCGGCGATTAAACCTCTTTCATTAAGCGTCTCATCAAAAATGAAAACATTTTTGAAAACTACAAGTCTCATGCGTTTTAGTGGTGAAAAAATAATTTAAAAAATCGTTCGGGAAATGAGTTTACTCACTGGGTACTTTCTTTGTATACTTTTGACTATACGGGCCGAGTCCGGGATTTACGGGAAATCGCGGATTTTCGTTTGCCGGCGATTAAATCTCTTTCATTAAGCGTCTCATCAAAAATGAAAACATTTTTAAAAACTACAAGTCTCATGCGTTTTAGTGGTGAAAAAGTAATTTAAAAAGTCGTTCGGGAAATGAGTTTACTCCCTGGGTACTTTCTTTGTATACTTTTGAATATACGGGCCAAGCCGGGATTTACGGGAAATCGCGGGTTTTCGTTTGCCGGCGATTAAACTTCTTTTATTTAGCGTCTCATCAAAAATGAAAACATTTTTAAAAACTACAGGTCTTATGCGTTTTAGTGGTGAAAAAATAATTTAAAAAATTGTTCTGGAAATGAGTTTACTCACAGGGTACTTTCTTTGTATACATTCGACTATACGTGCCAAGCCCGAGATTTACGGGAAATCGCGGGTTTTCGTTTGCCGGCGATTAAACCTCTTTCATTAAGCGTCTCATCAAAAATGAAAACATTCTTGAAAACTACAAGTCTCATGCGTTTTAGTGGTGAAAAAAAAATTTAAAAAATTGTTCTGGAAATGAGTTTACTCACAGGGTACTTTCTTTGTATACATTCGACTATACGGGCCAAGCCCCGGATTTACGGGAAAACGCGGGTTTTCGTTTGCCGGCGATTAAACCTCTTTCATTAAGCGTCTCATCAAAAATGAAAACATTTTTAAAAACTACAAGTCTCATGCGTTTTAGTGGTGAAAAAGTAATTTAAAAAATCGTTCGGGAAATGAGTTTACTCCCTGGGTACTTTTTTGTATACTTTTGACTATACGGGCCAAGCCGGGATTTACGGGAAATCGCGGGTTTTCGTTTGCCGGCGATTAAACTTTTTTTTATTCAGCGTCTCATCAAAAATGAAAACATTTTTAAAAACTACAAGTCTTATGCGTTTTAGTGGTGAAAAAATAATTTAAAAAATCGTTCTGGAAATGAGTTTACTCACAGGGTACTTTCTTTGTATACATTCGACTATACGGGCCAAGCCCGGGATTTACGGAAATCGCGGGTTTTCGTTTTCCGGCGATTAAACCTCTTTCATTAAGCGCCTCATCAAAAATGAAAACATTTTTGAAAACTACAAGTCTCATGCGTTTTAGTGGTGAAAAAAAAATTTAAAAAATCGTTCGGGAAATGAGTTTACTCCCTGGGTACTTTCTTTGTATACATTCGACTATACGGGCCAAGCCCCGGATTTACGGGAAAACGCGGGATTTCGTTTGCCGGCGATTAAACCTCTTTCATTAAGCGTCTCATCAAAAATGAAAACATTTTTGAAAACTACAAGTCTCATGCGTTTTAGTGGTGAAAAAATAATTTAAAAAATCGTGCGGGAAATGAGTTTACTCCCTGGGTACTTTCTTTGTATACTTTTGACTATACGGGCCGAGTCCGGGATTTACGGGAAATCGCGGATTTTCGTTTGCCGGCGATTAAACTTCTTTTATTCAGCGTCCCATCAAATATGAAAATATTTTTGAAAACTACAAGTCTCATGCGTTTAGTGGTAAAAAAATAATATAAAAAATCGTTCGGGAAATGAGTTTACTCCCTGGGTACGTTCTTTGTATACTTTTGACTATACGTGCCAAGCCCGAGATTTACGGGAAATCGCGGGTTTTCGTTTGCCGGCGATTAAACCTCTTTCATTAAACGTCTCATCAAAAATGAAAACATTCTTGAAAACTACAAGTCTCATGCGTTTTAGTGGTGAAAAAAAAATTTAAAAAATCGTTTGGGAAATGAGTTTACTCCCTGGGTACTTTCTTTGTATACATTCGACTATACGGGCCAAGCCCCGGATTTACGGGAAAACGCGGGATTTCGTTTGCCGGCGATTAAACCTCTTTCATTAAGCGTCTCATCAAAAATGAAAACATTTTTGAAAACTACAAGTCTCATGCGTTTTAGTGGTGAAAAAGTAATTTAAAAAATCGTTCGGGAAATGTGTTTACTCCCTGGGTACTTTCTTTGTATACTTTTGACTATACGGGCCAAGCCCCGGATTTACGGGAAAACGCGGGATTTCGTTTGCCGGCGATTAAATCTCTTTCATTAAGCGTCTCATCAAAAATGAAAACATTTTTAAAAACTACAAGTCTCATGCGTTTTAGTGGTGAAAAAAAAATTTAAAAAATTGTTCTGGAAATGAGTTTACTCACAGGGTACTTTCTTTGTATACATTCGACTATACGTGCCAAGCCCGAGATTTACGGGAAATCGCGGGTTTTCGTTTGCCGGCGATTAAACCTCTTTCATTAAGCGTCTCATCAAAAATGAAAACATTCTTGAAAACTACAAGTCTCATGCGTTTTAGTGGTGAAAAAAAAATTTAAAAAATCGTTCTGGAAATGAGTTTACTCACAGGGTACTTTCTTTGTATACATTCGACTATACGTGCCAAGCCCGGGATTTACGGGAAATTTCGGGTTTTCGTTTGCCGGCGATTAAACCTCTTTCATTAAGCGTCTCATCAAAAATGAAAGCAATCTTGAAAACTACAAGTCTCATGCGTTTTAGTGGTGAAAAAAAAATTTAAAAAATCGTTTGGGAAATGAGTTTACTCCCTGGGTACTTTCTTTGTATACTTTTGACTATACGGGCCGAGTCCAGGATTTACGGGAAATCGCAGGTTTTCGTTTGCCGGCGATTAAACTTCTTTTACTCAGCGTCTTATCAAAAATGAAAACATTCTTAAAAACTTTTTCGTTTGCCGGCGATTAAACTTCTTTTATTCAGCGTCTCATCAAAAATGAAAACATTTTTAAAAACTACAGGTCTTATGCGTTTTAGTGGTGAAAAAATAATTTAAAAAATCGTTCTGGAAATGAGTTTACTCACAGGGTACTTTCTTTGTATACATTCGACTATACGTGCCAAGCCCGGGATTTACGGGAAATCGCGGGTTTTCGTTTGCCGGCGATTAAATCTCTTTCATTAAGCGTCTCATCAAAAATGAAAACATTTTTAAAAACTACAGGTCTTATGCGTTTTAGTGGTGAAAAAAAAATTTAAAAAATTGTTCTGGAAATGAGTTTACTCACAGGGTACTTTCTTTGTATACATTCGACTATACGTGCCAAGCCCGAGATTTACGGGAAATCGCGGGTTTTCGTTTGCCGGCGATTAAACCTCTTTCATTAAGCGTCTCATCAAAAATGAAAACATTTTTAAAAACTACAAGTCTTATGCGTTTTAGTGGTGAAAAAATAATTTAAAAAATCGTTCTGGAAATGAGTTTACTCACAGGGTACTTTCTTTGTATACATTCGACTATACGGGCCAAGCCCGGGATTTACGGGAAATCGCGGGTTTTCGTTTTCCGGCGATTAAACCTCTTTCATTAAGCGCCTCATCAAAAATGAAAACATTTTTGAAAACTACAAGTCTCATGCGTTTTAGTGGTGAAAAAAAAATTTAAAAAATCGTTCGGGAAATGAGTTTACTCCCTGGGTACTTTCTTTGTATACATTCGACTATACGGGCCAAGCCCCGGATTTACGGGAAAACGCGGGATTTCGTTTGCCGGCGATTAAACCTCTTTCATTAAGCGTCTCATCAAAAATGAAAACATTTTTGAAAACTACAAGTCTCATGCGTTTTAGTGGTGAAAAAATAATTTAAAAAATCGTTCGGGAAATGAGTTTACTCCCTGGGTACTTTCTTTGTATACTTTTGACTATACGGGCCGAGTCCGGGATTTACGGGAAATCGCGGATTTTCGTTTGCCGGCGATTAAATCTCTTTCATTAAGCGTCTCATCAAAAATGAAAACATTTTTAAAAACTACAAGTCTCATGCGTTTTAGTGGTGAAAAAGTAATTTAAAAAGTCGTTCGGGAAATGAGTTTACTCCCTGGGTACTTTCTTTGTATACTTTTGAATATACGGGCCAAGCCGGGATTTACGGAAAATCGCGGGTTTTCGTTTGCCGGCGATTAAACTTCTTTTATTTAGCGTCTCATCAAAAATGAAAACATTTTTAAAAACTACAGGTCTTATGCGTTTTAGTGGTGAAAAAATAATTTAAAAAATTGTTCTGGAAATGAGTTTACTCACAGGGTACTTTCTTTGTATACATTCGACTATACGTGCCAAGCCCGAGATTTACGGGAAATCGCGGGTTTTTGTTTGCCGGCGATTAAACCTCTTTCATTAAGCGTCTCATCAAAAATGAAAACATTCTTGAAAACTACAAGTCTCATGCGTTTTAGTGGTGAAAAAAAAATTTAAAAAATCGTTCGGGAAATGAGTTTACTCCCTGGGTACTTTCTTTGTATACTTTTGACTATACGGGCCGAGTCCAGGATTTACGGGAAATCGCAGGTTTTCGTTTGCCGGCGATTAAACTTCTTTTATTCAGCGTCTTAACAAAAATGAAAACATTTTTAAAAACTACAAGTCTCATGCGTTTTAGTGGTGAAAAAATAATTTAAAAAATCGTTCTGGAAATGAGTTTACTCACAGGGTACTTTCTTTGTATACATTCGACTATACGTGCCAAGCCCGGGATTTACGGGAAATCGCGGGTTTTCGTTAGCCAGCGATTAAACTGCTTTTATTCAGCGTCTCATCAAAAATGAAAACATTCTTGAAAACTACAAGTCTCATGCGTTTTAGTGGTGAAATAATAATTTAAAAAATCGTTTGGGAAATGAGTTTACTCCCTGGGTACTTTCTTTGTATACTTTTGGCTATACGGGCAGAGTCCAGGATTTACGGGAAATCGCAGGTTTTCGTTTGCCGGCGATTAAACTTCTTTTATTCAGCGTCTCATCAAAAATGAAAACATTTTTAAAAACTACAAGTCTCATGCGTTTTAGTGGTGAAAAAGTAATTTAAAAAATCGTTCGGGAAATGAGTTTACTCCCTGGGTACTTTCTTTGTATACTTTTGACTATACGGGCCAAGCCGGGATTTACGGGAAATCGCGGGTTTTCGTTTGCCGGCGATTAAACTTCTTTTATTCAGCGTCTCATCAAGAATGAAAACATTTTTAAAAACTACAAGTCTAATGCGTTTTAGTGGTGAAAAAATAATTTAAAAAATTGTTCTGGAAATGAGTTTACTCACAATGTACTTTCTTTGTATACATTCGACTATACGTGCCAAGCCCGAGATTTACGGGAAATCGCGGGTTTTCGTTTGCCGGCGATTAAACCTCTTTCATTAAGCGTCTCATCAAAAATGAAAACATTCTTGAAAACTACAAGTCTCATGCGTTTTAGTGGTGAAAAAAAAATTTAAAAAATTGTTCTGGAAATGAGTTTACTCACAGGGTACTTTCTTTGTATACATTCGACTATACGGGCCAAGCCCCGGATTTACGGGAAAACGCGGGTTTTCGTTTGCCGGCGATTAAACCTCTTTCATTAAGCGTCTCATCAAAAATGAAAACATTTTTAAAAACTACAAGTCTCATGCGTTTTAGTGGTGAAAAAGTAATTTAAAAAATCGTTCGGGAAATGAGTTTACTCCCTGGGTACTTTCTTTGTATACTTTTGACTATACGGGCCAAGCCGGGATTTACGGGAAATCGCGGGTTTTCGTTTGCCGGCGATTAAACTTTTTTTTATTCAGCGTCTCATCAAAAATGAAAACATTTTTAAAAACTACAAGTCTTATGCGTTTTAGTGGTGAAAAAATAATTTAAAAAATCGTTCTGGAAATGAGTTTACTCACAGGGTACTTTCTTTGTATACATTCGACTATACGGGCCAAGCCCGGGATTTACGGAAATCGCGGGTTTTCGTTTTCCGGCGATTAAACCTCTTTCATTAAGCGCCTCATCAAAAATGAAAACATTTTTGAAAACTACAAGTCTTCGGGAAATGAGTTTACTCCCTGGGTACTTTCTTTGTATACATTCGACTATACGGGCCAAGCCCCGGATTTACGGGAAAACGCGGGATTTCGTTTGCCGGCGATTAAACCTCTTTCATTAAGCGTCTCATCAAAAATGAAAACATTTTTGAAAACTACAAGTCTCATGCTTGCAACAGCATTATTGTTAGATGATATAAGAAAAGCTGCAGACAAAGGAAAAATTACTGGCGCGATATTCATTGACTTATCGAAAGCTTTCGATACCCTTGGACACGCAACCCTTCTAGCAAAGTTAAAACAATATGGGGTAAGCAATGTCACACTTCAGTGGTTTGAGAGCTATTTGTTTGACAGAAAACAAATTGTTGGTTTTGACGATGTGTTATCCGATCCTTATCCGGTTTTGTGTGGGGTGCCACAAGGTTCTATCCTTGGACCTCTACTGTTTTTAATTTTCTTTAACGATTTTCCGGACATTCTGAAAAAAGCTGACGTTGTGGAATTCGCTGATGATACTGTTATCTACGTTTCTTCAAACAAAATTTCTCAGATAGAAGAATTGTTAAATAATGATTTAAAGAACATCAGCTCATACTTTCGTGAAAATGAACTTGTGATTAATTTAAAACCTGGAAAGACTGAGTGCGTGCTATTTGGGACAGCAAAAAGATTAGCAATGTCAAAAGCTGACTTTGCATTGCTTTTTGACGGAGTACCAATCAATGTGACTGCATCTTATAAATATCTTGGTACAGTAATCGATCACACTCTTAATATTGGTCCGCAATTTGATAGTATGTACAAAAAGTCCTCGTCAAAGTTAAGGTTGTTGTGTAAACTCAAGTATTTCTTGAACGAAGAAGCTATCAGACGTGTTTATCGATCTATCATACAATCTGTTATTCGATATAATTGCTTGTCATTTTTAAATTTAACAGCAACACAATCACAAAAATTACGATCGTTGGATAGACGAGCAATAACGATAACAAAAGATGCGAGTATCAACACATCAGACATGATTAAAAAACATGCTGTTAAGTTGGTAAAAAAATGTTTGGATGGTGATTGTTGCTCGAATTTTGATAATTATTTTACTTTAAACTCCCATAATTTTTCAACTAGAAATCAGAATTTTCTTTTAAAAATTCCTAAAATAAAACTTGAGTTTGCTCGGTCGGGTTTCTTCTTTCAAGGAGCTAGGCTTTTCAACTCCTTGCCCAAGGAGATCCGGCAGAGTGGACATGAGTTTAGTAACAAGTTACTAAATTTTGAGTTTAGATAAATTCTTTGAGTATTTTTTATACTTTAAGTTTTCTCGTAATACACCTTTTAGATTGTTCATGGCGACTTGTTCTAAGTTACACTTGCCGAGATAGTTCGTCGAATTTTTAGTTTTTGGTTATATTGATTTATTTGTGTGATTGTGTGTATGTGTAAACTAGTTTTTAATTTCTTTTCGATGGCAACTACTTCTTTCCTGCCACTGTTTCTTTTGGTCGTTACTTTTTCGCACGTTTTGGCTAATTTTGCGTTTCCCATCAGTTTTTGAGATTATATTTTTTTCAGTTTGATACTTTTCTTTGCATTTTTAATATATATTACTAACTAGATTTAACGTATGCATAAACAGGACGTATATTTATAACAGTATTTTTTACTGACATACTCATCCTGTATATAAATTCGGAAATAAATAAATAAATAAATAAATAAATAAATATTTAGTGGTGAAAAAATAATTTAAAAAATCGTTCGGGAAATGAGTTTACTCCCTGGGTACTTTCTGTGTATACTTTTGACTATACGGGCCGAGTCCGGGATTTACGGGAAATCGCGGATTTTCGTTTGCCGGCGATTAAACTTCTTTTATTCAGCGTCCCATCAAATATGAAAATATTTTTGAAAACTACAAGTCTCATGCGTTTAGTGGTAAAAAAATAATATAAAAAATCGTTCGGGAAATGAGTTTACTCCCTGGGTACGTTCTTTGTATACTTTTGACTATACGTGCCAAGCCCGAGATTTACGGGAAATCGCGGGTTTTCGTTTGCCGGCGATTAAACCTCTTTCATTAAACGTCTCATCAAAAATGAAAACATTCTTGAAAACTACAAGTCTCATGCGTTTTAGTGGTGAAAAAAAAATTTAAAAAATCGTTTGGGAAATGAGTTTACTCCCTGGGTACTTTCTTTGTATACATTCGACTATACGGGCCAAGCCCCGGATTTACGGGAAAACGCGGGATTTCGTTTGCCGGCGATTAAACCTCTTTCATTAAGCGTCTCATCAAAAATGAAAACATTTTTGAAAACTACAAGTCTCATGCGTTTTAGTGGTGAAAAAGTAATTTAAAAAATCGTTCGGGAAATGAGTTTACTCCCTGGGTACTTTCTTTGTATACTTTTGACTATACGGGCCAAGCCGGGATTTACGGGAAATCGCGGGTTTTCGTTTGCCGGCGATTAAACTTTTTTTTATTCAGCGTCTCATCAAAAATGAAAACATTTTTAAAAACTACAAGTCTTATGCGTTTTAGTGGTGAAAAAATAATTTAAAAAATCGTTCTGAAAATGAGTTTACTCCCTGGGTACTTTCTTTGTATACTTTTGACTATACGGGCCGAGTCCGGGATTTAGGGAAATCGCAGGTTTTCGTTTGCCGGCGATTAAACTGCTTTTATTCAGCGTCTCATCAAAAATGAAAACATTCTTGAAAACTACAAGTCTCATGGGCTTTAGTGGTGAAATAGTAATTTAAAAAATCGTTTGGGAAATGATATTTCTCCCTGGGTACTTTCTTTGTATGCTTTTGACTATACGTGCCAAGCCCCGGATTTACGGGAAAACGCGGATTTTCGTTTGCCGGCGATTAAACTTCTTTTATTCAGCGTCCCATCAAATATGAAAATATTTTTGAAAACTACAAGGCTCATGCGTTTTAGTGGTGAAATAATAATTTAAAAAATCGTTTGGGAAATGAGTTTACTCCCTGGGTACATTCTTTGTATACTTTTGACTATACGGGCCGAGTCCGGGATTTAGGGAAATCGCAGGTTTTCGTTTGCCGGCGATTAAACTGCTTTTATTCAGCGTCTCATCAAAAATGAAAACATTTTTGAAAACTACAAGTCTCATGCGTTTTAGTGGTGAAATAATAATTTAAAAAATCGTTTGGGAAATGAGTTTACTCCCTGGGTACTTTCTTTGTATACTTTTGACTATACGGGCCGAGTCCAGGATTTACGGGAAATCGCGGGTTTTCGTTTGCCGGCGATTAAACTTCTTTTATTCAGCGTCTTATCAAAAATGAAAACATTTTTAAAAACTACAAGTCTCATGCGTTTTAGTGGTGAAAAAGTAATTTAAAAAATCGTTCGGGAAATGAGTTTACTCACTGGGTACTTTCTTTGTATACTTTTGAATATACGGGCCAAGCCAGGATTTACGGGAAATCGCGGGTTTTCGTTTGCCGGCGATTAAACTTCTTTTATTCAGCGTCTCATCAAAAATGAAAACATTTTTAAAAACTACAGGTCTTATGCGTTTTAGTGGTGAAAAAATAATTTAAAAAATCGTTCTGGAAATGAGTTTACTCACAGGGTACTTTCTTTGTATACATTCGACTATACGTGCCAAGCCCGGGATTTACGGGAAATCGCGGGTTTTCGTTTGCCGGCGATTAAACCTCTTTCATTAAGCGTCTCATCAAAAATGAAAACATTCTTGAAAAGTACAAGTCTCATGCGTTTTAGTGGTGAAAAAAAAATTTAAAAAATCGTTTGGGAAATGAGTTTACTCCCTGGGTACTTTCTTTGTATACTTTTGACTATACGGGCCAAGCCCCGGATTTACGGGAAAACGAAGGATTTCGTTTGCCGGCGATTAAACCTCTTTCATTAAGCGTCTCATCAAAAATGAAAACATTTTTAAAAACTACAAGTCTCATGCGTTTTAGTGGTGAAAAAGTAATTTAAAAAATCGTTCGGGAAATGAGTTTACTCCCTAGGTACTTTCTTTGTATACTTTTGAATATACGTGCCAAGCCGGGATTTACGGGAAATCGCGGGTTTTCGTTTGCCGGCGATTAAACTTCTTTTATTCAGCGTCTCATCAAAAATGAAAACATTTTTAAAAACTACAGGTCTTATGCGTTTTAGTGGTGAAAAAAATAATTTAAAAAATCGTTCTGGAAATGAGTTTACTCACAGGGTACTTTCTTTGTATACATTTGACTATACGTGCCAAGCCCGAGATTTACAGGAAATCGCGGGTTTTCGTTTGCCGGCGATTAAACCTCTTTCATTAAGCGTCTCATCAAAAATGAAAACATTCTTGAAAACTACAAGTCTCATGCGTTTTAGTGGTAAAAAAAAATTTAAAAAATCGTTTGGGAAATGAGTTTACTCCCTGGGTACTTTCTTTGTATACATTCGACTATACGGGCCAAGCCCCGGATTTACGGGAAAACGCGGGATTTCGTTTGCCGGCGATTAAACTTCTTTCATTAAGCGTCTCATCAAAAATGAAAACATTTTTAAAAACTACAAGTCTCATGCGTTTTAGTGGTGAAAAAGTAATTTAAAAAATCGTTCGGGAAATGAGTTTACTCCCTGGGTACTTTCTTTGTATACTTTTGACTATACGGGCCAAGCCGGGATTTACGGGAAATCGCGGGTTTTCGTTTGCCGGCGATTAAACTTTTTTTTATTCAGCGTCTCATCAAAAATGAAAACATTTTTAAAAACTACAAGTCTTATGCGTTTTAGTGGTGAAAAATTAATTTAAAAAATCGTTCTGGAAATGAGTTTACTCACAGGGTACTTTCTTTGTATACATTCGACTATACGGGCCAAGCCGGGATTTACGGAAAATCGCGGGTTTTCGTTTGCCGGCGATTAAACTTCTTTTATTCAGCGTCTCATCAAAAATGAAAACATTTTTAAAAACTACAGGTCTTATGCGTTTTAGTGGTGAAAAAATAATTTAAAAAATCGTTCTGGAAATGAGTTTACTCACAGGGTACTTTCTTTGTATACATTTGACTATACGTGCCAAGCCCGAGATTTACGGGAAATCGCGGGTTTTCGTTTGCCGGCGATTAAACCTCTTTCATTAAGCGTCTCATCAAAAATGAAAACATTCTTGAAAACTACAAGTCTCATGCGTTTTAGTGGTAAAAAAAAATTTAAAAAATCGTTTGGGAAATGAGTTTACTCCCTGGGTACTTTCTTTGTATACATTCGACTATACGGGCCAAGCCCCGGATTTACGGGAAAACGCGGGATTTCGTTTGCCGGCGATTAAACTTCTTTCATTAAGCGTCTCATCAAAAATGAAAACATTTTTAAAAACTACAAGTCTCATGCGTTTTAGTGGTGAAAAAGTAATTTAAAAAATCGTTCGGGAAATGAGTTTACTCCCTGGGTACTTTCTTTGTATACTTTTGACTATACGGGCCAAGCCGGGATTTACGGGAAATCGCGGGTTTTCGTTTGCCGGCGATTAAACTTTTTTTTATTCAGCGTCTCATCAAAAATGAAAACATTTTTAAAAACTACAAGTCTTATGCGTTTTAGTGGTGAAAAAATAATTTAAAAAATCGTTCTGGAAATGAGTTTACTCACAGGGTACTTTCTTTGTATACATTCGACTATACGGGCCAAGCCCGGGATTTACGGGAAATCGCGGGTTTTCGTTTTCCGGCGATTAAACCTCTTTCATTAAGCGTCTCATCAAAAATGAAAACATTTTTGAAAACTACAAGTCTCATGCGTTTTAGTGGTGAAAAAAAAATTTAAAAAATTGTTCGGGAAATGAGTTTACTCCCTGGGTACTTTCTTTGTATACATTCGACTATACGGGCCAAGCCCCGGATTTACGGGAAAACGCGGGATTTCGTTTGCCGGCGATTAAACCTCTTTCATTAAGCGTCTCATCAAAAATGAAAACATTTTTGAAAACTACAAGTCTCATGCGTTTTAGTGGTGAAAAAATAATTTAAAAAATCGTTCGGGAAATGAGTTTACTCCCTGGGTACTTTCTTTGTATACTTTTGACTATACGGGCCGAGTCCGGGATTTACGGGAAATCGCGGATTTTCGTTTGCCGGCGATTAAACTTCTTATATTCAGCGTCCCATCAAATATGAAAATATTTTTGAAAACTACAAGTCTCATGCGTTTAGTGGTAAAAAAATAATATAAAAAATCGTTCGGGAAATGAGTTCACTCCCTGGGTACTTTCTTTGTATACTTTTGACTATACGGGCCAAGCCCGGGATTTACGGGAAATCGCGGGTTTTCGTTTGCCGGCGATTAAACTTCTTTTATTCAGCGTCTCATCAAAAATGAAAACATTTTTAAAAACTACAGGTCTTATGCGTTTTAGTGGTGAAAAAATAATTTAAAAAATCGTTCTGGAAATGAGTTTACTCCCTGGGTACTTTCTTTGTATACTTTTGACTATACGGGCCGAGTCCGGGATTTAGGGAAATCGCAGGTTTTCGTTTGCCGGCGATTAAACTGCTTTTATTCAGCGTCTCATCAAAAATGAAAACATTTTTGAAAACTACAAGTCTCATGTGTTTTAGTGGTGAAAAAGTAATTTAAAAAATCGTTCGGGAAATGAGTTTACTCCCTGGGTACTTTCTTTGTATACTTTTGACTATACGGGCCAAGCCCGGGATTTACGGGAAATCGCGGGTTTTCGTTTGCCGGCGATTAAACTGCTTTTATTCAGCGTCTCATCAAAAATGAAAACATTCTTGAAAACTACAAGTCTCATGCGTTTTAGTGGTGAAATAATAATTTAAAAAATCGTTTGGGAAATGAGTTTACTCCCTGGGTACTTTCTTTGTATACTTTTGACTATACGGGCCAAGCCCGGGATATACGGGAAATCGCAGGTTTTCGTTTGCCGGCGATTAAATTTCTTTTATTCAGCGTCTTATCAAAAATGAAAACATTTTTAAAAACTACAAGTCTCATGCGTTTTAGTGGTGAAAAAATAATTTAAAAAATCGTTCTGGAAATGAGTTTACTCACAGGGTACTTTCTTTGTATACATTCGACTATACGTGCCAAACCCGGGATTTACGGGAAATCGCGGGTTTTCGTTTGCCGGCGATTAAACTGCTTTTATTCAGCGTCTCATCAAAAATGAAAACATTCTTGAAAACTACAAGTCTCATGCGTTTTAGTGGTGAAATAATATTTTAAAAAATCGTTTGGGAAATGAGTTTACTCCCTGGGTACTTTCTTTGTATACTTTTGACTATACGGGCAGAGTCCAGGATTTACGGGAAATCGCAGGTTTTCGTTTGCCGGCGAATAAACTTCTTTTATTCAGCGTCCCATCAAATATGAAAATATTTTTGAAAACTACAAGTCTCATGCGTTTAGTGGTAAAAAAATAATATAAAAAATCGTTCGGGAAATGAGTTTACTCCCTGGGTACTTTCTTTGTATACTTTTGACTATACGGGCCAAGCCCGGGATATACGGGAAATCGCGGGTTTTCGTTTGCCAGCGATTAAACTTCTTTTATTCAGCGTCTCCTCAAAAATGAAAACATTTTTAAAAACTACAAGTCTTATGCGTTTTAGTGGTGAAAAAATAATTTAAAAAATCGTTCTGGAAATGAGTTTACTCCCTGGGTACTTTCTTTGTATACTTTTGACTATACGGGCCGAGTCCGGGATTTAGGGAAATCGCAGGTTTTCGTTTGCCGGCGATTAAACTGCTTTTATTCAGCGTCTCATCAAAAATGAAAACATTTTTGAAAACTACAAGTCTCATGCGTTTTAGTGGTGAAAAAGTAATTTAAAAAATCGTTCGGGAAATGAATTTACTCCCTGGGTACTTTCTTTGTATACTTTTGACTATACGGGCCGAGTCCAGGATTTACGGGAAATCGCAGGTTTTCGTTTGCCGGCGATTAAACTTCTTTTATTCAGCGTCTTATCAAAAATGAAAACATTTTTAAAAACTACAAGTCTCATGCGTTTTAGTGGTGAAAAAATAATTTAAAAAATCGTTCTGGAAATGAGTTTACTCACAGGGTACTTTCTTTGTATACATTCGACTATACGTGCCAAGCCCGGGATTTACGGGAAATCGCGGGTTTTCGTTAGCCAGCGATTAAACTGCTTTTATTCAGCGTCTCATCAAAAATGAAAACATTCTTGAAAACTACAAGTCTCATGCGTTTTAGTGGTGAAATAATAATTTAAAAAATCGTTTGGGAAATGAGTTTACTCCCTGGGTACTTTCTTTGTATACTTTTGGCTATACGGGCAGAGTCCAGGATTTACGGGAAATCGCAGGTTTTCGTTTGCCGGCGATTAAACTTCTTTTATTCAGCGTCTCATCAAAAATGAAAACATTTTTAAAAACTACAAGTCTCATGCGTTTTAGTGGTGAAAAAGTAATTTAAAAAATCGTTCGGGAAATGAGTTTACTCCCTGGGTACTTTCTTTGTATACTTTTGACTATACGGGCCAAGCCGGGATTTACGGGAAATCGCGGGTTTTCGTTTGCCGGCGATTAAACTTCTTTTATTCAGCGTCTCATCAAGAATGAAAACATTCTTGAAAACTACAAGTCTCATGCGTTTTAGTGGTGAAATAATATTTTAAAAAATCGTTTGGGAAATGAGTTTACTCCCTGGGTACTTTCTTTGTATACTTTTGACTATACGGGCAGAGTCCAGGATTTACGGGAAATCGCAGGTTTTCGTTTGCCGGCGAATAAACTTCTTTTATTCAGCGTCCCATCAAATATGAAAATATTTTTGAAAACTACAAGTCTCATGCGTTTAGTGGTAAAAAAATAATATAAAAAATCGTTCGGGAAATGAGTTTACTCCCTGGGTACTTTCTTTGTATACTTTTGACTATACGGGCCAAGCCCGGGATATACGGGAAATCGCGGGTTTTCGTTTGCCAGCGATTAAACTTCTTTTATTCAGCGTCTCCTCAAAAATGAAAACATTTTTAAAAACTACAAGTCTTATGCGTTTTAGTGGTGAAAAAATAATTTAAAAAATCGTTCTGGAAATGAGTTTACTCCCTGGGTACTTTCTTTGTATACTTTTGACTATACGGGCCGAGTCCGGGATTTAGGGAAATCGCAGGTTTTCGTTTGCCGGCGATTAAACTGCTTTTATTCAGCGTCTCATCAAAAATGAAAACATTTTTGAAAACTACAAGTCTCATGCGTTTTAGTGGTGAAAAAGTAATTTAAAAAATCGTTCGGGAAATGAATTTACTCCCTGGGTACTTTCTTTGTATACTTTTGACTATACGGGCCGAGTCCAGGATTTACGGGAAATCGCAGGTTTTCGTTTGCCGGCGATTAAACTTCTTTTATTCAGCGTCTTATCAAAAATGAAAACATTTTTAAAAACTACAAGTCTCATGCGTTTTAGTGGTGAAAAAATAATTTAAAAAATCGTTCTGGAAATGAGTTTACTCACAGGGTACTTTCTTTGTATACATTCGACTATACGTGCCAAGCCCGGGATTTACGGGAAATCGCGGGTTTTCGTTAGCCAGCGATTAAACTGCTTTTATTCAGCGTCTCATCAAAAATGAAAACATTCTTGAAAACTACAAGTCTCATGCGTTTTAGTGGTGAAATAATAATTTAAAAAATCGTTTGGGAAATGAGTTTACTCCCTGGGTACTTTCTTTGTATACTTTTGGCTATACGGGCAGAGTCCAGGATTTACGGGAAATCGCAGGTTTTCGTTTGCCGGCGATTAAACTTCTTTTATTCAGCGTCTCATCAAAAATGAAAACATTTTTAAAAACTACAAGTCTCATGCGTTTTAGTGGTGAAAAAGTAATTTAAAAAATCGTTCGGGAAATGAGTTTACTCCCTGGGTACTTTCTTTGTATACTTTTGACTATACGGGCCAAGCCGGGATTTACGGGAAATCGCGGGTTTTCGTTTGCCGGCGATTAAACTTCTTTTATTCAGCGTCTCATCAAGAATGAAAACATTTTTAAAAACTACAAGTCTAATGCGTTTTAGTGGTGAAAAAATAATTTAAAAAATCGTTCTGGAAATGAGTTTACTCACAGGGTACTTTCTTTGTATACATTCGACTATACGGGCCAAGCCCGGGATTTACGGGAAATCGCGGGTTTTCGTTTTCCGGCGATTAAACCTCTTTCATTAAGCGTCTCATCAAAAATGAAAACATTTTTGAAAACTACAAGTCTCATGCGTTTTAGTGGTGACAAAAAAATTTAAAAAATCGTTCGGGAAATGAGTTTACTCCCTGGGTACTTTCTTTGTATACATTCGACTATACGGGCCAAGCCCCGGATTTACGGGAAAACGCAGGATTTCGTTTGCCGGCGATTAAACCTCTTTCATTAAGCGTCTCATCAAAAATGAAAACATTTTTGAAAACTACAAGTCTCATGCGTTTTAGTGGTGAAATAATAATTTAAAAAATCGTTTGGGAAATGAGTTTACTCCCTGGGTACTTTCTTTGTATACTTTTGGCTATACGGGCAGAGTCCAGGATTTACGGGAAATCGCAGGTTTTCGTTTGCCGGCGATTAAACTTCTTTTATTCAGCGTCTCATCAAAAATGAAAACATTTTTAAAAACTACAAGTCTAATGCGTTTTAGTGGTGAAAAAATAATTTAAAAAATCGTTCTGGAAATGAGTTTACTCACAGGGTACTTTCTTTGTATACATTCGACTATACGGGCCAAGCCCGGGATTTACGGGAAATCGCGGGTTTTCGTTTTCCGGCGATTAAACCTCTTTCATTAAGCGTCTCATCAAAAATGAAAACATTTTTGAAAACTACAAGTCTCATGCGTTTTAGTGGTGACAAAAAAATTTAAAAAATCGTTCGGGAAATGAGTTTACTCCCTGGGTACTTTCTTTGTATACATTCGACTATACGGGCCAAGCCCCGGATTTACGGGAAAACGCAGGATTTCGTTTGCCGGCGATTAAACCTCTTTCATTAAGCGTCTCATCAAAAATGAAAACATTTTTGAAAACTACAAGTCTCATGCGTTTAGTGGTAAAAAATACTATAAAAAATCGTTCGGGAAATGAGTTTACTCCCTGGGTACTTTCTTTGTATACTTTTGACTATACGGGCCAAGCCCGGGATATACGGGAAATCGCGGGTTTTCGTTTGCCGGCGATTAAACTTCTTTTATTCAGCGTCTCATCAAAAATGAAAACATTTTTAAAAACTACAAGTCTCATGGGCTTTAATGGTGAAATAGTAATTTAAAAAATCGTTTGGGAAATGAGTTTACTCACTGGGTACTTTCTTTGTATACTTTTGACTATACGGGCCGAGTACGGGATTTACGGGAAAGTGCGGGTTTTCGTTTGCCGGCGATTAAACTTCTTTTATTCAGCGTCTCATCAAAAATGAAAACATTTTTAAAAACTACAAGTCTCATGGGCTTTAATGGTGAAATAATAATTTAAAAAATCGTTCGGGAAATGAGTTTACACCTTGGATACTTTCTTTGTATACTTTTGACTATACGGTCCGAGTCCGGGATTTACGGGAAATCGCAGGTTTTCGTTTGACGGCGATTAAACTTCTTTCATTCAGCGTCTCATCAAAAATGAAAACATTTTTGAAAACTACAAGTCTCATGCGTTTTAGTGGTGAAAAAATAATTTAAAAAGTCGTTCGGGAAATGAGTTTACTCCCTGGGTACTTTCTTTGTATACTTTTGATTATACGGACCGAATCCGGGGTTTACGGGAAATGGCGGGTTTTCGTTTGCCGGCGATTAAACTTCTTTTATTCAGCGTCTCATCAAAAATGAAATCATTTTTGAAAACTACAAGTCTCATGCGTTTTAGTGCTGAAAAGATAATTTAAAAAATCGTTTTGGAAATGAGTTTACTCACAGGGTACTCTCTTTGTATACATTCGACTATACCGGCCAAGCCCGGGATTTACGGGAAATCGCGGGTTTTCGTTTGCCGGCGATTAAACTTCTTTTATTTAGCGTCTTATCAAAAATGAAAACATTTTTAAAAACTACAAGTCTCATGCGTTTTAGTGGTGAAAAATTAATTTAAAAAATCGTTCGGGAAATGATTTTACTCCCTGGGTACTTTCTTTGTATACTTTTGAATATACGGGCCAAGCCGGGATTTACAGGAAATCGCGGGTTTTCGTTTGCCGGCGATTAAACTTCTTTTATTCAGCGTCTCATCAAAAATGAAAACATTTTTAAAAACTACAGGTCTTATGCGTTTTAGTGGTGAAAAGATAATTTAAAAAATCGTTTTGGAAATGAGTTTACTCACAGGGTACTCTCTTTGTATACATTCGACTATACCGGCCAAGCCCGGGATTTACGGGAAATCGCGGGTTTTCGTTTGCCGGCGATTAAACTTCTTTTATTTAGCGTCTCATCAAAAATGAAAACATTTTTAAAAACTACAAGTCTCATGCGTTTTAGTGGTGAAAAATTAATTTAAAAAATCGTTCGGGAAATGATTTTACTCCCTGGGTACTTTCTTTGTATACTTTTGAATATACGGGCCAAGCCGGGATTTACGGGAAATCGCGGGTTTTCGTTTGCCGGCGATTAAACTTCTTTTATTCAGCGTCTCATCAAAAATGAAAACATTTTTAAAAACTACAAGTCTCATGCGTTTTAGTGGTGAAAAAGTAATTTAAAAAATCGTTTGGGAAATGAGATTACTCCCTGGGTACTTTCTTTGTATACTTTTGACTATACGGGCCGAGACCGGGATTTACGGGAAGTCGCGGGTTTTCGTTTGCCGGCGATTAAACTTCTTTTATTCAGCGTCTCATCAAAAATGAAAACATTTTTAAAAACTACAAGTCTCATGGGCTTTAATGGTGAAATAATAATTTAGAAAATCGTTCGGGAAATGAGTTTACACCTTGGATGCTTTCTCTGTATACTTTTGACTATACGGGCCGAGTCCGGGATTTACGGGAAATCGCAGGTTTTCGTTTGCCGGCGATTAAACTTCTTTTATTCAGCGTCTCATCAAAAATGAAAACATTTTTAAAAACTACAAGTCTCATGGGCTTTAGTGGTGAAATAGTAATTTAAAAAATCGTTTGGGAAATGAGTTTACTCCCTGGGTACTTTCTTTGTATACTTTTGACTATACGGGCCGAGAACGGGATTTACGGGAAGTCGCGGGTTTTCGTTTGCCGGCGATTAAACTTCTTTTATTCAGCGTCTCATCAAAAATGAAAACATTTTTAAAAACTACAAGTCTCATGGGCTTTAGTGGTGAAGTAATAATTTAAAAAATCGTTCGGGAAATGAGTTTACACCTTGGATGCTTTCTCTGTATACTTTTGACTATACGGGCCAAGTCCGGGATTTAGGGGAAATCTCGGGTTTTCGTTTGCCGGCGATTAAACCTCTTTCATTAAGCGTCTCATCAAAAATGAAAACATTTTTGAAAACTACAAGTCTCATGCGTTTTAGTGGTGAAAAGATAATTTAAAAAATCGTTTTGGAAATGAGTTTACTCACCGGGTACTTTCTTTGCATACATTCGACTATACCGGCCAGGTCCGAGATTTACGGGAAATCGCGGGTTTTCGTTTGGTTGCGATTAAACTTCTTTTATTTAGCGTCTCATCAAAAATGAAAACATTTTTAAAAACTACAAGTCTTATGCGTTTTAGTGGTGAAAAAATAATTTAAAAAATCGTTCTGGAAATGAGCTTACTTCCTGGGTACTTTCTTTGTATACTTTTGACTATACGGACCGAGTCCGGGATTTGCGGGAAATCGCAGGTTTTCGTTTGCCGGCGATTAAACTGCTTTTATTCAGCGTCTCATCAAAAATGAAAACATTTTTGAAAACTACAAGTCTCATGCATTTTAGTGGTGAAATAATAATTTAAAAAATCGTTTGGGAAATGAGTTTACTCCCTGGGTACTTTCTTTGTATACTTTTGTTTATACGGGCCGAGTCCAGGGTTTACGGGAAATGGCGGGTTTTCGTTTGCCGGCGATTAAACTTCTTTTATTCAGCGTCTCATCAAAAATGAAAACATTTTTAAAAACTACAAGTCTCATGGGCTTTAGTGGTGAAGTAATAATTTAAAAAATCGTTCGGGAAATGAGTTTACTCCCTGGGTGCTTTCTTTGTATACGTTTGACTATACGGGCCGAGACCGGGATTTACGGGAAGTCGCGGGTTTTCGTTTGCCGGCGATTAAACTTCTTTTATTCAGCGTCTCATCAAAAATGAAATTATTTTTAAAAACTACAAGTCTCATGGGCTTTAATGGTGAAATAATATATTAAAAAATCGTTCGGGAAATGAGTTTACACCTTGGATACTTTCTTTGTATACTTTTGACTATACGGGCCGAGTCCGGGATTTACGGGAAATCGCAGGTTTTCGTTTGCCAGCGATTAAACTTCGTTCATTCAGCGTCTCATCAAAAATGAAAACATTTTTGAAAACTACAAGTCTCATGCGTTTTAGTGGTGAAAAAATAATTTAAAAAGTCGTTCGGGAAATGAGTTTACTCCCTGGGTACTTTCTTTGTATACTTTTGATTATACGGACCGAGACCGGGGTTTACGGGAAATGGCGGGTTTTCGTTTGTCGGCGATTAAACTTCTTTTATTCAGCGTCTCATCAAAAATGAAAACATTTTTGAAAACTGCAAGTCTCATGCGTTTTAGTGGTGAAAAGATAATTTAAAAAATCGTTTTGGAAATGAGTTCACTCACAGGGTACTTTCTTTGTATACATTCGACTATACCGGCCAAGCCCGGGATTTACGGGAAATCGCGGGTTTTCGTTTGCCGGCGATTAAACCACTTTCATTAGGCGTCTCATCAAAAATGAAAACATTTCTGAAAACTACAAGTCTCATGCGTTTTAGTGGTGAAAAAATAACTTAAAAAATCGTTCCGGAAATGAGTTTACTCCCTGGGTACTTTCTTTGTATACTTTTGACTATACGGGCCGAGTCCGGGATTTACGGGAAATCGCGGGTTTTCGTTTGCCGGCGATTAAACCTCTTTCATTAAGCGTCTTATCAAAAATGAAAACATTTTTGAACACTACAAGTCTCATGCGTTTTAGTGGTGAAAAAATGAATTAAAAAATCGTTCGGGAAATGAGTTTACTCCCTTGGTACTATCTTTGTATACTTTTGACTATACGGGCCAAGTCCGGGATTTAGGGGAAATCTCGGGTTTTCGTTTGCCGGCGATTAAACCTCTTTCATTAAGCGTCTCATCAAAAATGAAAACATTTTTGAAAACTACAAGTCTCATGCGTTTTAGTGTTGAAAAAATAAATTAAAAAATCGTTCTGGAAATGAGTTTACTCACAGGGTACTTTCTTTGTATACATTCGACTATACGGGCCAAGCCCGGGATTTACGGGAAATCGCGGGTTTTCGTTTGCCAGCGATTAAACCTGTTTCATTAAGCGTCTCATCAAAAATGAAAACATTTTTGAAAACTGCAAGTCTCATGCGTTTTAGTGGTGAAAAGATAGTTGAAAAAATCGTTTCGGAAATGAGTTTACTCACAGGGTACTTTCTTTGTATACATTCGACTATACGGGCCAAGCCCGGGATTTACGGGAAATCGCGGGTTTTTGTTTGCCGGCGATTAAACAACTTTCATTAAACGTCTCATCAAAAATGAAAACATTTCTGAAAACTACAAGTCTCATGCGTTTTAGTGGCGAAAAGATAATTTAAAAAATCGTTTTGGAAATGAGTTTACTCACAGGGTACTTTCTTTGTATACATTCGACTATACCGGCCAAGCCCGAGATTTACGGGAAATCGCGGGTTTTCGTTTGCCGGCGATTAAACTTCTTTTATTCAGCGTCTCATCAAAAATGAAAACATTTTTGAAAACTGCAAGTCTCATGCGTTTTAGTGGTGAAAAGATAATTTAAAAAATCGTTTTGGAAATGAGTTTACTCACAGGGTACTTTCTTTGTATACATTCGACTATACCGGCCAAGCCCGGGATTTACGGGAAATCGCGGGTTTTCGTTTGCCGGCGATTAAACCACTTTCATTAGGCGTCTCATCAAAAATGAAAACATTTCTGAAAACTACAAGTCTCATGCGTTTTAGTGGTGAAAAAATAACTTAAAAAATCGTTCCGGAAATGAGTTTACTCCCTGGGTACTTTCTTTGTATACTTTTGACTATACGGGCCGAGTCCGGGATTTACGGGAAATCGCGGGTTTTCGTTTGCCGGCGATTAAACCTCTTTCATTAAGCGTCTTATCAAAAATGAAAACATTTTTGAAAACTACAAGTCTCATGCGTTTTAGTGGTGAAAAAATGAATTAAAAAATCGTTCGGGAAATGAGTTTACTCCCTGGGTACTATCTTTGTATACTTTTGACTATACGGGCCAAGCCTGGGATTTAGGGGAAATCTCGGGTTTTCGTTTGCCGGCGATTAAACCTCTTTCATTAAGCGTCTCATCAAAAATGAAAACATTTTTGAAAACTACAAGTCTCATGCGTTTTAGTGTTGAAAAAATAAATTAAAAAATCGTTCTGGAAATGAGTTTACTCACAGGGTACTTTCTTTGTATACATTCGACTATACGGGCCAAGCCCGGGATTTACGGGAAATCGCGGGTTTTCGTTTGCCGGCGATTAAACCACTTTCATTAGGCGTCTCATCAAAAATGAAAACATTTCTGAAAACTACAAGTCTCATGCGTTTTAGTGGTGAAAAAATAACTTAAAAAATCGTTCCGGAAATGAGTTTACTCCCTGGATACTTTCTTTGTATACTTTTGACTATACGGGCCGAGTCCGGGATTTACGGGAAATCGCGGGTTTTCGTTTGCCGGCGATTAAACCTCTTTCATTAAGCGTCTTATCAAAAATGAAAACATTTTTGAAAACTACAAGTCTCATGCGTTTTAGTGGTGAAAAAATGAATTAAAAAATCGTTCGGGAAATGAGTTTACTCCCTGGGTACTATCTTTGTATACTTTTGACTATACGGGCCAAGCCTGGGATTTAGGGGAAATCTCGGGTTTTCGTTTGCCGGCGATTAAACCTCTTTCATTAAGCGTCCCATCAAAAATGAAAACATTTTTGAAAACTACAAGTCTCATGCGTTTTAGTGTTGAAAAAATAAATTAAAAAATCGTTCTGGAAATGAGTTTACTCACAGGGTACTTTCTTTGTATACATTCGACTATACGGGCCAAGCCCGGGATTTACGGGAAATCGCGGGTTTTCGTTTGCCAGCGATTAAACCTGTTTCCTTAAGCGTCTCATCAAAAATGAAAACATTTTTGAAAACTGCAAGTCTCATGCGTTTTAGTGGTGAAAAGATAATTGAAAAAATCGTTTCGGAAATGAGTTTACTCACAGGGTACTTTCTTTGTATACATTCGACTATACGGGCCAAGCCCGGGATTTACGGGAAATCGCGGGTTTTTGTTTGCCGGCGATTAAACAACTTTCATTAAACGTCTCATCAAAAATGAAAACATTTCTGAAAACTACAAGTCTCATGCGTTTTAGTGGCGAAAAGATAATTTAAAAAATCGTTTTGGAAATGAGTTTACTCACAGGGTACTTTCTTTGTATACATTCGACTATACCGGCCAAGCCCGAGATTTACGGGAAATCGCGGGTTTTCTTTTGCTGGCGATTAAACTTCTTTTATTTAGCGTCTCATCAAAAATGAAAACATTTTTAAAAACTACAAGTCTTATGCGTTTTAGTGGTGAAAAAATAATTTAAAACATCGTTCTGGAAATGAGCTTACTCCCTGGGTACTTTCTTTGTATACTTTTGACTATACGGACCGAGTCCGGGATTTACGGGAAATCGCAGGTTTTCGTTTGCCGGCGATTAAACGTCTTTTATTCAGCGTCTCATCAAAAATGAAAACATTTTTGAAAACTACAAGTCTCATGCGTTTTAGTGGTGAAAAAGTAATTTAAAAAATCGTTCGGGAAATGAGTTTACTCCCTGGGTACTTTCTTTGTATACTTTTGATTATATGGGTCGAGTCCAGGGTTTACGGGAATTGGCGGGTTTTCGTTTGCCGGCGATTAAACTTCTTTTATTCAGCGTCTCATCAAAAATGAAAACATTTTTAAAAACTACAAGTCTCATGGGCTTTAGTGGTGAAGTAATAATTTAAAAAATCGTTCGGGAAATGGGTTTACAACCTGGGTACTTTCTTATTATACTTTTGACTATACGGGCCGAGTCCGGGATTTACGGAAAATCGCAGGTTTTCGTTTGCTGGCGATTAAACTTCTTTCATTCAGCGTCTCATCAAAAATGAAAACATTTTTGAAAACTACAAGTCTCATGCGTTTTAGTGTTGAAAATATAATTTAAAAAATCGTTCGGGAAATGAGTTTACTCCCTGGGTGCTTTCTTTGTATACGTTTGACTATACGGGCCGAGACCGGGATTTACGGGAAGTCGCGGGTTTTCGTTTGCCGGCGATTAAACTTCTTTTATTCAGCGTCTCATCAAAAATGAAAACATTTTTAAAAACTACAAGTCTCATAGGCTTTAATGGTGAAATAATAATTTCAAAAATCGTTCGGGAAATGAGTTTACACCTTGGATACTTTCTTTGTATACTTTTGACTATACGGGCCGAGTCCGGGATTTACGGGAAATCGCAGGTTATCGTTTGCCGGCGATTAAACTTCTTTCATTCAGCGTCTCATCAAAAATGAAAACATTTTTGAAAACTACAAGTCTCATGCGTTTTAGTGGTGAAAAAATAATTTAAAAAGTCGTTCGGGAAATGAGCTTACTCCCTGGGTACTTTCTTTGTATACCTTTGATTATACGGACCGAGACCGAGGTTTACAGAAAATGGCGGGTTTTCGTTTGCCGGCGATTAAACTTCTTTTATTCAGCGTCTCATCAAAAATGAAAACATTTGTGAAAACTACAAGTCTCATGCGTTTTAGTGGTGAAAAGATAATTTAAAAAATCGTTTTGGAAATGAGTTTACTCACAGGGTACTTTCTTTGTATACATTCGACTATACCGGCCAAGCCCGGGATTTACGGGAAATCGCGGGTTTTCGTTTGCCGGCGATTAAACCACTTTCATTAGGCGTCTCATCAAAAATGAAAACATTTCTGAAAACTACAAGTCTCATGCGTTTTAGTGGTGAAAAAATAACTTAAAAAATCGTTCCGGAAATGAGTTTACTCCCTGGGTACTTTCTTTGTATACTTTTGACTATACGGGCCGAGTCCGGGATTTACGGAAAATCGCGGGTTTTCGTTTGCCGGCGATTAAACTTCTTTTATTCAGCGTCTCATCAAAAATGAAAACATT
Organism: Hydractinia symbiolongicarpus; assembly: GCF_029227915.1. Classification (NCBI taxonomy): domain Eukaryota; kingdom Metazoa; phylum Cnidaria; class Hydrozoa; order Anthoathecata; family Hydractiniidae; genus Hydractinia; species Hydractinia symbiolongicarpus. Next base: position 5,922,297 of record NC_079884.1, on the reverse strand, counting down.
TTTAAAAACTACAAGTCTCATGGGCTTTAGTGGCGAAATAATAATTCAAAAAATTGTTTGGGAAATTAGTTTACTCCCTGGGTACTTTCTTTGTATACTTTTGACTATTCGGGCCGAGTCCGGGATTTACGGGAAATCTCGGGTTTTCGTTTGCCGGCGATTAAACCTCTTTCATTAAACATCTCATCAAAAATGAAAACATTTTTGAAAACTACAAGTCTCATGCGTTTTAGTGGTGAAAAAGTAAATTAAAAAATCGTTCGGGAAATGAGTTTACTCCCCGGGTACTTTCTTTGTATACTTTTGATTATACGGGTCGAGTCCAGGGTTTACGGGAAATGGCGGGTTTTCGTTTGCCGGCGATTAAACTTCTTTTATTCAGCGTCTCATCAAAAATGAAAACATTTTTAAAAACTACAAGTCTCATGGGCTTTAGTGGTGAAGTAATAATTTAAAAAATCGTTCGGGAAATGAGTTTACACCCTGGGTACTTTCTTATTATACTTTTGACTATACGGGCCGAGTCCGGGATTTACGGAAAATCGCAGGTTTTCGTTTGCTGGCGATTAAACTTCTTTTTATTCAGCGTCTTATCAAAAATGAAAACATTTTTGAAAACTACAAGTCTCATGCGTTTTAGTGTTGAAAATATAATTTAAAAAATCGTTCGGGAAATGAGTTTACTCCCTGGGTGCTTTCTTTGTATACGTTTGACTATACGGGCCGAGACCGGGATTTACGGGAAGTCGCGGGTTTTCGTTTGCCGGCGATTAAACTTCTTTTATTCAGCGTCTCATCAAAATGAAAACATTTTTAAAAACTACAAGTCTCATGGGCTTTAATGGTGAAATAATAATTTAAAAAATCGTTCGGGAAATGAGTTTACACCTTGGATACTTTCTTTATATACTTTTGACTATACGGGCCGAGTCCGGGATTTACGGGAAATCGCAGGTTATCGTTTGCTGGCGATTAAACTTCTTTCATTCAGCGTCTCATCAAAAATGAAAACATTTTTGAAAACTACAAGTCTCATGCGTTTTAGTGGTGAAAAAATAATTTAAAAAGTCGTTCGGGAAATGAGTTTACTCCCTGGGTACTTTCTTTGTATACCTTTGATTATACGGACCGAGACCGAGGTTTACGGAAAATGGCGGGTTTTCGTTTGCCGGCGATTAAACTTCTTTTATTCAGCGTCTCATTAAAAATGAAAACATTTGTGAAAACTACAATTCTCATGCGTTTTAGTGGTGAAAAGATAATTTAAAAAATCGTTTTGGAAATGAGTTTACTCACAGGGTACTTTCTTTGTATACATTCGACTATACCGGCCAAGCCCGGGATTTACGGGAAATCGCGAGTTTTCGTTTGCCGGCGATTAAACCACTTTCATTAGGCGTCTCATCAAAAATGAAAACATTTCTGAAAACTACAAGTCTCATGCGTTTTAGTGGTGAAAAAATAACTTAAAAAATCGTTCCGGAAATGAGTTTACTCCCTGGGTACTTTCTTTGTATACTTTTGACTATACGGGCCGAGTCCGGGATTTACGGGAAATCGCGGGTTTTCGTTTGCCGGCGATTAAACTTCTTTTATTCAGCGTCTCATCAAAAGTGAAAACATTTTTAAAAACTACAAGTCTCATGGGCATTAGTGGTGAAATAATAATTCAAAAAATTGTTTGGGAAATTAGTTTACTCCCTGGGTACTTTCTTTGTATAATTTTGACTATACGGGCCGAGTCCGGGATTTACGGGAAATCTAGGGTTTTCGTTTGCCGGCGATTAAACCTCTTTCATTAAGCGTCTCATCAAAAATGAAAACATTTCTGAAAACTACAAGTCTCATGCGTTTTAGTGGTGAAAAAGTAACTTAAAAAATCGTACCGGAAATGAGTTTACTCCCTGGGTACTTTCTTTGTATACTTTTGACTATACGGGCCGAGTCCGGGATTTACGGGAAATCACGGGTTTTCGTTTGCCGGCGATTAAACTTCTTTTATTCAGCGTCTCATCAAAAATGAAAACATTTTTAAAAACTACAAGTCTCATGGGCTTTAGTGGTGAAATAATAATTCAAAAAATCGTTTGGGAAATTAGTTTACTCCCTGGGTACTTTCTTTGTATACTTTTGACTATACGGGCCGAGTCCGGGATTTACGGGAAATCGCAGGTTTTCGTTTGCCGGCGATTAAACCACTTTCATTAGGCGTCTCATCAAAAATGAAAACATTTCTGAAAACTACAAGTCTCATGCGTTTTAGTGGTGAAAAAATAACTTAAAAAATCGTTCCGGAAATGAGTTTACTCCCTGGGTACTTTCTTTGTATACTTTTGACTATACGGGCCGAGTCCGGGATTTACGGGAAATCGCGGGTTTTCGTTTGCCGGCGATTAAACTTCTTTTATTCAGCGTCTCATCAAAAGTGAAAACATTTTTAAAAACTACAAGTCTCATGGGCATTAGTGGTGAAATAATAATTCAAAAAATTGTTTGGGAAATTAGTTTACTCCCTGGGTACTTTCTTTGTATAATTTTGACTATACGGGCCGAGTCCGGGATTTACGGGAAATCTAGGGTTTTCGTTTGCCGGCGATTAAACCTCTTTCATTAAGCGTCTCATCAAAAATGAAAACATTTCTGAAAACTACAAGTCTCATGCGTTTTAGTGGTGAAAAAGTAACTTAAAAAATCGTACCGGAAATGAGTTTACTCCCTGGGTACTTTCTTTGTATACTTTTGACTATACGGGCCGAGTCCGGGATTTACGGGAAATCACGGGTTTTCGTTTGCCGGCGATTAAACTTCTTTTATTCAGCGTCTCATCAAAAATGAAAACATTTTTAAAAACTACAAGTCTCATGGGCTTTAGTGGTGAAATAATAATTCAAAAAATCGTTCGAGAAATGAGTTTACTCCCTGGGTACTTTCTTTGTATACTTTTGACTATACGGGCCGAGTCCGGGATTTACGCGAAGTCGCGGGTTTTCGTTTGCCGGCGATTAAACTTCTTTTATTCAGCGTCTCATCAAAAATGAAAATATTTTTAAATACTACAAGTCTCATGGGCTTTAGTGGTGAAATAATAAATTAAAAAATCGTTCGGGAAATGAGTTTACTCCCTGGGTACTATCTTTGTATACTTTTGACTATACGGGCCAAGCCCGGGATTTACGGGAAATCTCAGGTTTTCGTTTGCCGGCGATTAAACCTCTTTCGTTAAACGTGTCATCAAAAATGAAAACATTTTTGAAAACTACAAGTCTCATGCGTTTTAGTGTTGAAAAAATAAATTAAAAAATCGTTCTGGAAATGAGTTTACTCACAGGGTACTTTCTTTGTATACATTCGACTATACGGGCCAAGCCCGGGATTTACGGGAAATCGCGGGTTTTCGTTTGCCGGCGATTAAACCTGTTTCATTAAGCGTCTCATCAAAAATGAAAACATTTTTGAAAACTGCAAGTCTCGTGCGTTTTAGTGGTGAAATGATAATTGAAAAAATCGTTTCGGAAATGAGTTTACTCACAGGGTACTTTCTTTGTATACATTCGACTATACGGGCCAAGCCCAGGATTTACGGGAAATCGCGGGTTTTTGTTTGCTGGCGGTTAAACAACTTTCATTAAACGTCTCATCAAAAATTAAAACATTTCTGAAAACTAAAAGTCTCATGCGATTTAGTGGTGAAAATTAATTTAAAAAATCGTTCGGGAAATGAGTTTACTCCCTGCGTACTTTCTTTGTATACTTTTGACTATACGGGCCGAGTTCGGGATTTACGGGAAGTCGCGGGTTTTCGTTTGCCGGCAATTAAACTTCTTTTATTCAGCGTCTCATCAAAAATGAAAACATTTTTAAAAACTACAAGTCTCATGGGCTTTAGTGGTGAAATAATAATTTAAAAAATCGTTCGGGAAATGAGTTTAAACCCCGGGTACTTTCTTTGTATACTTTTGACTATACGGGCCGAGTCCGGGATTTATGGGAAATCGCAGGTTTTCGTTTCCCGGCTATTAAACTTCTTTTATTCAGCGTCTCATCAAAAATGAAAACATTTTTGAAAACTACAAGTCTCATGCGTTTTAGTTGTGAAAAAATAATTTAAAAAATCGTTCGAGAAATGAGTTTACTCCCTGGGTACTTTCTTTGTATACTTTTGACTATACGGGCCGAGTCCGGGATTTACGGGAAGTCGCGGGTTTTCGTTTGCCGGCGATTAAACTTCTTTTATTCAGCGTCTCATCAAAAATGAAAATATTTTTAAATACTACAAGTCTCATGGGCTTTAGAGGTGAAATAATAATTTAAAAAATCGTCCGGGAAATGAGTTTACTCCCTGGGTACTTTCTTTGTATACTTTTGACTATACGGGCCGAGTCCGGGATTTACGGGAAGTCGCGGGTTTTCGTTTGCCGGCGATTAAACTTGTTTTATTCAGCGTCTCATCAAAAATGAAAACATTTTTAAAAACTACAAGTCTCATGGGCTTTAGTGGTGAAATAATAATTCAAAAAATCGTTTGGGAAATTAGTTTACTCCCTGGGTACTTTCTTTGTATACTTTTGACTATACGGGCCGAGTCCGGGATTTACGGGAAATCGCAGGTTTTCGTTTGCCGGCGATTAAACTTCTTTTATTCAGCGTCTCATCAAAAATGAAAACATTTTTAAAAACTACAAGTCTCATGGGCTTTAGTGGCGAAATAATAATTCAAAAAATTGTTTGGGAAATTAGTTTACTCCCTGGGTACTTTCTTTGTATACTTTTGACTATTCGGGCCGAGTCCGGGATTTACGGGAAGTCGCGGGTTTTCGTTTGCCGGCAATTAAACTTCTTTTATTCAGCGTCTCATCAAAAATGAAAACATTTTTAAAAACTACAAGTCTCATGGGCTTTAGTGGTGAAATAATAATTTAAAAAATCGTTCGGGAAATGAGTTTAAACCCCGGGTACTTTCTTTGTATACTTTTGACTATACGGGCCGAGTCCGGGATTTATGGGAAATCGCAGGTTTTCGTTTGCCGGCTATTAAACTTCTTTTATTCAGCGTCTCATCAAAAATGAAAACATTTTTGAAAACTACAAGTCTCATGCGTTTTAGTTGTGAAAAAATAATTTAAAAAATCGTTCGAGAAATGAGTTTACTCCCTGGGTACTTTCTTTGTATACTTTTGACTATACGGGCCGAGTCCGGGATTTACGGGAAGTCGCGGGTTTTCGTTTGCCGGCGATTAAACTTCTTTTATTCAGCGTCTCATCAAAAATGAAAATATTTTTAAATACTACAAGTCTCATGGGCTTTAGAGGTGAAATAATAATTTAAAAAATCGTCCGGGAAATGAGTTTACTCCCTGGGTACTTTCTTTGTATACTTTTGACTATACGGGCCGAGTCCGGGATTTACGGGAAGTCGCGGGTTTTCGTTTGCCGGCGATTAAACTTGTTTTATTCAGCGTCTCATCAAAAATGAAAACATTTTTAAAAACTACAAGTCTCATGGGCTTTAGTGGTGAAATAATAATTCAAAAAATCGTTTGGGAAATTAGTTTACTCCCTGGGTACTTTCTTTGTATACTTTTGACTATACGGGCCGAGTCCGGGATTTACGGGAAATCGCAGGTTTTCGTTTGCCGGCGATTAAACTTCTTTCATTCAGCGTCTCATCAAAAATGAAAACATTTTTGAAAACTACAAGTCTCATGCGTTTTAGTGGTGAAAAAATAATTTAAAAAGTCGTTCGGGAAATGAGCTTACTCCCTGGGTACTTTCTTTGTATACCTTTGATTATACGGACCGAGACCGAGGTTTACAGAAAATGGCGGGTTTTCGTTTGCCGGCGATTAAACTTCTTTTATTCAGCGTCTCATCAAAAATGAAAACATTTGTGAAAACTACAAGTCTCATGCGTTTTAGTGGTGAAAAGATAATTTAAAAAATCGTTTTGGAAATGAGTTTACTCACAGGGTACTTTCTTTGTATACATTCGACTATACCGGCCAAGCCCGGGATTTACGGGAAATCGCGGGTTTTCGTTTGCCGGCGATTAAACCACTTTCATTAGGCGTCTCATCAAAAATGAAAACATTTCTGAAAACTACAAGTCTCATGCGTTTTAGTGGTGAAAAAATAACTTAAAAAATCGTTCCGGAAATGAGTTTACTCCCTGGGTACTTTCTTTGTATACTTTTGACTATACGGGCCGAGTCCGGGATTTACGGAAAATCGCGGGTTTTCGTTTGCCGGCGATTAAACTTCTTTTATTCAGCGTCTCATCAAAAATGAAAACATTTTTAAAAACTACAAGTCTCATGGGCTTTAGTGGCGAAATAATAATTCAAAAAATTGTTTGGGAAATTAGTTTACTCCCTGGGTACTTTCTTTGTATACTTTTGACTATTCGGGCCGAGTCCGGGATTTACGGGAAATCTCGGGTTTTCGTTTGCCGGCGATTAAACCTCTTTCATTAAGCATCTCATCAAAAATGAAAACATTTTTGAAAACTACAAGTCTCATGCGTTTTAGTGGTGAAAAAGTAAATTAAAAAATCGTTCGGGAAATGAGTTTACTCCCCGGGTACTTTCTTTGTATACTTTTGATTATACGGGTCGAGTCCAGGGTTTACGGGAAATGGCGGGTTTTCGTTTGCCGGCGATTAAACTTCTTTTATTCAGCGTCTCATCAAAAATGAAAACATTTTTAAAAACTACAAGTCTCATGGACTTTAGTGGCGAAATAATAATTCAAAAAATTGTTTGGGAAATTAGTTTACTCCCTGGGTACTTTCTTTGTATACTTTTGACTATTCGGGCCGAGTCCGGGATTTACGGGAAATCTCGGGTTTTCGTTTGCCGGCGATTAAACCTCTTTCATTAAGCATCTCATCAAAAATGAAAACATTTTTGAAAACTACAAGTCTCATGCGTTTTAGTGGTGAAAAAGTAAATTAAAAAATCGTTCGGGAAATGAGTTTACTCCCCGGGTACTTTCTTTGTATACTTTTGATTATACGGGTCGAGTCCAGGGTTTACGGGAAATGGCGGGTTTTCGTTTGCCGGCGATTAAACTTCTTTTATTCAGCGTCTCATCAAAAATGAAAACATTTTTAAAAACTACAAGTCTCATGGGCTTTAGTGGTGAAGTAATAATTTAAAAAATCGTTCGGGAAATGAGTTTACACCCTGGGTACTTTCTTATTATACTTTTGACTATACGGGCCGAGTCCGGGATTTACGGAAAATCGCAGGTTTTCGTTTGCTGGCGATTAAACTTCTTTTTATTCAGCGTCTTATCAAAAATGAAAACATTTTTGAAAACTACAAGTCTCATGCGTTTTAGTGTTGAAAATATAATTTAAAAAATCGTTCGGGAAATGAGTTTACTCCCTGGGTGCTTTCTTTGTATACGTTTGACTATACGGGCCGAGACCGGGATTTACGGGAAGTCGCGGGTTTTCGTTTGGCGGCGATTAAACTTCTTTTATTCAGCGTCTCATCAAAATGAAAACATTTTTAAAAACTACAAGTCTCATGGGCTTTAATGGTGAAATAATAATTTAAAAAATCGTTCGGGAAATGAGTTTACACCTTGGATACTTTCTTTATATACTTTTGACTATACGGGCCGAGTCCGGGATTTACGGGAAATCGCAGGTTATCGTTTGCTGGCGATTAAACTTCTTTCATTCAGCGTCTCATCAAAAATGAAAACATTTTTGAAAACTACAAGTCTCATGCGTTTTAGTGGTGAAAAAATAATTTAAAAAGTCGTTCGGGAAATGAGTTTACTCCCTGGGTACTTTCTTTGTATACCTTTGATTATACGGACCGAGACCGAGGTTTACGGAAAATGGCGGGTTTTCGTTTGCCGGCGATTAAACTTCTTTTATTCAGCGTCTCATTAAAAATGAAAACATTTGTGAAAACTACAATTCTCATGCGTTTTAGTGGTGAAAAGATAATTTAAAAAATCGTTTTGGAAATGAGTTTACTCACAGGGTACTTTCTTTGTATACATTCGACTATACCGGCCAAGCCCGGGATTTACGGGAAATCGCGAGTTTTCGTTTGCCGGCGATTAAACCACTTTCATTAGGCGTCTCATCAAAAATGAAAACATTTCTGAAAACTACAAGTCTCATGCGTTTTAGTGGTGAAAAAATAACTTAAAAAATCGTTCCGGAAATGAGTTTACTCCCTGGGTACTTTCTTTGTATACTTTTGACTATACGGGCCGAGTCCGGGATTTACGGGAAATCGCGGGTTTTCGTTTGCCGGCGATTAAACTTCTTTTATTCAGCGTCTCATCAAAAATGAAAACATTTTTAAAAACTACAAGTCTCATGGGCATTAGTGGTGAAATAATAATTCAAAAAATTGTTTGGGAAATTAGTTTACTCCCTGGGTACTTTCTTTGTATACTTTTGACTATACGGGCCGAGTCCGGGATTTACGGGAAATCTAGGGTTTTCGTTTGCCGGCGATTAAACCTCTTTCATTAAGCGTCTCATCAAAAATGAAAACATTTCTGAAAACTACAAGTCTCATGCGTTTTAGTGTTGAAAAAGTAACTTAAAAAATCGTACCGGAAATGAGTTTACTCCCTGGGTACTTTCTTTGTATACTTTTGACTATACGGGCCGAGTCCGGGATTTACGGGAAATCGCGGGTTTTCGTTTGCCGGCGATTAAAATTCTTTTATTCAGCGTCTCATCAAAAATGAAAACATTTTTAAAAACTACAAGTCTCATGGGCTTTAGTGGTGAAATAATAATTCAAAAAATCGTTTGGGAAATTAGTTTACTCCCTGGGTACTTTCTTTGTATACTTTTGACTATACGGGCCGAGTCCGGGATTTACGGGAAATCGCAGGTTTTCGTTTGCCGGCGATTAAATTTCTTTTATTCAGCGTCTCATCAAAAATGAAAACATTTTTGAAAACTACAAGTCTCATGCGTTTTAGTGGTGAAAAAATAAATTAAAAAATCGTTCGGGAAATGAGTTTACTCCCTGGGTACTATCTTTGTATACTTTTGACTATACGGGCCAAGACCGGGATTTACGGGAAACTCGGGTTTTCGTTTGCCGGCGATTAAACCTCTTTCATTAAGCGTGTCATCAAAAATGAAAAATTTTTAAAAACTACAAGTCTCATGGGCTTTAGTGGTGAAATAATAATTCAAAAAATCGTTTAAGAAATTAGTTTACTCCCTGGGTACTTTCTTTGTATACTTTTGACTATACGGGCCGAGTCCGGGATTTACGGGAAATCTCGGGTTTTCGTTTGCCGGCGATTAAACCTCTTTCATTAAGCGTCTCATCAAAAATGAAAACATTTTTAAAAACTACAAGTCTCATGCGTTTTAGTGGTGAAAAAATAAATTAAAAAATCGTTCGGGAAATGAGTTTACTCCCTGGGTACTATCTTTGTATACTTTTGACTATACGGGCCAAGCCCGGGATTTACGGGAAATCTCGGGGTTTCGTTTGCCGGCGATTAAACCTCTTTCATTAAGCGTCTCATCAAAAATGAAAACATTTTTGAAAACTACAAGTCTCATGCGTTTTAGTGTTGAAAAAATAAATTAAAAAATCGTTCTGGAAATGAGTTTACTCACAGGGTACTTTCTTTGTATACATTCGACTGTACGGGCCAAGCCCGGGATTTACGGGAAATCGCAGGTTTTCGTTTGCCGGCGATTAAACCTGTTTCATTAAGCGTCTCATCAAAAATGAAAACATTTTTGAAAACTGCAAGTCTCATGCCTTTTAGTGGTGAAATGATAATTGAAAAAATCGTTTCGGAAATGAGTTTACTCACAGGGTACTTTCTTTGTATACATTCGACTATACGGGCCAAGCCCAGGATTTACGGGAAATCGCAGGTTTTTGTTTGCTGGCGATTAAACAACTTTCATTAAACGTCTCATCAAAAATGAAAACATTTCTGAAAACTACAAGTCTCTTGCGAATTAGTGGTGAAAATTAATTTAAAAAATCGTTCGGGAAATGAGTTTACTCCCTGCGTACTTTCTTTGTATACTTTTGACTATACGGGCCGAGCTCGGGATTTACGGGAAGTCGCGGGTTTTCGTTTGCCGGAATTAAACTTCTTTTATTCAGCGTCTCATCAAAAATGAAAACATTTTTAAAAACTACAAGTCTCATGGGCTTTAGTGGTGAAATAATAATTTAAAAAATCGTTCGGGAAATGAGTTTAAACCCCGGGTACTTTCTTTGTATACTTTTGACTATACGGGTCGAGTCCGGGATTTATGGGAAATCGCAGGTTTTCGTTTGCCGGCTATTAAACTTCTTTTATTCAGCGTCTCATCAAAAATGAAAACATTTTTCAAAACTACAAGTCTCATGCGTTTTAGTGGTGAAAAAATAATTTAAAAAATCGTTCGAGAAATGAGTTTACTCCCTGGGTACTTTCTTTGTATACTTTTGACTATACGGGCCGAGTCCGGGATTTACGCGAAGTCGCGGGTTTTCGTTTGCCGGCGATTAAACTTCTTTTATTCAGCGTCTCATCAAAAATGAAAATATTTTTAAATACTACAAGTCTCATGGGCTTTAGTGGTGAAATAATAAATTAAAAAATCGTTCGGGAAATGAGTTTACTCCCTGGGTACTATCTTTGTATACTTTTGACTATACGGGCCAAGCCCGGGATTTACGGGAAATCTCAGGTTTTCGTTTTCCGGCGATTAAACCTCTTTCGTTAAGCGTGTCATCAAAAATGAAAACATTTTTGAAAACTACAAGTCTCATGCGTTTTATTGTTGAAAAAATAAATTAAAAAATCGTTCTGGAAATGATTTTACTCACAGGGTACTTTCTTTGTATACATTCGACTATACGGGCCAAGCCCGGGATTTACGGGAAATCGCGGGTTTTCGTTTGCCGGCGATTAAACCTGTTTCATTAAGCGTCTCATCAAAAATGAAAACATTTTTGAAAACTGCAAGTCTCGTGCGTTTTAGTGGTGAAATGATAATTGAAAAAATCGTTTCGGAAATGAGTTTACTCACAGGGTACTTTCTTTGTATACATTCGACTATACGGGCCAAGCCCAGGATTTACGGGAAATCGCGGGTTTTTGTTTGCTGGCGGTTAAACAACTTTCATTAAACGTCTCATCAAAAATTAAAACATTTCTGAAAACTAAAAGTCTCATGCGATTTAGTGGTGAAAATTAATTTAAAAAATCGTTCGGGAAATGAGTTTACTCCCTGCGTACTTTCTTTGTATACTTTTGACTATACGGGCCGAGTTCGGGATTTACGGGAAGTCGCGGGTTTTCGTTTGCCGGCAATTAAACTTCCTTTATTCAGCGTCTCATCAAAAATGAAAACATTTTTAAAAACTACAAGTCTCATGGGCTTTAGTGGTGAAATAATAATTTAAAAAATCGTTCGGGAAATGAGTTTAAACCCCGGGTACTTTCTTTGTATACTTTTGACTATACGGGCCGAGTCCGGGATTTATGGGAAATCGCAGGTTTTCGTTTGCCGGCTATTAAACTTCTTTTATTCAGCGTCTCATCAAAAATGAAAACATTTTTGAAAACTACAAGTCTCATGCGTTTTAGTGGTGAAAAAATAATTTAAAAAATCTTTCGAGAAATGAGTTTACTCCCTGGGTACTTTCTTTGTATACTTTTGACTATACGGGCCGAGTCCGGGATTTACGGGAAGTCGCGGGTTTTCGTTTGCCGGCGATTAAACTTCTTTTATTCAGCGTCTCATCAAAAATGAAAATATTTTTAAATACTACAAGTCTCATGGGCTTTAGTGGTGAAATAATAATTTAAAAAATCGTCCGGGAAATGAGTTTACTCCCTGGGTACTTTCTTTGTATACTTTTGACTATACGGGCCGAGTCCGGGATTTACGGGAAGTCGCGGGTTTTCGTTTGCCGGCGATTAAACTTCTTTTATTCAGCGTCTCATCAAAAATGAAAACATTTTTAAAAACTACAAGTCTCATGGGCTTTAGTGGTGAAATAATAATTCAAAAAATCGTTTGGGAAATTAGTTTACTCCCTGGGTACTTTCTTTGTATACTTTTGACTATACGGGCCGAGTCCGGGATTTACGGGAAATCGCAGGTTTTCGTTTGCCGGCGATTAAATTTCTTTTATTCAGCGTCTCATCAAAAATGAAAACATTTTTGAAAACTACAAGTCTCACGCGTTTTAGTGGTGAAAAAATAAATTAAAAAATCGTTCGGGAAATGAGTTTACTCCCTGGGTACTATCTTTGTATACTTTTGACTATACGGGCCAAGCCCGGGATTTACGGGAAATCTCGGGTTTTCGTTTGCCGGCGATTAAACCTCTTTCATTAAGCGTGTCATCAAAAATGAAAACATTTTTGAAAACTAAAAGTCTCATGCGTTTTAGTGTTGAAAAAATAAATTAAAAAATCGTTCTGGAAATGAGTTTACTCACAGGGTACTTTCTTTGTATACATTCGACTATACGGGCCAAGCCCGGGATTTACGGGAAATCGCGGGTTTTCGTTTGCCGGCGATTAAACCTGTTTCATTAAGCGTCTCATCAAAAATGAAAACATTTTTGAAAACTGCAAGTCTCATGCGTTTTAGTGGTGAAATGATAATTGAAAAAATCGTTCTGGAAATGAGTTTACTCACAGGGTACTTTCTTTGTATACATTCGACTATACGGGCCAAGCCCGGGATTTACGGGAAATCGCGGGTTTTCGTTTGCCAGCGATTAAACCTGTTTCATTAAGCGTCTCATCAAAAATGAAAACATTTTTGAAAACTGCAAGTCTCGTGCGTTTTAGTGGTGAAATGATAATTGAAAAAATCGTTTCGGAAATGAGTTTACTCACAGGGTACTTTCTTTGTATACATTCGACTATACGGGCCAAGCCCAGGATTTACGGGAAATCGCGGGTTTTTGTTTGCTGGCGGTTAAACAACGTTCATTAAACGTCTCATCAAAAATTAAAACATTTCTGAAAACTAAAAGTCTCATGCGATTTAGTGGTGAAAATTAATTTAAAAAATCGTTCGGGAAATGAGTTTACTCCCTGCGTACTTTCTTTGTATACTTTTGACTATACGGGCCGAGTTCGGGATTTACGGGAAGTCGCGGGTTTTCGTTTGCCGGCTATTAAACTTCTTTTATTCAGCGTCTCATCAAAAATGAAAACATTTTTGAAAACTACAAGTCTCATGCGTTTTAGTGGTGAAAAAATAATTTAAAAAATCGTTCGAGAAATGAGTTTACTCCCTGGGTACTTTCTTTGTATACTTTTGACTATACGGGCCGAGTCCGGGATTTACGCGAAGTCGCGGGTTTTCGTTTGCCGGCGATTAAACTTCTTTTATTCAGCGTCTCATCAAAAATGAAAATATTTTTAAATACTACAAGTCTCATGGGCTTTAGTGGTGAAATAATAAATTAAAAAATCGTTCGGGAAATGAGTTTACTCCCTGGGTACTATCTTTGTATACTTTTGACTATACGGGCCAAGCCCGGGATTTACGGGAAATCTCAGGTTTTCGTTTGCCGGCGATTAAACCTCTTTCGTTAAGCGTGTCATCAAAAATGAAAACATTTTTGAAAACTACAAGTCTCATGCGTTTTAGTGTTGAAAAAATAAATTAAAAAATCGTTCTGGAAATGAGTTTACTCACAGGGTACTTTCTTTGTATACATTCGACTATACGGGCCAAGCCCGGGATTTACGGGAAATCGCGGGTTTTCGTTTGCCGGCGATTAAACCTGTTTCATTAAGCGTCTCATCAAAAATGAAAACATTTTTGAAAACTGCAAGTCTCGTGCGTTTTAGTGGTGAAATGATAATTGAAAAAATCGTTTCGGAAATGAGTTTACTCACAGGGTACTTTCTTTGTATACATTCGACTATACGGGCCAAACCCAGGATTTACGGGAAATCGCGGGTTTTTGTTTGCTGGCGGTTAAACAACTTTCATTAAACGTCTCATCAAAAATTAAAACATTTCTGAAAACTAAAAGTCTCATGCGATTTAGTGGTGAAAATTAATTTAAAAAATCGTTCGGGAAATGAGTTTACTCCCTGCGTACTTTCTTTGTATACTTTTGACTATACGGGCCGAGTTCGGGATTTACGGGAAGTCGCGGGTTTTCGTTTGCCGGCAATTAAACTTCTTTTATTCAGCGTCTCATCAAAAATGAAAACATTTTTAAAAACTACAAGTCTCATGGGCTTTAGTGGTGAAATAATAATTTAAAAAATCGTTCGGGAAATGAGTTTAAACCCCGGGTACTTTCTTTGTATACTTTTGACTATACGGGCCGAGTCCGGGATTTATGGGAAATCGCAGGTTTTCGTTTGCCGGCTATTAAACTTCTTTTATTCAGCGTCTCATCAAAAATGAAAACATTTTTGAAAACTACAAGTCTCATGCGTTTTAGTGGTGAAAAAATAATTTAAAAAATCGTTCGAGAAATGAGTTTACTCCCTGGGTACTTTCTTTGTATACTTTTGACTATACGGGCCGAGTCCGGGATTTACGGGAAGTCGCGGGTTTTCGATTGCCGGCGATTAAACTTCTTTTATTCAGCGTCTCATCAAAAATGAAAATATTTTTAAATACTACAAGTCTCATGGGCTTTAGTGGTGAAATAATAATTTAAAAAATCGTCCGGGAAATGAGTTTACTCCCTGGGTACTTTCTTTGTATACTTTTGACTATACGGGCCGAGTCCGGGATTTACGGGAAGTCGCGGGTTTTCGTTTGCCGGCGATTAAACTTCTTTTATTCAGCGTCTCATCAAAAATGAAAACATTTTTAAAAACTACAAGTCTCATGGGCTTTAGTGGTGAAATAATAATTCAAAAAATCGTTTGGGAAATTAGTTTACTCCCTGGGTACTTTCTTTGTATACTTTTGACTATACGGGCCGAGTCCGGGATTTACGGGAAATCGCAGGTTTTCGTTTGCCGGCGATTAAATTTCTTTTATTCAGCGTCTCATCTAAAATGAAAACATTTTTGAAAACTACAAGTCTCACGCGTTTTAGTGGTGAAAAAATAAATTAAAAAATCGTTCGGGAAATGAGTTTACTCCCTGGGTACTATCTTTGTATACTTTTGACTATACGGGCCAAGCCCGGGATTTACGGGAAATCTCGGGTTTTCGTTTGCCGGCGATTAAACCTCTTTCATTAAGCGTGTCATCAAAAATGAAAACATTTTTGAAAACTAAAAGTCTCATGCGTTTTAGTGTTGAAAAAATAAATTAAAAAATCGTTCTGGAAATGAGTTTACTCACAGGGTACTTTCTTTGTATACATTCGACTATACGGGCCAAGCCCGGGATTTACGGGAAATCGCGGGTTTTCGTTTGCCGGCGATTAAACCTGTTTCATTAAGCGTCTCATCAAAAATGAAAACATTTTTGAAAACTGCAAGTCTCATGCGTTTTAGTGGTGAAATGATAATTGAAAAAATCGTTCTGGAAATGAGTTTACTCACAGGGTAATTTCTTTGTATACATTCGACTATACGGGCCAAGCCCGGGATTTACGGGAAATCGCGGGTTTTCGTTTGCCAGCGATTAAACCTGTTTCATTAAGCGTCTCATCAAAAATGAAAACATTTTTGAAAACTGCAAGTCTCGTGCGTTTTAGTGGTGAAATGATAATTGAAAAAATCGTTTCGGAAATGAGTTTACTCACAGGGTACTTTCTTTGTATACATTTGACTATACGGGCCAAGCCCAGGATTTACAGGAAATCGCGGGTTTTTGTTTGCTGGCGGTTAAACAACTTTCATTAAACGTCTCATCAAAAATTAAAACATTTCTGAAAACTAAAAGTCTCATGCGATTTAGTGGTGAAAATTAATTTAAAAAATCGTTCGGGAAATGAGTTTACTCCCTGCGTACTTTCTTTGTATACTTTTGACTATACGGGCCGAGTTCGGGATTTACGGGAAGTCGCGGGTTTTCGTTTGCCGGCAATTAAACTTCTTTTATTCAGCGTCTCATCAAAATTGAAAACATTTTTAAAAACTACAAGTCTCATGGGCTTTAGTGGTGAAATAATAATTTAAAAAATCGTTCGGGAAATGAGTTTAAACCCCGGGTACTTTCTTTGTATACTTTTGACTATACGGGCCGAGTCCGGGATTTACGGGAAATCGCAGGTTTTCGTTTGCCGGCGATTAAACTTCTTTCATTCAGCGTCTCATCAAAGATGAAAACATTTTTGAAAACTACAAGTCTCATGCGTTTTAGTGGTGAAAAAATAATTTAAAAAGTCGTTCAGGAAATGAGTTTACTCCCTGGGTACTTTCTTTGTATACTTTTGATTATACGGACCGAGACCGGGGTTTACGGGAAATGGCGGGTTTTCGTTTGCCGGCGATTAAACTTCTTTTATTCAGCGTCTCATCAAAAATGAAAATATTTTTAAATACTACAAGTCTCATGGGCTTTAGTGGTGAAATAATAATTTAAAAAATCGTTTGGGAAATTAGTTTACTCCCTGGGTACTTTCTTTGTATACTTTTGACTATACGGGCCGAGTCCGGGATTTACGGGAAATCGCAGGTTTTCGTTTGCCGGCGATTAAATTTCTTTTATTCAGCGTCTCATCAAAAATGAAAACATTTTTGAAAACTACAAGTCTCACGCGTTTTAGTGGTGAAAAAATAAATTAAAAAATCGTTCGGGAAATGAGTTTACTCCCTGGGTACTATCTTTGTATACTTTTGACTATACGGGCCAAGCCCGGGATTTACGGGAAATCTCGGGTTTTCGTTTGCCGGCGATTAAACCTCTTTCATTAAGCGTGTCATCAAAAATGAAAACATTTTTGAAAACTACAAGTCTCATGCGTTTTAGTGTTGAAAAAATAAATTAAAAAATCGTTCTGGAAATGAGTTTACTCACAGGGTACTTTCTTTGTATACATTCGACTATACGGGCCAAGCCCGGGATTTACGGGAAATCGCGGGTTTTCGTTTGCCGGCGATTAAACCTGTTTCATTAAGCGTCTCATCAAAAATGAAAACATTTCTGAAAACTACAAGTCTCATGCGTTTTAGTGTTGAAAAAATAAATTAAAAAATCGTTTCGGAAATGAGTTTACTCACAGGGTACTTTCTTTGTATACATTCGACTATACGGGCCAAGCCCAGGATTTACGGGAAATCGCGGGTTTTTGTTTGCTGGTGATTAAACAACTTTCATTAAACGTCTCATTAAAAATGAAAACATTTCTGAAAACTACAAGTCTCATGCGATTTAGTGGTGAAAATTAATTTAAAAAATCGTTCGGGAAATGAGTTTACTCCCTGCGTACTTTCTTTGTATACTTTTGACTATACGGGCCGAGTTCGGGATTTACGGGAAGTCGCGGGTTTTCGTTTGCCGGCAATTAAACTTCTTTTATTCAGCGTCTCATCAAAAATGAAAACATTTTTAAAAACTACAAGTCTCATGGGCTTTAGTGGTGAAATAATAATTTAAAAAATCGTTCGGGAAATGAGTTTAAACCCCGGGTACTTTCCTTGTATACTTTTGACTATACGGGCCGAGTCCGGGATTTATGGGAAATCGCAGGTTTTCGTTTGCCGGCTATTAAACTTCTTTTATTCAGCGTCTCATCAAAAATGAAAACATTTTTAAAAATTAAAAGTCTCATGCGTTTTAGTGGTGAAAAAATAATTTAAAAAATCGTTCGAGAAATGAGTTTACTCCCTGGGTACTTTCTTTGTATACTTTTGACTATACGGGCCGAGTCTGGGATTTACGGGAAGTCGCGGGTTTTCGTTTGCCGGCGATTAAACGTCTTTTATTCAGCGTCTCATCAAAAATGAAAATATTTTTAAATACTACAAGTCTCATGGACTTTAGTGGTGAAATAATAATTTAAAAAATCGTTCGGGAAATGAGTTTACTCCCTGGGTACTTTCTTTGTATACTTTTAACTATACGGGCCGAGTCCGGGATTTACGGGAAGTCGCGGGTTTTCGTTTGCCGGCGATTAAACTTCTTTTATTCAGCGTCTCATCAAAAATGAAAATATTTTTAAATACTACAAGTCTCATGGGCTTTAGTGGTGAAATAATAATTTAAAAAATCGTTCGGGAAATGAGTTTACTCCCTGGGTACTTTCTTTGTATACTTTTGACTATACGGGCCGAGTCCGGGATTTACGGAAAATCGCAGGTTTTCGTTTACCGGCGATTAAACTTCTTTTATTCAGCGTCTCATCAAAAATGAAAATATTTTTAAATACTACAAGTCTCATGGGCTTTAGTGGTGAAATAATAATTTAAAAAATCGTTCGGGAAATGAGTTTACTCCCTGGGTACTTTCTTTGCATACTTTTAACTATACGGGCCGAGTCCGGGATTTACGGGAAGTCGCGGGTTTTCGTTTGCCGGCGATTAAACTTCTTTTATTCAGCGTCTCATCAAAAATGAAAATATTTTTAAATACTACAAGTCTCATGGGCTTTAGTGGTGAAATAATAATTTAAAAAATCGTTCGGGAAATGAGTTTACTCCCTGGGTACTTTCTTTGTATACTTTTGACTATACGGGCCGAGTCCGGGATTTACGGAAAATCGCAGGTTTTCGTTTACCGGCGATTAAACTTCTTTTATTCAGCGTCTCATCAAAAATGATAACATTTTTGAAAACTACAAGTCTCATGCGTTTTAGTGGTGAAAAAATAATTTGAAAAATCGTTCGGGAAATGAGTTTACTCCCTGGGTACTTTCTTTGTATACTTTTGACTATGCGGGCCGAGTCCGGGGTTTACGGGAAATGGCGGGTTTTCGTTTGCCGGCGATTAAACTTCTTTTATTCAGCGTCTCATCAAAAATAAAAACATTTTTGAAAACTACAAGTCTCAAGCGTTTTAGTGGTGAAAAGATAATTTAAAAAATCGTTTTGGAAATGAGTTTACTCACAGGGTACTTTCTTTGTATACATTCGACTATACGGGCCAAGCCCGGGATTTACGGGAAATCGCGGGTTTTCGTTTGCCGGCGAATAAACCACTTTCATTAAGCGTCTCATCAAAAATGATAACATTTCTGAAAACTACAAGCCTCATGCATTTTAGTGGTGAAAAAATATTTTAAAAATTCGTTCGGGAAATGAGTTTACTCACTGGGTACTTTCCTTGTATACTTTTGACTATACGGGCCGAGTCAGGGATTTACGGGAAATCGCGGGTTTTCGTTTGCCGACGATTAAACTTCTATTATTCTGCGTCTCATCAAAAATGAAAACATTTTTAAAAACTACAAGTCTCATGGGCTTTAGTGGTGAAAAAATAATTTAAAAAATCGTTCGGGAAATGAGTTTACTCCCTGGGTACTTTTTTTGTATACTTTTGACTATGCGGGCCGAGTCCGGGGTTTACGGGAAATGGCGGGTTTTCGTTTGCCGGCGATTAAACTTCTTTTATTCACCGTCTCATCAAAATTGAAAACATTTTTAAAAACTACAAGTCTCATGCGTTTTAGTGCTGAAAAAATAATTTAAAAAATCGTTCAGGAAATGAGTTTACTCCCTGGGTACTTTCTTTGTATATTTTGACTATGCGGGCCGAGTCCGGGGTTTACGGGAAATGGCGGGTTTTCGTTTGCCAGCGATTAAACGTCTTTTATTCAGCGTCTCATCAAAAATGAAAACATTTTTAAAAACTACAAGTCTCATGCGTTTTAGTGCTGAAAAAATAATTTAAAAAGTCGTTCGGGAAATGAGTTTACTCCCTGGGTACTTTCTTTGTATACTTTTGATTATACGGACCTAGTCCGGGGTTTACGGGAAATGGAGGGTTTTCGTTTGCCGGCAATTAAACTTCTTTTATTCAGCGTCTCATCAAAAATGAAAACATTTTTGAAAACTACAAGTCTTATGCGTTTTAGTGGTGAAAAAATAATTTAAAAAATCGTTCTGGAAATGAGCTTACTCCCTGGGTACTTTCTTTGTATACTTTTGACTATACGGACCGAGTCCGGGATTTACGGGAAATCGCAGGTTTTCGTTTGCCGGCGATTAAACTGCTTTTATTCAGCGTCTCATCAAAAATGAAAACATTTTTGAAAACTACAAGTCTCATGCATTTTAGTGGTGAAATAATAATTTAAAAAATCGTTCAGGAAATGAGTTTACTCCCTGGGTACTTTCTTTGTATATTTTGACTATGCGGGCCGAGTCCGGGGTTTACGGGAAATGGCGGGTTTTCGTTTGCCGGCGATTAAACGTCTTTTATTCAGCGTCTCATCAAAAATGAAAACATTTTTAAAAACTACAAGTCTCATGCGTTATAGTGCTGAAAAAATAATTTAAAAAGTCGTTCGGGAAATGAGTTTACTCCTTGGGTACTTTCTTTGTATACTTTTGATTATACGGACCTAGTCCGGGGTTTACGGGAAATGGCGGGTTTTCGTTTGCCGGCGATTAAACTTCTTTTATTCAGCGTCTCATCAAAAATGAAAACATTTTTGAAAACTACAAGTCTTATGCGTTTTAGTGGTGAAAAGATAATTTAATAAATGGTTTTTGAAGTGAGTTTACTCACAGGGTACTTTCTTTGTATACATTCGACTATACCGGCCAAGCACGGGATTTACGGGAAATCGCGGGTTTTCGTTTGCCGGCGATTAAACCACTTTCATTAAGCGTCTCATCAAAAATGAAAACATTTCTGAAAACTACAAGTCTCATGCGTTTTAGTGGTGAAAAAATAACTTAAAAAATCGTTCCGGAAAAGAGTTTACTCCCTGGGTACTTTCTTTGTATACTTTTGACTATACGGGCCGAGTCCGGGATTTACGGGAAATCGCGGGTTTTCGTTTGCCGGCGATTAAACTTCTTTTATTCACCATCTCATCAAAAATGAAAACATTTTTAAAAACTACAAGTCTCATGCGTTTTAGTGCTGAAAAAATAAATTAAAAAATCGTTCGGGAAATGAGTTTACTCCCTGGGTACTTTCTTTGTATATTTTGACTATGCGGGCCGAGTCCGGGGTTCACGGGAAATGGCGGGTTTTCGTTTGCCGACGATTAAACGTCTTTTATTCAGCGTCTCATCAAAAATGAAAACATTTTTAAAAACTACAAGTCTCATGCGTTTTAGTGCTGAAAAAATAATTCAAAAAGTCGTTCGGGAAATGAGTTTACTCCCTGGGTACTTTCTTTGTATACTTTTGATTATACGGACCTAGTCCGGGGTTTACGGGAAATGGCGGGTTTTCGTTTGCCGGCGATTAAACTTCTTTTATTCAGCGTCTCATCAAAAATGAAAACATTTTTGTAAACTACAAGTCTTATGTGTTTTAGTGGTGAAAAGATAATTTAAAAAATGGTTTTGGAAATGAGTTTACTCACAGGGTACTTTCTTTGTATACATTCGACTATACCGGCCAAGCCCGGGATTTACGGGAAATCGCGGGTTTTCGTTTGCCGGCGATTAAACCACTTTCATTAAGCGTCTCATTAAAAATGAAAACATTTCTGAAAACTACAAGTCTCATGCGTTTTAGTGGTGAAAAAATAACTTAAAAAATCGTTCTGGAAATGAGTTTACTCACAGGGTACTTTCTTTGTATACATTTGACTATACGGGCCAAGCCCGGGATTTACGGGAAATCGCGGGTTTTCGTTTGCCGGCGATTAAACCTGTTTCATTAAGCGTCTCATCAAAAATGAAAACATTTTTGAAAACTACAAGTCTCATGCGTTTTAGTGGTGCAAAAAAAAATTAAAAAATCGTTCGGGAAATGAGTTTACTCCCTGGGTACTTTCTTTGTATACATTCGACTATACGGGCCAAGCCCGGGATTTACGGGAAATCGCGGGATATTGTTTGCCGGCGATTAAACCTCTTTTATTAAGCCTCTCATCAAAAATGAAAACATTTTTGAAAACTGCAAGTCTCATGCGTTTTAGTGGTGAAAAGATAATTGAAAAAATCGTTCGGGAAATGAGTTTACTCCCTGGGTACTTTCTTTGTATATTTTGACTATGCGGGCCGAGTCCGGGGTTTACGGGAAATGGCGGGTTTTCGTTTGCCGGCGATTAAACGTCTTTTATTCAGCGTCTCATCAAAAATGAAAACATTTTTAAAAACTACAAGTCTCATGCGTTTTAGTGCTGAAAAAATAATTTAAAAAGTCGTTCGGGAAATGAGTTTACTCCCTGGGTACTTTCTTTGTATACTTTTGATTATACGGACCTAGTCCGGGGTTTACGGGAAATGGCGGGTTTTCGTTTGCCGGCGATTAAACTTCTTTTATTCAGCGTCTCATCAAAAATGAAAACATTTTTGAAAACTACAAGTCTTATGCGTTTTAGTGGTGAAAAGATAATTTAAAAAGTGGTTTTGGAAATGAGTTTACTCACAGGGTACTTTCTTTGTATACATTCGACTATACCGGCCAAGCCCGGGATTTACGGAAAATCGCAGGTTTTCGTTTGCCGGCGATTAAACCACTTTCATTAAGCGTCTCATCAAAAATGAAAACATTTCTGAAAACTACAAGTCTCATGCGTTTTAGTGGTGAAAAAATAACTTAAAAAATCGTTCCGGAAATGAGTTTGCTCCCTGGGTACTTTCTTTGTATACTTTTGACTATACGGGCCGAGTCCGGGATTTACGGGAAATCGCGGGTTTTCGTTTGCCGGCGATTAAACTTCTTTTATTCAGCGTCTCATCAAAAATGAAAACATTTTTAAAACTACAAGTCTCATGGGCTCTAGTGGTGAAATAATAATTCAAAAAATCGTTTGGGAAATTAGTTTACTCCCTGGGTACTTTCTTTGTATACTTTTGACTATACGGGCCGAGTCCGGGATTTACGGGAAATCGCAGGTTTTCGTTTGCCGGTGATTAAATTTCTTTTATTCAGCGTCTTATCAAAAATGAAAACATTTTTGAAAACTACAAGTCTCATGCGTTTTAGTGGTGAAAAAATAAATTAAAAAATCGTTCGGGAAATGAGTTTACTCCCTGGGTACTATCTTTGTATACTTTTGACTATACGGGCCAAGCCCGGGATTTACGGGAAATCTCGGGTTTTCGTTTGCCGGCGATTAAACCTCTTTCATTAAGCGTCTCATCAAAAATGAAAACATTTTTGAAAACTACAAGTCTCATGCGTTTTAGTGTTGAAAAAATAAATTAAAAAATCGTTTTGGAAATGAGTTTACTCACAGGGTACTTTCTTTGTATACATTCGACTATACGGGCCAAGACCGGGATTTACGGGAAATCGCGGGTTTTTGTTTACCGGCGAATAAACCTGTTTCATTAAGCGTCTCATCAAAAATAAAAACATTTTAGAAAACTACAAGTCTCATGCGTTTTAGTGGTGAAAAGATAATTGAAAAAATCGTTCGGGAAATGAGTTTACTCCCTGGGTACTTTTTTTGTATACTTTTGACTATGCGGGCCGAGTCCGGGGTTTACGGGAAATGGCGGGTTTCGTTTGCCGGCGATTAAACTTCTTTTTTTCAGCGTCTCATCAAAAATAAAAACATTTTTGAAAACTACAAGTCTCAAGCGTTTTAGTGGTGAAAAGATAATTTAAAAAATCGTTTTGGAAATGAGTTTATTCACAGGGTACTTTCTTTGTATACATTCGACTATACGGGCCAAGCTCGGGATTTACGGGAAATCGCGGGTTTTCGTTTGCCGGCGATTAAACCAGTTTCATTAAGCGTCTCATCAAAAATGAAAACATTTCTGAAAACTACAAGTCTCATGCATTTTAGTTGTGAAAAAATAATTTAAAAATTCGTTCGGGAAATGAGTTTACTCACTGGGTACTTTCCTTGTATACTTTTGACTATACGGGCCGAGTCCGGGATTTACGGAAATCGCGGGTTTTCGTTTGCCGGCGATTAAACTTCTTTTATTCTGCGTCTCATCAAAAATGAAAACATTTTTGAAAACTGCAAGTCTCATGCGTTTTAGTGGTGAAAAGATAATTGAAAAAATCGTTTCGGAAATGAGTTTACTCACAGGGTACTTTCTTTGTATACTTTTAACTATACGGGCCGAGTCCGGGATTTACGGGAAATCGCAGGTTTTCGTTTGCCGGCTATTAAACTTCTTTTATTCAGCGTCTCACCAAAAATGAAAACATTTTTGAAAACTACAAGTCTCATGCGTTTTAGTGGTGAAAAAATAATTTTAAAAATCGTTCGAGAAATGAGTTTACTCCCTGGGTACTTTCTTTGTATACTTTTGACTATACGGGCCGAGTCCGGGATTTACGGGAAGTCGCGGGTTTTCGTTTACCGGCGATTAAACCTCTTTCATTAAGCGTCTCATCAAAAATGAAAACATTTTTGAAAACTACAAGTCTCATGCGTTTTAGTGGTGAAAAAATACATTAAAAAATCGTTCGGAAATGAGTTTACTCCCTGGGTACTATCTTTGTATACTTTTGACTATACGGGCCAAGCCCGGGATTTACGGGAAATCGCGGGTTTTCGTTTGCCGGCGATTAAACTTCTTTTATTCTGCGTCTCATCAAAAATGAAAACATTTTTGAAAACTGCAAGTCTCATGCGTTTTAGTGGTGTAAAGATAATTAAAAAAATCGTTTCGGAAATGAGTTTACTCACAGGGTACTTTCTTTGTATACATTGGACTATACGGGCCAAGCCCGGGATTTACGGGAAATCGCGGGTTTTTGTTGGCCGGCGATTAAACAACTTTCATTAAACGTCTCATCAAAAATGAAAACATTTCTGAAAACTACAAGTCTCATGCGTTTTAGTGGTGAAAATTAATTTAAAAAATCGTTCGGGAAATGAGTTTACTCCTTGGGTACTTTCTTTGTATACTTTTGACTATACGGGCCGAGTCCGGGATTTACGGGAAGTCGCGGGTTTTCGTTTGCCGGCAATTAAACTTCTTTTATTCAGCGTCTCATCAAAAATGAAAACATTTTTAAAAACTACAAGTCTCATGGGCTTTAGTGATGAAATAATAATTTAAAAAATCGTTCGGGAAATGAGTTTACACCCCGGGTACTTTCTTTGTATACTTTTGACTATACGGGCCGAGTCCGGGATTTACGGGAAATCGCAGGTTTTCGTTTGCCGGCTATTAAACTTCTTTTATTCAGCGTCTCACCAAAAATGAAAACATATTTGAAAACTACAAGTCTCATGCATTTTAGTGGTGAAAAAATAATTTAAAAAATCGTTCGAGAAATGAGTTTACTCCCTGGGTACTTTCTTTGTATACTTTTTACTATACGGGCCGAGTCCGGGATTTACGGGAAGTCGCGGGTTTTCGTTTACCGGCGATTAAACCTCTTTCACTAAGCGTCTCATCAAAAATGAAAACATTTTTAAAACTACAAGTCTCATGCGTTTTAGTGGTGAAAAGATAATTGAAAAAATCGTTTCGGAAATGAGTTTACTCACAGGGTACTTTATTTGTATACATTCGACTATACGGGCCAAGCCCGGGATTTACGGGAAATCGCGGGTTTTTGTTTGCCGGCGATTAAACAACTTTCATTAAGCGTCTCATCAAAAATGAAATCATTTCTGAAAACTACAAGTCTCATGCGTTTTAGTGGTGAAAATTAATTTAAAAAATCGTTCGGGAAATGAGTTTACTCCCTGGGTACTTTCTTTGTATACTTTTGACTATACGGGCCGAGTCCGGGATTTACAGGAAGTCGCTGGTTTTCGTTTGCCGGCAATTAAACTTCTTTTATTCAGCGTCTCATCAAAAATGAAAACATTTTTGAAAACTACAAGTCTCATGCGTTTTAGTGGTGAAAAAATAATTTAAAAAAATCGTTCGAGAAATGAGTTTACTCCCTGGGTACTTTCTTTGTATACTTTTGACTATACGGGCCGAGTCCGGGATTTACGGGAAGTCGCAGGTTTTCGTTTACTGGCGATTAAACCTCTTTCATTAAGCGTCTCATCAAAAATGAAAACATTTTTGAAAACTACAAGTCTCATGCGTTTTAGTGGTGAAAAAATAATTTAAAAAATCGTTCGGGAAATGAGTTTACTCCCTGGGTACTTTTTTTGTATACTTTTGACTATGCGGGCCGAGTCCGGGGTTTACGGGAAATGGCGGGTTTCGTTTGCCGGCGATTAAACTTCTTTTATTCAGCGTCTCATCCAAAAAAATAAAAACATTTTTGAAAACTACAAGTCTCAAGCGTTTTAGTGGTGAAAAGATAATTTAAAAAATCGTTTTGGAAATGAGTTTATTCACAGGGTACTTTCTTTGTATACATTCGACTATACGGGCCAAGCCCGGGATTTCAGGAAATCGCGGGTTTTCGTTTGCCGGCGATTAAACCACTTTCATTAAGGGTCTCATCAAAAATGAAAACATTTCTGAAAACTACAAGTCTCATGCGTTTTAGTGGTGAAAAAATAATTTAAAAATTCGTTCGGGAAATGAGTTTACTCACTGGGTACTTTCCTTGTATACTTTTGACTATACGGGCCGAGTCCGGGATTTACGGGAAATCGCGGGTTTTCGTTTGCCGGCGATTAAACTTATTTTATTCTGCGTCTCATCAAAAATGAAAACATTTTTAAAAACTACAAGTCTCATGCGTTTTAGTGGTGAAAAAATAATTTAAAAAATCGTTCGAGAAATAAGTTTACTCCCTGGGTACTTTCTTTGTATACTTTTTACTATACGGGCCGAGTCCGGGATTTACGGGAAGTCGCGGGTTTTCGTTTACCGGCGATTAAACCTCTTTCATTAAGCGTCTCATCAAAAATGAAAACATTTTTGAAAACTACAAGTCTCATGCGTTTTAGTGGTTTAAAAATAAATTAAAAAATCGTTTGGGAAATGAGTTTACTCCCTGGGTACTATCTTTGTATACTTTTGACTATACGGGCCAAGCCCGGGATTTAAGGGAAATCGCGGGTTTTTGTTGGCCGGCGATTAAACAACTTTCATTAAGCGTCTCATCAAAAATGAAAACATTTCTGAAAACTACAAGTCTTATGCGTTTTAGTGGTGAAAATTAATTTAAAAAATCGTTCGGGAAATGAGTTTACTCCCTGGGTACTTTCTTTGTATACTTTTGACTATACGGGCGGAGTCCGGGATTTACGGGAAGTCGCGGGTTTTCGTTTGCCGGCAATTAAACTTCTTTTATTCAGCGTCTCATCAAAAATGAAAACATTTTTAAAAACTACAAGTCTCATGGGCTTTAGTGGTGAAATAATAATTTAAAAAATCGTTCGGGAAATGAGTTTACACCCCGGGTACTTTCTTTGTATACTTTTGACTATACGGGCCGAGTCCGGGATTTACGGGAAATCGCAGGTTTTCGTTTGCCGGCTATTAAACTTCTTTTATTCAGCGTTTCACCAAAAATGAAAACATTTTTGAAAACTACAAGTCTCATGCGTTTTAGTGGTGAAAAAATAATTTAAAAAATCGTTCGAGAAATGAGTTTACTCCCTGGGTACTTTCTTTGTATACTTTTGACTATACGGGCCGAGTCCGGGATTTACGGGAAGTCGCGGGTTTTAGTTTACCGGCGATTAAACCTCTTTCATTAAGCGTCTCATCAAAAATGAAAACATTTTTGAAAACTACAAGTCTCATGCGATTTAGTGGTGAAAAAATAATTTAAAAAATCGTTCGGGAAATGAGTTTACTCCCTGGGTACTTTCTTTTTATACTTTTGACTATGCGGGCCGAGTCCGGCGTTTACGGGAAATGGCGGGTTTTCGTTTGCCGGCGATTAAACTTCTTTTATTCAGCGTCTCATCAAAAATAAAAATATTTTTGAAAACTATAAGTCTCAAGCGTTTTAGTGGTGAAAAGATATTTTAAAAAATCGTTTTGGAAATGAGTTTATTCACAGGGTACTTTCTTTGTATACATTCGACTATACGGGCCAAGCCCGGGATTTACGGGAAATCGCGGGTTTTCGTTTGCCGGCGAATAAACCACTTTCATTAAGCGTCTCATCAAAAATGAAAACATTTGTGAAAACTACAAGTCTCATGCATTTTAGTGGTGAAAAAATAATTTAAAAATTCGTTCGGGAAATGAGTTTACTCACTGGGTACTTTCCTTGTATACTTTTGACTATACGGGCCGATTCCGGGATTTACGGGAAATCGCGGGTTTTCGTTTGCCGGCGATTAAACTTCTTTTATTCTGCGTCTCATCAAAAATGAAAACATTTTTAAAAACTACAAGTCTCATGGGCTTTAGTGGTGAAATAATAATTTAAATAATCGTTTGGGAAATGAGTTTACTCCCTGGGTACTTTCTTTGTATACTTTTGACTATACGGGCCGAGTCCGGGATTTACGGGAAATCGCGGGTTTTCGTTTGCCGGCGATTAAACTTCTTTTATTCAGCGTCTCATCAAAAATGAAAACATTTTTAAAAACTGCAAGTCTCATGGGCTTTAGTGGTGAAATAATAATTCAAAAAATCGTTTGGGAAATTAGTTTACTCCCTGGGTACTATCTTTGTATACTTTTGATTTACGGGAAATCGCGGGTTTTCGTTTGCCGACGATTAAACCACTTTCATTAAGCGTCTCATCAAAAATGAAAACATTTCTGAAAACTACAAGTCTCATGCATTTTAGTGGTGAAAAAATAATTTAAAAATTCGTTCGGAAAATGAGTTTACTCACTGGGTACTTTCCTTGTATACTTTTGACTATACGGGCCGAGTCCGGGATTTACGGGAAATCGCGGGTTTTCGTTTGCCGGCGATTAAACTTCTTTTATTCTGCGTCTCATCAAAAATGAAAACATTTTTGAAAACTGCAAGTCTCATGCGTTTTAGTGGTGAAAAGATAATTGAAAAAATCGTTTCGGAAATGAGTTTACTCACAGGGTACTTTCTTTGTATACATTCGACTATACGGGCCAAGCCCGGGATTTACGGGAAATCGCGGGTTTTTGTTGGCCGGCGATTAAACAACTTTCATTAAGCTTCTCATCAAAAATGAAAACATTTCTGAAAACTACAAGTCTCATGCGTTTTATTGGTGAAAATTAATTTAAAAAATCGTTCGGGAAATGAGTTTACTCTCTGGGTACTTTCTTTGGATACTTTTGACTATACGGGCCGAGTCCGGGATTTACGGGAAGTCGCAGGTTTTCGTTTGCTGGCAATTAAACTTCTTTTATTCAGCGTCTCATCAAAAATGAAAACATTTTTAAAAACTACAAGTCTCATGGGCTTTAGTGGTGAAATAATGATTTAAAAAATCGTTCGGGAAATGAGTTTACACCCCGGGTACTTTCTTTGTATACTTTTGGCTATACGGGCCGAGTCCGGGATTTACGGGAAATCGCAGGTTTTCGTTTGCCGGCTATTAAACTTCTTTTATTCAGCGTCTCACCAAAAATGAAAACATTTTTGAAAACTACAAGTCTCATGCGTTTTAGTGGTGAAAAAATAATTTAAAAAAATCGTTCGAGAAATGAGTTTACTCCCTGGGTATTTTCTTTGTATACTTTTGACTATACGGGCCGAGTCCGGGATTTACGGGAAGTCGCGGGTTTTCGTTTACCGGCGATTAAACCTCTTTCATTAAGCGTCTCATCAAAAATTAAAACATTTTTGAAAACTACAAGTCTCAAGCGTTTTAATGGTGAAAAAATAATTTAATAAATCGTTCGGGAAATGAGTTTACTCCCTGGGTACTTTCTTTGTATACTTTTGACTATGCGGGCTGAGTCCGGGGTTTACGGGAAATGGCGGGTTTTCGTTTGCCGGCGATTAAACTTCTTTTATTCAGCGTCTCATCAAAAATGAAAACATTTCTGAAAACTACAAGTCTCATGCATTTTAGTGGTGAAAAAATAATTTAAAAATTCGTTCGGGAAATGAGTTTACTCACTGGGTACTTTCCTTGTATACTTTTGACTATACGGGCCGAGTCCGGGATTTACGGGAAATCGCGGGTTTTCGTTTGCCGGCGATTAAACTTCTTTTATTCTGCGTCTCATCAAAAATGATAATATTTTTAAAAACTACAAGTCTCATGGGCCTTAGTGGTGAAATAATAATTTAAATAATCGTTTGGGAAATGAGTTTACTCCCTGGGTACTTTCTTTGTATACTTTTGACTATACGGGCCGAGTCCGGGATTTACGGGAAATCGCGGGTTTTCGTTTGCCGGCGATTAAACTTCTTTTATTCAGCGTCTCATCAAAAATGAAAACATTTTTAAAAACTACAAGTCTCATGGGCTTTAGTGGTGAAAAAATAATTCAAAAAATCGTTTGGGAAATTAGTTTACTCCCTGGGTACTTTCTTTGTATACTTTTGACTATACGGGCCGAGTCCGGGATTTACGGGAAAACGCAGGTTTTCGTTTGCCGGCGATTAAATTTCTTTTATTCAGCGTCTCATCAAAAATGAAAACATTTTTGAAAACTACAAGTCTCATGCGTTTTAGTGGTGAAAAAATAAATTAAAAAATCGTTCGGGAAATGAGTTTACTCCCTGGGTACTATCTTTGTATACTTTTGACTATACGGGCCAAGCCCGGGATTTACCGGAAATCTCGGGTTTTCGTTTGCCGGAGATTAAACCTCTTTCATTAAGCGTCTCATCAAAAATGAAAACATTTTCGAAAACTACAAGTCTCATGCGTTTTAGTGGTGAAAAAAAAATTTAAAAAATCGTTCGGGAAATGAGTTTATTCCCTGGGTACTTTCTTTGTATACTTTTGACTATACGGGCCGAGTCAATCCCGGACTCGGCCCGTATAGTCAAAAGTATACAAAGAAAGTACCCAGGGAGTAAACTCATTTCCTAAACGATTATTTAAATTATTATTTCACCACTAAAGCCCATGAGACTTGTAGTGTTTAAAAATGTTTTCATTTTTGATGAGACGCAGAATAAAAGAAGTTTAATTGCCGGCAAACGAAAACCCGCGATTTCCTGTAAATCCCGGACTCGGCCCGTATAGTCAAAAGTATACATGGAAAGTACCCAGTGAGTAAACTCATTTCCCGAACGAATTTTTAAATTATTTTTTCACCACTAAAATGCATGAGACTTGTAGTTTTCAGAAATATTTTCATTTTTGACGAGAAGCTTAATGAAAGTGGTTTAACCGCCGGCAAACGAAAACCCGCGATTTCCCGTAAATCCCGGGCTTGGCTCGTATAGTCGAATGTATACAAATAAAAAACGTTGTGAGTAAACTCATTTCCAAAACGATTTTTTAAATTATCTTTTCACCACTAAAACGCTTGAGACTTTTAGTTTTCAAAAATGTTTTTATTTTTGATGAGACGCTGAATAAAAGAAGTTTAATCGCCGGCAAACGAAAACCCGCCATTTCCCGTAAACCCCGGACTCGGCCCGCATAGTCAAAAGTATACAAAGAAAGTACCCAGGGAGTAAACTCATTTCCATAACGATTTTTTAAATTATTTTTTCACCACTAAAACGCATGAGACTTGTAGTTTTCAAAAATGTTTTCATTTTTGATGAGACGCTGAATAAAAGAAGTTTAATCGCCGGTAAACGAAAACCCGCGACTTCCCGTAAATCCCGGACTCGGCCCGTATAGTCAAAAGTATACAAAGAAAGTACCCAGGGAGTAAACGCATTTCTCGAACGATTTTTTAAATTATTTTTTCACCACTAAAACGCATGAGACTTGTAGTTTTCAAAAATGTTTTCATTTTTGATGAGACGCTGAATAAAAGAAGTTTAATAGCCGGCAAACGAAAACCTGCGATTTCCCGTAAATCCCGGACTCGGCCCGTATAGTCAAAAGTATACAAAGAAAGTACCCGGGATGTAAACTCATTTCCCGAACGATTTTTTAAATTATTATTTCACCACTAAAGCCCTAGAGACTTGTAGTTTTTAAAAATGTTTTCATTTTTGATGAGACGCTGAATAAAAGAAGTTTAATTGCCGGCAAACGAAAACCCGCGACTTCCCGAAAATC
This sequence comes from Hydractinia symbiolongicarpus, assembly GCF_029227915.1. NCBI lineage: Eukaryota > Metazoa > Cnidaria > Hydrozoa > Anthoathecata > Hydractiniidae > Hydractinia > Hydractinia symbiolongicarpus. The sequence continues at coordinate 5,890,343 of NC_079884.1, read as the reverse complement.
CCGAACTCGGCCCGTATAGTCAAAAGTATACAAAGAAAGTACCCAGGGAGTAAACTCATTTCCCGAACGATTTTTTAAACTAATTTTTAACACTAAAACGCATGTGACTTGTAGTTTTCAGAAATGTTTTCATTTTTGATGAGACGCTTAATGAAAGTTGTTTAATCGCCGGCAAACAAAAACCCGCGATTTCCCGTAAATCCCGGGCTTGGCCCGTATAGTCGAATGTATACAAAGAAAGTACCCTGTGAGTAAACTCATTTCCGAAACGATTTTTTCAATTATCTTTTCACCACTAAAACGCATGAGACTTGCAGTTTTCAAAAATGTTTTCATTTTTGATGAGAGGCTTAATAAAAGAGGTTTAATCGCCGGCAAACGAAATCCCGCGATTTCCCGTAAATCCCGGGCTTGGCCCGTATAGTCGAATGTATACAAAGAAAGTACCCAGGGAGTAAACTCATTTCCCGAACGATTTTTTAAATTTTTTTTTCACCACTAAAACGCATGAGACTTGTAGTTTTCGAAAATGTTTTCATTTTTGATGAGACCCTTAATGAAACAGGTTTAATCGCCGGCAAACAAAAACCCGCGATTTCCCGTAAATCCCGGGCTTGGCCCGTATAGTCGAATGTATACAAAGAAAGTTCCCTGTGAGTAAACTCATTTCCAGAACGATTTTTTAATTTATTTTTTCAACACTATAACGCATGAGACTTGTAGTTTTCAAAAATGTTTTTATTTTTGATGAGACGCTTAATGAAAGAGGTTTAATCGCCGGCAAACGAAAACCCGAGATTTCCCGTAAATCCCGGGCTTGGCCCGTATAGTCAAAAGTATACAAAGATAGTACCCAGGGAGTAAACTCATTTCCCGAACGATTTTTTAATTTATTTTTTCACCACTAAAACGCATAAGACCTGTAGTTTTAAAAAATGTTTTCATTTTTGATGAGACGCTTAATAAAAGAAGTTTAATCGCCGGTAAACGAAAACCCGCGACTTCCCGTAAATCCCGGACTCGGCCCGTATAGTCAAAAGTATACAAAGAAAGTACCCAGGGAGTAAACGCATTTCTCGAACGATTTTTTACATTATTTTTTCACCACTAAAACGCATGAGACTTGTAGTTTTCAAAAATGTTTTCATTTTTGATGAGACGCTGAATAAAAGAAGTTTAATCGCCGGTAAACGAAAACCCGCGACTTCCCGTAAATCCCGGACTCGGCCCGTATAGTCAAAAGTATACAAAGAAAGTACCCAGGGAGTAAAAGCATTTCTCGAACGATTTTTTAAATTATTTTTTCACCACTAAAACGCATGAGACTTGTAGTTTTCAAAAATGTTTTCATGTTTGATGAGACGCTGAATAAAAGAAGTTTAATTGCCGGCAAACGAAAACCTGCGATTTCCCGTAAATCCCGGACTCGGCCCGTATAGTCAAAAGTATACAAAGAAAGTACCCGGGGTGTAAACTCATTTCCCGAACGATTTTTTAAATTATTATTTCACCACTAAAGCCCATGAGACTTGTAGTTTTTAAAAATGTTTTCATTTTTGATGAGACGCTGAATAAAAGAAGTTTAATTGCCGGCAAACGAAAACCCGCGACTTCCCGTAAATCCCGGACTCGGCCCGTATAGTCAAAAGTATACAAAGAAAGTACCCAGGGAGTAAACTCATTTCCCGAACGATTTTTCAAATTAATTTTCACCACTAAAACGCATGAGACTTGTAGTTTTCAGAAATGTTTTCATTTTTGATGAGACGCTTAATGAAAGTTGTTTAATCGCCGGCAAACAAAAACCCGCGATTTCCCGTAAATCCCGGGCTTGGCCCGTATAGTCGAATGTATACAAAGAAAGTACCCTGTGAGTAAACTCATTTCCGAAACGATTTTTTCAATTATCTTTTCACCACTAAAACGCATGAGACTTGTAGTTTTCAAAAATGTTTTCATGTTTGATGAGACGCTGAATAAAAGAAGTTTAATTGCCGGCAAACGAAAACCTGCGATTTCCCGTAAATCCCGGACTCGGCCCGTATAGTCAAAAGTATACAAAGAAAGTACCCGGGGTGTAAACTCATTTCCCGAACGATTTTTTAAATTATTATTTCACCACTAAAGCCCATGAGACTTGTAGTTTTTAAAAATGTTTTCATTTTTGATGAGACGCTGAATAAAAGAAGTTTAATTGCCGGCAAACGAAAACCCGTGACTTCTCGTAAATCCCGGACTCGGCCCGTATAGTCAAAAGTATACAAAGAAAGTACCCAGGGAGTAAACTCATTTCCCGAACGATTTTTTAAATGAATTTTCACCACTAAAACGCATGAGACTTGTAGTTTTCAGAAATGTTTTCATTTTTGATGAGACGCTTAATGAAAGTTGTTTAATCGCCGGCAAACAAAAAACCGCGATTTCCCGTAAATCCCGGGCTTGGCCCGTATAGTCGAATGTATACAAAGAAAGTACCCTGTGAGTAAACTCATTTCCGAAACGATTTTTTCAATTATCTTTTCACCACTAAAACGCATGAGACTTGCAGTTTTCAAAAATGTTTTCATTTTTGATGAGAGGCTTAATAAAAGAGGTTTAATCGCCGGCAAACGAAATCCCGCGATTTCCCGTAAATCCCGGGCTTGGCCCGTATAGTCGAATGTATACAAAGAAAGTACCCAGGGAGTAAACTCATTTCCCGAACGATTTTTTAATTTTTTTTTTCACCACTAAAACGCATGAGACTTGTAGTTTTCCAAAATGTTTTCATTTTTGATGAGACGCTGAATAAAAGAAATTTAATCGCCGGCACACGAAAACCTGCGATTTCCCGTAAATCCCGGACTCGGCCCGCATAGTCAAAAGTATACAAAGAAAGTACCCAGGGAGTAAACTAATTTCCCAAACGATTTTTTGAATTATTTTTTCACCACTAAAGCCCATGAGACTTGTAGTTTTTAAAAATGTTTTCATTTTTGATGAGACGCTGAATAAAAGAAGTTTAATCGCCGGTAAACGAAAACCCGCGACTTCCCGTAAATCCCGGACTCGGCCCGTATAGTCAAAAGTATACAAAGAAAGTACCCAGGGAGTAAATGCATTTCTCGAACGATTTTTTAAATTATTTTTTCACCACTAAAACGCATGAGACTTGTAGTTTTCAAAAATGTTTTCATTTTTGATGAGACGCTGAATAAAAGAAGTTTAATAGCCGGCAAACGAAAACCTGCGATTTCCCGTAAATCCCGGACTCGGCCCGTATAGTCAAAAGTATACAAAGTAAGTACCCGGGGTGTAAACTCATTTCCCGAACGATTTTTTAAATTATTATTTCACCACTAAAGCCCATGAGACTTGTAGTTTTTGAAAATGTTTTCATTTTTGATGAGAGGCTTAATAAAAGAGGTTTAATCGCCGGCAAACGAAATCCCGCGATTTCCCGTAAATCCCGGGCTTGGCCCGTATAGTCGAATGTATACAAAGAAAGTACCCAGGGAGTAAACTCATTTCCCGAACGATTTTTTAATTTTTTTTTTCACCACTAAAACGCATGAGACTTGTAGTTTTCGAAAATGTTTTCATTTTTGATGAGACCCTTAATGAAACAGGTTTAATCGCCGGCAAACGAAAACCCGCGATTTCCCGTAAATCCCGGGCTTGGCCCGTATAGTCGAATGTATACAAAGAAAGTACCCTGTGAGTAAACTCATTTCCAGAACGATTTTTTAATTTATTGTTTCAACACTAAAACGCATGAGACTTGTAGTTTTCAAAAATGTTTTTATTTTTGATGAGACGCTTAATGAAAGAGGTTTAATCGCCGGCAAACGAAAACCCGAGATTTCCCGTAAATCCCGGGCTTGGCCCGTATAGTCAAAAGTATACAAAGATAGTACCCAGGGAGTAAACTCATTTCCCGAACGATTTTTTAATTTATTTTTTCACCACTAAAACGCATGAGACTTGTAGTTTTCCAAAATGTTTTCATTTTTGATGAGACGCTGAATAAAAGAAATTTAATCGCCGGCACACGAAAACCTGCGATTTCCCGTAAATCCCGGACTCGGCCCGCATAGTCAAAAGTATACAAAGAAAGTACCCAGGGAGTAAACTAATTTCCCAAACGATTTTTTGAATTATTTTTTCACCACTAAAGCCCATGAGACTTGTAGTTTTTAAAAATGTTTTCATTTTTGATGAGACGCTGAATAAAAGAAGTTTAATCGCCGGTAAACGAAAACCCGCGACTTCCCGTAAATCCCGGACTCGGCCCGTATAGTCAAAAGTATACAAAGAAAGTACCCAGGGAGTAAATGCATTTCTCGAACGATTTTTTAAATTATTTTTTCACCACTAAAACGCATGAGACTTGTAGTTTTCAAAAATGTTTTCATTTTTGATGAGACGCTGAATAAAAGAAGTTTAATAGCCGGCAAACGAAAACCTGCGATTTCCCGTAAATCCCGGACTCGGCCCGTATAGTCAAAAGTATACAAAGTAAGTACCCGGGGTGTAAACTCATTTCCCGAACGATTTTTTAAATTATTATTTCACCACTAAAGCCCATGAGACTTGTAGTTTTTGAAAATGTTTTCATTTTTGATGAGACGCTGAATAAAAGAAGTTTAATTGCCTGCAAACGAAAACCCGCGACTTCCCGTAAATCCCGGAGTCGGCCCGTATAGTCAAAAGTATACAAAGAAAGTACCCAGGGAGTAAACTCATTTCCCGAACGATTTTTTAAATTAATTTTCACCACTAAAACGCATGAGACTTGTAGTTTTCAGAAATGTTTTCATTTTTGATGAGACGCTTAATGAAAGTTGTTTAATCGCCGGCAAACAAAAACCCGCGATTTCCCGTAAATCCCGGGCTTGGCCCGTATAGTCGAATGTATGCAAAGAAAGTACCCTGTGAGTAAACTCATTTCCGAAACAATTTTTTCAATTATCTTTTCACCACTAAAACGCATGAGACTTGCAGTTTTCAAAAATGTTTTCATTTTTGATGAGAGGCCTAATAAAAGAGGTTTAATCGCCGGCAAACGAAATCCCGCGATTTCCCGTAAATCCCGGGCTTGGCCCGTATAGTCGAATGTATACAAAGAAAGTACCCAGGGAGTAAACTCATTTCCCGAACGATTTTTAAAATTTTTTTTTCACCACTAAAACGCATGAGACTTGCAGTTTTCAAAAATGTTTTCATTTTTGATGAGAGGCTTAATAAAAGAGGTTTAATCGCCGGCAAACGAAATCCCGCGATTTCCCGTAAATCCCGGGCTTGGCCCGTATAGTCGAATGTATACAAAGAAAGTACCCTGTGAGTAAACTCATTTCCAGAACGATTTTTTAATTTATTTTTTCAACACTAAAACGCATGAGACTTGTAGTTTTCAAAAATGTTTTTATTTTTGATGAGACGCTTAATGAAAGAGGTTTAATCGCCGGCAAACGAAAACCCGAGATTTCCCGTAAATCCCGGGCTTGGCCCGTATAGTCAAAAGTATACAAAGATAGTACCCAGGGAGTAAACTCATTTCCCGAACGATTTTTTAATTTATTTTTTCACCACTAAAACGCATGAGACTTGTAGTTTTCCAAAATGTTTTCATTTTTGATGAGACGCTGAATAAAAGAAATTTAATCGCCGGCACACGAAAACCTGCGATTTCCCGTAAATCCCGGACTCAGCCTGTATAGTCAAAAGTATACAAAGAAAGTACCCAGGGAGTAAACTAATTTCCCAAACGATTTTTTGAATTATTTTTTCACCACTAAAGCCCATGAGACTTGTAGTTTTTAAAAATGTTTTCATTTTTGATGAGACGCTGAATAAAAGAAGTTTAATCGCCGGTAAACGAAAACCCGCGACTTCCCGTAAATCCCGGACTCGGCCCGTATAGTCAAAAGTATACAAAGAAAGTAACCAGGGAGTAAATGCATTTCTCGAACGATTTTTTAAATTATTTTTTCACCACTAAAACGCATGAGACTTGTAGTTTTCAAAAATGTTTTCATTTTTGATGAGACGCTGAATAAAAGAAGTTTAATAGCCGGCAAACGAAAACCTGCGATTTCCCGTAAATCCCGGACTCGGCCCGTATAGTCAAAAGTATACAAAGAAAGTACCCGGGGTGTAAACTCATTTCCCGAACGATTTTTTAAATTATTATTTCACCACTAAAGCCCATGAGACTTGTAGTTTTTGAAAATGTTTTCATTTTTGATGAGACGCTGAATAAAAGAAGTTTAATTGCCTGCAAACGAAAACCCGCGACTTCCCGTAAATCCCGGGCTTGGCCCGTATAGTCGAATGTATGCAAAGAAAGTACCCTGTGAGTAAACTCATTTCCGAAACGATTTTTTCAATTATCTTTTCACCACTAAAACGCATGAGACTTGCAGTTTTCAAAAATGTTTTCATTTTTGATGAGAGGCCTAATAAAAGAGGTTTAATCGCCGGCAAACGAAATCCCGCGATTTCCCGTAAATCCCGGGCTTGGCCCGTATAGTCGAATGTATACAAAGAAAGTACCCAGGGAGTAAACTCATTTCCCGAACGATTTTTAAAATTTTTTTTTCACCACTAAAACGCATGAGACTTGTAGTTTTCGAAAATGTTTTCATTTTTGATGAGACCCTTAATGAAACAGGTTTAATGGCCGGCAAAAGAAAACCCGCGATTTCCCGTAAATCCCGGGCTTGGCCCGTATAGTCGAATGTATACAAAGAAAGTACCCTGTGAGTAAACTCATTTCCAGAACGATTTTTTAATTTATTTTTTCAACACTAAAACGTATGAGACTTGTAGTTTTCGAAAATGTTTTCATTTTTGATGAGACCCTTAATGAAACAGGTTTAATGGCCGGCAAACGAAAACCTGCGATTTCCCGTAAATCCCGGACTCGGCCCGTATAGTCAAAAGTATACAAAGAAAGTACCCGGGGTGTAAACTCATTTCCCGAACGATTTTTTAAATTATTATTTCACCACTAAAGCCCATGAGACTTGTAGTTTTTAAAAATGTTTTCATTTTTGATGAGACGCTGAATAAAAGAAGTTTAATTGCCTGCAAACGAAAACCCGCGACTTCCCGTAAATCCCGGACTCGGCCCGTATAGTCAAAAGTATACAAAGAAAGTACCCAGGGAGTAAACTCATTTCCCGAACGATTTTTTAAATTAATTTTCACCACTGAAACGCATGAGACTTGTAGTTTTCAGAAATGTTTTCATTTTTGATGAGACGCTTAATGAAAGTTGTTTAATCGCCGGCAAACGAAAACCTGCGATTTCCCGTAAATCCCGGACTCGGCCCGTATAGTCAAAAGTATACAAAGAAAGTACCCAGGGAGTAAACTAATTTCCCAAACGATTTTTTGAATTATTTTTTCACCACTAAAGCCCCTGAGACTTGTAGTTTTTAAAAATGTTTTCAATTTTGATGAGACGCTGAATAAAAGAAGTTTAATCGCGGGCAAACGAAAACCCGCGATTTCCCGTAAATCCCGGACTCGGCCCGTATAGTCAAAAGTATACAAAGAAAGTACCCAGGGAGTAAACTCATTTCCCAAACGATTATTTAAATTATTATTTCACCACTAAAGCCCATGAGACTTGTAGTTTTTAAAAATGTTTTCATTTTTGATGAGACGCAGAATAAAAGAAGTTTAATAGCCGGCAAACGAAAACCTGCGATTTCCCGTAAATCCCGGACTCGGCCCGTATAGTCAAAAGTATACAAAGAAAGTACCCGGGGTGTAAACTCATTTCCCGAACGATTTTTTAAATTATTATTTCACCACTAAAGCCCATGAGACTTGTAGTTTTTAAAAATGTTTTCATTTTTGATGAGACGCTGAATAAAAGAAGTTTAATTGCCTGCAAACGAAAACCCGCGACTTCCCGTAAATCCCGGACTCGGCCCGTATAGTCAAAAGTATACAAAGAAAGTACCCAGGGAGTAAACTCATTTCCCGAACGATTTTTTAAATTAATTTTCACCACTAAAACGCATGAGACTTGTAGTTTTCAGAAATGTTTTCATTTTTGATGAGACGCTTAATGAAAGTTGTTTAATCGCCGGCAAACAAAAACCCGCGATTTCCCGTAAATCCCGGGCTTGGCCCGTATAGTCGAATGTATGCAAAGAAAGTACCCTGTGAGTAAACTCATTTCCGAAACGATTTTTTCAATTATCTTTTCACCACTAAAACGCATGAGACTTGCAGTTTTCAAAAATGTTTTCATTTTTGATGAGAGGCCTAATAAAAGAGGTTTAATAGCCGGCAAACGAAAACCTGCGATTTCCCGTAAATCCCGGACTCGGCCCGTATAGTCAAAAGTATACAAAGAAAGTACCCGGGGTGTAAACTCATTTCCCGAACGATTTTTTAAATTATTATTTCACCACTAAAGCCCATGAGACTTGTAGTTTTTAAAAATGTTTTCATTTTTGATGAGACGCTGAATAAAAGAAGTTTAATTGCCTGCAAACGAAAACCCGCGACTTCCCGTAAATCCCGGACTCGGCCCGTATAGTCAAAAGTATACAAAGAAAGTACCCAGGGAGTAAACTCATTTCCCGAACGATTTTTTAAATTAATTTTCACCACTAAAACGCATGAGACTTGTAGTTTTCAGAAATGTTTTCATTTTTGATGAGACGCTTAATGAAAGTTGTTTAATCGCCGGCAAACAAAAACCCGCGATTTCCCGTAAATCCCGGGCTTGGCCCGTATAGTCGAATGTATGCAAAGAAAGTACCCTGTGAGTAAACTCATTTCTGAAACGATTTTTTCAATTATCTTTTCACCACTAAAACGCATGAGACTTGCAGTTTTCAAAAATGTTTTCATTTTTGATGAGAGGCCTAATAAAAGAGGTTTAATCGCCGGCAAACGAAATCCCGCGATTTCCCGTAAATCCCGGGCTTGGCCCGTATAGTCGAATGTATACAAAGAAAGTACCCAGGGAGTAAACTCATTTCCCGAACGATTTTTAAAATTTTTTTTTCACCACTAAAACGCATGAGACTTGTAGTTTTCGAAAATGTTTTCATTTTTGATGAGACCCTTAATGAAACAGGTTTAATGGCCGGCAAAAGAAAACCCGCGATTTCCCGTAAATTCCGGGCTTGGCCCGTATAGTCGAATGTATACAAAGAAAGTACCCTGTGAGTAAACTCATTTCCAGAACGATTTTTTAATTTATTTTTTCAACACTAAAACGTATGAGACTTGTAGTTTTCGAAAATGTTTTCATTTTTGATGAGACCCTTAATGAAACAGGTTTAATGGCCGGCAAACGAAAACCTGCGATTTCCCGTAAATCCCGGACTCGGCCCGAATAGTCAAAAGTATACAAAGAAAGTACCCGGGGTGTAAACTCATTTCCTGAACGATTTTTTAAATTATTATTTCACCACTAAAGCCCATGAGACTTGTAGTTTTTAAAAATGTTTTCATTTTTGATGAGACGCTGAATAAAAGAAGTTTAATTGCCTGCAAACGAAAACCTGCGACTTCCCGTAATTCCCGGACTCGGCCCGTATAGTCAAAAGTATACAAAGAAAGTACCCAGGGAGTAAACTCATTTCCCGAACGATTTTTTAAATTAATTTTCACCACTAAAACGCATGAGACTTGTAGTTTTTAGAAATGTTTTCATTTTTGATGAGACGCTTAATGAAAGTTGTTTAATCGCCGGCAAACGAAAACCTGCGATTTCCCGTAAATCCCGGACTCGGCCCGTATAGTCAAAAGTATACAAAGAAAGTACCCAGGGAGTAAACTAATTTCCCAAACGATTTTTTGAATTATTTTTTCACCACTAAAGCCCCTGAGACTTGTAGTTTTTAAAAATGTTTTCATTTTTGATGAGACGCTGAATAAAAGAAGTTTAATCGCGGGCAAACGAAAACCCGCGATTTCCCGTAAATCCCGGACTCGGCCCGTATAGTCAAAAGTATACAAAGAAAGTACCCAGGGAGTAAACTTATTTCCCAAACGATTATTTAAATTATTATTTCACCACTAAAGCCCATGAGACTTGTAGTTTTTAAAAATGTTTTCATTTTTGATGAGACGCAGAATAAAAGAAGTTTGATCGCCGGCAAACGAAAACCCGCGATTTCCCGTAAATCCCGGGCTTGGCCCGTATAGTCGAATGTATGCAAAGAAAGTACCCTGTGAGTAAACTCATTTCCGAAACGATTTTTTCAATTATCTTTTCACCACTAAAACGCATGAGACTTGCAGTTTTCAAAAATGTTTTCATTTTTGATGAGAGGCTTAATAAAAGAGGTTTAATCGCCGGCAAACGAAATCCCGCGATTTCCCGTAAATCCCGGGCTTGGCCCGTATAGTCGAATGTATACAAAGAAAGTACCCAGGGAGTAAACTCATTTCCCGAACGATTTTTTAAATTTTTTTTTCACCACTAAAACGCATGAGACTTGTAGTTTTCAAAAATGTTTTCATTTTTGATGAGACGCTTAATGAAACATGTTTAATGGCCGGCAAACGAAAACCCGCGATTTCCCGTAAATCCCGGGCTTGGCCCGTATAGTCAAAAGTATACAAAGATAGTACCCAGGGAGTAAACTCATTTCCCGAACGATTTTTTAATTTATTTTTTCACCACTAAAACGCATGAGACTTGTAGTTTTCAAAAATGTTTTCATTTTTGATGAGACGATGAATAAAAGAAATTTAATCGCCGGCAAACGAAAACCTGCGATTTCCCGTAAATCCCGGACTCGGCCCGTATAGTCAAAAGTATACAAAGAAAGTACCCAGGGAGTAAACTAATTTCCCAAACGATTTTTTGAATTATTTTTTCACCACTAAAGCCCCTGAGACTTGTAGTTTTTGAAAATGTTTTCATTTTTGATGAGACGCTGAATAAAAGAAGTTTAATCGCCGGCAAACGAAAACCCGCGATTTCCCGTAAATCCCGGACTCGGCCCGTATAGTCAAAAGTATACAAAGAAAGTACCCAGGGAGTAAACTCATTTCCCAAACGATTATTTAAATTATTATTTCACCACTAAAGCCCATGAGACTTGTAGTTTTTAAAAATGTTTTCATTTTTGATGAGACGCAGAATAAAAGAAGTTTAATCGCCGGCAAACGAAAACCCGCGATTTCCCGTAAATCCCGGGCTTGGCCAGTATAGTCGAATGTATGCAAAGAAAGTACCCTGTGAGTAAACTCATTTCCGAAACGATTTTTTCAATTATCTTTTCACCACTAAAACGCATGAGACTTGCAGTTTTCAAAAATGTTTTCATTTTTGATGAGAGGCTTAATAAAAGAGGTTTAATCGACGGCAAACGAAATCCCGCGATTTCCCGTAAATCCCGGGCTTGGCCCGTATAGTCGAATGTATACAAAGAAAGTACCCTGTGAGTAAACTCATTTCCAGAACGATTTTTTAATTTATTTTTTCAACACTAAAACGCATGAGACTTGTAGTTTTCAAAAATGTTTTCATTTTTGATGAGACGCTTAATGAAAGAGGTTTAATCGCCGGCAAACGAAAAACCCGAGATTTCCAGTAAATCCCGGGCTTGGCCCGTATAGTCAAAAGTGTACAAAGATAGTACCCAGGGAGTAAACTCATTTCCCGAACGATTTTTTAATTTATTTTTTCACCACTAAAACGCATGAGACTTGTAGTTTTCAAAAAGGTTTTCATTTTTGATGAGACGCTGAATAAAAGAAATTTAATCGCCGGCAAACGAAAACCTGCGATTTCCCGTAAATCCCGGACTCGGCCCGTATAGTCAAAAGTATACAAAGAAAGTACCCAGGAAGTAAACTAATTTCCCAAACGATTTTTTGAATTATTTTTTCACCACTAAAGCCCCTGAGACTTGTAGTTTTTAAAAATGTTTTCATTTTTGATGAGACGCTGAATAAAAGAAGTTTAATCGCGGGCAAACGAAAACCCGCGATTTCCCGTAAATCCCGGACTCGGCCCGTATAGTCAAAAGTATACAAAGAAAGTACCCAGGGAGTAAACTCATTTCCCAAACGATTATATAAATTATTATTTCACCACTAAAGCCCATGAGACTTGTAGTTTTTAAAAATGTTTTCATTTTTGATGAGACGCAGAATAAAAGAAGTTTAATCGCCGGCAAACGAAAACCCGCGATTTCCCGTAAATCCCGGGCTTGGCCCGTATAGTCGAATGTATGCAAAGAAAGTACCCTGTGAGTAAACTCATTTCCGAAACGATTTTTTCAATTATCTTTTCACCACTAAACACATGAGACTTGCAGTTTTCAAAAATGTTTTCATTTTTGATGAGAGGCTTAATAAAAGAGGTTTAATCGCCGGCAAACGAAATCCCGCGATTTCCCGTAAATCCCGGGCTTGGCCCGTATAGTCGAATGTATACAAAGAAAGTACCCAGGGAGTAAACTCATTTCCCGAACGATTTTTTAAATTTTTTTTTCACCACTAAAACGCATGAGACTTGTAGTTTTCGAAAATGTTTTCATTTTTGATGAGACCCTTAATGAAACAGGTTTAATGGCCGACAAACGAAAACCCGCGATTTCCCGTAAATCCCGGGCTTGGCCCGTATAGTCAAAAGTATACAAAGATAGTACCCAGGGAGTAAACTCATTTCCCGAACGATTTTTTAATTTATTTTTTCACCACTAAAACGCATGAGACTTGTAGTTTTCAAAAATGTTTTCATTTTTGATGAGACGCTTAATGAAAGAGGTTTAATCGCCGGCAAACGAAAACCTGAGATTTCCCGTAAATCCCGGGCTTGGCCCGTATAGTCAAAAGTATACAAAGATAGTACCCAGGGAGTAAACTCATTTCCCGAACGATTTTTTAATTTATTTTTTCACCACTAAAACGCATGAGACTTGTAGTTTTCAAAAATGTTTTCATTTTTGATGAGACGCTGAATAAAAGAAATTTAATCGCCGGCAAACGAAAACCTGCGATTTCCCGTAAATCCCGGATTCGGCCCGTATAGTCAAAAGTATACAGAGAAAGTACCCAGGGAGTAAACTAATTTCCCAAACGATTTTTTGAATTATTTTTTCACCACTAAAGCCCCTGAGACTTGTAGTTTTTAAAAATGTTTTCATTTTTGATGAGACGCTGAATAAAAGAAGTTTAATCGCCGGCAAACGAAAACCCGCGATTTCCCGTAAATCCCGGACTCGGCCCGTATAGTCAAAAGTATACAAAGAAAGTACCCAGGGAGTAAACTCATTTCCCAAACGATTATTTAAATTATTATTTCACCACTAAAGCCCATGAGACTTGTAGTTTTTAAAAATGTTTTCATTTTTGATGAGACGCAGAATAAAAGAAGTTTAATCGCCGGCAAACGAAAACCCGCGATTTCCCGTAAATCCCGGGCTTGGCCCGTGTAGTCGAATGTATGCAAAGAAAGTACCCTGTGAGTAAACTCATTTCCGAAACGATTTTTTCAATTATCTTTTCACCACTAAAACGCATGAGACTTGCAGTTTTCAAAAATGTTTTCATTTTTGATGAGAGGCTTAATAAAAGAGGTTTAATCGCCGGCAAACGAAATCCCGCGATTTCCCGTAAATCCCGGGCTTGGCCCGTATAGTCGAATGTATACAAAGAAAGTACCCAGGGAGTAAACTCATTTCCCGAACGATTTTTTAATTTATTTTTTCACCACTAAAACGCATGAGACTTGTAGTTTTCAAAAATGTTTTCATTTTTGATGAGACGCTGAATAAAAGAAATTTAATCGCCGGCAAACGAAAACCTGCGATTTCCCGTAAATCCCGGACTCGGCCCGTATAGTCAAAAGTATACAAAGAAAGTACCCAGGGAGTAAACTAATTTCCCAAACGATTTTTTGAATTATTTTTTCACCACTAAAGCCCCTGAGACTTGTAGTTTTTAAAAATGTTTTCATTTTTGATGAGACGCTGAATAAAAGAAGTTTAATCGCCGGCAAACGAAAACCCGCGATTTCCCGTAAATCCCGGACTCGGCCCGTATAGTCAAAAGTATACAAAGAAAGTACCCAGGGAGTAAACTCATTTCCCAAACGATTATTTAAATTATTATTTCACCAATAAAGCCCATGAGACTTGTAGTTTTTAAAAATGTTTTCATTTTTGATGAGACGCAGAATAAAAGAAGTTTAATCGCCGGCAAACGAAAACCCGCGATTTCCCGTAAATCCCGGGCTTGGCCCGTGTAGTCGAATGTATGCAAAGAAAGTACCCTGTGAGTAAACTCATTTCCGAAACGATTTTTTCAATTATCTTTTCACCACTAAAACGCATGAGACTTGCAGTTTTCAAAAATGTTTTCATTTTTGATGAGAGGCTTAATAAAAGAGGTTTAATCGCCGGCAAACGAAATCCCGCGATTTCCCGTAAATCCCGGGCTTGGCCCGTATAGTCGAATGTATACAAAGAAAGTACCCAGGGAGTAAACTCATTTCCCGAACGATTTTTTAAATTTTTTTTTCACCACTAAAACGCATGAGACTTGTAGTTTTCGAAAATGTTTTCATTTTTGATGAGACCCTTAATGAAACAGGTTTAATGGCCGGCAAACGAAAACCCGCGATTTCCCGTAAATCCCGGGCTTGGCCCGTATAGTCAAAAGTATACAAAGATAGTACCCAGGGAGTAAACTCATTTCCCGAACGATTTTTTAATTTATTTTTTCACCACTAAAACGCATGAGACTTGTAGTTTTCAAAAATGTTTTCATTTTTGATGAGACGCTGAATAAAAGAAATTTAATCGCCGGCAAACGAAAACCTGCGATTTCCCGTAAATCCCGGACTCTGCCCGTATAGTCAAAAGTATACAAAGAAAGTACCCAGGGAGTAAACTAATTTCCCAAACGATTTTTTGAATTATTTTTTCACCACTAAAGCCCCTGAGACTTGTAGTTTTTAAAAATGTTTTCATTTTTGATGAGACGCTGAATAAAAGAAGTTTAATCGCGGGCAAACGAAAACCCGCGATTTCCCGTAAATCCCGGACTCGGCCCGTATAGTCAAAAGTATACAAAGAAAGTACCCAGAGAGTTAACTCATTTCCCAAACGATTATTTAAATTATTATTTCACCACTAAAGCCCATGAGACTTGTAGTTTTTAAAAATGTTTTCATTTTTGATGAGACGCAGAATAAAAGAAGTTTATTCGCCGGCAAACGAAAACCCGCGATTTCCCGTAAATCCCGGACTCGGCCCGTATAGTCAAAAGTACACAAAGAAAGTACCCAGGGAGTAAACTCATTTCTCGAACGATTATTTAAATTATTTTTTCACCACTAAAACGCATAAGACTTGTAGTTTTCAAAAATGTTTTCATTTTTGATGAGACGCTGAATAAAAGAAATTTAATCGCCGGCAAACGAAAACCTGCGATTTCCCGTAAATCCCGGACTCGGCCCGTATAGTCAAAAGTATACAAAGAAAGTACCCAGGGAGTAAACTAATTTCCCAAACGATTTTTTGAATTATTTTTTCACCACTAAAGCCCCTGAGACTTGTAGTTTTTAAAAATGTTTTCATTTTTGATGAGACGCTGAATAAAAGAAGTTTAATCGCGGGCAAACAGAAACCCGCGATTTCCCGTAAATCCCGGACTCGGCCCGTATAGTCAAAAGTATATAAAGAAAGTACCCAGGGAGTAAACTCATTTCCCAAACGATTATTTAAATTATTATTTCACCACTAAAGCCCATGAGACTTGTAGTTTTTAAAAATGTTTTCATTTTTGATGAGACGCAGAATAAAAGAAGTTTAATCGCAGGCAAACGAAAACCCGCGATTTCCCGTAAATCCCGGGCTTGGCCCGTATAGTCGAATGTATGCAAAGAAAGTACCCTGTGAGTAAACTCATTTCCGAAACGATTTTTTCAATTATCTTTTCACCACTAAAACGCATGAGACTCGCAGTTTTCAAAAATGTTTTCATTTTTGATGAGAGGCTTAATAAAAGAGGTTTAATCGCCGGCAAACGAAATCCCGCGATTTCCCGTAAATCCCGGGCTTGGCGCGTATAGTCGAATGTATACAAAGAAAGTACCCAGGGAGTAAACTCATTTCCCAAACGATTTTTTAAATTTTTTTTTCACCACTAAAACGCATGAGACTTGTAGTTTTCGAAAATGTTTTCATTTTTGATGAGACCCTTAATGAAACAGGTTTAATGGCCGGCAAACAAAAACCCGCGATTTCCCGTAAATCCCGGGCTTGGCCCGTATAGTCAAAAGTATACAAAGATAGTACCCAGGGAGTAAACTCATTTCCCGAACGATTTTTTAATTTATTTTTTCACCACTAAAACGCATGAGACTTGTAGTTTTCAAAAATGTTTTCATTTTTGATGAGACGCTGAATAAAAGAAATTTAATCGCCGGCAAACGAAAACCTGCGATTTCCGTAAATCCCGGATTTGGCCCGTATAGTCAAAAGTATACAAAGAAAGTACCCAGGGAGTAAACTCATTTCCCAAACGATTATTTAAATTATTATTTCACCACTAAAGCCCATGAGACTTGTAGTTTTTAAAAATGTTTTCATTTTTGATGAGACGCAGAATAAAAGAAGTTTAATCGCCGGCAAACGAAAACCCGCGATTTCCCGTAAATCCCGGGCTTGGCCCGTATAGTCGAATGTATGCAAAGAAAGTACCCTGTGAGTAAACTCATTTCCGAAACGATTTTTTCAATTATCTTTTCACCACTAGAACGCATGAGACTTGCAGTTTTCAAAAATGTTTTCATTTTTGATGAGAGGCTTAATAAAAGAGGTTTAATCGCCGGCAAACGAAATCCCGCGATTTCCCGTAAATCCCGGGCTTAGCCCGTATAGTCGAATGTTTACAAAGAAAGTACCCAGGGAGTAAACTCATTTCCCGAACGATTTTTTAAATTTTTTTTTCACCACTAAAACGCATGAGACTTGTAGTTTTCGAAAATGTTTTTATTTTTGATGAGACCCTTAATGAAACAGGTTTAATGGCCGGCAAACGAAAACCTGCGATTTCCCGTAAATCCCGGGCTTGGCCCGTATAGTCAAAAGTATACAAAGATAGTACCCAGGGAGCAAACTCATTTCCCGAACGATTTTTTAATTTATTTTTTCACCACTAAAACGCATGAGACTTGTAGTTTTCAAAAATATTTTCATTTTTGATGAGACGCTTAATGAAAGAAATTTAATCGCCGGCAAACGAAAACCTGCGATTTCCCGTAAATCCCGGACTCGGCCCGTATAGTCAAAAGTATACAAAGAAAGTACCCAGGGAATAAACTAATTTCCCAAACGATTTTTTGAATTATTTTTTCACCACTAAAGCCCCTGAGACTTGTAGTTTTTAAAAATGTTTTCATTTTTGATGAGACGCTGAATAAAAGAAGTTTAATCGCGGGCAAACGAAAACCCGCGATTTCCCGTAAATCCCGGACTCGGCCCGTATAGTCAAAAGTATACAAAGAAAGTACCCAGGGAGTAAACTCATTTCCCAAACGATTATTTAAATTATTATTTCACCACTAAAGCCCATGAGACTTGTAGTTTTTAAAAATGTTTTAATTTTTGATGAGACGCAGAATAAAAGAAGTTTAATCGCCGGCAAACGAAAACCCGCGATGTCCCGTAAATCCCGGGCTTGGCCCGTATAGTCGAATGTATGCAAAGAAAGTACCCTGTGAGTAAACTCATTTCCGAAACGATTTTTTCAATTATCTTTTCACCACTAAAACGCATGAGACTTGCAGTTTTCAAAAATGTTTTCATTTTTGATGAGAGGCTTAATAAAAGAGGTTTAATCGCCGGCAAACGAAATCCTGCGATTTCCCGTAAATCCCGGGCTTGGCCCGTATAGTCGAATGTATACAAAGAAAGTACCCAGGGAGTAAACTCATTTCCCGAACGATTTTTTAAATTTTTTTTTCACCACTAAAACGCATGAGACTTGTAGTTTTCGAAAATGTTTTCATTTTTGATGAGACCCTTAATGAAACAGGTTTAATGGCCGGCAAACGAAAACCCGCGATTTCCCGTAAATCCCGGGCTTGGCCCGTATAGTCAAAAGTATACAAAGATTTCCCGTAAATCCCGGGCTTGGCCCGTATAGTCGAATGTAAAGGGAGTAAAGGGGAGTAAACTCATTTCCCGAACGATTTTTTAATTTATTTTTTCACCACTAAAACGCATGAGACTTGTAGTTTTTAAAAATGTTTTCATTTTTGATGAGACGCTTAATGAAAGAGGTTTAATCGCCGGCAAACGAAAACCCGAGATTTCCCGTAAATCCCGGGCTTGGCCCGTATAGTCAAAAGTATACAAAGATAGTACCCAGGGAGTAAACTCATTTCCCGAACGATTTTTTAATTTATTTTTTCACCACTAAAACGCATGAGACTTGTAGTTTTCAAAAATGTTTTCATTTTTGATGAGACGCTGAATAAAAGAAATTTAATCGCCGGCAAACGAAAACCTGCGATTTCCCGTAAATCCCGGACTCGGCCCGTATAGTCAAAAGTATACAAAGAAAGTACCCAGGGAGTAAACTAATTTCCCAAACGATTTTTTGAATTATTTTTTCACCACTAAAGCCCCTGAGACTTGTAGTTTTTAAAAATGTTTTCATTTTTGATGAGACGCTGAATAAAAGAAGTTTAATCGCCGGCAAACGAAAACCCGCGATTTCCCGTAAATCCCGGACTCGGCCCGTATAGTCAAAAGTATACAAAGAAAGTACCCAGGGAGTAAACTCATTTCCCAAACGATTATTTAAATTATTATTTCACCACTAAAGCCCATGAGACTTGTAGTTTTTAAAAAGGTTTTCATTTTTGATGAGACGCAGAATAAAAGAAGTTTAATCGCCGGCAAACGAAAACCCGCGATTTCCCGTAAATCCCGGGCTTGGCCCGTATAGTCGAATGTATGCAAAGATAGTACCCTGTGAGTAAACTCATTTCCGAAACGATTTTTTCAATTATCTTTTCACCACTAAAACGCATGAGACTTGCAGTTTTCAAAAATGTTTTCATTTTTGATGAGAGGCTTAATAAAAGAGGTTTAATCGCCGGCAAACGAAATCCCGCGATTTCCCGTAAATCCCGGGCTTGGCCCGTATAGTCGAATGTATACAAAGAAAGTACCCAGGGAGTAAACTCATTTCCCGAACGATTTTTTAAATTTTTTTTTCACCACTAAAACGCATGAGACTTGTAGTTTTCAAAAATGTTTTCATTTTTGATGAGACGCTGAATAAAAGAAATTTAATCGCCGGCAAACGAAAACCTGCGATTTCCCGTAAATCCCGGACTCGGCCCGTATAGTCAAAAGTATACAAAGAAAGTACCCAGGGAGTAAACTAATTTCCCAAACGATTTTTTGAATTATTTTTTCACCACTAAAGCCCCTGAGACTTGTAGTTTTTAAAAATGCTTTCATTTTTGATGAGACGCTGAATAAAAGAAGTTTAATCGCGGGCAAACGAAAACCCGCGATTTCCCGTAAATCCCGGACTCGGCCCGTATAGTCAAAAGTATACAAAGGAAGTACCCAGAGAGTTAACTCATTTTCCAAACGATTATTTAAATTATTATTTCACCACTAAAGCCCATGAGACTTGTAGTTTTTAAAAATGTTTTCATTTTTGATGAGACGCAGAATAAAAGAAGTTTAATCGCCGGCAAACGAAAACCCGCGATTTCCCGTAAATCCCGGACTCGGCCCGTATAGTCAAAAGTACACAAAGAAAGTACCCAGGGAGTAAACTCATTTCTCGAACGATTATTTAAATTATTTTTTCACCACTAAAACGCATAAGACTTGTAGTTTTCAAAAATGTTTTCATTTTTGATGAGACGCTGAATAAAAGAAATTTAATCGCCGGCAAACGAAAACCTGCGATTTCCCGTAAATCCCGGACTCGGCCCGTATAGTCAAAAGTATACAAAGAAAGTACCCAGGGAGTAAACTCATTTCCCAAACGATTATTTAAATTATTATTTCACCACTAAAGACCATGAGACTTGTAGTTTTTAAAAATGTTTTCATTTTTGATGAGACGCAGAATAAAAGAAGTTTAATCGCCGGCAAACGAAAACCCGCGATTTCCCGTAAATCCCGGGCTTGGCCCGTATAGTCAAATGTATGCAAAGAAAGTACCCTGTGAGTAAACTCATTTCCGAAACGATTTTTTCAATTATCTTTTCACCACTAAAACGCATGAGACTTGCAGTTTTCAAAAATGTTTTCATTTTTGATGAGAGGCTTAATAAAAGAGGTTTAATCGCCGGCAAACGAAATCCCGCGATTTCCCGTAAATCCCGGGCTTGGCCCGTATAGTCGAATGTATACAAAGAAAGTACCCAGGGAGTAAACTCATTTCCCAAACGATTTTTTAAATTTTTTTTTCACCACTAAAACGCATGAGACTTGTAGTTTTCGAAAATGTTTTCATTTTTGATGAGACCCTTAATGAAACAGGTTTAATGGCCGGCAAACAAAAACCCGCGATTTCCCGTAAATCCCGGGCTTGGCCCGTATAGTCAAAAGTATACAAAGATAGTACCCAGGGAGTAAACTCATTTCCCGAACGATTTTTTAATTTATTTTTTCACCACTAAAACGCATGAGACTTGTAGTTTTCAAAAATGTTTTCATTTTTGATGAGACGCTGAATAAAAGAAATTTAATCGCCGGCAAACGAAAACCTGCGATTTCCCGTAAATCCCGGACTCGGCCCGTATAGTCAAAAGTATACAAAGAAAGTACCCAGGGAGTAAACTAATTTCCCAAACGATTTTTTGAATTATTTTTTCACCACTAAAGCCCCTGAGACTTGTAGTTTTTAAAAATGTTTTCATTTTTGATGAGACGCTGAATAAAAGAAGTTTAATCGCGGGCAAACGAAAACCCGCGATTTCCCGTAAATCCCGGACTCGGCCCGTATAGTCAAAAGTATACAAAGAAAGTACCCAGAGAGTTAACTCATTTCCCAAACGATTATTTAAATTATTATTTCACCACTAAAGCCCATAAGACTTGTAGTTTTCAAAAATGTTTTCATTTTTGATGAGACGCTGAATAAAAGAAATTTAATCGCCGGCAAACGAAAACCTGCGATTTCCCGTAAATCCCGGACTCGACCCGTATAGTCAAAAGTATACAAAGAAAGTACCCAGGGAGTAAGCTAATTTCCCAAACGATTTTTTGAATTATTTTTTCACCACTAAAGCCCCTGAGACTTGTAGTTTTTAAAAAAGTTTTCATTTTTGATGAGAGGCTGAATAAAAGAAGTTTAATCGCGGGCAAACGAAAACCCGCGATTTCCCGTAAATCCCGGACTCGGCCCGTATAGTCAAAAGTATACAAAGAAAGTACCCAGGGAGTAAACTCATTTCTCGAACGATTATTTAAATTATTTTTTCACCACTAAAACGCATAAGACTTGTAGTTTTCAAAAATGTTTTCATTTTTGATGAGACGCTGAATAAAAGAAATTTAATCGCCGGCAAACGAAAACCTGCGATTTCCCGTAAATCCCGGACTCGACCCGTATAGTCAAAAGTATACAAAGAAAGTACCCAGGGAGTAAACTAATTTCCCAAACGATTTTTTGAATTATTTTTTCACCACTAAAGCCCCTGAGACTTGTAGTTTTCAAAAATGTTTTCATTTTTGATGAGACGCTGAATAAAAGAAATTTAATCGCCGGCAAACGAAAACCTGCGATTTCCCGTAAATCCCGGACTCGACCCGTATAGTCAAAAGTATACAAAGAAAGTACCCAGGGAGTAAACTAATTTCCCAAACGATTTTTTGAATTATTTTTTCACCACTAAAGCCCCTGAGACTTGTAGTTTTTAAAAATGTTTTCATTTTTGATGAGACGCTGAATAAAAGAAGTTTAATCGCGGGCAAACGAAAACCCGCGATTTCCCGTAAATCCCGGACTCGGCCCGTATAGTCAAAAGTATACAAAGAAAGTACCCAGGGAGTAAACTCATTTCCCAAACGATTATTTAAATTATTATTTCACCACTAAAGCCCATGAGACTTGTAGTTTTTAAAAATGTTTTCATTTTTGATGAGACGCAGAATAAAAGAAGTTTATTCGCTGGCAAACGAAAACCCGCGATTTCCCGTAAATCCTGGGCTTGGCCCGTGTAGTCGAATGTATGCAAAGAAAGTACCCTGTGAGTAAACTCATTTCCGAAACGATTTTTTCAATTATCTTTTCACCACTAAAACGCATGAGACTTGCAGTTTTCAAAAATGTTTTCATTTTTGATGAGAGGCTTAATAAAAGAGGTTTAATCGCCGGCAAACGAAATCCCGCGATTTCCCGTAAATCCCGGGCTTGGCCCGTATAGTCGAATGTATACAAAGAAAGTACCCAGGGAGTAAACTCATTTCCCGAACGATTTTTTAAATTTTTTTTTCACCACTAAAACGCATGAGACTTGTAGTTTTCGAAAATGTTTTCATTTTTGATGAGACGCTGAATAAAAGAAGTTTAATCGCGGGCAAACGAAAACCCGCGATTTCCCGTAAATCCCGGACTCGGCCCGTATAGTCAAAAGTATACAAAGGAAGTACCCAGAGAGTTAACTCATTTTCCAAACGATTATTTAAATTATTATTTCACCACTAAAGCCCATGAGACTTGTAGTTTTTAAAAATGTTTTCATTTTTGATGAGACGCAGAATAAAAGAAGTTTAATCGCCGGCAAACGAAAACCCGCGATTTCCCGTAAATCCCGGACTCGGCCCGTATAGTCAAAAGTACACAAAAAAAGTACCCAGGGAGTAAACTCATTTCTAGAACGATTATTTAAATTATTTTTTCACCACTAAAACGCATAAGACTTGTAGTTTTCAAAAATGTTTTCATTTTTGATGAGACGCTGAATAAAAGAAGTTTAATCGCGGGCAAACGAAAACCCGCGATTTCCCGTAAATCCCGGACTCGGCCCGTATAGTCAAAAGTATACAAAGAAAGTACCCAGGGAGTAAACTCATTTCCCAAACGATTATTTAAATTATTATTTCACCACTAAAGCCCATGAGACTTGTAGTTTTTAAAAATGTTTTCATTTTTGATGAGACGCAGAATAAAAGAAGTTTAATCGCCGGCAAACGAAAACCCGCGATTTCCCGTAAATCCCGGGCTTGGCCCGTATAGTCGAATGTATGCAAAGAAAGTACCCTGTGAGTAAACTCATTTCCGAACCGATTTTTTCAATTATCTTTTCACCACTAAAACGCATGAGACTTGCAGTTTTCAAAAATGTTTTCATTTTTGATGAGAGGCTTAATAAAAGAGGTTTAATCGCCGGCAAACGAAATCCCGCGATTTCCCGTAAATCCCGGGCTTGGCCCGTATAGTCGAATGTATACAAAGAAAGTACCCAGGGAGTAAACTCATTTCCCAAACGATTTTTTAAATTTTTTTTTCACCACTAAAACGCATGAGACTTGTAGTTTTCGAAAATGTTTTCATTTTTGATGAGACCCTTAATGAAACAGGTTTAATGGCCGGCAAACAAAAACCCGCGATTTCCCGTAAATCCCGGGCTTGGCCCGTATAGTCAAAAGTATACAAAGATAGTACCCAGGGAGTAAACTCATTTCCCGAACGATTTTTTAATTTATTTTTTCACCACTAAAACGCATGAGACTTGTAGTTTTCAAAAATGTTTTCATTTTTGATGAGACGCTGAATAAAAGAAATTTAATCGCCGGCAAACGAAAACCTGCGATTTCCCATAAATCCCGGACTCGGCCCGTATAGTCAAAAGTATACAAAGAAAGTACCCAGGGAGTAAACTAATTTCCCAAACGATTTTTTGAATTATTTTTTCACCACTAAAGCCCCTGAGACTTGTAGTTTTTAAAAATATTTTCATTTTTGATGAGACGCTGAATAAAAGAAGTTTAATCGCGGGCAAACGAAAACCCGCGATTTCCCGTAAATCCCGGACTCGGCCCGTATAGTCAAAAGTATACAAAGAAAGTACCCAGAGAGTTAACTCATTTCCCAAACGATTATTTAAATTATTATTTCACCACTAAAGCCCATGAGACTTGTAGTTTTTAAAAATGTTTTCATTTTTGATGAGACGCAGAATAAAAGAAGTTTAATCGCCGGCAAACGAAAACCCGCGATTTCCCGTAAATCCCGGACTCGGCCCGTATAGTCAAAAGTACACAAAGAAAGTACCCAGGGAGTAAACTCATTTCTCGAACGATTATTTAAATTATTTTTTCACCACTAAAACGCATAAGACTTGTAGTTTTCAAAAATGTTTTCATTTTTGATGAGACGCTGAATAAAAGAAATTTAATCGCCGGCAAACGAAAACCTGCGATTTCCCGTAAATCCCGGACTCGACCCGTATAGTCAAAAGTATACAAAGAAAGTACCCAGGGAGTAAACTAATTTCCCAAACGATTTTTTGAATTATTTTTTCACCACTAAAGCCCCTGAGACTTGTAGTTTTTAAAAATGTTTTCATTTTTGATGAGACGCTGAATAAAAGAAGTTTAATCGCGGGCAAACGAAAACCCGCGATTTCCCGTAAATCCCGGACTCGGCCCGTATAGTCAAAAGTATACAAAGAAAGTACCCAGGGAGTAAACTCATTTCTCGAACGATTATTTAAATTATTTTTTCACCACTAAAACGCATAAGACTTGTAGTTTTCAAAAATGTTTTCATTTTTGATGAGACGCTGAATAAAAGAAATTTAATCGCCGGCAAACGAAAACCTGCGATTTCCCGTAAATCCCGGACTCGACCCGTATAGTCAAAAGTATACAAAGAAAGTACCCAGGGAGTAAACTAATTTCCCAAACGATTTTTTGAATTATTTTTTCACCACTAAAGCCCCTGAGACTTGTAGTTTTTAAAAATGTTTTCATTTTTGATGAGACGCTGAATAAAAGAAGTTTAATCGCGGGCAAACGAAAACCCGCGATTTCCCGTAAATCCCGGACTCGGCCCGTATAGTCAAAAGTATACAAAGAAAGTACCCAGGGAGTAAACTCATTTCCCAAACGATTATTTAAATTATTATTTCACCACTAAAGCCCATGAGACTTGTAGTTTTTAAAAATGTTTTCATTTTTGATGAGACGCAGAATAAAAGAAGTTTATTCGCCGGCAAACGAAAACCCGCGATTTCCCGTAAATCCTGGGCTTGGCCCGTATAGTCGAATGTATGCAAAGAAAGTACCCTGTGAGTAAACTCATTTCCGAAACGATTTTTTCAATTATCTTTTCACCACTAAAACGCATGAGACTTGCAGTTTTCAAAAATGTTTTCATTTTTGATGAGAGGCTTAATAAAAGAGGATTAATCGCCGGCAAACGAAATCCCGCGATTTCCCGTAAATCCCGGGCTTGGCCCGTATAGTCGAATGTATACAAAGAAAGTACCCAGGGAGTAAACTCATTTCCCGAACGATTTTTTAAATTTTTTTTTCACCACTAAAACGCATGAGACTTGTAGTTTTCGAAAAGGTTTTCATTTTTGATGAGACCCTTAATGAAACAGGTTTAATGGCCGGCAAACGAAAACCCGCGATTTCCCGTAAATCCCGGGCTTGGCCCGTATAGTCAAAAGTATACAAAGATAGTACCCAGGGAGTAAACTCATTTCCCGAACGATTTTTTAATTTATTTTTTCACCACTAAAGCCCCTGAGACTTGTAGTTTTCAAAAATGTTTTCATTTTTGATGAGACGCTGAATAAAAGAAGTTTAATCGCGGGCAAACGAAAACCCGCGATTTCCCGTAAATCCCGGACTCGGCCCGTATAGTCAAAAGTATACAAAGAAAGTACCCAGAGAGTTAACTCATTTCCCAAACGATTATTTAAATTATTATTTCACCACTAAAGCCCATGAGACTTGTAGTTTTTAAAAATGTTTTCATTTTTGATGAGACGCAGAATAAAAGAAGTTTAATCGCCGGCAAACGAAAACCCGCGATTTCCCGTAAATCCCGGACTCGGCCCGTATAGTCAAAAGTACACAAAGAAAGTACCCAGGGAGTAAACTCATTTCTCGAACGATTATTTAAATTATTTTTTCACCACTAAAACGCATAAGACTTGTAGTTTTCAAAAATGTTTTCATTTTTGATGAGACGCTGAATAAAAGAAATTTAATCGCCGGCAAACGAAAACCTGCGATTTTCCGTAAATCCCGGACTCGGCCCGTATAGTCAAAAGTATACAAAGAAAGTACCCAGGGAGTAAACTAATTTCCCAAACGATTTTTTGAATTATTTTTTCACCACTAAAGCCCCTGAGACTTGTAGTTTTTAAAAATGTTTTCATTTTTGATGAGACGCTGAATAAAAGAAGTTTAATCGCGGGCAAACGAAAACCCGCAATTTCCCGTAAATCCCAGGCTCGGCCCGTATAGTCAAAAGTATACAAAGAAAGTACCCAGGGAGTAAACTCATTTCCCAAACGATTATTTAAATTATTATTTCACCACTAAAGCCCATGAGACTTGTAGTTTTTAAAAATGTTTTCATTTTTGATGAGACGCAGAATAAAAGAAGTTTAATCGCCGGCAAACGAAAACCCGCGATTTCCCGTAAATCCCGGGCTTGGCCCGTATAGTCGAATGTATACAAAGAAAGTACCCAGGGAGTAAACTCATTTCCCGAACGATTTTTTAAATTCTTTTTTCACCACTAAAACGCATGAGACTTGTAGTTTTCGAAAATGTTTTCATTTTTGATGAGACCCTTAATGAAACAGGTTTAATGGCCGGCAAACGAAAACCCGCGATTTCCCGTAAATCCCGGGCTTGGCCCGTATAGTCAAAAGTATACAAAGATAGTACCCAGGGAGTAAACTCATTTCCCGAACGATTTTTTAATTTATTTTTTCACCACTAAAGCCCCTGAGACTTGTAGTTTTCAAAAATGTTTTCATTTTTGATGAGACGCTGAATAAAAGAAGTTTAATCGCGGGCAAACGAAAACCCGCGATTTCCCGTAAATCCCGGACTCGGCCCGTATAGTCAAAAGTATACAAAGAAAGTACCCAGAGAGTTAACTCATTTCCCAAACGATTATTTAAATTATTATTTCACCACTAAAGCCCATGAGACTTGTAGTTTTTAAAAATGTTTTCATTTTTGATGAGACGCAGAATAAAAGAAGTTTAATCGCCGGCAAACGAAAACCCGCGATTTCCCGTAAATCCCGGACTCGGCCCGTATAGTCAAAAGTACACAAAGAAAGTACCCAGGGAGTAAACTCATTTCTCGAACGATTATTTAAATTATTTTTTCACCACTAAAACGCATAAGACTTGTAGTTTTCAAAAATGTTTTCATTTTTGATGAGACGCTGAATAAAAGAAATTTAATCGCCGGCAAACGAAAACCTGCGATTTTCCGTAAATCCCGGACTCGGCCCGTATAGTCAAAAGTATACAAAGAAAGTACCCAGGGAGTAAACTAATTTCCCAAACGATTTTTTGAATTATTTTTTCACCACTAAAGCCCCTGAGACTTGTAGTTTTTAAAAATGTTTTCATTTTTGATGAGACGCTGAATAAAAGAAGTTTAATCGCGGGCAAACGAAAACCCGCAATTTCCCGTAAATCCCAGGCTCGGCCCGTATAGTCAAAAGTATACAAAGAAAGTACCCAAGGAGTAAACTCATTTCCCAAACGATTATTTAAATTATTATTTCACCACTAAAGCCCATGAGACTTGTAGTTTTTAAAAATGTTTTCATTTTTGATGAGACGCAGAATAAAAGAAGTTTAATCGCCGGCAAACGAAAACCCGCGATTTCCCGTAAATCCCGGGCTTGGCCCGTATAGTCGAATGTATACAAAGAAAGTACCCAGGGAGTAAACTCATTTCCCGAACGATTTTTTAAATTCTTTTTTCACCACTAAAACGCATGAGACTTGTAGTTTTCGAAAATGTTTTCATTTTTGATGAGACCCTTAATGAAACAGGTTTAATGGCCGGCAAACGAAAACCCGCGATTTCCCGTAAATCCCGGGCTTGGCCCGTATAGTCAAAAGTATACAAAGATAGTACCCAGGGAGTAAACTCATTTCCCGAACGATTTTTTAATTTATTTTTTCACCACTAAAACGCATGAGACTTGTAGTTTTCAAAAATGTTTTCATTTTTGATGAGACGCTGAATAAAAGAAATTTAATCGCCGGCAAACGAAAACCTGCGATTTCCCGTAAATCCCGGACTCGGCCCGTATAGTCAAAAGTATACAAAGAAAGTACCCAGGGAGTAAACTAATTTCCCAAACGATTTTTTGAATTATTTTTTCACCACTAAAGCCCCTGAGACTTGTAGTTTTTAAAAATGTTTTCATTTTTGATGAGACGCTGAATAAAAGAAGTTTAATCGCGGGCAAACGAAAACCCGCGATTTCCCGTAAATCCCGGACTCCGCCCGTATAGTCAAAAGTATACAAAGAAAGTACCCAGGGAGTAAACTCATTTCCCAAACGATTATTTAAATTATTATTTCACCACTAAAGCCCATGAGACTTGTAGTTTTTAAAAATGTTTTAATTTTTGATGAGACGCAGAATAAAAGAAGTTTAATCGCCGGCAAACGAAAACCCGCGATTTCCCGTAAATCCCGGACTCGGCTCGTATAGTCAAAAGTATACAAGGAAAGTACCCAGTGAGTAAACTCATTTCCCGAACGAATTTTTAAATTATTTTTTCACCACTAAAATGCATGAGACTTGTAGTTTTCAGAAATGTTTTCATTTTTGATGAGACGCTTAATGAAAGTGGTTTAATCGCCGGCAAACGAAAACCCGCGATTTCCCGTAAATCCCGGGCTTGGCCCGTATAGTCGAATGTATACAAAGAAAGTACCCTGTGAATAAACTCATTTCCAAAACGATTTTTTAAATTATCTTTTCACCACTAAAACGTTTGAGACTTGTAGTTTTCAAAAATGTTTTCATTTTTGATGAGACGCTTAATGAAAGAGGTTTAATCGCCGGAAAACGAAAACCCGCGATTTCCCGTAAATCCCGGACTCGGCCCGTATAGTCAAAAGTATACAAAGAAAGTACCCAGGGAGTAAACTAATTTCCCAAACGATTTTTTGAATTATTTTTTCACCACTAAAGCCCCTGAGACTTGTAAATTTTAAAAATGTTTTCATTTTTGATGAGACGCTGAATAAAAGAAGTTTAATCGCGGGCAAACGAAAACCCGCGATTTCCCGTAAATCCCGGACTCGGCCCGTATAGTCAAAAGTATACAAAGAAAGTACCCAGAGAGTTAACTCATTTCCCAAACGATTATTTAAGTTATTATTTCACCACTAAAGCCCATGAGACTTGTAGTTTTTAAAAATGTTTTCATTTTTGATGAGACGCAGAATAAAAGAAGTTTAATCGCCGGCAAACGAAAACCCGCGATTTCCCGTAAATCCCGGACTCGGCCCGTATAGTCAAAAGTACACAAAGAAAGTACCCAGGGAGTAAACTCATTTCTCGAACTATTATTTAAATTATTTTTTCACCACTAAAACGCATAAGACTTGTAGTTTTCAAAAATGTTTTCATTTTTGATGAGACGCTGAATAAAAGAAATTTAATCGCCGGCAAACGAAAACCTGCGATTTCCCGTAAATCCCGGACTCGGCCCGTATAGTCAAAAGTATACAAAGAAAGTACCCAGGGAGTAAACTAATTTCCCAAACGATTTTTTGAATTATTTTTTCACCACTAAAGCCCCTGAGACTTGTAGTTTTTAAAAATGTTTTCATTTTTGATGAGACGCTGAATAAAAGAAGTTTAATCGCCGGCAAACGAAAACCCGCGATTTCCCGTAAATCCCGGACTCGGCCCGTATAGTCAAAAGTATACAAAGAAAGTACCCAGGGAGTAAACTCATTTCCCAAACGATTTTTTGAATTATTTTTTCACCACTAAAGCCCCTGAGACTTGTAGTTTTTAAAAATGTTTTCATTTTTGATGAGACGCTGAATAAAAGAAGTTTAATCGCGGGCAAACGAAAACCCGCGATTTCCCGTAAATCCCGGACTCGGCCCGTATAGTCAAAAGTATACAAAGAAAGTACCCAGGGAGTAAACTCATTTCCCAAACGATTATTTAAATTATTATTTCACCACTAAAGCCCATGAGACTTGTAGTTTTTAAAAATGTTTTCATTTTTGATGAGACGCAGAATAAAAGAAGTTTAATCGCCGGCAAACGAAAACCCGCGATTTCCCGTAAATCCCGGACTCGGCTCGTATAGTCAAAAGTATACAAGGAAAGTACCCAGTGAGTAAACTCATTTCCCGAACGAATTTTTAAATTATTTTTTCACCACTAAAATGCATGAGACTTGTAGTTTTCAGAAATGTTTTCATTTTTGATGAGACGCTTAATGAAAGTGGTTTAATCGCCGGCAAACGAAAACCCGCGATTTCCCGTAAATCCCGGGCTTGGCCCGTATAGTCGAATGTATACAAAGAAAGTACCCTGTGAATAAACTCATTTCCAAAACGATTTTTTAAATTATCTTTTCACCACTAAAACGTTTGAGACTTGTAGTTTTCAAAAATGTTTTCATTTTTGATGAGACGCTTAATGAAAGAGGTTTAATCGCCGGAAAACGAAAACCCGCGATTTCCCGTAAATCCCGGACTCGGCCCGTATAGTCAAAAGTATACAAAGAAAGTACCCAGGGAGTAAACTAATTTCCCAAACGATTTTTTGAATTATTTTTTCACCACTAAAGCCCCTGAGACTTGTAAATTTTAAAAATGTTTTCATTTTTGATGAGACGCTGAATAAAAGAAGTTTAATCGCGGGCAAACGAAAACCCGCGATTTCCCGTAAATCCCGGACTCGGCCCGTATAGTCAAAAGTATACAAAGAAAGTACCCAGAGAGTTAACTCATTTCCCAAACGATTATTTAAGTTATTATTTCACCACTAAAGCCCATGAGACTTGTAGTTTTTAAAAATGTTTTCATTTTTGATGAGACGCAGAATAAAAGAAGTTTAATCGCCGGCAAACGAAAACCCGCGATTTCCCGTAAATCCCGGACTCGGCCTGTATAGTCAAAAGTACACAAAGAAAGTACCCAGGGAGTAAACTCATTTCTCGAACGATTATTTAAATTATTTTTTCACCACTAAAACGCATAAGACTTGTAGTTTTCAAAAATGTTTTCATTTTTGATGAGACGCTGAATAAAAGAAATTTAATCGCCGGCAAACGAAAACCTGCGATTTCCCGTAAATCCCGGACTCGGCCCGTATAGTCAAAAGTATACAAAGAAAGTACCCAGGGAGTAAACTAATTTCCCAAACGATTTTTTGAATTATTTTTTCACCACTAAAGCCCCTGAGACTTGTAGTTTTTAAAAATGTTTTCATTTTTGATGAGACGCTGAATAAAAGAAGTTTAATCGCCGGCAAACGAAAACCCGCGATTTCCCGTAAATCCCGGACTCGGCCCGTATAGTCAAAAGTATACAAAGAAAGTACCCAGGGAGTAAACTCATTTCCCAAACGATTATTTAAATTATTATTTCACCACTAAAGCCCATGAGACTTGTAGTTTTTAAAAATGCTTTCATTTTTGATGGGACGCAGAATAAAAGAAGTTTAATCGCCAGCAAACGAAAACCCGCGATTTCCCGTAAATCCCGGGCTTGGCCCGTATAGTCGAATGTATGCAAAGAAAGTACCCTGTGAGTAAACTCATTTCCGAAACGATTTTTTCAATTTTTTTTTCACCACTAAAACGCATGAGACTTGTAGTTTTCTAAAATGTTTTCATTTTTGATGAGACCCTTAATGAAACAGGTTTAATGGCCGGCAAACGAAAACCCGCGATTTCCCGTAAATCCCGGGCTTGGCCCGTATAGTCAAAAGTATACAAAGATAGTACCCAGGGAGTAAACTCATTTCCCGAACGATTTTTTAATTTATTTTTTCACCACTAAAACGCATGAGACTTGTAGTTTTCAAAAATGTTTTCATTTTTGATGAGACGCTGAATAAAAGAAATTTAATCGCCGGCAAACGAAAACCTGCGATTTCCCGTAAATCCCGGACTCGGCCCGTATAGTCAAAAGTATACAAAGAAAGTACCCAGGGAGTAAACTCATTTCCCAAACGATTATTTAAATTATTATTTCACCACTAAAGCCCATGAGACTTGTAGTTTTTAAAAATGTTTTCATTTTTGATGAGACGCAGAATAAAAGAAGTTTAATCGCCGGCAAACGAAAACCCGCGATTTCCCGTAAATCCCGGACTCGGCCCGTATAGTCAAAAGTATACAAGGAAAGTACCCAGTGAGTAAACTCATTTCCCGAACGAATTTTTAAATTATTTTTTCACCACTAAAATGCATGAGACTTGTAGTTTTCAGAAATGTTTTCATTTTTGATGAGACGCTTAATGAAAGTGGTTTAATCGCCGGCAAACGAAAACCCGCGATTTCCCGTAAATCCCGGGCTTGGACCGTATAGTCGAATGTATACAAAGAAAGTACCCTGTGAATAAACTCATTTCCAAAACGATTTTTTAAATTATCTTTTCACCACTAAAACGTTTGAGACTTGTAGTTTTCAAAAATGTTTTCATTTTTGATGAGACGCTTAATGAAAGAGGTTTAATAGCCGGAAAACGAAAACCCGCGATTTCCCGTAAATCCCGGACTCGGCCCGTATAGTCAAAAGTATACAAAGAAAGTACCCAGGGAGTAAACTCATTTCTCGAACGATTATTTAAATTATTTTTTCACCACTAAAACGCATAAGACTTGTAGTTTTTAAAAATGTTTTCATTTTTGATGAGACGCTGAATAAAAGAAGTTTAATCGCCGGCAAACGAAAACCCGCGATTTCCCCTAAATCCCGGGCTGGGCCCGTATAAACAAAAGTATACAAAGAAAGTACCCAGTGAGTAAACTCATTTCCCGAACGAATTTTTAAATTATTTTTTCACCACTAAAATGCATGAGACTTGTAGTTTTCAGAAATGCTTTCATTTTTGATGAGACGCTAAATGAAAGTGGTTTAATCGCCGGCAAACGAAAACCCGCGATTTCCCGTAAATCCCGGGCTTGGCCCGTATAGTCGAATGTATACAAAGAAAGTACCCTGTGAATAAACTCATTTCCAAAACGATATTTTAAATTATTTTTTCACCACTAAAACGCATAAGACCTGTAGTTTTTAAAAATGTTTTCATTTTTGATAAGACGCTTAATGAAAGAGGTTTAATCGTCGGAAAACGAAAACCCGCGATTTCCCGTAAATCCCGGACTCGGCCCGTATAGTCAAAAGTATACAAAGAAAGTACCCAGGGAGTAAACTCATTTCCCACACGATTATTTAAATTATTATTTCACCACTAAAGCCCATGAGACTTGTAGTTTTTAAAAATGTTTTCATTTTTGATGAGACGCTGAATAAAAGAAGTTTAATCGCCGGCAAACGAAAACCCGCGATTTCCCGTAAATCCCGGACTCGGCCCGTATAGTCAAAAGTATACAAGGAAGGTACCCAGTGAGTAAACTCATTTCCGAAACGATTTTTTCAATTATCTTTTCACCACTAAAACGCATGAGACTTGCAGTTTTCACAAATGTTTTCCTTTTTGATGAGACGCAGAATAAAAGAAGTTTAATCGCCGGCAAACGAAAACCCGCGATTTCCCGTAAATCCCAGACTCGGCCCGTATAGTCAAAAGTATACAAGGAAAGTACCCAGTGAGTAAACTCATTTCCCGAACGAATTTTTAAATTATTTTCTCACCACTAAAATGCATGAGACTTGTAGTTTTCAGAAATGTTTTCATTTTTGATGAGACGCTTAATGAAAGTGGTTTAATCGCCGGCAAACGAAAACCCGCGATTTCCCGTAAATCCCGGGCTTGGCCCGTATAGTCGAATGCATACAAAGAAAGTACCCTGTGAATAAACTCATTTCCCAAACGATTATTTAAATTATTTTTTCACCACTAAAGCCCATGAGACTTGTAGTTTTTAAAAATGTTTTCATTTTTGATGAGACGCAGATTAAAAGAAGTTTAATCGCCGGCAAACGAAAACCCGCGATTTCTCGTAAATCCCGGACTCGGCCCGTATAGTCAAAAGTATACAAGGAAAGTACCCAGTGAGTAAACTCCATTCCCGAACGAATTTTTAAATTATTTTTTCACCACTGAAACGCATGAGACTTGTAGTTTTCAAAAATGTTTTCATTTTTGATGAGACGCTTAATGAAAGAGGTTTAATCGCCGGTAAACGAAAACCCGCGACTTCCCGTAAATCCCGGACTCGGCCCGTATAGTCAAAAGTATACAAAGAAAGTACCCAGGGAGTAAACTCATTTCTCGAACGATTTTTTAAATTATTTTTTCACCACTAACACGCATGAGACTTGTAGTTTTCAAAAATGTTTTTATTTTTGGTGAGACGCTGAATAAAAGAAGTTTAATAGCCGGCAAACGAAAACCTGCGATTTCCCGTAAATCCCGGACTCGGCCCGTATAGTCAAAAGTATACAAAGAAAGTACCCAGGGTGTAAACTCATTTCCCGAACGATTTTTTAAAATATTATTTCACCACTAAAGCCCATGAGACTTGTAGTTTTTAAAAATGTTTTCATTTTTGATCAGACGCTGAATAAAAGAAGTTTAATTGCCGGCAAACGAAAACCCGCGACTTCCCGTAAATCCCAGACTCGGCCCGTATAGTCAAAAGTATACAAAGAAAGTACCCAGGTAGTAAACTCATTTCCCGAACGATTTTTTAAATTAATTTTCACCACTGAAACGCATGAGACTTGTAGTTTTCAGAAATGTTTTCATTTTTGATGAGACGCTTAATGAAAGTAGTTTAATCGCCGGCCAACAAAAACCCGCCATTTCCCGTAAATCCCGGGCTTGGCCCGTATAGTCGAATGTATACAAAGAAAGTACCCTGTGAGTAAACTCATTTCCGAAACGATTTTTTCAATTATCTTTTCACCACTAAAACGCATGAGACTTGCAGTTTTCAAAAATGTTTTCATTTTTGATGAGACGCAGAATAAAAGAAGTTTAATCGCCGGCAAACGAAAACCCGCGATTTCCCGTAAATCCCGGACTCGGCCCGTGTAGTCAAAAGTATACAAGGAAAGTACCCAGTGAGTAAACTCATTTCCCGAACGAATTTTTAAATTATTTTTTCACCACTAAAATGCATGAGACTTGTAGTTTTCAGAAATGTTTTCATTTTTGATGAGACGCTTAATGAAAGTGGTTTAATCGCCGGCAAACGAAAACCCGCGATTTCCCGTAAATCCCGGGTTGGCCCGTATAGTCGAATGTATACAAAGAAAGTACCCTGTGAATAAACTCATTTCCCGTAAATCCCGGACGCGGCCCGTATAGTCAAAAGTATACAAAGAAAGTACCCAGGGAGTAAACTCATTTCCCAAACAATTATTTAAATTATTATTTCACCACTAAAGCCCATGAGACTTGTAGTTTTTAAAAATGTTTTCATTTTTGATGAGACGCAGAATAATAGAAGTTTAATCGTTGGCAAACGAAAACCCGCGATTTCCCGTAAATCAAAAGTATACAAAGATAGTACCCAGCGAGTAAACTCATTTCCCGAACGATTTTTTAATTTATTTTTTCACCACTAAAACGCATGAGACTTGTAGTTTTCAAAATTGTTTTCATTTTTGATGAGACGCTGAATAAAAGAAATTTAATTGCCGGCATACGAAAACCTGCGATTTCCCGTAAATCCCGGACTTGGCCCGTATACTCAAATGTATACAAAGAAAGTACCCAGGGAGTAAACTAATTTCCCAAACGATTTTTTGAATTTTTATTTCACCACTAAAGCCCATGAGACTTGCAGTTTTTAAAAATGTTTTCATTTTTGATGAGACGCTGAATAAAAGAAGTTTAATCGCCGGCAAACGAAAACCCGCGATTTCCCGTAAATCCCGGACTCGGCCCGTATAGTCAAAAGTATACAAAGAAAGTACCCAGGGAGTAAACTCATTTCCCAAACGATTATTTAAATTATTATTTAACCACTAAAGCCCATGAGACTTGTATTTTTTAAAAATGTTTTCATTTTTGATGAGACGCAGAATAAAAGAAGTTTAATCGCCGGCAAACGAAAACCCGCGATTTCCCGTAAATCCCGGACTCGGCCCGTATAGTCAAAAGTATACAAGGAAAGTACCCAGTGAGTAAACTCATTTCCCGAACGAATTTTTAATTTCTTTTTTCACCACTAAAATGCATGAGACTTGTAGTTTTCAGAAATGTTTTCATTTTTGGTGAGACGCTAAATAAAAGAAGTTTAATAGCCGGCAAACGAAAACCTGCGATTTCCCGTAAATCCCGGACTCGGCCCGTATAGTCAAAAGTATACAAAGAAAGTACCCGGCGTGTAAACTCATTTCCCGAACGATTTTTTAAATTATTATTTCACCACTAAAGCCCATGAGACTTGTAGTTTTTAAAAATGTTTTCATTTTTGATGAGACGCTGAATAAAAGAAGTTTAATTGCCGGCAAACGAAAACCCGCGACTTCCCGTAAATCCCGGACTCGGCCCGTATAGTCAAAAGTATACAAAGAAAGTACCCAGGGAGTAATCTCATTTCCCGAACAATTTTTTAAATTAATTTTCACCACTAAAACGCATGAGACTTGTAGTTTTCAGAAATGTTTTCATTTTTGATGAGACGCTTAATGAAACTTGTTTAATCGCCGGCCAACAAAAACCCGCGATTTCCCGTAAATCCCGGGCTTGGCCTATATAGTCGAATGTATACAAAGAAAGTACCCTGTGAGTAAACTCATTTCCGAAACGATTTTTTTAATTATCTTTTCACCACTAAAACGCATGAGACTTGCAGTTTTCAAAAATGTTTTCATTTTTGATGAGACGCAGAATAAAAGAAGTTTAATCGCCGGCAAACGAAAACCCGCGATTTCCCGTAAATCCCGGGCTTGGCCCGTATAGTCAAAAGTATACAAAGATAGAACCCAGGGAGTAAACGCATTTCCCGAACGATTTTTTAATTTATTTTTTCACCACTAAAACGCATCAGACTTGTAGTTTTCAAAAATGTTTTCATTTTTGATGAGACGCTTAATGAAAGAGGTTTAATCGCCGGTAAACGAAAACCCGCGACTTCCCGTAAATCCCGGACTCGACCCGTATGGTCAAAAGTATACAAAGAAAGTACCCAGGGAGTAAACTCACTTCTCGAACGATTTTTTAAATTATTTTTTCACCACTAAAACGCATGAGTCTTGTAGTTTTCAAAAATGTTTTCATTTTTGGTGAGACGCTGAATAAAAGAAGTTTAATAGCCGGCAAACGAAAACCTGCGATTTCCCGTAAATCCCGGACTCAGCCCGTATAGTCAAAAGTATACAAAGAAAGTACCCTGTGAGTAAACTCATTTCCGAAACGATTTTTTCAATTATCTTTTCACCACTAAAACGCATGAGACTTGCAGTTTTCAAAAATGTTTTCATTTTTGATGAGACGCTTAATGAAAGTGGTTTAATCGCCGGCAAACGAAAACCCGCGATTTCCCGTAAATCCCGGGCTTGGCCCGTATAGTCCAATGTATACAAAGAAAGTACCCTGTTAATAAACTCATTTCCAAAACGATTTTTTAAATTATCTTTTCACCACTAAAACGCTTGAGACTTGTAGTTTTCAAAAATGTTTTTATTTTTGATGAGACGCTGAATAAAAGAAGTTTAATCGCCGGCAAACGAAAACCCGCCATTTCCCGTAAACCCCGGACTCGGCCCGCATAGTCAAAAGTATACAAAAAAAGTACCCAGGGAGTAAACTCATTTCCCGAACGATTTTTTAAATTATTTTTTCACCACTAAAACGCATGAGACTTGTAGTTTTCAAAAATGTTTTCATTTTTGATGAGACGCTTAATGAAAGAGGTTTAATCGCCGGCAAACGAAAACCCGCGACTTCCCGTAAATCCCGGACTCGGCCCGTATAGTCAAAAGTATACAAAGAAAGTACTCAGGGAGTAAACTCATTTCTCGAACGATTTTTTAAATTATTTTGTCACCACTAAAACGCATGAGACTTGTAGTTTTCAAAAATGTTTTCATTTTTGATGAGACGCTTAATGAAAGAGGTTTAATCGCCGGTAAACGAAAACCCGCGACTTCCCGTAAATCCCGGACTCGACCCGTATAGTCAAAAGTATACAAAGAAAGTACCCAGGGAGTAAACTCACTTCTCGAACGATTTTTTAAATTATTTTTTCACCACTAAAACGCATGAGTCTTGTAGTTTTCAAAAATGTTTTCATTTTTGGTGAGACGCTGAATAAAAGAAGTTTAATAGCCGGCAAACGAAAACCTGCGATTTCCCGTAAATCCCGGACTCGGCCCGTATAGTCAAAAGTATACAAAGAAAGTACCCTGTGAGTAAACTCATTTCCGAAACGATTTTTTCAATTATCTTTTCACCACTAAAACGCATGAGACTTGCAGTTTTCAAAAATGTTTTCATTTTTGATGAGACGCTGAATAAAAGAAGTTTAATCGCCGGCAAACGAAAACCCGCCATTTCCCGTAAACCCCGGACTCGGCCCGCATAGTCAAAAGTATACAAAAAAAGTACCCAGGGAGTAAACTCATTTCCCGAACGATTTTTTAAATTATTTTTTCACCACTAAAACGCATGAGACTTGTAGTTTTCAAAAATGTTTTCATTTTTGATGAGACGCTTAATGAAAGAGGTTTAATCGCCGGCAAACGAAAACCCGCGACTTCCCGTAAATCCCGGACTCGGCCCGTATAGTCAAAAGTATACAAAGAAAGTACTCAGGGAGTAAACTCATTTCTCGAACGATTTTTTAAATTATTTTGTCACCACTAAAACGCATGAGACTTGTAGTTTTCAAAAATGTTTTCATTTTTGGTGAGACGCTGAATAAAAGAAGTTTAATAACCGGCAAACGAAAACCTGCGATTTCCCGTAAATCCCGGACTCGGCCCGTATAGTCAAAAGTATACAAAGAAAGTACCCGGGGTGTAAACTCATTTCCCGAACGATTTTTTAAATTATTATTTCACCACTAAAGCCCATGAGACTTGTAGTTTTTAAAAATGTTTTCATTTTTGATGAGACGCTGAATAAAAGAAGTTTAATTGCCGGCAAACGAAAACCCGCGACTTCCCGTAAGTCCCCGACTCGGCCCGTATAGTCAAAAGTATACAAAGAAAGTACCCAGGGAGTAAACTCATTTCCCGAACGATTTTTTAAATTAATTTTCACCACTAAAACGCATGAGACTTGTAGTTTTCAGAAATGTTTTCATTTTTGATGAGACGCTTAATGAAAGTTGTTTAATCGCCGGCAAACAAAAACCCGCGATTTCCCGTAAATCCCGGGCTTGGCCCGTATAGTCGAATGTATACAAAGAAAGTACCCTGTGAGTAAACTCATTTTCGAAACGATTTTTTCAATTATCTTTTCACCACTAAAACGCATGAGACTTGCAGTTTTCAAAAATGTTTTTATTTTTGATGAGAGGCTTAATAAAAGAGGTTTAATCGCCGGCAAACAAAATCCCGCGATTTCCCGTAAATCCCGGGCTTGGCCCGTATAGTCGAATGTACACAAAGAAAGTACCCAGGGAGTAAACTCATTTCCCGAACGATTTTTTAATTTACTTTTCACCACTAAAACGCATGAGACTTGTAGTTTTCAGAAATGTTTTCATTTTTGATGAGACGCTTAATGAAAGTTGTTTAATCGCCGGCCAACAAAAACCCGCGATTTCCCGTAAATCCCGGGCTTGGCCCGTATAGTCGAATGTATACAAAGAAAGTACCCTGTGAGTAAACTCATTTCCGAAACGATTTTTTTAATTATCTTTTCACCACTAAAACGCATGAGACTTGCAGTTTTCAAAAATGTTTTCATTTTTGATGAGACGCAGAATAAAAGAAGTTTAATCGCCGGCAAACGAAAACCCGCGATTTCCAGTAAATCCCGGGCTTGGCCCGTATAGTCAAAAGTATACAAAGATAGAACCCAGGGAGTAAACTCATTTCCCGAACGATTTTTTAATTTATTTTTTCACCACTAAAACGCATCAGACTTGTAGTTTTCAAAAATGTTTTCATTTTTGATGAGACGCTTAATGAAAGAGGTTTAATCGCCGGTAAACGAAAACCCGCGACTTCCCGTAAATCCCGGACTCGACCTGTATAGTCAAAAGTATACAAAGAAAGTACCCAGGGAGTAAACTCACTTCTCGAACGATTTTTTAAATTATTTTTTCACCACTAAAACGCATGAGTCTTGTAGTTTTCAAAAATGTTTTCATTTTTGGTGAGACGCTGAATAAAAGAAGTTTAATAGCCGGCAAACGAAAACCTGCGATTTCCCGTAAATCCCGGACTCGGCCCGTATAGTCAAAAGTATACAAAGAAAGTACCCTGTGAGTAAACTCATTTCCGAAACGATTTTTTCAATTATCTTTTCACCACTAAAACGCATGAGACTTGCAGTTTTCAAAAATGTTTTCATTTTTGATGAGACGCTGAATAAAAGAAGTTTAATCGCCGGCAAACGAAAACCCGCCATTTCCCGTAAACCCCGGACTCGGCCCGCATAGTCAAAAGTATACAAAAAAAGTACCCAGGGAGTAAACTCATTTCCCGAACGATTTTTTAAATTATTTTTTCACCACTAAAACGCATGAGACTTGTAGTTTTCAAAAATGTTTTCATTTTTGATGAGACGCTTAATGAAAGAGGTTTAATCGCCGGCAAACGAAAACCCGCGACTTCCCGTAAATCCCGGACTCGGCCCGTATAGTCAAAAGTATACAAAGAAAGTACTCAGGGAGTAAACTCATTTCTCGAACGATTTTTTAAATTATTTTGTCACCACTAAAACGCATGAGACTTGTAGTTTTCAAAAATGTTTTCATTTTTGGTGAGACGCTGAATAAAAGAAGTTTAATAACCGGCAAACGAAAACCTGCGATTTCCCGTAAATCCCGGACTCGGCCCGTATAGTCAAAAGTATACAAAGAAAGTACCCGGGGTGTAAACTCATTTCCCGAACGATTTTTTAAATTATTATTTCACCACTAAAACCCATGAGACTTGTAGTTTTTAAAAATGTTTTCATTTTTGATGAGACGCTGAATAAAAGAAGTTTAATTGCCGGCAAACGAAAACCCGCGACTTCCCGTAAATCCCCGACTCGGCCCGTATAGTCAAAAGTATACAAAGAAAGTACCCAGGGAGTAAACTCATTTCCCGAACGATTTTTTAAATTAATTTTCACCACTAAAACGCATGAGACTTGTAGTTTTCAGAAATGTTTTCATTTTTGATGAGACGCTTAATGAAAGTTGTTTAATCGCCGGCAAACAAAAACCCGCGATTTCCCGTAAATCCCGGGCTTGGCCCGTATAGTCGAATGTATACAAAGAAAGTACCCTGTGAGTAAACTCATTTCCGAAACGATTTTTTCAATTATCTTTTCACCACAAAAACGCATGAGACTTGCAGTTTTCAAAAATGTTTTTATTTTTGATGAGAGGCTTAATAAAAGAGGTTTAATCGCAGGCAAACGAAAACCCGCGACTTCCCGTAAATCCCGGACTCGGCCCGTATAGTCAAAAGTATACAAAGAAAGTACTCAGGGAGTAAACTCATTTCTCGAACGATTTTTTAAATTATTTTTTCACCAATAAAACGCATGAGACTTGTAGTTTTCAAAAATGTTTTCATTTTTGGTGAGACGCTGTATAAAAGAAGTTTAATAACCGGCAAACGAAAACCTGCGATTTCCCGTAAATCCCGGACTCGGCCCGTATAGTCAAAAGTATACAAAGAAAGTACCCGGGGTGTAAACTCATTTCCCGAACGATTTTTTAAATTATTATTTCACCACTAAAGCCCATGAGACTTGTAGTTTTTAAAAATGTTTTCATTTTTGATGAGACGCTGAATAAAAGAAGTTTAATTGCCGGCAAACGAAAACCCGCGACTTCCCGTAAGTCCCCGACTCGGCCCGTATAGTCAAAAGTATACAAAGAAAGTACCCAGGGAGTAAACTCATTTCCCGAACGATTTTTTAAATTAATTTTCACCACTAAAACGCATGAGACTTGTAGTTTTCAGAAATGTTTTCATTTTTGATGAGACGCTTAATGAAAGTTGTTTAATCGCCGGCAAACAAAAACCCGCGATTTCCCGTAAATCCCCGGCTTGGCCCGTATAGTCGAATGTATACAAAGAAAGTACCCTGTGAGTAAACTCATTTTCGAAACGATTTTTTCAATTATCTTTTCACCACTAAAACGCATGAGACTTGCAGTTTTCAAAAATGTTTTTATTTTTGATGAGAGGCTTAATAAAAGAGGTTTAATCGCCGGCAAACAAAATCCCGCGATTTCCCGTAAATCCCGGGCTTGGCCCGTATAGTCGAATGTACACAAAGAAAGTACCCAGCGAGTAAACTCATTTCCCGAACGATTTTTTAATTTACTTTTCACCACTAAAACGCATGAGACTTGTAGTTTTCAGAAATGTTTTCATTTTTGATGAGACGCTTAATGAAAGTTGTTTAATCGCCGGCCAACAAAAACCCGCGATTTCCCGTAAATCCCGGGCTTGGCCCTAATAGTCGAATGTATACAAAGAAAGTACCCTGTGAGTAAACTCATTTCCGAAACGATTTTTTTAATTATCTTTTCACCACTAAAACGCATGAGACTTGCAGTTTTCAAAAATGTTTTCATTTTTGATGAGACGCAGAATAAAAGAAGTTTAATCGCCGGCAAACGAAAACCCGCGATTTCCCGTAAATCCCGGGCTTGGCCCGTATAGTCAAAAGTATACAAAGATAGAACCCAGGGAGTAAACTCATTTCCCGAACGATTTTTTAATTTATTTTTTCACCACTAAAACGCATCAGACTTGTAGTTTTCAAAAATGTTTTCATTTTTGATGAGACGCTTAATGAAAGAGGTTTAATCGCCGGTAAACGAAAACCCGCGACTTCCCGTAAATCCCGGACTCGACCCGTATAGTCAAAAGTATACAAAGAAAGTACCCAGGGAGTAAACTCACTTCTCGAACGATTTTTTAAATTATTTTTTCACCACTAAAACGCATGAGTCTTGTAGTTTTCAAAAATGTTTTCATTTTTGGTGAGACGCTGAATAAAAGAAGTTTAATAGCCGGCAAACGAAAACCTGCGATTTCCCGTAAATCCCGGACTCGGCCCGTATAGTCAAAAGTATACAAAGAAAGTACCCTGTGAGTAAACTCATTTCCGAAACGATTTTTTCAATTATCTTTTCACCACTAAAACGCATGAGACTTGCAGTTTTCAAAAATGTTTTCATTTTTGATGAGACGCAGAATAAAAGAAGTTTAATCGCCGGCAAATGAAAACCCGCGATTTCCCGTAAATCCCGGACTCGGCCCGTATAGTCAAAAGTATACAAGGAAAGTACCCAGTGAGGAAACTCATTTCCCGAACGAATTTTTAAATTATTTTTTCACCACTAAAATGCATGAGACTTGTAGTTTTCAGAAATGTTTTCATTTTTGATGAGACGCTTAATGAAAGTGGTTTAATCGCCGGCAAACGAAAACCCGTGATTTCCCGTAAATCCCGGGCTTGGCCCGTATAGTCCAATGTATACAAAGAAAGTACCCTGTGAATAAACTCATTTCCAAAACGATTTTTTAAATTATCTTTTCACCACTAAAACGCTTGAGACTTGTAGTTTTCAAAAATGTTTTTATTTTTGATGAGACGCTGAATAAAAGAAGTTTAATCGCCGGCAAACGAAAACCCGGCATTTCCCGTAAACCCCGGACTCGGCCCGCATAGTCAAAAGTATACAAAAAAAGTACCCAGGGAGTAAACTCATTTCCCGAACGATTTTTTAAATTATTTTTTCACCACTAAAACGCATGAGACTTGTAGTTTTCAAAAATGTTTTCATTTTTGATGAGACGCTTAATGAAAGAGGTTTAATCGCCGGCAAACGAAAACCCGCGACTTCCCGTAAATCCCGGACTCGGCCCGTATAGTCAAAAGTATACAAAGAAAGTACTCAGGGAGTAAACTCATTTCTCGAACAATTTTTTAAATTATTTTTTCACCACTAAAACGCATGAGACTTGTAGTTTTCAAAAATGTTTTCATTTTTGGTGAGACGCTGAATAAAAGAAGTTTAATAACCGGCAAACGAAAACCTGCGATTTCCCGTAAATCCCGGACTCGGCCCGTATAGTCAAAAGTATACAAAGAAAGTACCCTGTGAGTAAACTCATTTCCGAAACGATTTTTTCAATTATCTTTTCACCACTAAAACGCATGAGACTTGCAGTTTTCAAAAATGTTTTCATTTTTGATGAGACGCAGAATAAAAGAAGTTTAATCGCCGGCAAATGAAAACCCGCGATTTCCCGT
Organism: Hydractinia symbiolongicarpus; assembly: GCF_029227915.1. Classification (NCBI taxonomy): domain Eukaryota; kingdom Metazoa; phylum Cnidaria; class Hydrozoa; order Anthoathecata; family Hydractiniidae; genus Hydractinia; species Hydractinia symbiolongicarpus. The sequence goes on along the minus strand of NC_079884.1, from coordinate 5,845,814 downwards.
AAATCCCGGACTCGGCCCGTATAGTCAAAAGTATACAAGGAAAGTACCCAGTCAGGTAACTCATTTCCCGAACGAATTTTTAAATTATTTTTTCACCACTAAAATGCATGAGACTTGTAGTTTTCAGAAATGTTTTCATTTTTGATGAGACGCTTAATGAAAGTGGTTTAATCGCCGGCAAACGAAAACCCGCGATTTCCCGTAAATCCCGGGCTTGGCCCGTATAGTCCAATGTATACAAAGAAAGTACCCTGTGAATAAACTCATTTCCAAAACGATTTTTTAAATTATCTTTTCACCACCAAAACGCTTGAGACTTGTAGTTTTCAAAAATGTTTTTATTTTTGATGAGACGCTGAATAAAAGAAGTTTAATCGCCGGCAAACGAAAACCTGCCATTTCCCGTAAACCCCAGACTCGGCCCGCATAGTCAAAAGTATACAAAAAAAAAACCCAGGGAGTAAACTCATTTCCCGAACGATTTTTTAAATTATTTTTTCACCACTAAAACGCATGAGACTTGTAGTTTTCAAAAATGTTTTCATTTTTGATGAGACGCTTAATGAAAGAGGTTTAATCGCCGGCAAACGAAAACCCGCGACTTCCCGTAAATCCCGGACTCGGCCCGTATAGTCAAAAGTACACAAAGAAAGTACTCAGGGAGTAAACTCATTTCTCGAACGATTTTTTAAATTATTTTTTCACCACTAAAACGCATGAGACTTGTAGTTTTCAAAAATGTTTTCATTTTTGGTGAGACGCTGAATAAAAGAAGTTTAATAACCGGCAAACGAAAACCTGCGATTTCCCGTAAATCCCGGACTCGGCCCGTATAGTCAAAAGTATACAAAGAAAGTACCCGGGGTGTAAACTCATTTCCCGAACGATTTTTTAAATTATTATTTCACCACTAAAACGCATGAGACTTGTAGTTTTCAGAAATGTTTTCATTTTTGATGAGACGCTTAATGAAAGTTGTTTAATCGCCGGCAAACAAAAACCCGCGATTTCCCGTAAATCCCGGGCTTGGCCCGTATAGTCGAATGTATACAAAGAAAGTACCCTGTGAGTAAACTCCTTTCCGAAACGATTTTTTCAATTATCTTTTCACCACTAAAACGCATGAGACTTGCAGTTTTTAAAAATGTTTTCATTTTTGATGAGAGGCCTAATAAAAGAGGTTTAATCGCCGGCAAACAAAATCCCGCGATTTCCCGTAAATCCCGGGCTTGGCCCGTATAGTCGAATGTTCACAAAGAAAGTACCCAGGGAGTAAACTCATTTCCCGAACGATTTTTTAAATTTTTTTTGCACCACTAAAACGCATGAGACTTGTAGTTTTCAAAAATGTTTTCTTTTTTGATGAGACCCTTAATGAAACAGGTTTAATGGCCGGCAAAAGAAAACCCGCGATTTCCCGTAAATCCCGGGCTTGGCCCGTATAGTCGAATGTATACAAAGAAAGTACCCTGTGAGTAAACTCATTTCCGAAACGATTTTTTCAATTATCTTTTCACCACTAAAACGCATGAGACTTGCAGTTTTTAAAAATGTTTTCATTTTTGATGAGAGGCTTAATAAAAGAGGTTTAATCGCCGGCAAACAAAATCCCGCGATTTCCCGTAAATCCCGGGCTTGGCCCGTATAGTCGAATGTACACAAAGAAAGTACCCAGGGAGTAAACTCATTTCCCGAACGATTTTTTAAATTATTATTTCACCACTAAAACGCATGAGACTTGTAGTTTTCAGAAATGTTTTCATTTTTGATGAGACGCTTAATGAAAGTTGTTTAATCGCCGGCAAACAAAAACCCGCGATTTCCCGTAAATCCCGGGCTTGGCCCGTATAGTCGAATGTATACAAAGAAAGTACCCTGTGAGTAAACTCATTTCCGAAACGATTTTTTCAATTATCTTTTCACCACTAAAACGCATGAGACTTGCAGTTTTTAAAAATGTTTTCATTTTTGATGAGAGGCTTAATAAAAGAGGTTTAATCGCCGGCAAACAAAATCCCGCGATTTCCCGTAAATCCCGGGCTTGGCCCGTATAGTCGAATGTACACAAAGAAAGTACCCAGGGAGTAAACTCATTTCCCGAACGATTTTTTAAATTTTTTTTGCACCACTAAAACGCATGAGACTTGTAGTTTTCAAAAATGTTTTCATTTTTGATGAGACGCTTAATGAAAGAGGTTAAATCGCCGGCAAACAAAAACCCGCGATTTCCCGTAAATCCCGGGCTTGGCCCGTATAGTCAAAAGTATACAAAGATAGTACCCAGGGAGTAAACTCATTTCCCGAACGATTTTTTAATTTATCTTTTCACCACTAAAACGCATGAGACTTGTAGTTTTCAAAAATGTTTTCATTTTTGATGAGACGCTGAATAAAAGAAATTTAATCGCCGGCAAACGAAAACCTGCGATTTCCCGTAAATCCCGGACTCGGCCCGTATAGTCAAAAGTATACAAAGAAAGTACCCAAGGAGTAAACTAATTTCCCAAACGATTTTTTGAATTATTATTTCACCACTAGAGCCCATGAGACTTGTAGTTTTTAAAAATGTTTTCATTTTTGATGAGACGCTGAATAAAAGAAGTTTAATCGCCGGCAAACGAAAACCCGCGATTTCCCGTAAATCCCGGACTCGGCCCGTATAGTCAAAAGTATACAAAGAAAGTACCCAGGGAGTAAACTCATTTCCGGAACGATTATTTAAGTTACTTTTTCACCACTAAAACGCATGAGACTTGTAGTTTTCAGAAATGTTTTCATTTTTGATGAGACGCTTAATGAAAGTGGTTTAATCGCCGGCAAACGAAAACCCGCGATTTCCCGTAAATCCCGGGCTTGGCCGGTATAGTCGAATGTATACAAAGAAAGTACCCTGTGAGTAAACTCATTTCCAAAACCATTTTTTAAATTATCTTTTCACCACTAAAACGCATAAGACTTGTAGTTTTTAAAAATGTTTTCATTTTTGATGAGACGCTTAATGAAAGTTGTTTATTCGCCGGCAAACAAAAACCCGCGATTTCCCGTAAATCCCGGGCTTGGCCCGTATAGTCGAATGTATACAAAGAAAGTACCCTGTGAGTAAACTCATTTCCGAAACGATTTTTTCAATTATCTTTTCACCACTAAAACGCATGAGACTTGCAGTTTTCAAAAATGTTTTCATTTTTGATGAGAGGCTTAATAAAAGAGGTTTAATCGCCGGCAAACAAAATCCCGCGATTTCCCGTAAATCCCGGGCTTGGCCCGTATAGTCGAATGTATACAAAGAAAGTACCCAGAGAGTAAACGCATTTCCCGAACGATTTTTTAAATTTTTTTTGCACCACTAAAACGCATGAGACTTGTAGTTTTCAAAAATGTTTTCATTTTTGATGAGACGCTTAATGAAACAGGTTTAATCGCCGGCAAACGAAAACCCGAGATTTCCCGTAAATCCCGGGCTTGGCCCGTATAGTCAAAAGTATACAAAGATAGTACCCAGGGAGTAAACTCATTTCCCGAACGATTTTTTAATTTATCTTTTCACCACTAAAACGCATGAGACTTGTAGTTTTCAAAAATGTTTTCATTTTTGATGAGACGCTGAATAAATAAAATTTAATCGCCGGCAAACGAAAACCTGCGATTTCCCGTAAATCCCGGACTCGGCCCGTATAGTCAAAAGTATACAAAGAAAGTACCCAAGGAGTAAACTAATTTCCCAAACGATTTTTTGAATTATTATTTCACCACTAGAGCCCATGAGACTTGTAGTTTTTAAAAATGTTTTCATTTTTGATGAGACGCTGAATAAAAGAAGTTTAATCGCCGGCAAACGAAAACCCGCGATTTCCCGTAAATCCCGGACTCGGCCCGTATAGTCAAAATTATACAAAGAAAGTACCCAGGGAGTAAACTCATTTCCGGAACGATTTTTTAAGTTACTTTTTCACCACTAAAACGCATGAGACTTGTAGTTTTCAGAAATGTTTTCATTTTTGATGAGACGCTTAATGAAAGTGGTTTAATCGCCGGCAAACGAAAACCCGCGATTTCCCGTAAATCCCGGGCTTGGCCGGTATAGTCGAATGTATACAAAGAAAGTACCCTGTGAGTAAACTCACTTCCAAAACCATTTTTTAAATTATCTTTTCACCACTAAAACGCATAAGACTTGTAGTTTTTAAAAATGTTTTCATTTTTGATGAGACGCTTAATGAAAGTTGTTTATTCGCCGGCAAACAAAAACCCGCGATTTCCCGTAAATCCCGGGCTTGGCCCGTATAGTCGAATGTATACAAAGAAAGTACCCTGTGAGTAAACTCATTTCCGAAATGATTTTTTCAATTATCTTTTCACCACTAAACGCATGAGACTTGCAGTTTTCAAAAATGTTTTCATTTTTGATGAGAGGCTTAATAAAAGAGGTTTAATCGCCGGCAAACAAAATCCCGCGATTTCCCGTAAATCCCGGGCTTGGCCCGTATAGTCGAATGTATACAAAGAAAGTACCCAGAGAGTAAACACATTTCCCGAACGATTTTTTAAATTTTTTTTGCACCACTAAAACGCATGAGACTTGTAGTTTTCAAAAATGTTTTCATTTTTGATGAGACGCTTAATGAAACAGGTTTAATCGCCGGCAAACGAAAACCCGCGATTTCCCGTAAATCCCGGGCTTGGCCCGTATAGTCAAAGGTATACAAAGAAAGTACCCAGGGAGTAAACTCATTTCCGGAACGATTTTTTAAGTTACTTTTTCACCACTAAAACGCATGAGACTTGTAGTTTTCAGAAATGTTTTCATTTTTGATGAGACGCTTAATGAAAGTGGTTTAATCGCCGGCAAACGAAAACCCGCGATTTCCCGTAAATCCCGGGCTTGGCCGGTATAGTCGAATGTATACAAAGAAAGTACCCTGTGAGTAAACTCATTTCCAAAACCATTTTTTAAATTATCTTTTCACCACTAAAACGCATAAGACTTGTAGTTTTCAAAAATGTTTTCATTTTTGATGAGACGCTGAATAAAAGAAGTTTAATCGCCGGCAAACGAAAACCCGCCATTTCCCGTAAACCCCGGACTAGGTCCGCATAATCAAAAGTATACAAAGAAAGTACCCAGGGAGTAAACTCATTTCCCGAACGACTTTTTAAATTATTTTTTCAGCACTAAAACGCATGAGACTTGTAGTTTTTAAAAATGTTTTCATTTTTGATGAGACGCTGAATAAAAGACGTTTAATCGCCGGCAAACGAAAACCCGTCATTTCCCGCAAACCCCGGACTCGGCCCGCATAGTCAAAATATACAAAGAAAGTACCCAGGGAGTAAACTCATTTCCCGAACGATTTTTTCAATTATCTTTTCACCACTAAAACGCATGAGACTTGCAGTTTTCAAAAATGTTTTCATTTTTGATGAGAGGCTTAATAAAAGAGGTTTAATCGCCGGCAAACAAAATCCCGCGATTTCCCGTAAATCCCGGGCTTGGCCCGTACAGTCGAATGTATACAAAGAAAGTACCCAGGGAGTAAACTCATTTCCCGAACGATTTTTTAAATTTTTTTTGCACCACTAAAACGCATGAGACTTGTAGTTTTCAAAAATGTTTTCATTTTTGATGAGACGCTTAATGAAACATGTTTAATCGCCGGCAAACTAAAACCCGCGATTTCCCGTAAATCCCGGGCTTGGCCCGTATAGTCGAATGTATACAAAGAAGGTACCCTGTGAGTAAACTCATTTCCAGAACGATTTTTTAATTTATTTTTTCAACACTAAAACGCATGAGACTTGTAGTTTTGAAAAATGTTTTCATTTTTGATGAGACGCTGAATAAAAGAAATTTAATCGCCGGCAAACGAAAACCTGCGATTTCCCGTAAATCCCGGACTCGGCCCGTATAGTCAAAAGTATACAAAGAAAGTACCCAGGGAGTAAACTAATTTCCCAAAGGATTTTTTGAATTATTATTTCACCACTAGAGCCCATGAGACTTGTAGTTTTTAAAAATGTTTTCATTTTTGATGAGACGCTGAATAAAAGAAGTTTAATCGCCGGCAAACGAAAACCCGCGATTTCCCGTAAATCCCGGACTCGGCCCGTATAGTCAAAGGTATACAAAGAAAGTACCCAGGGAGTAAACTCATTTCCGGAACGATTTTTTAAGTTACTTTTTCACCACTAAAACGCATGAGACTTGTAGTTTTCAGAAATGTTTTCATTTTTGATGAGACGCTTAATGAAAGTGGTTTAATCGCCGGCAAACGAAAACCCGCGATTTCCCGTAAATCCCGGGCTTGGCCGGTATAGTCGAATGTATACAAAGAAAGTACCCTGTGAGTAAACTCATTTCCAAAACCATTTTTTAAATTATCTTTTCACCACTAAAACGCATAAGACTTGTAGTTTTCAAAAATGTTTTCATTTTTGATGAGACGCTGAATAAAAGAAGTTTAATCGCCGGCAAACGAAAACCCGCCATTTCCCGTAAACCCCGGACTAGGTCCGCATAATCAAAAGTATACAAAGAAAGTACCCAGGGAGTAAACTCATTTCCCGAACGACTTTTTAAATTATTTTTTCAGCACTAAAACGCATGAGACTTGTAGTTTTTAAAAATGTTTTCATTTTTGATGAGACGCTGAATAAAAGACGTTTAATCGCCGGCAAACGAAAACCCGTCATTTCCCGCAAACCCCGGACTCGGCCCGCATAGTCAAAATATACAAAGAAAGTACCCAGGGAGTAAACTCATTTCCCGAACGATTTTTTCAATTATCTTTTCACCACTAAAACGCATGAGACTTGCAGTTTTCAAAAATGTTTTCATTTTTGATGAGAGGCTTAATAAAAGAGGTTTAATCGCCGGCAAACAAAATCCCGCGATTTCCCGTAAATCCCGGGCTTGGCCCGTACAGTCGAATGTATACAAAGAAAGTACCCAGGGAGTAAACTCATTTCCCGAACGATTTTTTAAATTTTTTTTGCACCACTAAAACGCATGAGACTTGTAGTTTTCAAAAATGTTTTCATTTTTGATGAGACGCTTAATGAAACATGTTTAATCGCCGGCAAACTAAAACCCGCGATTTCCCGTAAATCCCGGGCTTGGCCCGTATAGTCGAATGTATACAAAGAAGGTACCCTGTGAGTAAACTCATTTCCAGAACGATTTTTTAATTTATTTTTTCAACACTAAAACGCATGAGACTTGTAGTTTTGAAAAATGTTTTCATTTTTGATGAGACGCTTAATGAAAGAGGTTTAATCGCCGGCAAACGAAAACCCGAGATTTCCCGTAAATCCCGGGCTTGGCCCGTATAGTCAAAAGTATACAAAGATAGTACCCAGGGAGTAAACTCATTTCCCGAACGATTTTTTAATTCATTTTTTCACCACTAAAACGCATGAGACTTGTAGTTTTCAAAAATGTTTTCATTTTTGATGAGACGCTGAATAAAAGAAATTTAATCGCCGGCAAACGAAAACCTGCAATTTCCCGTAAATCCCGGACTCGGCCCGTATAGTCAAAGGTATACAAAGAAAGTACCCAGGGAGTAAACTAATTTCCCAAACGATTTTTTGAATTATTATTTCACCACTAGAGCCCATGAGACTTGTAGATTTTAAAAATGTTTTCATTTTTGATGAGACGCTGAATAAAAGAAGTTTAATCGCCGGCAAACGAAAACCCGAGATTTCCCGTAAATCCCGGGCTTGGCCCGTATAGTCAAAAGTATACAAAGATAGTACCCAGGGAGTAAACTCCTTTCCCGAACGATTTTTTAATTTATTTTTTCACCACTAAAACGCATGAGACTTGTAGTTTTCAAAAATGTTTTCATTTTTGATGAGACGCTGAATAAAAGAAATTTAATCGCCGGCAAACGAAAACCTGCGATTTCCCGTAAATCCCGGACTCGGCCCGTATAGTCAAAAGTATACAAAGAAAGTACCCAGGGAGTAAACTAATTTCCCAAAGGATTTTTTGAATTATTATTTCACCACTAGAGCCCATGAGACTTGTAGTTTTTAAAAATGTTTTCATTTTTGATGAGACGCTGAATAAAAGAAGTTTAATCGCCGGCAAACGAAAACCCGCGATTTCCCGTAAATCCCGGACTCGGCCCGTATAGTCAAAGGTATACAAAGAAAGTACCCAGGGAGTAAACTCATTTCCGGAACGATTTTTTAAGTTACTTTTTCACCACTAAAACGCATGAGACTTGTAGTTTTCAGAAATGTTTTCATTTTTGATGAGACGCTTAATGAAAGTGGTTTAATCGCCGGCAAACGAAAACCCGCGATTTCCCGTAAATCCCGGGCTTGGCCGGTATAGTCGAATGTATACAAAGAAAGTACCCTGTGAGTAAACTCATTTCCAAAACCATTTTTTAAATTATCTTTTCACCACTAAAACGCATAAGACTTGTAGTTTTCAAAAATGTTTTCATTTTTGATGAGACGCTGAATAAAAGAAGTTTAATCGCCGGCAAACTAAAACCCGCCATTTCCCGTAAACCCCGGACTAGGTCCGTATAATCAAAAGTATACAAAGAAAGTACCCAGGGAGTAAACTCATTTCCCGAACGACTTTTTAAATTATTTTTTCAGCACTAAAACGCATGAGACTTGTAGTTTTTAAAAATGTTTTCATTTTTGATGAGACGCTGAATAAAAGACGTTTAATCGCCGGCAAACGAAAACCCGTCATTTCCCGTAAACCCCGGACTCGGCCCGCATAGTCAAAATATACAAAGAAAGTACCCAGGGAGTAAACTCATTTCCCGAACGATTTTTTCAATTATCTTTTCACCACTAAAACGCATGTGACTTGCAGTTTTCAAAAATGTTTTCATTTTTGATGAGAGGCTTAATAAAAGAGGTTTAATCGCCGGCAAACAAAATCCCGCGATTTCCCATAAATCCCGGGCTTGGCCCGTATAGTCGAATGTATACAAAGAAAGTACCCAGGGAGTAAACTCATTTCCCGAACGATTTTTTAAATTTTTTTTGCACCACTAAAACGCATGAGACTTGTAGTTTTCAAAAATGTTTTCATTTTTGATGAGACGCTTAATGAAACATGTTTAATCGCCGGCAAACGAAAACCCGCGATTTCCCGTAAATCCCGGGCTTGGCCCGTATAGTCGAATGTATACAAAGAAGGTACCCTGTGAGTAAACTCATTTCCAGAACGATTTTTTAATTTATTTTTTCAACACTAAAACGCATGAGACTTGTAGTTTTGAAAAATGTTTTCATTTTTGATGAGACGCTTAATGAAAGAGGTTTAATCGCCGGCAAACGAAAACCCGAGATTTCACGTAAATCCCGGGCTTGGCCCGTATAGTCAAAAGTATACAAAGATAGTACCCAGGGAGTAAACTCATTTCCCGAACGATTTTTTAATTCATTTTTTCACCACTAAAACGCATGAGACTTGTAGTTTTCAAAAATGTTTTCATTTTTGATGAGACGCTGAATAAAAGAAATTTAATCGCCGGCAAACGAAAACCTGCAATTTCCCGTAAATCCCGGACTCGGCCCGTATAGTCAAAGGTATACAAAGAAAGTACCCAGGGAGTAAACTAATTTCCCAAACGATTTTTTGAATTATTATTTCACCACTAGAGCCCATGAGACTTGCAGATTTTAAAAATGTTTTCATTTTTGATGAGACGCTGAATAAAAGAAGTTTAATCGCCGGCAAACGAAAACCCGCGATTTCCCGTAAATCCCGGACTCGGCCCGTATAGTCAAAAGTATACAAAAAAAGTACCCAGGGAGTAAACTCATTTCCGGAACGATTTTTTAAGTTATTTTTTCACCACTAAAACGCATGAGACTTGTAGTTTTCAAAAATGTTTTCATTTTTGATGAGACGCTTAATGAAAAGGGTTTAATCGCCGGCAAACGAAAACCCGCGATTTCCCGTAAATCCCGGGCTTGGTCGGTATAGTCGAATGTATACAAAGAAAGTACCCTGTGAGTAAACTCATTTCAAAAACCATTTTTTAAATTATCTTTTCACCACTAAAACGCATAAGACTTGTAGTTTTCAAAAATGTTTTCATTTTTGATGAGACGCTTAATGAAAGTGGTTTAATCGCCGGCAAACGAAAACCCGCCATTTCCCGTAAACCCCGGACTAGGTCCGTATAATCAAAAGTATACAAAGAAAGTACCCAGGGAGTAAACTAATTTCCCGAACGACTTTTTAAATTATTTTTCAGCACTAAAACGCATGAGACTTGTAGTTTTTAAAAATGTTTTCATTTTTGATGAGACGCAGAATAATAGAAGTTTAATCGTCGGCAAACGAAAACCCGCGATTTCCCGTAAATCCCGAAATCGGCCCGTATAGTCAAAAGTATACAAGGAAAGTACCCAGTGAGTACACTCATTTCCCGAACGAATTTTTAAATTATATTTTCACCACTAAAATGCACGAGACTTGTAGTTTTCAAAAATGTTATCATTTTTGATGAGATGCTTAATGAAAGTGGTTTAATCGCCGGCAAACGAAAACCCGCGATTTGCCGTAAATCCCGGGCTTGGCCCGTATAGTCGAATGTATACAAAGAAAGTACCCTGTGAGTAAACTCATTTCCAAAACGATTTTTTAAATTATCTTTTCACCACTAAAACGCTTGAGACTTGTAGTTTTTAAAAATGTTTTTATTTTTGATGAGACGCTGAATAAAAGAAGTTTAATCGCCGGCAAACGAAAACCCGCCATTTCCCGTAAACCCCGGACTCGGCCCGCATAGTCAAAAGTATACAAAGAAAGTACCCAGGGAGTAAACTCATTTCCCGAACGATTTTTTAAATTATTTTTTCACCACTAAAACGCATGAGACTTGTAGTTTTCAAAAATGTTTTCATTTTTGATGAGACGCTGAATAAAAGAAGTTTAATCGCCGGTAAACGAAAACCTGCGATTTCCCGTGAATCCCGGACTCGGCCCGTATAGTCAAAAGTATACAAAGAAAGTACCCAGGGTGTAAACTCATTTCCCGAACGATTTTTTAAATTATTATTTCACCACTAAAGCCCATGAGACTTGTAGTATTTAAAAATATTTTCATTTTTGATGAGACGCTGAATAAAAGAAGTTTAATCCCCGGCAAACGAAAACCCGCGACTTCCCTTAAATCCCGGACTCGGCCCGTATAGTCAAAAGTATACAAAGAAAGTACCCAGGGAGTAAACTCATTTCCCGGACGATTTTTTAAATTATTTTTTCACCACTAAAACGCATGAGACTTGTAGTTTTCAAAAATGTTTTTATTTTTGATGAGACGCTGAATAAAACAAGTTTAATAGCCGGCAAACGAAAACCTGCGATTTCCCATAAATCCCGGACTCGGCCCGTATAGTCAAAAGTATACAAAGAAAGTACCCGGGGTGTAAACTCATTTCCCGAACGATTTTTTAAATTATTATTTCACCACTAAAGCCCATGAGACTTGTAGTTTTTAAAAATGTTTTCATTTTTGATGAGACGCTGAATAAAAGAAGTTTAATTGCCGGCAAACGAAAACCCGCGACTTCCCGTAAATCCCGCACTCGGCCCGTATAGTTAAAAGTATAGAAAGAAAGTACCCAGGGAGTAAACTCATTTCCCGAACGATTTTTTAAATTATTATTTCACCACTAAAGCCCATGAGACTTGTAGTATTTAAAAATATTTTCATTTTTGATGAGAAGCTGAATAAAAGAAGTTTAATCGCCGGCAAACGAAAACCCGCGACTTCCCGTAAATCCCGGACTCGGCCCGTATAGTCAAAAGTATACAAAGAAAGCACCCAGGGAGTAAACTCATTTCCCGAACGATTTTTTAAATTATTTTTTCACCACTAAAACGCATGAGATTTGTAGTTTTCAAAAATGTTTTCATTTTTGATGAGACGCTGAATAAAAGAAGTTTAATAGCCGGCAAACGAAAACCTGCGATTTCCCATAAATCCCGGACTCGGCCCGTATAGTCAAAGTATACAAAGAAAGTACCCGGGGTGTAAACTCATTTCCCGAACGATTTTTTAAATTATTATTTCACCACTAAAGCCCATGAGACTTGTAGTTTTTAAAAATGTTTTCATTTTTGATGAAACGCTGAATAAAAGAAGTTTAATTGCCGGCAAACGAAAACCCGCGACTTCCCGTAAATCCCGGACTCGGCCCGTATAGTTAAAAGTATAGAAAGAAAGTACCCAGGGAGTAAACTCATTTCCCGAACGATTTTTTAAATTAATTTTCACCACTAAAACGCATGAGGCTTGTAGTTTTCAGAAATGTTTTCATTTTTGATGAGACTTTTAATGAAAGTTGTTTAATCGCCAGCAAACAAAAACCCGCGATTTCCCGTAAATCCCGGGCTTGGCCCGTATAGTCGAATGTATACAAAGAAAGTACCCTGTGAGTAAACTCATTTCCGAAACGATTTTTTCAATTATCTTTTCACCACTAAAACGCATGAGACTTGCAGTTTTCAAAATTGTTTTCATTTTTGATGAGACGCTTAATGAAACAGGTTTAATCGCCGGCAAACGAAAACCCGCGATTTCCCGTAAATCCCGGGCTTGGCCCGTATAGTCGAATGTATACAAAGAAAGTACCCAGGGAGTAAACTCATTTCTCGAACGATTTTTTAAATTATTTTTTCACCACTAAAACGCATGAGACTTGTAGTTTTCAAAAATGTTTTCATTTTTGATAAGACGCTGAATAAAAGAAGTTTAATAGCCGGCAAACGAAAACCTGCGATTTCCCATAAATCCCGGACTCGGCCCGTATAGTCAAAAGTATACAAAGAAAGTACCCGGGGTGTAAACTCATTTCCCGAACGATTTTTTAAATTATTATTTCACCACTAAAGCCCATGAGACTTGTAGTTTTTAAAAATGTTTTCATTTTTGATGAGACGCTGAATAAAAGAAGTTTAATTGCCGGCAAACGAAAACCTGCGACTTCCCGTAAATCCCGGACTCGGCCCGTATAGTTAAAAGTATAGAAAGAAAGTACCCAGGGAGTAAACTCATTTCCCGAACGATTTTTTAAATTAATTTTCACCACTAAAACGCATGAGACTTGTAGTTTTCAGAAATGTTTTCATTTTTGATGAGACGTTTAATGAAAGTTGTTTAATCGCCGGCAAACAAAAACCCGCGATTTCCCGTAAATCCCGGGCTTGGCCCGCATATTCGAATGTATACAAAGAAAGTACCCTGTGAGTAAACTAATTTCCCAAAGGATTTTTTGAATTATTATTTCACCACTAGAGCCCATGAGACTTGTAGTTTTTAAAAATGTTTTCAATTTTGATGAGACGCTGAATAAAAGAAGTTTAATCGCCGGCAAACGAAAACCCGCGATTTCCCGTAAATCCCGGACTCGGCCCGTATAATCAAAAGTATACAAAGAAAGTACCCAGGGAGTAAACTCATTTCCCGAACGACTTTTTAAATTATTTTTTCAGCACTAAAACACCATGAGACTTGTAGTTTTTAAAAATGTTTTCATTTTTGGTGAGACGCTGAATAAAAGAAGTTTAATTGCCGGCAAACGAAAACCCGCGACTTCCCGTAAATCCCGGACTCGGCCCGTATAGTTAAAAGTATAGAAAGAAAGTACCCAGGGAGTAAACTCATTTCCCGAACGATTTTTTAAATTAATTTTCACCACTAAAACGCATGAGGCTTGTAGTTTTCAGAAATGTTTTCATTTTTGATGAGACTTTTAATGAAAGTTGTTTAATCGCCAGCAAACAAAAACCCGCGATTTCCCGTAAATCCCGGGCTTGGCCCGTATAGTCGAATGTATACAAAGAAAGTACCCTGTGAGTAAACTCATTTCCGAAACGATTTTTTCAATTATCTTTTCACCACTAAAACGCATGAGACTTGCAGTTTTCAAAATTGTTTTCATTTTTGATGAGACGCTTAATGAAACAGGTTTAATCGCCGGCAAACGAAAACCCGCGATTTCACGTAAATCCCGGGCTTGGCCCGTATAGTCGAATGTATACAAAGAAAGTACCCAGGGAGTAAACTCATTTCTCGAACGATTTTTTAAATTATTTTTTCACCACTAAAACGCATGAGACTTGTAGTTTTCAAAAATGTTTTCATTTTTGATAAGACGCTGAATAAAAGAAGTTTAATAGCCGGCAAACGAAAACCTGCGATTTCCCATAAATCCCGGACTCGGCCCGTATAGTCAAAAGTATACAAAGAAAGTACCCGGGGTGTAAACTCATTTCCCGAACGATTTTTTAAATTATTATTTCACCACTAAAGCCCATGAGACTTGTAGTTTTTAAAAATGTTTTCATTTTTGATGAGACGCTGAATAAAAGAAGTTTAATTGCCGGCAAACGAAAACCTGCGACTTCCCGTAAATCCCGGACTCGGCCCGTATAGTTAAAAGTATAGAAAGAAAGTACCCAGGGAGTAAACTCATTTCCCGAACGATTTTTTAAATTAATTTTCACCACTAAAACGCATGAGACTTGTAGTTTTCAGAAATGTTTTCATTTTTGATGAGACGTTTAATGAAAGTTGTTTAATCGCTGGCAAACAAAAACCCGCGATTTCCCGTAAATCCCGGGCTTGGCCCGCATAGTCGAATGTATACAAAGAAAGTACCCTGTGAGTAAACTAATTTCCCAAAGGATTTTTTGAATTATTATTTCACCACTAGAGCCCATGAGACTTGTAGTTTTTAAAAATGTTTTCAATTTTGATGAGACGCTGAATAAAAGAAGTTTAATCGCCGGCAAACGAAAACCCGCGATTTCCCGTAAATCCCGGACTCGGCCCGTATAATCAAAAGTATACAAAGAAAGTACCCAGGGAGTAAACTCATTTCCCGAACGACTTTTTAAATTATTTTTTCAGCACTAAAACACCATGAGACTTGTAGTTTTTAAAAATGTTTTCATTTTTGGTGAGACGCTGAATAAAAGACGTTTAATCGCCGGCAAACAAAATCCCGCGATTTCCCGTAAATCCCGGGCTTGGCCCGTATAGTCGAATGTATACAAAGAAAGTACCCAGGAAGTAAACTCATTTCTCGAACGATTTTTTAAATTATTTTTTCACCACTAAAACGCATGAGACTTGTAGTTTTCAAAAATGTTTTCATTTTTGATAAGACGCTGAATAAAAGAAGTTTAATTGCCGGCAAACGAAAACCTGCGACTTCCCGTAAATCCCGGACTCGGCCCGTATAGTTAAAAGTATAGAAAGAAAGTACCCAGGGAGTAAACTCATTTCCCGAACGATTTTTTAAATTAATTTTCACCACTAAAACGCATGAGACTTGTAGTTTTCAGAAATGTTTTCATTTTTGATGAGACGTTTAATGAAAGTTGTTTAATCGCCGGCAAACAAAAACCCGCGATTTCCCGTAAATCCCGGGCTTGGCCCGCATAGTCGAATGTATACAAAGAAAGTACCCTGTGAGTAAACTAATTTCCCAAAGGATTTTTTGAATTATTATTTCACCACTAGAGCCCATGAGACTTGTAGTTTTTAAAAATGTTTTCAATTTTGATGAGACGCTGAATAAAAGAAGTTTAATCGCCGGCAAACGAAAACCCGCGATTTCCCGTAAATCCCGGACTCGGCCCGTATAGTCGAATGTATACAAAGAAAGTACCCAGGGAGTAAACTCATTTCCCGAACGATTTTTTAAATTTTTTTTGCACCACTAAAACGCATGAGACTTGTAGTTTTCAAAAATGTTTTCATTTTTGGTGAGACGCCTAATGAAACATGTTTAATCGCCGGCAAACAAAAACCTGCGATTTCCCGTAAATCCCGGGCTTGGCCCGTATAGTCAAAAGTATACAAAGAATGTACCCAGGGAGTAAACTAATTTCCCAAAGGATTTTTTGAATTATTATTTCACCACTAGAGCCCATGAGACTTGTAGTTTTTAAAAATGTTTTCATTTTTGATGAGACGCTGAATAAAAGAAGTTTAATCGCCGGCAAACGAAAACCCGCGATTTCCCGTAAATCCCGGACTCGGCCCGTATAATCAAAAGTATACAAAGAAAGTACCCAGGGAGTAAACTCATTTCCCGAACGACTTTTTAAATTATTTTTTCAGCACTAAAACACCATGAGACTTGTAGTTTTTAAAAATGTTTTCATTTTTGATGAGACGCTGAATAAAAGACGTTTAATCGCCGGCACACGAAAACCCGCCATTTCCCGTAAACCCCGGACTCGGCCCGCATAGTCAAAATATACAAAGAAAGTACCCAGGGAGTAAACTCATTTCCCGAACGATTTTTTCAATTATCTTTTCACCACTAAAACGCATGAGACTTGCAGTTTTCAAAAATGTTTTCATTTTTGATGAGAGGCTTAATAAAAGAGGTTTAATCGCCGGCAAACAAAATCCCGCGATTTCCCGTAAATCCCGGGCTTGGCCCGTATAGTCGAATGTATACAAAGAAAGTACCCAGTGAGTAAACTCATTTCCCGAACGATTTTTTAAATATTTTTTGCACCACTAAAACGCATGAGACTTGTAGTTTTCAAAAATGTTTTCATTTTTGATGACACGCTTAATGAAACATGTTCAATCGCCGGCAAACGAAAACCCGCGATTTCCCGTAAATCCCGGGCTTGGCCCGTATAGTCGAATGTATACAAAGAAAGTACCCTGTGAGTAAACTCATTTCCAGAACGATTTTTTAATTTATTTTTTCAACACTAAAACGCATGAGACTTGTAGTTTTCAAAAAAGTTTTCATTTTTGATGAGACGCTTAATGAAAGAGGTTTAATCGCCGGCAAACGAAAACCCGAGATTTCCCGTAAATCCCGGGCTTGGCCCGTATAGTCAAAAGTATACAAAGATAGTACCCAGGGAGTAAACTCATTTCCCGAACGATTTTTTAATTCATTTTTTCACCACTAAAACGCATGAGACTTGTAGTTTTCAAAAATGTTTTCATTTTTGATGAGACGCTGAATAAAAGAAATTTAATCGCCGGCAAACGAAAACCCTCAAATTTCCCGTAAATGCCGGCTTAGCCCGTATAATCAAAAGTATACAAAGAAAGTACCCAGGGAGTACACTCATTTCCCGAACGACTTTTTAAATTATTTTTTCAGCGCTAAAACGAATGACACTTGTAGTTTTTAAAAATGTTTTCATTTTTGATGAGACGCTGAATAAAAGACGTTTAATCGCCGGCAAACGAAAACCCGCCATTTCCCGTAAACCCCGGACTCGGCCTGCATAGTCAAAATATACAAAGAAAGTACCCAGGGAGTAAACTCATTTCCCGAACGATTTTTTAAATTATTTTTTCAGCACTAAAACGCATGAGACTTGTAGTTTTCAAAAATGTTTTAATTTTTGATGACACGCTTAATGAAACATGTTTAATCGCCGGCAAACGAAAACCCGCGATTTCCCGTAAATCCCGGGCTTGGCCCGTATAGTCGAATGTATACAAAGAAAGTACCCTGTGAGTAAACTAATTTCCCAAAGGATTTTTTGAATTATTATTTCACCACTAGAGCCCATGAGACTTGTAGTTTTTAAAAATGTTTTCATTTTTGGTGAGACGCTGAATAAAAGACGTTTAATCGCCGGCAAACAAAATCCCGCGATTTCCCGTAAATCCCGGACTTGGCCCGTATAGTCGAATGTATACAAAGAAAGTACCCAGGGAGTAAACTCATTTCCCGAACGATTTTTTAAATTTTTTTTGCACCACTAAAACGCATGAGACTTGTAGTTTTCAAAAATGTTTTCATTTTTGATGACACGCTTAATGAAACATGTTCAATCGCCGGCAAACGAAAACCCGCGATTTCCCGTAAATCCCGGGCTTGGCCCGTATAGTCGAATGTATACAAAGAAAGTACCCTGTGAGTAAACTCATTTCCAGAACGATTTTTTAATTTATTTTTTCAACACTAAAACGCATGAGACTTGTAGTTTTCAAAAAAGTTTTCATTTTTGATGAGACGCTTAATGAAAGAGGTTTAATCGCCGGCAAACGAAAACCCGAGATTTCCCGTAAATCCCGGGCTTGGCCCGTATAGTCAAAAGTATACAAAGATAGTACCCAGGGAGTAAACTCATTTCCCGAACGATTTTTTAATTCATTTTTTCACCACTAAAACGCATGAGACTTGTAGTTTTCAAAAATGTTTTCATTTTTGATGAGACGCTGAATAAAAGAAATTTAATCGCCGGCAAACGAAAACCCTCAAATTTCCCGTAAACCCCGGACTAGGTCCGTATAATCAAAAGTATACAAAGAAAGTACCCAGGGAGTACACTCATTTCCCGAACGACTTTTTAAATTATTTTTTCAGCGCTAAAACGAATGACACTTGTAGTTTTTAAAAATGTTTTCATTTTTGATGAGACGCTGAATAAAAGACGTTTAATCGCCGGCAAACGAAAACCCGCCATTTCCCGTAAACCCCGGACTCGGCCTGCATAGTCAAAATATACAAAGAAAGTACCCAGGGAGTAAACTCATTTCCCGAACGATTTTTTAAATTATTTTTTCAGCACTAAAACGCATGAGACTTGTAGTTTTCAAAAATGTTTTCATTTTTGATGACACGCTTAATGAAACATGTTTAATCGCCGGCAAACGAAAACCCGCGATTTCCCGTAAATCCCGGGCTTGGCCCGTATAGTCGAATGTATACAAAGAAAGTACCCTGTGAGTAAACTAATTTCCCAAAGGATTTTTTGAATTATTATTTCACCACTAGAGCCCATGAGACTTGTAGTTTTTAAAAATGTTTTCATTTTTGGTGAGACGCTGAATAAAAGACGTTTAATCGCCGGCAAACAAAATCCCGCGATTTCCCGTAAATCCCGGACTTGGCCCGTATAGTCGAATGTATACAAAGAAAGTACCCAGGGAGTAAACTCATTTCCCGAACGATTTTTTAAATTTTTTTTGCACCACTAAAACGCATGAGACTTGTAGTTTTCAAAAATGTTTTCATTTTTGATGAGACGCTTAATGAAACATGTTTAATCGCCGGCAAACAAAAACCCGCGATTTCCCGTAAATCCCGGGCTTGGCCCGTATAGTCAAAAGTATACAAAGAATGTACCCAGGGAGTAAACTAATTTCCCAAAGGATTTTTTGAATTATTATTTCACCACTAGAGCCCATGAGACTTGTAGTTTTTAAAAATGTTTTCATTTTTGATGAGACGCTGAATAAAAGAAGTTTAATCGCCGGCAAACGAAAACCCGCGATTTCCCGTAAATCCCAGACTCGGCCCGTATAATCAAAAGTATACAAAGAAAGTACCCAGGGAGTAAACTCATTTCCCGAACGACTTTTTAAATTATTTTTTCAGCACTAAAACACCATGAGACTTGTAGTTTTTAAAAATGTTTTCATTTTTGATGAGACGCTGAATAAAAGACGTTTAATCGCCGGCAAACGAAAACCCGCCATTTCCCGTAAACCCCGGACTCGGCCCGCATAGTCAAAATATACAAAGAAAGTACCCAGGGAGTAAACTCATTTCCCGAACGATTTTTTCAATTATCTTTTCACCACTAAAACGCATGAGACTTGCAGTTTTCAAAAATGTTTTCATTTTTGATGAGAGGCTTAATAAAAGAGGTTTAATCGCCGGCAAACAAAATCCCGCGATTTCCCGTAAATCCCAGGCTTGGCCCGTATAGTCAAATGTATACAAAGAAAGTACCCAGGGAGTAAACTCATTTCCCGAACGATTTTTTAAATATTTTTTGCACCACTAAAACGCATGAGACTTGTAGTTTTCAAAAATGTTTTCATTTTTGATGACACGCTTAATGAAACATGTTTAATCGCCGGCAAACGAAAACCCGCGATTTCCCGTAAATCCCGGGCTTGGCCCGTATAGTCGAATGTATACAAAGAAAGTACCCTGTGAGTAAACTCATTTCCAGAACGATTTTTTAATTTATTTTTTCAACACTAAAACGCATGAGACTTGTAGTTTTCAAAAAAGTTTTCATTTTTGAGGAGACGCTTAATGAAAGAGGTTTAATCGCCGGCAAACGAAAACCCGAGATTTCCCGTAAATCCCGGGCTTGGCCCGTATAGTCAAAAGTATACAAAGATAGTACCCAGGGAGTAAACTCATTTCCCGAACGATTTTTTAATTCATTTTTTCACCACTAAAACGCATGTGACTTGTAGTTTTCAAAAATGTTTTCATTTTTGATGAGACGCTGAATAAAAGAAATTTAATCGCCGGCAAACGAAAACCCTCAAATTTCCCGTAAACCCCGGACTAGGTCCGTATAATCAAAAGTATACAAAGAAAGTACCCAGGGAGTAAACTCATTTCCCGAACGATTTTTTAAATTATTTTTTCAGCACTAAAACGCATGAGACTTGTAGTTTTCAAAAATGTTTTCATTTTTGATGACACGCTTAATGAAACATGTTTAATCGCCGGCAAACGAAAACCCGCGATTTCCCGTAAATCCCGGGCTTGGCCCGTATAGTCGAATGTATTAATGGCTTATTAACCTTATTAGCCGGTCTATACGGGAAAATATAGACCGAGGTCATGACGTCATGGACCGAACGCAGTGAGGTCCATGCGAGTGACAGAGGTCTATATTTTCCCGTATAGACAGGCTAATAAGGTTAATAAGTCATTTATTACCCCACTGATTATTTCATAACCATTAATGAAAAAAAGGTTTTAGAGTCCAGGGGTCTTTAACAAAAACAAGGCTTAGGTGGAAACCATGTAACTTTCTTTATATTTCGAACGTACACAGACATTCGATCCACAACTCATTCAAAAATAAACAATACAATACAACTTTTAAAAATAGAATATTTTCAAAACAGTTTTAAAATTCAATTCTTTGTCGTTTCGCTGGTGGAGTCTTCGTATTAAAATTAAATGTACAATTGTTAAAATTTCCTCCGGAAAAAAATGACGAGAGGGTTGAAGACTGCGTGGAACTGGAAGTATTAAGAGCTGTCGATTGGTTATGTACGTCAAGTTGGTTATTATTTGAGCTCAAGATGTTTGACATTTTGTAACGGTGATTAAATTAACTTTCTTGTTTTGTTTTTGTTTTGATGTCGGTTAATACGGCGTCATATAGACTGGTCACGTGAAAAAAAAAACCAATCAAATTTTCCGAGAACGTTCGAATAAACGTAAACATTCGAAAATACTCAACAGTGGGGTAATAAACAAAGAAAGTACCCTGTGAGTAAACTCATTTCCAGAACGATTTTTTAATTTATTTTTTCAACACTAAAACGCATGAGACTTGTAGTTTTCAAAAAAGTTTTCATTTTTGATGAGACGCTTAATGAAAGAGGTTTAATCGCCGGCAAACGAAAACCCGAGATTTCCCGTAAATCCCGGGCTTGGCCCGTATAGTCAAAAGTATACAAAGATAGTACCCAGGGAGTAAACTCATTTCCCGAACGATTTTTTAATTCATTTTTTCACCACTAAAACGCATGAGACTTGTAGTTTTCAAAAATGTTTTCATTTTTGATGAGACGCTGAATAAAAGAAATTTAATCGCCGGCAAACGAAAACCCTCAAATTTCCCGTAAACCCCGGACTAGGTCCGTATAATCAAAAGTATACAAATAAAGTACCCAGGGAGTAAACTCATTTCCCGAACGACTTTTTAAATTATTTTTTCAGCGCTAAAACGAATGACACTTGTAGTTTTTAAAAATGTTTTCATTTTTGATGAGACGCTGAATAAAAGACGTTTAATCGCCGGCAAACGAAAACCCGCCATTTCCCGTAAACCCCGGACTCGGCCTGCATAGTCAAAATATACAAAGAAAGTACCCAGGGAGTAAACTCATTTCCCGAACGATTTTTTAAATTATTTTTTCAGCACTAAAACGCATGAGACTTGTAGTTTTCAAAAATGTTTTCATTTTTGGTGAGACGCTGAATAAAAGACGTTTAATCGCCGGCAAACAAAATCCCGCGATTTCCCGTAAATCCCGGGCTTGGCCTGTATAGTCGAATGTATACAAAGAAAGTACCCAGGGAGTAAACTCATTTCCCAAAGGATTTTTTGAATTATTATTTCACCACTAGAGCCCATGAGACTTGTAGTTTTTAAAAATGTTTTCATTTTTGATGAGACGCTGAATAAAAGAAGTTTAATCGCCGGCAAACGAAAACCCGCGATTTCCCGTAAATCCCGGGCTTGGCCCGTATAGTCAAAAGTATACAAAGAATGTACCCAGGGAGTAAACTAATTTCCCAAAGGATTTTTTGAATTATTATTTCACCACTAGAGCCCATGAGACTTGTAGTTTTTAAAAATGTTTTCATTTTTGATGAGACGCTGAATAAAAGAAGTTTAATCGCCGGCAAACGAAAACCCGCGATTTCCCGTAAATCCCGGACTCGGCCCGTATAATCAAAAGTATACAAAGAAAGTACCCAGGGAGTAAACTCATTTCCCGAACGACTTTTTAAATTATTTTTTCAGCACTAAAACACCATGAGACTTGTAGTTTTTAAAAATGTTTTCATTTTTGATGAGACGCTGAATAAAAGACGTTTAATCGCCGGCAAACGAAAACCCGCCATTTCCCGTAAACCCCGGACTCGGCCCGCATAGTCAAAATATACAAAGAAAGTACCCAGGGAGTAAACTCATTTCCCGAACGATTTTTTCAATTATCTTTTCACCACTAAAACGCATGAGACTTGCAGTTTTCAAAAATGTTTTCATTTTTGATGAGAGGCTTAATAAAAGAGGTTTAATCGCCGGCAAACAAAATCCCGCGATTTCCCGTAAATCCCAGGCTTGGCCCGTATAGTCGAATGTATACAAAGAAAGTACCCAGGGAGTAAACTCATTTCCCGAACGATTTTTTAAATATTTTTTGCACCACTAAAACGCATGAGACTTGTAGTTTTCAAAAATGTTTTCATTTTTGATGACACGCTTAATGAAACATGTTTAATCGCCGGCAAACGAAAACCCGCGATTTCCCGTAAATCCCGGGCTTGGCCCGTATAGTCGAATGTATACAAAGAAAGTACCCTGTGAGTAAACTTATTTCCAGAACGATTTTTTAATTTATTTTTTCAACACTAAAACGCATGAGACTTGTAGTTTTCAAAAAAGTTTTCATTTTTGATGAGACGCTTAATGAAAGAGGTTTAATCGCCGGCAAACGAAAACCCGAGATTTCCCGTAAATCCCGGGCTTGGCCCGTATAGTCAAAAGTATACAAAGATAGTACCCAGGGAGTAAACTCATTTCCCGAACGATTTTTTAATTCATTTTTTCACCACTAAAACGCATGAGACTTGTAGTTTTCAAAAATGTTTTCATTTTTGATGAGACGCTGAATAAAAGAAATTTAATCGCCGGCAAACGAAAACCCTCAAATTTCCCGTAAACCCCGGACTAGGTCCGTATAATCAAAAGTATACAAAGAAAGTACCCAGGGAGTAAACTCATTTCCCGAACGATTTTTTAAATTATTTTTTCAGCACTAAAACGCATGAGACTTGTAGTTTTCAAAAATGTTTTCATTTTTGATGACACGCTTAATGAAACATGTTTAATCGCCGGCATACGAAAACCCGCGATTTCCCGTAAATCCCGGGCTTGGCCCGTATAGTCGAATGTATACAAAGAAAGTACCCTGTTAGTAAACTCATTTCCAGAACGATTTTTTAATTTATTTTTTCAACACTAAAACGCATGAGACTTGTAGTTTTCAAAAAAGTTTTCATTTTTGATGAGACGCTTAATGAAAGAGGTTTAATCGCCGGCAAACGAAAACCCGAGATTTCCCGTAAATCCCGGGCTTGGCCCGTATAGTCAAAAGTATACAAAGATAGTACCCAGGGAGTAAACTCATTTCCCGAACGATTTTTTAATTCATTTTTTCACCACTAAAACGCATGAGACTTGTAGTTTTCAAAAATGTTTTCATTTTTGATGAGACGCTGAATAAAAGAAATTTAATCGCCGGCAAACGAAAACCCTCAAATTTCCCGTAAACCCCGGACTAGGTCCGTATAATCAAAAGTATACAAAGAAAGTACCCAGGGAGTAAACTCATTTCCCGAACGACTTTTTAAATTATTTTTTCAGCGCTAAAACGAATGACACTTGTAGTTTTTAAAAATGTTTTCATTTTTGATGAGACGCTGAATAAAAGACGTTTAATCGCCGCCAAACGAAAACCCGCCATTTCCCGTAAACCCCGGACTCGGCCTGCATAGTCAAAATATACAAAGAAAGTACCCAGGGAGTAAACTCATTTCCCGAACGATTTTTTAAATTATTTTTTCAGCACTAAAACGCATGAGACTTGTAGTTTTCAAAAATGTTTTCATTTTTGATGACACGCTTAATGAAACATGTTTAATCGCCGGCAAACGAAAACCCGCGATTTCCCGTAAATCCCGGGCTTGGCCCGTATAGTCGAATGTATACAAAGAAAGTACCCTGTAAGTAAACTCATTTCCAGAACGATTTTTTAATTTATTTTTTCAACACTAAAACGCATGAGACTTTTAGTTTTCAAAAAAGTTTTCATTTTTGATGAGACGCTTAATGAAAGAGGTTTAATCGCCGGCAAACGAAAACCCGAGATTTCCCGTAAATCCCGGGCTTGGCCCGTATAGTCAAAAGTATACAAAGATAGTACCCAGGGAGTAAACTCATTTCCCGAACGATTTTTTAATTCATTTTTTCACCACTAAAACGCATGAGACTTGTAGTTTTCAAAAATGTTTTCATTTTTGATGAGACGCTGAATAAAAGAAATTTAATCGCCGGCAAACGAAAACCCTCAAATTTCCCGTAAACCCCGGACTAGGTCCGTATAATCAAAAGTATACAAAGAAAGTACCCAGGGAGTAAACTCATTTCCCGAACGACTTTTTAAATTATTTTTTCAGCGCTAAAACGAATGACACTTGTAGTTTTTAAAAATGTTTTCATTTTTGATGAGACGCTGAATAAAAGACGTTTAATCGCCGGCAAACGAAAACCCGCCATTTCCCGTAAACCCCGGACTCGGCCCGCATAGTCAAAATATACAAAGAAAGTACCCAGGGAGTAAACTCATTTCCCGAACGATTTTTTAAATTATTTTTTCAGCACTAAAACGCATGAGACTTGTAGTTTTTAAAAATGTTTTCATTTTTGATGAGACGCTTAATGAAAGTGGTTTAATCGCCGGCAAACGAAAACCCGCGATTTCCCGTAAATCCCGGGCTTGGTCGGTATAGTCGAATGTATACAAAGAAAGTACCCTGTAAGTAAACTCATTTCAAAAACCATTTTTTAAATTATCTTTTCACCACTAAAACGCATAAGACTTGTAGTTTTCAAAAATGTTTTCATTTTTGGTGAGACGCTGAATAAAAGAAGTTTAATCGCCGGCAAACGAAAACCCGCCATTTCCCGTAAACCCCGGACTAGGTCCGTATAATCAAAAGTATACAAAGAAAGTACCCAGGGAGTAAACTCATTTCCCGAACGACTTTTTAAATTATTTTTTCAGCACTAAAACGCATGAGACTTGTAGTTTTTAAAAATGTTTTCATTTTTGATAAGACGCAGAATAATAGAAGTTTAATCGTTGGCAAACGAAAACCCGCGATTTCCCGTAAATCCCGGAATAGGTCCGTATAGTCAAAAGTATACAAGGAAAGTACCCAGTGAGTAAACTCATTTCCCGAACGAATTTTTAAATTATTTTTTCACCACTAAAACGCATGAGACTTGTAGTTTTCAGAAATGTTATCATTTTTGATGAGACGCTGAATAAAAGAAGTTTAATCGCCGGTAAACGAAAACCCGCGATTTCCCGTAAATCCCGGACTCGGCCCGTATAGTCGAATGTATACAAAGAAAGTACCCTGTGAGTAAACTCATTTCCAAAACGATTTTTTAAATTATCTTTTCACCACTAAAGCCCATGAGACTTGTAGTATTTAAAAATATTTTCATTTTTGATGAGACGCTGAATAAAAGAAGTTTAATCGCCGGCAAACAAAAACCCGTGACTTCCCGTAAATCCCGGACTCGGCCCGTATAGTCAAAAGTATACAAAGGAAGAACCCAGGGAGTAAACTCATTTCTCGAACGATTTTTTAAATTATTATTTCACCACTAAAGCCCATGAGACTTGTAGTATTTAAAAATATTTTCATTTTTGATGAGACGCTGAATAAAAGAAGTTTAATCGCCGGCAAACGAAAACTCGCGACTTCCCGTAAATCCCGGACTCGGCCCGTATAGTCAAAAGTATACAAAGAAAGTACCCAGGGAGTAAACTCATTTCCCGAACGTTTTTTTAAATTATTATTTCACCACTAAAGCCCATGAGACTTGTAGTTTTTAAAAATGTTTTCATTTTTGATGAGACGCTGAATAAAAGAAGTTTAATTGCCGGCAAACGAAAACCCGCGACTTCCCGTAAATCCCGGACTCGGCCCGTATAGTTAAAAGTATAGAAAGAAAGTACCCAGGGAGTAAACTCATTTCCCGAACGATTTTTTAAATTAATTTTCACCACTAAAACGCATGAGACTTGTAGTTTTCAGAAATGTTTTCATTTTTGATGAGACGTTTAATGAAAGTTGTTTAATCGCTAGCAAACAAAAACCCGCGATTTCCCGTAAATCCCGGGCTTGGCCCGTATAGTCGAATGTATACAAAGAAAGTACCCTGTGAGTAAACTCATTTCCGAAACGATTTTTTCAATTATCTTTTCACCACTAAAACGCATGAGACTTGCAGTTTTCAAAAATGTTTTCATTTTTGATGAGACGCTTAATGAAACAGGTTTAATCGCCGGCAAACGAAAACCCGCGATTTCCCGTAAATCCCGGGCTTGGCCCGTATAGTCGAATGTATACAAAGAAAGTACCCAGGGAGTAAACTCATTTCTCGAACGATTTTTTAAATTATTTTTTCACCACTAAAACGCATGAGACTTGTAGTTTTCAAAAATGTTTTCATTTTTGATGAGACGCTGAATAAAAGAAGTTTAATAGCCGGCAAACGAAAACCTGCGATTTCCCATAAATCTCGGACTCGGCCCGTATAGTCAAAAGTATACAAAGAAAGTACCCGGGGTGTAAACTCATTTCCCGAACGATTTTTTAAATTATTATTTCACCACTAAAGCCCATGAGACTTGTAGTTTTTAAAAATGTTTTCATTTTTGATGAGACGCTGAATATAAGAAGTTTAATTGCCGGCAAACGAAAACCCGCGACTTCCCGTAAATCCCGGACTCGGCCCGTATAGTTAAAAGTATAGAAAGAAAGTACCCAGGGAGTAAACTCATTTCCCGAACGATTTTTTAAATTAATTTTCACCACTAAAACGCATGAGACTTGTAGTTTTCAGAAATGTTTTCATTTTTGATGAGACGCTGAATAAAAGAAGTTTAATAGCCGGCAAACGAAAACCTGCGATTTCCCATAAATCTCGGACTCGGCCCGTATAGTCAAAAGTATACAAAGAAATTACCCGGGGTGTAAACTCATTTCCCGAACGATTTTTTAAATTATTATTTCACAACTAAAGCCCATGAGACTTGTAGTTTTTAAAAATGTTTTCATTTTTGATGAGACGCTGAATAAAAGAAGTTTAATTGCCGGCAAACGAAAACCCGCGACTTCCCGTAAATCCCGGACTCGGCCCGTATAGTTAAAAGTATAGAAAGAAAGTACCCAGGGAGTAAACTCATTTCCCGAACGATTTTTTAAATTAATTTTCACCACTAAAACGCATGAGACTTGTAGTTTTCAGAAATGTTTTCATTTTTGATGAGACGTTTAATGAAAGTTGTTTAATCGCCAGCAAACAAAAACCCGCGATTTCCCGTAAATCCCGGGCTTGGCCCGTATAGTCGAATGTATACAAAGAAAGTACCCTGTGAGTAAACTCATTTCCGAAACGATTTTTTCAATTATCTTTTCACCACTAAAACGCATGAGACTTGCAGTTTTCAAAAATGTTTTCATTTTTGATGAGACGCTTAATGAAACAGGTTTAATCGCCGGCAAACGAAAACCCGCGATTTCCCGTAAATCCCGGGCTTGGCCCGTATAGTCGAATGTATACAAAGAAAGTACCCTGTGAGTAAACTAATTTCCCAAACGATTATTTGAATTATTATTTCACCACTAAAGCCCATGAGACTTGTAGTTTTTAAAAATGTTTTCATTTTTGATGAAACGGTGAATAAAAGAAGTTTAATCGCCGGCAAACGAAAACCCACGATTTCCCGTAAATCCCGGACTCGGCCCGTATAGTCAAAAGTATACAAAGAAAGTACCCAGGGAGTAAACTCATTTCCCGAACAAATTTTTAAATTATTTTTTCACCACTAAAATGCATGAGACTTGTAGTTTTCAGAAATGTTATCATTTTTGATGAGACGCTTAATGAAAGTGGTTTAATCGCCGGCAAACGAAAACCCGCGATTTCCCGTAAATCCCGGGCTTGGCCCGTATAGTCGAATGTATACAAAGAAAGTACCCTGTGAGTAAACTCATTTCCAAAACGATTTTTTAAATTATCTTTTCACCACTAAAACGCTTGAGACTTGTTGTTTTCAAAAATGTTTCTATTTTTGATGAGACGCTGAATAAAAGAAGTTTAATCGCCGGCAAACGAAAACCCGCCATTTCCCGTAAACCCCGGACTCGGCCCGCATAGTCAAAAGTATACAAAGAAAGTACCCGGGGTGTAAACTCATTTCCCGAACGATTTTTTAAATTATTATTTCACCACTAAAGCCCATGAGACTTGTAGTTTTTAAAAATGTTTTCATTTTTGATGAGACGCTGAATAAAAGAAGTTTAATTGCCGGCAAACGAAAACCCGCGACTTCCCGTAAATCCCGGACTCGGCCCGTATAGTTAAAAGTATAGAAAGAAAGTACCCAGGGAGTAAACTCATTTCCCGAACGATTTTTTAAATTAATTTTCACCACTAAAACGCATGAGACTTGTAGTTTTCAGAAATGTTTTCATTTTTGATGAGACGTTTAATGAAAGTTGTTTAATCGCCAGCAAACAAAAACCCGCGATTTCCCGTAAATCCCGGGCTTGGCCCGTATAGTCGAATGTATACAAAGAAAGTACCCTGTGAGTAAACTCATTTCCGAAACGATTTTTTCAATTATCTTTTCACCACTAAAACGCATGAGACTTGCAGTTTTCAAAAATGTTTTCATTTTTGATGAGACGCTTAATGAAACAGGTTTAATCGCCGGCAAACGAAAACCCGCGATTTCCCGTAAATCCCGGGCTTGGCCCGTATAGTCGAATGTATACAAAGAAAGTACCCTGTGAGTAAACTAATTTCCCAAACGATTATTTGAATTATTATTTCACCACTAAAGCCCATGAGACTTGTAGTTTTTAAAAATGTTTTCATTTTTGATGAGACGGTGAATAAAAGAAGTTTAATCGCCGGCAAACGAAAACCCACGATTTCCCGTAAATCCCGGACTCGGCCCGTATAGTCAAAAGTATACAAAGAAAGTACCCAGGGAGTAAACTCATTTCCGGAACGATTTTTTAAGTTATTTTTTTACCACTAAAACGCATGAGACTTGTTGTTTTCAGAAATGTTTTCATTTTTGATGAGACGCTTAATGAAAGTGGTTTAATCGCCGGCAAACGAAAACCCGCGATTTCCCGTAAATCCCGGGCTTGGTCGGTATAGTCGAATGTATACAAAGAAAGTACCCTGTGAGTAAACTCATTTCAAAAACCATTTTTTAAATTATCTTTTCACCACTAAAACGCATAAGACTTGTAGTTTTCAAAAATGTTTTCATTTTTGGTGAGACGCTGAATAAAAGAAGTTTAATCGCCGGCAAACGAAAACCCGCCATTTCCCGTAAACCCCGGACTAGGTCCGTATAATCAAAAGTATACAAAGAAAGTACCCAGGGAGTAAACTCATTTCCCGAACAAATTTTTAAATTATTTTTTCACCACTAAAATGCATGAGACTTGTAGTTTTCAGAAAGGTTATCATTTTTGATGAGACGCTTAATGAAAGTGGTTTAATCGCCGGCAAACGAAAACCCGCGATTTCCCGTAAATCCCGGGCTTGGCCCGTATAGTCGAATGTATACAAAGAAAGTACCCTGTGAGTAAACTCATTTCCAAAACGATTTTTTAAATTATCTTTTCACCACTAAAACGCTTGAGACTTGTTGTTTTCAAAAATGTTTCTATTTTTGATGAGACGCTGAATAAAAGAAGTTTAATCTCCGGCAAACGAAAACCCGCCATTTCCCGTAAACCCCGGACTCGGCCCGCATAGTCAAAAGTATACAAAGAAAGTACCCAGGGAGTAAACTCATTTCCCGAACGATTTTTTAAATTATTTTTTCACCACTAAAACGCATGAGACTTGTAGTTTTTAAAAATGTTTTCATTTTTGATGAGACGCTGAATAAAAGAAGTTTAATCGCCGGTAAACGAAAACCTGCGATTTCCCGTAAATCCCGGACTCGGCCCGTATAGTCAAAAGTATACAAAGAAAGTACCCAGGGTGTAAACTCATTTCCCGAACGATTTTTTAAATTATTATTTCACCACTAAAGCCCATGAGACTTGTAGTATTTAAAAATATTTTCATTTTTGATGAGACGCTGAATAAAAGAAGTTTAATCGCCGGCAAACAAAAACCCGTGACTTCCCGTAAATCCCGGACTCGGCCCGTATAGTCAAAAGTATACAAAGGAAGAACCCAGGGAGTAAACTCATTTCTCGAACGATTTTTTAAATTATTATTTCACCACTAAAGCCCATGAGACTTGTAGTGTTTAAAAATATTTTCATTTTTGATGAGACGCTGAATAAAAGAAGTTTAATCGCCGGCAAACGAAAACTCGCGACTTCCAGTAAATCCCGGACTCGGCCCGTATAGTCAAAAGTATACAAAGAAAGTACCCAGGGAGTAAACTCATTTCCCGAACGATTTTTTAAATTATTATTTCACCACTAAAGCCCATGAGACTTGTAGTATTTAAAAATATTTTCATTTTTGATGAGACGCTGAATAAAAGAAGTTTAATCGTCGGCAAACGAAAACCCGCGACTTCCCGTAAATCCCGGACTCGGCCCGTATAGTCAAAAGTATACAAAGAAAGTACCCAGGGAGTAAACTCATTTCTCGAACGTTTTTTTAAATTATTTTTTCACCACTAAAACGCATGAGACTTGTAGTTTTCAAAAATGTTTTCATTTTTGATGAGACGCTGAATAAAAGAAGTTTAATAGCCGGCAAACGAAAACCTGCGATTTCCCATAAATCCCGGACTCGACCCGTATAGTCAAAAGTATACAAAGAAAGTACCCGGGGTGTAAACTCATTTCCCGAACGATTTTTTAAATTATTATTTCACCACTAAAGCCCATGAGACTTGTAGTTTTTAAAAATGTTTTCATTTTTGATGAGACGCTGAATAAAAGAAGTTTAATTGCCGGCAAACGAAAACCCGCGACTTCCCGTAAATCCCGGACTCGGCCCGTATAGTTAAAAGTATAGAAAGAAAGTACCCAGGGAGTAAACACATTTCCCGAACGATTTTTTAAATTAATTTTCACCACAAAAACGCATGAGACTTGTAGTTTTCAGAAATGTTTTCATTTTTGATGAGACGCTGAATAAAAGAAGTTTAATCGCCGGTAAACGAAAACCTGCGATTTCCCGTAAATCCCGGACTCGGCCCGTATAGTCAAAAGTATACAAAGAAAGTACCCAGGGTGTAAACTCATTTCCCGAACGATTTTTTAAATTATTATTTCACCACTAAAGCCCATGAGACTTGTAGTATTTAAAAATATTTTCATTTTTGATGAGACGCTGAATAAAAGAAGTTTAATCGCCGGCAAACAAAAACCCGTGACTTCCCGTAAATCCCGGACTCGGCCCGTATAGTCAAAAGTATACAAAGGAAGAACCCAGGGAGTAAACTCATTTCCCGAACGATTTTTTAAATTAATTTTCACCACAAAAACGCATGAGACTTGTAGTTTTCAGAAATGTTTTCATTTTTGATGAGACGCTGAATAAAAGAAGTTTAATCGCCGGTAAACGAAAACCTGCGATTTCCCGTAAATCCCGGACTCGGCCCGTATAGTCAAAAGTATACAAAGAAAGTACCCAGGGTGTAAACTCATTTCCCGAACGATTTTTTAAATTTTTATTTCACCACTAAAGCCCATGAGACTTGTAGTATTTAAAAATATTTTCATTTTTGATGAGACGCTGAATAAAAGAAGTTTAATCGCCGGCAAACAAAAACCCGTGACTTCCCGTAAATCCCGGACTCGGCCCGTATAGTCAAAAGTATACAAAGGAAGAACCCAGGGAGTAAACGCATTTCTCGAACGATTTTTTAAATTATTATTTCACCACTAAAGCCCATGAGACTTGTAGTATTTAAAAATATTTTCATTTTTGATGAGACGCTGAATAAAAGAAGTTTAATCGCCGGCAAACGAAAACTCGCGACTTCCAGTAAATCCCGGACTCGGCCCGTATAGTCAAAAGTATACAAAGAAAGTACCCAGGGAGTAAACTCATTTCCCGAACGATTTTTTAAATTATTATTTCACCACTAAAGCCCATGAGACTTGTAGTATTTAAAAATATTTTCATTTTTGATGAGACGCTGAATAAAAGAAGTTTAATCGTCGGCAAACGAAAACCCGCGACTTCCCGTAAATCCCGGACTCGGCACGTATAATCAAAAGTATACAAAGAAAGTACCCAGGGAGTAAACTCATTTCTCGAACGTTTTTTTAAATTATTTTTTCACCACTAAAACGCATGAGACTTGTAGTTTTCAAAAATGTTTTCATTTTTGATGAGACGCTGAATAAAAGAAGTTTAATAGCCTGCAAACGAAAACCTGCGATTTCCCATAAATCCCGGACTCGACCCGTATAGTCAAAAGTATACAAAGAAAGTACCCGGGGTGTAAACGCATTTCCCGAACGATTTTTTAAATTATTATTTCACCACTAAAGCCCATGAGACTTGTAGTTTTTAAAAATGTTTTCATTTTTGATGAGACGCTGAATAAAAGAAGTTTAATTGCCGGCAAACGAAAACCCGCGACTTCCCGTAAATCCCGGACTCGGCCCGTATAGTTAAAAGTATAGAAAGAAAGTACCCAGGGAGTAAACTCATTTCCCGAACGATTTTTTAAATTAATTTTCACCACAAAAACGCATGAGACTTGTAGTTTTCAGAAATGTTTTCATTTTTGATGAGACGTTTAATGAAAGTTGTTTAATCGCCGGCAAACGAAAACCCGCGATTTCCCGTAAATCCCGGGCTTGGCCCGTATAGTCGAATGTATACAAAGAAAGTACCCAGGGAGTAAACTCATTTCTCGAACGATTTTTTAAATTATTTTTTCACCACTAAAACGCATGAGACTTGTAGTTTTCAAAAATGTTTTCATTTTTGATGAGACGCTGAATAAAAGAAGTTTAATAGCCGGCAAACGAAAACCTGCGATTTCCCATAAATCCCGGGCTTGGCCCGTATAGTCAAAAGTATACAAAGATAGTACCCAGGGAGTAAACTCATTTCCCGAACGATTTTTTAATTTATTTTTTCACCACTAAAACGCATGAGACTTTTAGTTTTCAAAAATGTTTTCATTTTTGATGAGACGCTGAATAAAAGAAGTTTAATAGCTGCCAAACGAAAACCTGCGATTTCCCGTAAATCCCGGACTCGGCCCGTATAGTCAAAAGTATACAAAGAAAGTACCCGGGGTGTAAACACATTTCCCGAACGATTTTTTGAATTATTATTTCACAACTAGAGCCCATGAGACTTGTAGTTTTTAAAAATGTTTTCATTTTTGATGAGACGCTGAACAAAAGAAGTTTAATAGCCGGCAAACGAAAACCTGCGATTTCCCATAAATCCCGGACTCGGCCCGTATAGTCAAAAGTATACAAAGAAAGTACCCGGGGTGTAAACTCATTTCCCGAACGATTTTTTAAATTATTATTTCACCACTAAAGCCCATGAGACTTGTAGTTTTTAAAAATGTTTTCATTTTTGATGAGACGCTGAATAAAAGAAGTTTAATCGCCGGCAAACGAAAACCCGCGATTTCCCGTAAATCCCGGACTCGGCCCGTATAGTCAAAAGTATACAAAGAAAGTACCCAGGGAGTAAACTCATTTCTGGAACGATTTTTTAAGTTATTTTTTCACCACTAAAACGCATGAGACTTGTAGTTTTCAGAAATGTTTTCATTTTTGATGAGACGCTTAATGAAAGTGGTTTAATCGCCGGCAAACCAAAACCCGCGATTTCCCGTAAATCCCGGGCTTGGCCGGTATAGTCGAATGTATACAAAGAAAGTACCCTGTGAGTAAACTCATTTCCAAAACCATTTTTTAAATTATCTTTTCACCATTAAAACACATAAGACTTGTAGTTTTCAAAAATGTTTTCATTTTTGATGAGACGCTGAATAAAAGAGGTTTAATCGCCGGCAAACGAAAACCCCCAAATTTCCCGTAAACCCCGGACTAGGTCCGTATAATCAAAAGTATACAAAGAAAGTACCCAGGGAGTAAACTCATTTCCCGAACGACTTTTTAAATTATTTTTTCAGCGCTAAAACGAATGACACTTGTAGTTTTTAAAAATGCTTTCATTTTTGATGAGACGCTGAATAAAAGACGTTTAATCACCGGCAAACGAAAACCCGCCATTTCCCGTAAACCCCGGACTCGGCCCGCATAGTCAAAATGTACAAAGAAAGTACCCAGGGAGTAAACTCATTTCCCGAACGATTTTTTAAATTATTTTTTCAGCACTAAAACGCATGAGACTTGTAGTTTTTAAAAATGTTTTCATTTTTGATGAGACGCTGAATAAAAGAAGTTTAATAGCTGCCAAACGAAAACCTGCGATTTCCCGTAAATCCCGGACTCGGCCCGTATAGTCAAAAGTATACAAAGAAAGTACCCGGGGTGTAAACACATTTCCCGAACGATTTTTTGAATTATTATTTCACCACTAGAGCCCATGAGACTTGTAGTTTTTAAAAATGTTTTCATTTTTGATGAGACGCTGAACAAAAGAAGTTTAATAGCCGGCAAACGAAAACCTGCGATTTCCCATAAATCCCGGACTCGGCCCGTATAGTCAAAAGTATACAAAGAAAGTACCCGGGGTGTAAACTCATTTCCCGAACGATTTTTTAAATTATTATTTCACCACTAAAGCCCATGAGACTTGTAGTTTTTAAAAATGTTTTCATTTTTGATGAGACGCTGAATAAAAGAAGTTTAATCGCCGGCAAACGAAAACCCGCGATTTCCCGTAAATCCCGGACTCGGCCCGTATAGTCAAAAGTATACAAAGAAAGTACCCAGGGAGTAAACTCATTTCTGGAACGATTTTTTAAGTTATTTTTTCACCACTAAAACGCATGAGACTTGTAGTTTTCAGAAATGTTTTCATTTTTGATGAGACGCTTAATGAAAGTGGTTTAATCGCCGGCAAACCAAAACCCGCGATTTCCCGTAAATCCCGGGCTTGGCCGGTATAGTCGAATGTATACAAAGAAAGTACCCTGTGAGTAAACTCATTTCCAAAACCATTTTTTAAATTATCTTTTCACCATTAAAACACATAAGACTTGTAGTTTTCAAAAATGTTTTCATTTTTGATGAGACGCTGAATAAAAGAGGTTTAATCGCCGGCAAACGAAAACCCCCAAATTTCCCGTAAACCCCGGACTAGGTCCGTATAATCAAAAGTATACAAAGAAAGTACCCAGGGAGTAAACTCATTTCCCGAACGACTTTTTAAATTATTTTTTCAGCGCTAAAACGAATGACACTTGTAGTTTTTAAAAATGCTTTCATTTTTGATGAGACGCTGAATAAAAGACGTTTAATCACCGGCAAACGAAAACCCGCCATTTCCCGTAAACCCCGGACTCGGCCCGCATAGTCAAAATGTACAAAGAAAGTACCCAGGGAGTAAACTCATTTCCCGAACGATTTTTTAAATTATTTTTTCAGCACTAAAACGCATGAGACTTGTAGTTTTTAAAAATGTTTTCATTTTTGATGAGACGGTGAATAAAAGAAGTTTAATCGCCGGCAAACGAAAACCCACGATTTCCCGTAAATCCTGGACTCGGCCCGTATAGTCAAAAGTATACAAAGAAAGTACCCAGGGAGTAAACTCATTTCCCGAACGATTTTTTAAATTAATTTTCACCACTAAAACGCATGAGACTTGTAGTTTTCAGAAATGTTTTCATTTTTGATGAGACGTTTAATGAAAGTTGTTTAATCGCCAGCAAACAAAAACCCGCGATTTCCCGTAAATCCCGGGCTTGGCCCGTATAGTCGAATGTATACAAAGAAAGTACCCTGTGAGTAAACTCATTTCCGAAACGATTTTTTCAATTATCTTTTCACCACTAATACGCATGAGACTTGCAGTTTTCAAAAATGTTTTCATTTTTGATGAGACGCTTAATGAAACAGGTTTAATCGACGGCAAACGAAAACCCGCGATTTCCCGTAAATCCCGGGCTTGGCCCGTATAGTCGAATGTATATAAAGAAAGTACCCTGTGAGTAAACTAATTTCCCAAACGATTATTTGAATTATTATTTCACCACTAAAGCCCATGAGACTTAAAGTTTTTAAAAATGTTTTCATTTTTGATAAGACGCTGAATAAAAGAAGTTTAATAGCCGGCAAACGAAAACCTGCGATTTCCCATAAATCTCGGACTCGGCCCGTATAGTCAAAAGTATACAAAGAAAGTACCCAGGGAGTAAACTCATTTCCGGAACGATTTTTTAAGTTATTTTTTCACCACTAAAACGCATGAGACTTGTAGTTTTCAGAAATGTTTTCATTTTTGATGAGACGCTTAATGAAAGAGGTTTAATCGCCGGCAATCGAAAACCCGAGATTTCCCGTAAATCCCGGGCTTGGCCCGTATAGTCAAAAGTATACAAAGATAGTACCCAGGGAGTAAACTCATTTCCCGAACGATTTTTTAATTTATTTTTTCACCACTAAAACGCATGAGACTTTTAGTTTTCAAAAATGTTTTCATTTTTGATGAGACGCTGAATAAAAGAAGTTTAATAGCTGCCAAACGAAAACCTGCGATTTCCCGTAAATCCCGGACTCGGCCCGTATAGTCAAAAGTATACAAAGAAAGTACCCGGGGTGTAAACTCATTTCCCGAACGATTTTTTGAATTATTATTTCACCACTAGAGCCCATGAGACTTGTAGTTTTTAAAAATGTTTTCATTTTTGATGAGACGCTGAATAAAAGAAGTTTAATAGCCGGCAAACGAAAACCTGAGATTTCCCATAAATCCCGGACTCGGCCCGTATAGTCAAAAGTATACAAAGAAAGTACCCGGGGTGTAAACTCATTTCCCGAACGATTTTTTAAATTATTATTTCACCACTAAAGCCCATGAGACTTGTAGTTTTTAAAAATGTTTTCATTTTTGATGAGACGCTGAGTAAAAGAAGTTTATTCGCCGGCAAACGAAAACCCGCGATTTCCCGTAAATCCCGGACTCGGCCCGTATAGTCAAAAGTATACAAAGAAAGTACCCAGGGAGTAAACTCATTTCCGGAACGATTTTTTAAGTTATTTTTTCACCACTAAAACGCATGAGACTTGTAGTTTTCAGAAATGTTTTCATTTTTGATGAGACGTTTAATGAAAGTGGTTTAATCGCCGGCAAACGAAAACCCGCGATTTCCCGTAAATCCCGGGCTTGGCCGGTATAGTCGAATGTATACAAAGAAAGTACCCTGTGAGTAAACTCATTTCCAAAACCATTTTTTAAATTATCTTTTCACCATTAAAACACATAAGACTTGTAGTTTTCCAAAATGTTTTCATTTTTGATGAGACGCTGAATAAAAGAAGTTTAATCGGCGGCAAACGAAAACCCCCAAATTTCCCGTAAACCCCGGACTAGGTCCGTATAATCAAAAGTATACAAAGAAAGTACCCAGGGAGTAAACCCATTTCCCGAACGACTTTTTAAATTATTTTTTCAGCGCTAAAACGAATGACACTTGTAGTTTTTAAAAATGTTTTCATTTTTGATGAGACGCTGAATAAAAGTCGTTTAATCACCGGCAAACGAAAACCCGCCATTTCCCGTAAACCCCGGACTCGGCCCGCATAGTCAAAATATACAAAGAAAGTACCCAGGGAGTAAACTCATTTCCCGAACGATTTTTTAAATTATTTTTTCAGCACTAAAACGCATGAGACTTGTAGTTTTCAGAAATGTTTTCATTTTTGATGAGACGCTTAATGAAAGTGGTTTAATCGCCGGCAAACGAAAACCCGCGATTTCACGTAAATCCCGGGCTTGGTCGGTATAGTCAAATGTGTACAAAGAAAGTACCCTGTGAGTAAACTCATTTCAAAAACCATTTTTTAAATTATCTTTTCACCACTAAAACGCATAAGACTTTTAGTTTTCAAAAATGTTTTCATTTTTGATGAGACGCTGAGTAAAAGAAGTTTATTCGCCGGCAAACGAAAACCCGCGATTTCCCGTAAATCCCGGACTCGGCCCGTATAGTCAAAAGTATACAAAGAAAGTACCCAGGGAGTAAACTCATTTCCGGAAGGATTTTTTAAGTTATTTTTTCACCACTAAAACGCATGAGACTTGTAGTTTTCAGAAATGTTTTCATTTTTGATGAGACGTTTAATGAAAGTGGTTTAATCGCCGGCAAACGAAAACCCGCGATTTCCCGTAAATCCCGGGCTTGGCCGGTATAGTCGAATGTATACAAAGAAAGTACCCTGTGAGTAAACTCATTTCCAAAACCATTTTTTAAATTATCTTTTCACCATTAAAACACATAAGACTTGTAGTTTTCCAAAATGTTTTCATTTTTGATGAGACGCTGAATAAAAGAAGTTTAATCGGCGGCAAACGAAAACCCCCAAATTTCCCGTAAACCCCGGACTAGGTCCGTATAATCAAAAGTATACAAAGAAAGTACCCAGGGAGTAAACCCATTTCCCGAACGACTTTTTAAATTATTTTTTCAGCGCTAAAACGAATGACACTTGTAGTTTTTAAAAATGTTTTCATTTTTGATGAGACGCTGAATAAAAGTCGTTTAATCACCGGCAAACGAAAACCCGCCATTTCCCGTAAACCCCGGACTCGGCCCGCATAGTCAAAATATACAAAGAAAGTACCCAGGGAGTAAACTCATTTCCCGAACGATTTTTTAAATTATTTTTTCAGCACTAAAACGCATGAGACTTGTAGTTTTCAGAAATGTTTTCATTTTTGATGAGACGCTTAATGAAAGTGGTTTAATCGCCGGCAAACGAAAACCCGCGATTTCACGTAAATCCCGGGCTTGGTCGGTATAGTCAAATGTATACAAAGAAAGTACCCTGTGAGTAAACTCATTTCAAAAACCATTTTTTAAATTATCTTTTCACCACTAAAACGCATAAGACTTTTAGTTTTCAAAAATGTTTTCATTTTTGATGAGACGCTGAATAAAAGAAGTTTAATAGCTGCCAAACGAAAACCTGCGATTTCCCGTAAATCCCGGACTCGGCCCGTATAGTCAAAAGTATACAAAGAAAGTACCCGGGGTGTAAACTCATTTCCCGAACGATTTTTTGAATTATTATTTCACCACTAGAGCCCATGAGACTTGTAGTTTTTAAAAATGTTTTCATTTTTGATGAGACGCTGAATAAAAGAAGTTTAATAGCCGGCAAACGAAAACCTGAGATTTCCCATAAATCCCGGACTCGGCCCGTATAGTCAAAAGTATACAAAGAAAGTACCCGGGGTGTAAACTCATTTCCCGACCGATTTTTTAAATTATTATTTCACCACTAAAGCCCATGAGACTTGTAGTTTTTAAAAATGTTTTCATTTTTGATGAGACGCTGAGTAAAAGAAGTTTATTCGCCGGCAAACGAAAACCCGCGATTTCCCGTAAATCCCGGACTCGGCCCGTATAGTCAAAAGTATACAAAGAAAGTACCCAGGGAGTAAACTCATTTCCGGAACGATTTTTTAAGTTATTTTTTCACCACTAAAACGCATGAGACTTGTAGTTTTCAGAAATGTTTTCATTTTTGATGAGACGTTTAATGAAAGTGGTTTAATCGCCGGCAAACGAAAACCCGCGATTTCCCGTAAATCCCGGGCTTGGCCGGTATAGTCGAATGTATACAAAGAAAGTACCCTGTGAGTAAACTCATTTCCAAAACCATTTTTTAAATTATCTTTTCACCATTAAAACACATAAGACTTGTAGTTTTCCAAAATGTTTTCATTTTTGATGAGACGCTGAATAAAAGAAGTTTAATCGGCGGCAAACGAAAACCCCCAAATTTCCCGTAAACCCCGGACTAGGTCCGTATAATCAAAAGTATACAAAGAAAGTACCCAGGGAGTAAACTCATTTCCCGAACGACTTTTTAAATTATTTTTTCAGCGCTAAAACGAATGACACTTGTGGTTTTTAAAAATGTTTTCATTTTTGATGAGACGCTGAATAAAAGTCGTTTAATCACCGGCAAACGAAAACCCGCCATTTCCCGTAAACCCCGGACTCGGCCCGCATAGTCAAAATATACAAAGAAAGTACCCAGGGAGTAAACTCATTTCCCGAACGATTTTTTAAATTATTTTTTCAGCACTAAAACGCATGAGACTTGTAGTTTTCAGAAATGTTTTCATTTTTGATGAGACGCTTAATGAAAGTGGTTTAATCGCCGGCAAACGAAAACCCGCGATTTCCCGTAAATCCCGGGCTTGGCCCGTATAGTCGAATGTATACAAAGAAAGTACCCTGTGAGTAAACTCATTTCCGAAACGATTTTTTCAATTATCTTTTCACCACTAAAACGCATGAGACTTGCAGTTTTCAAAAATGTTTTCATTTTTGATGAGACGCTTAATGAAACAGGTTTAATCGCCGGCAAACGAAAACCCGCGATTTCCCGTAAATCCCGGGCTTGGCCCGTATAGTCGAATGTATACAAAGAAAGTACCCTGTGAGTAAACTAATTTCCCAAACGATTATTTGAATTATTATTTCACCACTAAAGCCCATGAGACTTGTAGTTTATAAAAATGTTTTCATTTTTGATAAGACGCTGAATAAAAGAAGTTTAATCGCCGGCAAACGAAAACCCGCGATTTCCCGTAAATCCCGGACTCGGCCCGTATAGTCAAAAGTATACAAAGAAAGTACCCAGGGAGTAAACTCATTTCCGGAACGATTTTTTAAGTTATTTTTTCACCACTAAAACGCATGAGACTTGTAGTTTTCAGAAATGTTTTCATTTTTGATGAGACGTTTAATGAAAGTGGTTTAATCGCCGGCAAACGAAAACCCGCGATTTCCCGTAAATCCCGGGCTTGGCCGGTATAGTCGAATGTATACAAAGAAAGTACCCTGTGAGTAAACTCATTTCCAAAACCATTTTTTAAATTATCTTTTCACCATTAAAACACATAAGACTTGTAGTTTTCCAAAATGTTTTCATTTTTGATGAGACGCTGAATAAAAGAAGTTTAATCGGCGGTAAACGAAAACCCCCAAATTTCCCGTAAACCCCGGACTAGGTCCGTATAATCAAAAGTATACAAAGAAAGTACCCAGGGAGTAAACCCATTTCCCGAACGACTTTTTAAATTATTTTTTCAGCGCTAAAACGAATGACACTTGTAGTTTTTAAAAATGTTTTCATTTTTGATGAGACGCTGAATAAAAGTCGTTTAATCACCGGCAAACGAAAACCCGCCATTTCCCGTAAACCCCGGACTCGGCCCGCATAGTCAAAATATACAAAGAAAGTACCCAGGGAGTAAACTCATTTCCCGAACGATTTTTTAAATTATTTTTTCAGCACTAAAACGCATGAGACTTGTAGTTTTCAGAAATGTTTTCATTTTTGATGAGACGCTTAATGAAAGTGGTTTAATCGCCGGCAAACGAAAACCCGCGATTTCACGTAAATCCCGGGCTTGGTCGGTATAGTCAAATGTATACAAAGAAAGTACCCTGTGAGTAAACTCATTTCAAAAACCATTTTTTAAATTATCTTTTCACCACTAAAACGCATAAGACTTTTAGTTTTCAAAAATGTTTTCATTTTTGATGAGACGCTGAGTAAAAGAAGTTTATTCGCCGGCAAACGAAAACCCGCGATTTCCCGTAAATCCCGGACTCGGCCCGTATAGTCAAAAGTATACAAAGAAAGTACCCAGGGAGTAAACTCATTTCCGGAACGATTTTTTAAGTTATTTTTTCACCACTAAAACGCATGAGACTTGTAGTTTTCAGAAATGTTTTCATTTTTGATGAGACGTTTAATGAAAGTGGTTTAATCGCCGGCAAACGAAAACCCGCGATTTCCCGTAAATCCCGGGCTTGGCCGGTATAGTCGAATGTATACAAAGAAAGTACCCTGTGAGTAAACTCATTTCCAAAACCATTTTTTAAATTATCTTTTCACCATTAAAACACATAAGACTTGTAGTTTTCCAAAATGTTTTCATTTTTGATGAGACGCTGAATAAAAGAAGTTTAATCGGCGGCAAACGAAAACCCCCAAATTTCCCGTAAACCCCGGACTAGGTCCGTATAATCAAAAGTATACAAAGAAAGTACCCAGGGAGTAAACCCATTTCCCGAACGACTTTTTAAATTATTTTTTCAGCGCTAAAACGAATGACACTTGTAGTTTTTAAAAATGTTTTCATTTTTGATGAGACGCTGAATAAAAGTCGTTTAATCACCGGCAAACGAAAACCCGCCATTTCCCGTAAACCCCGGACTCGGCCCGCATAGTCAAAATATACAAAGAAAGTACCCAGGGAGTAAACTCATTTCCCGAACGATTTTTTAAATTATTTTTTCAGCACTAAAACGCATGAGACTTGTAGTTTTCAGAAATGTTTTCATTTTTGATGAGACGCTTAATGAAAGTGGTTTAATCGCCGGCAAACGAAAACCCGCGATTTCACGTAAATCCCGGGCTTGGTCGGTATAGTCAAATGTATACAAAGAAAGTACCCTGTGAGTAAACTCATTTCAAAAACCATTTTTTAAATTATCTTTTCACCACTAAAACGCATAAGACTTTTAGTTTTCAAAAATGTTTTCATTTTTGATGAGACGCTGAATAAAAGAAGTTTAATAGCTGCCAAACGAAAACCTGCGATTTCCCGTAAATCCCGGACTCGGCCCGTATAGTCAAAAGTATACAAAGAAAGTACCCGGGGTGTAAACTCATTTCCCGAACGATTTTTTGAATTATTATTTCACCACTAGAGCCCATGAGACTTGTAGTTTTTAAAAATGTTTTCATTTTTGATGAGACGCTGAATAAAAGAAGTTTAATAGCCGGCAAACGAAAACCTGAGATTTCCCATAAATCCCGGACTCGGCCCGTATAGTCAAAAGTATACAAAGAAAGTACCCGGGGTGTAAACTCATTTCCCGAACGATTTTTTAAATTATTATTTCACCACTAAAGCCCATGAGACTTGTAGTTTTTAAAAATGTTTTCATTTTTGATGAGACGCTGAGTAAAAGAAGTTTATTCGCCGGCAAACGAAAACCCGCGATTTCCCGTAAATCCCGGACTCGGCCCGTATAGTCAAAAGTATACAAAGAAAGTACCCAGGGAGTAAACTCATTTCCGGAACGATTTTTTAAGTTATTTTTTCACCACTAAAACGCATGAGACTTGTAGTTTTCAGAAATGTTTTCATTTTTGATGAGACGTTTAATGAAAGTGGTTTAATCGCCGGC
Organism: Hydractinia symbiolongicarpus; assembly: GCF_029227915.1. Taxonomy (NCBI): domain Eukaryota; kingdom Metazoa; phylum Cnidaria; class Hydrozoa; order Anthoathecata; family Hydractiniidae; genus Hydractinia; species Hydractinia symbiolongicarpus. Next base: position 5,801,916 of record NC_079884.1, on the reverse strand, counting down.
AAACGAAAACCCGCGATTTCCCGTAAATCCCGGGCTTGGCCGGTATAGTCGAATGTATACAAAGAAAGTACCCTGTGAGTAAACTCATTTCCAAAACCATTTTTTAAATTATCTTTTCACCATTAAAACACATAAGACTTGTAGTTTTCCAAAATGTTTTCATTTTTGATGAGACGCTGAATAAAAGAAGTTTAATCGGCGGCAAACGAAAACCCCCAAATTTCCCGTAAACCCCGGACTAGGTCCGTATAATCAAAAGTATACAAAGAAAGTACCCAGGGAGTAAACTCATTTCCCGAACGACTTTTTAAATTATTTTTTCAGCGCTAAAACGAATGACACTTGTGGTTTTTAAAAATGTTTTCATTTTTGATGAGACGCTGAATAAAAGTCGTTTAATCACCGGCAAACGAAAACCCGCCATTTCCCGTAAACCCCGGACTCGGCCCGCATAGTCAAAATATACAAAGAAAGTACCCAGGGAGTAAACTCATTTCCCGAACGATTTTTTAAATTATTTTTTCAGCACTAAAACGCATGAGACTTGTAGTTTTCAGAAATGTTTTCATTTTTGATGAGACGCTTAATGAAAGTGGTTTAATCGCCGGCAAACGAAAACCCGCGATTTCACGTAAATCCCGGGCTTGGTCGGTATAGTCAAATGTATACAAAGAAAGTACCCTGTGAGTAAACTCATTTCAAAAACCATTTTTTAAATTATCTTTTCACCACTAAAACGCATAAGACTTGTAGTTTTCAAAAATGTTTTCATTTTTGGTGAGACGCTGAATAAAAGAAGTTTAATCGCCGGCAAACGAAAACCCGCCATTTCCCGTAAACCCCGGACTAGGTCCGTATAATCAAAAGTATACAAAGAAAGTACCCAGTGAGTAAACTCATTTCCCGAACGAATTTTTAAATTATTTTTTCACCACTAAAATGCATGAGACTTGTAGTTTTCAGAAATGTTATCATTTTTGATGAGACGCTTAATGAAAGTGGTTTAATCGCCGGCAAACGAAAACCCGCGATTTCCCGTAAATCCCGGGCTTGGCCCGTATAGTCGAATGTATACAAAGAAAGTACCCTGTGAGTAAACTCATTTCCGAAACGATTTTTTCAATTATCTTTTCACCACTAAAACGCATGAGACTTGCAGTTTTCAAAAATGTTTTCATTTTTGATGAGACGCTTAATGAAACAGGTTTAATCGCCGGCAAACGAAAACCCGCGATTTCCCGTAAATCCCGGGCTTGGCCCGTATAGTCGAATGTATACAAAGAAAGTACCCTGTGAGTAAACTAATTTCCCAAACGATTATTTGAATTATTATTTCACCACTAAAGCCCATGAGACTTGTAGTTTATAAAAATGTTTTCATTTTTGATAAGACGCTGAATAAAAGAAGTTTAATCGCCGGCAAACGAAAACCCGCGATTTCCCGTAAATCCCGGACTCGGCCCGTATAGTCAAAAGTATACAAAGAAAGTACCCAGGGAGTAAACTCATTTCCGGAACGATTTTTTAAGTTATTTTTTCACCACTAAAACGCATGAGACTTGTAGTTTTCAGAAATGTTTTCATTTTTGATGAGACGCTTAATGAAAGAGGTTTAATCGCCGGCAAACGAAAACCCGAGATTTCCCGTAAATCCCGGGCTTGGCCCGTATAGTCAAAAGTATACAAAGATAGTACCCAGGGAGTAAACTCATTTCCCGAACGATTTTTTAATTTACTTTTTCACCACTAAAACGCATGAGACTTGTAGTTTTCAGAAATGTTTTCATTTTTGATGAGACGCTTAATGAAAGAGGTTTAATCGCCGGCAAACGAAAACCCGAGATTTCCCGTAAATCCCGGGCTTGGCCCGTATAGTCAAAAGTATACAAAGATAGTACCCAGGGAGTAAACTCATTTCCCGAACGATTTTTTAATTTACTTTTTCACCACTAAAACGCATGAGACTTGTAGTTTTCAGAAATGTTTTCATTTTTGATGAGACGCTTAATGAAAGAGGTTTAATCGCCGGCAAACGAAAACCCGAGATTTCCCGTAAATCCCGGGCTTGGCCCGTATAGTCAAAAGTATACAAAGATAGTACCCAGGGAGTAAACTCATTTCCCGAACGATTTTTTAATTTACTTTTTCACCACTAAAACGCATGAGACTTTTAGTTTTCAAAAATGTTTTCATTTTTGATGAGACGCTGAATAAAAGAAGTTTAATAGCTGGCAAACGAAAACCTGCGATTTCCCGTAAATCCCGGACTCGGCCCGTATAGTCAAAAGTATACAAAGAAAGTACCCGGGGTGTAAACTCATTTCCCGAACGATTTTTTAAATTATTATTTCACCACTAAAGCCCATGAGACTTGTAGTTTTTAAAAATGTTTTCATTTTTGATGAGACGCTGAATAAAAGAAGTTTAATTGCCGGCAAACGAAAATCCGCGACTTCCCGTAAATCCCGAACTCGGCCCGTATAGTCAAAAGTATACAAAGAAAGTACCCAGGGAGTAAACTCATTTCCCGAACGATTTTTTAAATTAATTTTCTCCACTAAAACGCATGAGACTTGTAGTTTTCAGAAATGTTTTCATTTTTGATGAGACGTTTAATGAAAGTTGTTTAATCGCCGGCAAACAAAAACCCGCGATTTCCCGTAAATCCCGGACTCGGCCCGTATAGTCAAAAGTATACAAAGAAAGTACCCAGGGAGTAAACTCATTTCCGGAACGATTTTTTAAGTTATTTTTTCACCACTAAAACGCATGAGACTTGTAGTTTTCAGAAATGTTTTCATTTTTGATGAGACGCTTAATGAAAGAGGTTTAATCGCCGGCAAACGAAAACACGAGATTTCCCGTAAATCCCGGGCTTGGCCCGTATAGTCAAAAGTATACAAAGATAGTACCCAGGGAGTAAACTCATTTCCCGAACGATTTTTTAATTTATTTTTTCACCACTAAAACGCATGAGACTTGTAGTTTTCAAAAATGTTCTCATTTTTGATGAGACACTGAATAAAAGAAGTTTAATAGCCGGCAAACGAAAACCTGCGATTTCCCGTAAATCCCGGACTCGGCCCGTATAGTCAAAAGTATACAAAGAAAGTACCCGGGGTGTAAACTCATTTCCCGAACGATTTTTTAAATTATTATTTCACCACTAAAGCCCATGAGACTTGTAGTTTTTAAAAATGTTTTCATTTTTGATGAGACGCTGAATAAAAGAAGTTTAATTGCCGGCAAACGAAAATCCGCGACTTCCCGTAAATCCCGAACTCGGCCCGTATAGTCAAAAGTATACAAAGAAAGTACCCAGGGAGTAAACTCATTTCCCGAACGATTTTTTAAATTAATTTTCTCCACTAAAACGCATGAGACTTGTAGTTTTCAGAAATGTTTTCATTTTTGATGAGACGTTTAATGAAAGTTGTTTAATCGCCGGCAAACAAAAACCCGCGATTTCCCGTAAATCCCGGGCTTGGCCCGTATAGTCGAATGTGTACAAAGAAAGTACCATGTGAGTAAACTCATTTCCGAACGATTTTTTCAATTATCTTTTCACCACTAAAACGCATGAGACTTGCAGTTTTCAAAAATGTTTTCATTTTTGATGAGACGCTTAATGAAAGAGGTTTAATCGCCGGCAAACGAAAACCCGAGATTTCCCGTAAATCCCGGGCTTGGCCCGTATAGTCAAAAGTATACAAAGATAGTACCCAGGGAGTAAACTCATTTCCCGAACGATTTTTTAATTTATTTTTTCACCACTAAAACGCATGAGACTTGTAGTTTTCAAAAATGTTTTCATTTTTGATGAGACGCTGAATAAAAGAAGTTTAATAGCCGGCAAACGAAAACCTGCGATTTCCCGTAAATCCCGGACTCGGCCCGTATAGTCAAAAGTATACAAAGAAAGTACCCGGGGTGTAAACTCATTTCCCGAACGATTTTTTAAATTATTATTTCACCACTAAAGCCCATGAGACTTGTAGTTTTTAAAAATGTTTTCATTTTTGATGAGACGCTGAATAAAAGAAGTTTAATTGCCGGCAAACGAAAATCTGCGACTTCCCGTAAATCCCGAACTCGGCCCGTATAGTCAAAAGTATACAAAGAAAGTACCCAGGGAGTAAACTCATTTCCCGAACGATTTTTTAAATTAATTTTCTCCACTAAAACGCATGAGACTTGTAGTTTTCAGAAATGTTTTCATTTTTGATGAGACGTTTAATGAAAGTTGTTTAATCGCCGGCAAACAAAAACCCGCGATTTCCCGTAAATCCCGGACTCGGCCCGTATAGTCAAAAGTATACAAAGAAAGTACCCAGGGAGTAAACTCATTTCCGGAACGATTTTTTAAGTTATTTTTTCACCACTAAAACGCATGAGACTTGTAGTTTTCAGAAATGTTTTCATTTTTGATGAGACGCTTAATGAAAGAGGTTTAATCGCCGGCAAACGAAAACCCGAGATTTCTTGTAAATCCCGGGCTTGGCCCGTATAGTCAAAAGTATACAAAGATAGTACCCACGGAGTAAACTCATTTCCCGAACGATTTTTTAATTTATTTTTTCACCACTAAAACGCATGAGACTTGTAGTTTTCAAAAATGTTTTCATTCTTGATGAGACGCTGAATAAAAGAAGTTTAATAGCCGGCAAACGAAAACCTGCGATTTCCCATAAATCCCGGACTCGGCCCGTATAGTCAAAAGTATACAAAGAAAGTACCCGGGGTGTAAACTCATTTCCCGAAGGATTTTTTAAATTATTATTTCACCACTAAAGCCCATGAGACTTGTAGTTTTTAAAAATGTTTTCATTTTTGATGAGACGCTGAATAAAAGAAGTTTAATTGCCGGCAAACGAAAATCCGCGACTTCCAGTAAATCCCGAACTCGGCCCGTATAGTCAAAAGTATACAAAGAAAGTACCCAGGGAGTAAACTCATTTCCCGAACGATTTTTTAAATTAATTTTCTCCACTAAAACGCATGAGACTTGTAGTTTTCAGAAATGTTTTCATTTTTGATGAGACGTTTAATGAAAGTTGTTTAATCGCCGGCAAACAAAAACCCGCGATTTCCCGTAAATCCCAGGCTTGGCCCGTATAGTCGAATGTGTACAAAGAAAGTACCCTGTGAGTAAACTCATTTCCGAAACGATTTTTTCAATTATCTTTTCACCACTAAAACGCATGAGACTTGCAGTTTTCAAAAATGTTTTCATTTTTAATGAGACGCTTAATGAAACAGGTTTAATCGCTGGCAAACGAAATCCCGCGATTTCCCGTAAATCCCGGGCTTGGCCCGTATAGTCGAATGTATACAAAGAAAGTACCCTGTGAGTAAACTCATTTGCGGAACGATTTTTTAATTTATTTTTTCAACACTAAAACGCATGAGACTTGTAGTTTTCAAAAATGTTTTCATTTTTGATGAGACGCTTAATGAAAGAGGTTTAATCGCCGGCAAACGAAAACCCGAGATTTCCCGTAAATCCCGGGCTTGGCCCGTATAGTCAAAAGTATACAAAGATAGTACTCAGGGAGTAAACTCATTTCCCGAACGATTTTTTAATTTATTTTTTCACCACTAAAACGCATGAGACTTGTAGTTTTTAAAAATGTTTTCATTTTTGATGAGACGCTGAATAAAAGAAGTTTAATTGCCGGCAAACGAAAATCCGCGACTTCCAGTAAATCCCGAACTCGGCCCGTATAGTCAAAAGTATACAAAGAAAGTACCCAGGGAGTAAACTCATTTCCCGAACGATTTTTTAAATTAATTTTCTCCACTAAAACGCATGAGACTTGTAGTTTTCAGAAATGTTTTCATTTTTGATGAGACGTTTAATGAAAGTTGTTTAATCGCCGGCAAACAAAAACCCGCGATTTCCCGTAAATCCCAGGCTTGGCCCGTATAGTCGAATGTGTACAAAGAAAGTACCCTGTGAGTAAACTCATTTCCGAAACGATTTTTTCAATTATCTTTTCACCACTAAAACGCATGAGACTTGCAGTTTTCAAAAATGTTTTCATTTTTAATGAGACGCTTAATGAAACAGGTTTAATCGCTGGCAAACGAAATCCCGCGATTTCCCGTAAATCCCGGGCTTGGCCCGTATAGTCGAATGTATACAAAGAAAGTACCCTGTGAGTAAACTCATTTGCGGAACGATTTTTTAATTTATTTTTTCAACACTAAAACGCATGAGACTTGTAGTTTTCAAAAATGTTTTCATTTTTGATGAGACGCTTAATGAAAGAGGTTTAATCGCCGGCAAACGAAAACCCGAGATTTCCCGTAAATCCCGGGCTTGGCCCGTATAGTCAAAAGTATACAAAGATAGTACTCAGGGAGTAAACTCATTTCCCGAACGATTTTTTAATTTATTTTTTCACCACTAAAACGCATGAGACTTGTAGTTTTCAAAAATGTTTTCATTTTTGATGAGACGCTTAATGAAAGAGGTTTAATCGCCGGCAAACGAAAACCCGAGATTTCCCGTAAATCCCGGGCTTGGCCCGTATAGTCAAAAGTATACAAAGATAGTACCCAGGGAGTAAACTCATTTCCCGAACGATTTTTTAATTTGTTTTTTCACCACTAAAACGCATGAGACTTGTAGTTTTCAAAAATGTTTTCATTTTTGATGAGACGCTGAATAAAAGAAGTTTAATAGCCGGCAAACGAAAACCTGCGATTTCCCGTAAATCCCGGACTCGGCCCGTATAGTCAAAAGTATACAAAGAAAGTACCCGGGGTGTAAACTCATTTCCCGAACGATTTTTTAAGTTATTATTTCGCCACTAAAGCCCATGAGACTTGTATTTTTTAAAAATGTTTTCATTTTTGATGAGACGCTGAATAAAAGAAGTTTAATTGCCGGCAAACGAAAATCCGCGACTTCCCGTAAATCCCGAACTCGGCCCGTATAGTCAAAAGTATACAAAGAAAGTACCCAGGGAGTAAACTCATTTCCCGAACGATTTTTTTAAATTAATTTTCTCCACTAAAACGCATGAGACTTGTAGTTTTCAGAAATGTTTTCATTTTTGATGAGACGTTTAATGAAAGTTGTTTAATCGCCGGCAAACAAAAACCCTCGATTTCCCGTAAATCCCGGACTCGGCCCGTATAGTCAAAAGTATACAAAGAAAGTACCCAGGGAGTAAACTCATTTCCGGAACGATTTTTTAAGTCATTTTTTCACCACTAAAACGCATGAGACTTGTAGTTTTCAGAAATGTTTTCATTTTTGATGAAACGCTTAATGAAAGAGGTTTAATCGCCGGCAAACGAAAACCCGAGATTTCCCGTAAATCCCGGGCTTGGCCCGTATAGTCAAAAGTATACAAAGATAGTACCCAGGGAGTAAACTCATTTCCCGAACGATTTTTTAATTTATTTTTTCACCACTAAAACGCATGAGACTTGTAGTTTTCAAAAATGTTTTCATTTTTGATGAGACGCTGAATAAAAGAAGTTTAATAGCCGGCAAACGAAAACCTGCGATTTCCCGTAAATCCCGGACTCGGCCCGTATAGTCAAAAGTATACAAAGAAAGTACCTGGGGTGTAAACTCATTTCCCGAACGATTTTTTAAATTATTATTTCACCACTAAAGCCCATGAGACTTGTAGTTTTTAAAAATGTTTTCATTTTTGATGAGACGCTGAATAAAAAAAGTTTATTTGCCGGCAAACGAAAATCCGCGACTTCCCGTAAATCCCGAACTCGGCCCGTATAGTCAAAAGTATACAAAGAAAGTACCCAGGGAGTAAACTCATTTCCCGAACGATTTTTTCAATTGTCTTTTCACCACTAAAACGCATGAGACTTGCAGTTTTCAAAAATGTTTTCATTTTTGATGAGACACTTAATGAAAGAGGTTTAATCGCCGGCAAACGAAAACCCGAGATTTCCCGTAAATCTCGGGCTTGGCCCGTATAGTCAAAAGTATACAAAGATAGTACCCAGGGAGTAAACTCATTTCCCGAACGATTTTTTAATTTATTTTTTCACCACTAAAACGCATGAGACTTGTAGTTTTCAAAAATGTTTTCATTTTTGATGAGACGCTGAATAAAAGAAGTTTAATAGCCGGCAAACGAAAACCTGCGATTTCCCGTAAATCCCGGACTCGGCCCGTATAGTCAAAAGTATACAAAGAAAGTACCCGGGCTGTAAACTCATTTCCCGAACGATTTTTTAAATTATTATTTCACCACTAAAGCCCATGAGACTTTTAGTTTTTAAAAATGTTTTCATTTTTGATGAGACGCTTAATGAAAGAGGTTTAATCGCCGGCAAACGAAAACACGAGATTTCCCGTAAATCCCGGGCTTGGCCCGTATAGTCAAAAGTATACAAAGATAGTACCCAGGGAGTAAACTCATTTCCCGAACGATTTTTTAATTTATTTTTTCACCACTAAAACGCATGAGACTTGTAGTTTTCAAAAATGTTCTCATTTTTGATGAGACGCTGAATAAAAGAAGTTTAATAGCCGGCAAACGAAAACCTGCGATTTCCCGTAAATCCCGGACTCGGCCCGTATAGTCAAAAGTATACAAAGAAAGTACCCGGGGTGTAAACTCATTTCCCGAACGATTTTTGAAATTATTATTTCACCACTAAAGCCCATGAGACTTGTAGTTTTTAAAAATGTTTTCATTTTTGATGAGACGCTGAATAAAAGAAGTTTAATTGCCGGCAAACGAAAATCCGCGACTTCCCGTAAATCCCGAACTCGGCCCGTATAGTCAAAAGTATACAAAGAAAGTACCCAGGGAGTAAACTTATTTCCCGAACGATTTTTTAAATTAATTTTCTCCACTAAAACGCATGAGACTTGTAGTTTTCAGAAATGTTTTCATTTTTGATGAGACGTTTAATGAAAGTTGTTTAATCGCCGGCAAACAAAAACCCGCGATTTCCCGTAAATCCCGGGCTTGGCCCGTATAGTCGAATGTGTACAAAGAAAGTACCATGTGAGTAAACTCATTTCCGAACGATTTTTTCAATTATCTTTTCACCACTAAAACGCATGAGACTTGCAGTTTTCAAAAATGTTTTCATTTTTGATGAGACGCTTAATGAAAGAGGTTTAATCGCCGGCAAACGAAAACCCGAGATTTCCCGTAAATCCCGGGCTTGGCCCGTATAGTCAAAAGTATACAAAGATAGTATCCAGGGAGTAAACTCATTTCCCGAGCGATTTTTTAATTTATTTTTTCACCACTAAAACGCATGAGACTTGTAGTTTTCAAAAATGTTTTCATTTTTGATGAGACGCCGAATAAAAGAAGTTTAATAGCCGGCAAACGAAAACCTGCGATTTCCCGTAAATCCCGGACTCGGCCCGTATAGTCAAAAGTATACAAAGAAAGTACCCGGGGTGTAAACTCATTTCCCGAACGATTTTTTAAATTATTATTTCACCACTAAAGCCCATGAGACTTGTAGTTTTTAAAAATGTTTTCATTTTTGATGAGACGCTGAATAAAAGAAGTTTAATTGCCGGCAAACGAAAATCTGCGACTTCCCGTAAATTCCGAACTCGGCCCGTATAGTCAAAAGTATACAAAGAAAGTACACAGGGAGTAAACTCATTTCCCGAACGATTTTTTAAATTAATTTTCTCCACTAAAACGCATGAGACTTGTAGTTTTCAGAAATGTTTTCATTTTTGATGAGACGTTTAATGAAAGTTGTTTAATCGCCGGCAAACGAAAACCCGCGATTTCCCGTAAATCCCGGACTCGGCCCGTATAGTCAAAAGTATACAAAGAAAGTACCCAGGGAGTAAACTCATTTCCGGAACGATTTTTTAAGTTATTTTTTCACCACTAAAACGCATGAGACTTGTAGTTTTCAGAAATGTTTTCATTTTTGATGAGACGCTTAATGAAAGAGGTTTAATCGCCGGCAAACGAAAACCCGAGATTTCCCGTAAATCCCGGGCTTGGCCCGTATAGTCAAAAGTATACAAAGATAGTATCCAGGGAGTAAACTCATTTCCCGAGCGATTTTTTAATTTATTTTTTCACCACTAAAACGCATGAGACTTGTAGTTTTCAAAAATGTTTTCATTTTTGATGAGACGCCGAATAAAAGAAGTTTAATAGCCGGCAAACGAAAACCTGCGATTTCCCGTAAATCCCGGACTCGGCCCGTATAGTCAAAAGTATACAAAGAAAGTACCCGGGGTGTAAACTCATTTCCCGAACGATTTTTTAAATTATTATTTCACCACTAAAGCCCATGAGACTTGTAGTTTTTAAAAATGTTTTCATTTTTGATGAGACGCTGAATAAAAGAAGTTTAATTGCCGGCAAACGAAAATCTGCGACTTCCCGTAAATTCCGAACTCGGCCCGTATAGTCAAAAGTATACAAAGAAAGTACACAGGGAGTAAACTCATTTCCCGAACGATTTTTTAAATTAATTTTCTCCACTAAAACGCATGAGACTTGTAGTTTTCAGAAATGTTTTCATTTTTGATGAGACGTTTAATAAAAGTTGTTTAATCGCCGGCAAACGAAAACCCGCGATTTCCCGTAAATCCCGGACTCGGCCCGTATAGTCAAAAGTATACAAAGAAAGTACCCAGGGAGTAAACTCATTTCCGGAACGATTTTTTAGGTTATTTTTTCACCACTAAAACGCATGAGACTTGTAGTTTTCAGAAATGTTTTCATTTTTGATGAGACGCTTAATGAAAGAGGTTTAATCGCCGGCAAACGAAAACCCGAGATTTCCCGTAAATCCCGGGCTTGGCCCGTATAGTCAAAAGTATACAAAGAAAGTACCCAGGGAGTAAACTCATTTCCGGAACGATTTTTTAAGTTATTTTTTCACCACTAAAACGCATGAGACTTGTAGTTTTCAGAAATGTTTTCATTTTTGATGAGACGCTTAATGAAAGAGGTTTAATCGCCGGCAAACGAAAACCCGAGATTTCCCGTAAATCCCGGGCTTGGCCCGTATAGTCAAAAGTATACAAAGATAGTACCCACGGAGTAAACTCATTTCCCGAACGATTTTTTCAATTGTCTTTTCACCACTAAAACGCATGAGACTTGCAGTTTTCAAAAATGTTTTCATTTTTGATGAGACGCTTAATGAAAGAGGTTTAATCGCCGGCAAACGAAAACCCGAGATTTCCCGTAAATCTCGGGCTTGGCCCGTATAGTCAAAAGTATACAAAGATAGTACCCAGGGAGTAAACTCATTTCCCGAACGATTTTTTAATTTATTTTTTCACCACTAAAACGCATGAGACTTGTAGTTTTCAAAAATGTTTTCATTTTTGATGAGACGCTGAATAAAAGAAGTTTAATAGCCGGCAAACGAAAACCTGCGATTTCCCGTAAATCCCGGACTCGGCCCGTATAGTCAAAAGTATACAAAGAAAGTACCCGGGCTGTAAACTCATTTCCCGAACGATTTTTTAAATTATTATTTCACCACTAAAGCCCATGAGACTTTTAGTTTTTAAAAATGTTTTCATTTTTGATGAGACGCTTAATGAAAGAGGTTTAATCGCCGGCAAACGAAAACACGAGATTTCCCGTAAATCCCGGGCTTGGCCCGTATAGTCAAAAGTATACAAAGATAGTACCCAGGGAGTAAACTCATTTCCCGAACGATTTTTTAATTTATTTTTTCACCACTAAAACGCATGAGACTTGTAGTTTTCAAAAATGTTCTCATTTTTGATGAGACGCTGAATAAAAGAAGTTTAATAGCCGGCAAACGAAAACCTGCGATTTCCCGTAAATCCCGGACTCGGCCCGTATAGTCAAAAGTATACAAAGAAAGTACCCGGGGTGTAAACTCATTTCCCGAACGATTTTTGAAATTATTATTTCACCACTAAAGCCCATGAGACTTGTAGTTTTTAAAAATGTTTTCATTTTTGATGAGACGCTGAATAAAAGAAGTTTAATTGCCGGCAAACGAAAATCCGCGACTTCCCGTAAATCCCGAACTCGGCCCGTATAGTCAAAAGTATACAAAGAAAGTACCCAGGGAGTAAACTTATTTCCCGAACGATTTTTTAAATTAATTTTCTCCACTAAAACGCATGAGACTTGTAGTTTTCAGAAATGTTTTCATTTTTGATGAGACGTTTAATGAAAGTTGTTTAATCGCCGGCAAACAAAAACCCGCGATTTCCCGTAAATCCCGGGCTTGGCCCGTATAGTCGAATGTGTACAAAGAAAGTACCATGTGAGTAAACTCATTTCCGAACGATTTTTTCAATTATCTTTTCACCACTAAAACGCATGAGACTTGCAGTTTTCAAAAATGTTTTCATTTTTGATGAGACGCTTAATGAAAGAGGTTTAATCGCCGGCAAACGAAAACCCGAGATTTCCCGTAAATCCCGGGCTTGGCCCGTATAGTCAAAAGTATACAAAGATAGTATCCAGGGAGTAAACTCATTTCCCGAGCGATTTTTTAATTTATTTTTTCACCACTAAAACGCATGAGACTTGTAGTTTTCAAAAATGTTTTCATTTTTGATGAGACGCCGAATAAAAGAAGTTTAATAGCCGGCAAACGAAAACCTGCGATTTCCCGTAAATCCCGGACTCGGCCCGTATAGTCAAAAGTATACAAAGAAAGTACCCGGGGTGTAAACTCATTTCCCGAACGATTTTTTAAATTATTATTTCACCACTAAAGCCCATGAGACTTGTAGTTTTTAAAAATGTTTTCATTTTTGATGAGACGCTGAATAAAAGAAGTTTAATTGCCGGCAAACGAAAATCTGCGACTTCCCGTAAATTCCGAACTCGGACCGTATAGTCAAAAGTATACAAAGAAAGTACACAGGGAGTAAACTCATTTCCCGAACGATTTTTTAAATTAATTTTCTCCACTAAAACGCATGAGACTTGTAGTTTTCAGAAATGTTTTCATTTTTGATGAGACGTTTAATGAAAGTTGTTTAATCGCCGGCAAACGAAAACCCGCGATTTCCCGTAAATCCCGGACTCGGCCCGTATAGTCAAAAGTATACAAAGAAAGTACCCAGGGAGTAAACTCATTTCCGGAACGATTTTTTAAGTTACTTTTTCACCACTAAAACGCATGAGACTTGTAGTTTTCAGAAATGTTTTCATTTTTGATGAGACGCTTAATGAAAGAGGTTTAATCGCCGGCAAACGAAAACCCGAGATTTCCCGTAAATCCCGGGCTTGGCCCGTATAGTCAAAAGTATACAAAGATAGTACCCACGGAGTAAACTCATTTCCCGAACGATTTTTTAATTTATTTTTTCACCACTAAAACGCATGAGACTTGTAGTTTTCAAAAATGTTTTCATTTTTGATGAGACGCTGAATAAAAGAAGTTTAATAGCCGGCAAACGAAAACCTGCGATTTCCCATAAATCCCGGACTCGGCCCGTATAGTCAAAAGTATACAAAGAAAGTACCCGGGGTGTAAACTCATTTCCCGAACGATTTTTTAAATTATTATTTCACCACTAAAGCCCATGAGACTTGTAGTTTTTAAAAATGTTTTCATTTTTGATGAGACGCTGAATAAAAGAAGTTTAATTGCCGGCAAACGAAAATCCGCGACTTCCCGTAAATCCCGAACTCGGCCCGTATAGTCAAAAGTATACAAAGAAAGTACCCAGGGAGTAAACTCATTTCCCGAACGATTTTTTAAATTAATTTTCTCCACTAAAACGCATGAGACTTGTAGTTTTCAGAAATGTTTTCATTTTTGATGAGACGTTTAATGAAAGTTGTTTAATCGCCGGCAAACAAAAACCCGCGATTTCCCGTAAATCCCGGGCTTGGCCCGTATAGTCGAATGTGTACAAAGAAAGTACCATGTGAGTAAACTCATTTCCGAACGATTTTTTCAATTATCCTTTCACCACTAAAACGCATGAGACTTGCAGTTTTCAAAAATGTTTTCATTTTTGATGAGACGCTTAATGAAAGAGGTTTAATCGCCGGCAAACGAAAACCCGAGATGTCCCGTAAATCCCGGGCTTGGCCCGTATAGTCAAAAGTATACAAAGATAGTACCCAGGGAGTAAACTCATTTCCCGAACGATTTTTTAATTTATTTTTTCACCACTAAAACGCATGAGACTTGTAGTTTTCAAAAATGTTTTCATTTTTGATGAGACGCTGAATAAAAGAAGTTTAATAGCCGGCAAACAAAAACCTGCGATTTCCCGTAAATCCCGGACTCGGCCCGTATAGTCAAAAGTATACAAAGAAAGTACCCGGGGTGTAAACTCATTTCCCGAACGATTTTTTAAATTATTATTTCACCACTAAAGCCCATGAGACTTGTAGTTTTTAAAAATGTTTTCATTTTTGATGAGACGCTGAATAAAAGAAGTTTAATTGCCGGCAAACGAAAATCTGCGACTTCCCGTAAATCCCGAACTCGGCCCGTATAGTCAAAAGTATACAAAGAAAGTACACAGGGAGTAAACTCATTTCCCGAACGATTTTTTAAATTAATTTTCTCCACTAAAACGCATGAGACTTGTAGTTTTCAGAAATGTTTTCATTTTTGATGAGACGTTTAATGAAAGTTGTTTAATCGCCGGCAAACAAAAACCTGCGATTTCCCGTAAATCCCGGACTCGGCCCGTATAGTCAAAAGTATACAAAGAAAGTACCCAGGGAGTAAACTCATTTCCGGAACGATTTTTTAAGTTATTTTTTCACCGCTAAAACGCATGAGACTTGTAGTTTTCAGAAATGTTTTCATTTTTGATGAGACGCTTAATGAAAGAGGTTTAATCGCCGGCAAACGAAAACCCGAGATTTCCCGTAAATCCCGGGCTTGGCCCGTATAGTCAAAAGTATACAAAGATAGTACCCACGGAGTAAACTCATTTCCCGAACGATTTTTTAATTTATTTTTTCACCACTAAAACGCATGAGACTTGTAGTTTTCAAAAATGTTTTCATTTTTGATGAGACGCTGAATAAAAGAAGTTTAATAGCCGGCAAACGAAAACCTGCGATTTCCCATAAATCCCGGACTCGGCCCGTATAGTCAAAAGTATACAAAGAAAGTACCCGGGGTGTAAACTCATTTCCCGAACGATTTTTTAAATTATTATTTCACCACTAAAGCCCATGAGACTTGTAGTTTTTAAAAATGTTTTCATTTTTGATGAGACGCTGAATAAAAGAAGTTTAATTGCCGGCAAACGAAAATACGCGACTTCCCGTAAATCCCGAACTCGGCCCGTATAGTCAAAAGTATACAAAGAAAGTACCCAGGGAGTAAACTCATTTCCCGAACGATTTTTTAAATTAATTTTCTCCACTAAAACGCATGAGACTTGTAGTTTTCAGAAATGTTTTTATTTTTGATGAGACGTTTAATGAAAGTTGTTTAATCGCCGGCAAACAAAAACCCGCGATTTCCCGTAAATCCCAGGCTTGGCCCGTATAGTCGAATGTGTACAAAGAAAGTACCCTGTGAGTAAACTCATTTCCGAAACGATTTTTTCAATTATCTTTTCACCACTAAAACGCATGAGACTTGCAGTTTTCAGAAATGTTTTCATTTTTGATGAGACGTTTAATGAAAGTTGTTTAATCGCCGGCAAACAAAAACCTGCGATTTCCCGTAAATCCCGGACTCGGCCCGTATAGTCAAAAGTATACAAAGAAAGTACCCAGGGAGTAAACTCATTTCCGGAACGATTTTTTAAGTTATTTTTTCACCACTAAAACGCATGAGACTTGTAGTTTTCAGAAATGTTTTCATTTTTGATGAGACGCTTAATGAAAGAGGTTTAATCGCCGGCAAACGAAAACCCGAGATTTCCCGTAAATCCCGGGCTTGGCCCGTATAGTCAAAAGTATACAAAGATAGTACCCACGGAGTAAACTCATTTCCCGAACGATTTTTTAATTTATTTTTTCACCACTAAAACGCATGAGACTTGTAGTTTTCAAAAATGTTTTCATTTTTGATGAGACGCTGAATAAAAGAAGTTTAATAGCCGGCAAACGAAAACCTGCGATTTCCCATAAATCCCGGACTCGGCCCGTATAGTCAAAAGTATACAAAGAAAGTACCCGGGGTGTAAACTCATTTCCCGAACGATTTTTTAAATTATTATTTCACCACTAAAGCCCATGAGACTTGTAGTTTTTAAAAATGTTTTCATTTTTGATGAGACGCTGAATAAAAGAAGTTTAATTGCCGGCAAACGAAAATACGCGACTTCCCGTAAATCCCGAACTCGGCCCGTATAGTCAAAAGTATACAAAGAAAGTACCCAGGGAGTAAACTCATTTCCCGAACGATTTTTTAAATTAATTTTCTCCACTAAAACGCATGAGACTTGTAGTTTTCAGAAATGTTTTTATTTTTGATGAGACGTTTAATGAAAGTTGTTTAATCGCCGGCAAACAAAAACCCGCGATTTCCCGTAAATCCCAGGCTTGGCCCGTATAGTCGAATGTGTACAAAGAAAGTACCCTGTGAGTAAACTCATTTCCGAAACGATTTTTTCAATTATCTTTTCACCACTAAAACGCATGAGACTTGCAGTTTTCAAAAATGTTTTCATTTTTGATGAGACGCTTAATGAAACAGGTTTAATCGCTGGCAAACGAAAACCCGCGATTTCCCGTAAATCCCGGGCTTGGCCCGTATAGTCGAATGTATACAAAGAAAGTACCCTGTGAGTAAACTCATTTGCGGAACGATTTTTTAATTTATTTTTTCAACACTAAAACGCATGAGACTTGTAGTTTTCAAAAATGTTTTCATTTTTGATGAGACGCTTAATGAAAGAGGTTTAATCGCCGGCAAACGAAAACCCGAGATTTCCCGTAAATCCCGGGCTTGGCCCGTATAGTCAAAAGTATACAAAGATAGTACCCAGGGAGTAAACTCATTTCCCGAACGATTTTTTAATTTATTTTTTCACCACTAAAACGCATGAGACTTGTAGTTTTCAAAAATGTTTTCATTTTTGATGAGACGCTTAATGAAAGAGGTTTAATCGCCGGCAAACGAAAACCCGAGATTTCCCGTAAATCCCGGGCTTGGCCCGTATAGTCAAAAGTATACAAAGATAGTACCCAGGGAGTAAACTCATTTCCCGAACGATTTTTCAATTTATTTTTTCACCACTAAAACGCATGAGACTTGTAGTTTTCAAAAATGTTTTCATTTTTGATGAGACGCTGAATAAAAGAAGTTTAATAGCCGGCAAACGAAAACCTGCGATTTCCCGTAAATCCCGGACTCGGCCCGTATAGTCAAAAGTATACAAAGAAAGTACCCGGGGTGTAAACTCATTTCCCGAACGATTTTTTAAGTTATTATTTCACCACTAAAGCCCATGAGACTTGTATTTTTTAAAAATGTTTTCATTTTTGATGAGACGCTGAATAAAAGAAGTTTAATTGCCGGCAAACGAAAATCCGCGACTTCCCGTAAATCCCGAACTCGGCCCGTATAGTCAAAAGTATACAAAGAAAGTACCCAGGGAGTAAACTCATTTCCCGAACGATTTTTTAAATTAATTTTCTCCACTAAAACGCATGAGACTTGTAGTTTTCAGAAATGTTTTCATTTTTGATGAGACGTTTAATGAAAGTTGTTTAATCGCCGGCAAACAAAAACCCGCGATTTCCCGTAAATCCCGGACTCGGCCCGTGTAGTCAAAAGTATACAAAGAAAGTACCCAGGGAGTAAACTCATTTCCGGAACGATTTTTTAAGTCATTTTTTCACCACTAAAACGCATGAGACTTGTAGTTTTCAGAAATGTTTTCATTTTTGATGAAACGCTTAATGAAAGAGGTTTAATCGCCGGCAAACGAAAACCCGAGATTTCCCGTAAATCCCGGGCTTGGCCCGTATAGTCAAAAGTATACAAAGATAGTACCCAGGGAGTAAACTCATTTCCCAAACGATTTTTTAATTTATTTTTTCACCACTAAAACGCATGAGACTTGTAGTTTTCAAAAATGTTTTCATTTTTGATGAGACGCTGAATAAAAGAAGTTTAATAGCCGGCAAACGAAAACCTGCGATTTCCCGTAAATCCCGGACTCGGCCCGTATAGTCAAAAGTATACAAAGAAAGTACCTGGGGTGTAAACTCATTTCCCGAACGATTTTTTAAATTATTATTTCACCACTAAAGCCCATGAGACTTGTAGTTTTTAAAAATGTTTTCATTTTTGATGAGACGCTGAATAAAAAAAGTTTAATTGCCGGCAAACGAAAATCCGCGACTTCCCGTAAATCCCGAACTCGGCCCGTATAGTCAAAAGTATACAAAGAAAGTACCCAGGGAGTAAACTCATTTCACGAACGATTTTTTCAATTATCTTTTCACCACTAAAACGCATGAGACTTGCAGTTTTCAAAAATGTTTTCATTTTTGATGAGACGCTTAATGAAAGAGGTTTAATCGCCGGCAAACAAAAACCCGAGATTTCCCGTAAATCTCGGGCTTGGCCCGTATAGTCAAAAGTATACAAAGATAGTACCCAGGGAGTAAACTCATTTCCCGAACGATTTTTTAATTTATTTTTTCACCACTAAAACGCATGAGACTTGTAGTTTTCAAAAATGTTTTCATTTTTGATGAGACGCTGAATAAAAGAAGTTTAATAGCCGGCAAACGAAAACCTGCGATTTCCCGTAAATCCCGGACTCGGCCCGTATAGTCAAAAGTATACAAAGAAAGTACCCGGGCTGTAAACTCATTTCCCGAACGATTTTTTAAATTATTATTTCACCACTAAAGCCCATGAGACTTTTAGTTTTTAAAAATGTTTTCATTTTTGATGAGACGCTGAATAAAAGAAGTTTAATTGCCGGCAAACGAAAATCCGCGACTTCCCGTAAATCCCGAACTCGGCCCGTATAGTCAAAAGTATACAAAGAAAGTACCCAGGGAGTAAACTCATTTCCCGAACGATTTTTTAAATTAATTTTCTCCACTAAAACGCATGAGACTTGTAGTTTTCAGAAATGTTTTCATTTTTGATGAGACGTTTAATGAAAGTTGTTTAATCGCCGGCAAACAAAAACCCGCGATTTCCCGTAAATCCCGGACTCGGCCCGTATAGTCAAAAGTATACAAAGATAGTACCCGGGGTGTAAACTCATTTCCCGAACGATTTTTTAAATTATTATTCACCACTAAAGCCCATGAGACTTGTAGTTTTTAAAAATGTTTTCATTTTTGATGAGACGCTGAATAAAAGAAGTTTAATTGCCGGCAAACGAAAATCCGCGACTTCCAGTAAATCCCGAACTCGGCCCGTATAGTCAAAAGTATACAAAGAAAGTACCCAGGGAGTAAACTCATTTCCCGAACGATTTTTTAAATTAATTTTCTCCACTAAAACGCATGAGACTTGTAGTTTTCAGAAATGTTTTCATTTTTGATGAGACGTTTAATGAAAGTTGTTTAATCGCCGGCAAACAAAAACTCGCGATTTCCCGTAAATCCCGGACTCGGCCCGTATAGTCAAAAGTATACAAAGATAGTACCCGGGGTGTAAACTCATTTCCCGAACGATTTTTTAAATTATTATTCACCACTAAAGCCCATGAGACTTGTAGTTTTCAAAAATGTTTTCATTTTTGATGAGACGCTGAATAAAAGAAGTTTAATTGCCATCAAACGAAAATCCGCGACTTCCCGTAAATCTCGAACTCGGCCCGTATAGTCAAAAGTATACAAAGAAAGTACCCAGGGAGTAAACTCATTTCCCGAACGATTTTTTAAATTAATTTTCTCTACTAAAACGCATGAGACTTGTAGTTTTCAGAAATGTTTTCATTTTTGATGAGACATTTAATGAAAGTTGTTTAATTGCTGGCAAACGAAAACCCGCGAATTCCCGTAAATCCCGGGCTTGGCCCGTATAGTCGAATGTATCAAAAGAAAGTACCCTGTGAGTAAACTCATTTCCAGAACGATTTTTTAATTTATTTTTTCAACACTAAAACGCATGAGACTTGTAGTTTTCAAAAATGTTTTCATTTTTGATGAGACGCTTAATGAAAGAGGTTTAATCGCCGGCAAACGAAAACCCGAGATTTCCCGTAAATCCCGGGCTTGGCCCGTATAGTCAAAAGTATACAAAGATAGTACCCACGGAGTAAACTCATTTCCCGAACGATTTTTTAATTTATTTTTTCACCACTAAAACGCATGAGACTTGCAGTTTTCAAAAATGTTTTCATTTTTGATGAGACGCTTAATGAAAGAGGTTTAATCGCCGGCAAACGAAAACCCGAGATTTCCCGTAAATCCCGGGCTTGGCCCGTATAGTCAAAAGTATACAAAGATAGTACCCAGGGAGTAAACTCATTTCCCGAACGATTTTTTAATTTATTTTTTCACCACTAAAACGCATGAGACTTGTAGTTTTCAAAAATGTTTTCATTTTTGATGAGACGCTGAATAAAAGAAGTTTAATAGCCGGCAAACGAAAACCTGCGATTTCCCGTAAATCCCGGACTCGGCCCGTATAGTCAAAAGTATACAAAGAAAGTACCCGGGGTGTAAACTCATTTCCCGAACGATTTTTTAAATTATTATTTCACCACTAAAGCCCATGAGACTTGTAGTTTTTAAAAATGTTTTCATTTTTGATGAGACGCTGAATAAAAGAAGTTTAATTGCCGGCAAACGAAAATCTGCGACTTCCCGTAAATCCCGAACTCGGCCCGTATAGTCAAAAGTATACAAAGAAAGTACACAGGGAGTAAACTCATTTCCCGAACGATTTTTTAAATTAATTTTCTCCACTAAAACGCATGAGACTTGTAGTTTTCAGAAATGTTTTCATTTTTGATGAGACGCTTAATGAAAGAGGTTTAATCGCCGGCAAACGAAAACCCGAGATTTCCCGTAAATCCCGGGCTTGGCCCGTATAGTCAAAAGTATACAAAGATAGTACCCACGGAGTAAACTCATTTCCCGAACGATTTTTTAATTTATTTTTTCACCACTAAAACGCATGAGACTTGTAGTTTTCAAAAATGTTTTCATTTTTGATGAGACGCTGAATAAAAGAAGTTTAATAGCCGGCAAACGAAAACCTGCGATTTCCCATAAATCCCGGACTCGGCCCGTATAGTCAAAAGTATACAAAGAAAGTACCCGGGGTGTAAACTCATTTCCCGAACGATTTTTTAAATTATTATTTCACCACTAAAGCCCATGAGACTTGTAGTTTTTAAAAATGTTTTCATTTTTGATGAGACGCTGAATAAAAGAAGTTTAATTGCCGGCAAACGAAAATCCGCGACTTCCCGTAAATCCCGAACTCGGCCCGTATAGTCAAAAGTATACAAAGAAAGTACCCAGGGAGTAAACTCATTTCCCGAACGATTTTTTAAATTAATTTTCTCCACTAAAACGCATGAGACTTGTAGTTTTCAGAAATGTTTTTATTTTTGATGAGACGTTTAATGAAAGTTGTTTAATCGCCGGCAAACAAAAACCCGCGATTTCCCGTAAATCCCAGGCTTGGCCCGTATAGTCGAATGTGTACAAAGAAAGTACCCTGTGAGTAAACTCATTTCCGAAACGATTTTTTCAATTATCTTTTCACCACTAAAACGCATGAGACTTGCAGTTTTCAAAAATGTTTTCATTTTTGATGAGACGCTTAATGAAACAGGTTTAATCGCTGGCAAACGAAAACCCGCGATTTCCCGTAAATCCCGGGCTTGGCCCGTATAGTCAAATGTATACAAAGAAAGTACCCTGTGAGTAAACTCATTTGCGGAACGATTTTTTAATTTATTTTTTCAACACTAAAACGCATGAGACTTGTAGTTTTCAAAAATGTTTTCATTTTTGATGAGACGCTTAATGAAAGAGGTTTAATCGCCGGCAAACGAAAACTCGAGATTTCCCGTAAATCCCGGGCTTGGCCCGTATAGTCAAAAGTATACAAAGATAGTACCCAGGGAGTAAACTCATTTCCCGAACGATTTTTTAAATTATTATTTCACCACTAAAGCCCATGAGACTTGTAGTTTTTAAAAATGTTTTCATTTTTGATGAGACGCTGAATAAAAGAAGTTTAATTGCCGGCAAACGAAAATCCGCGACTTCCCGTAAATCCCGAACTCGGCCCGTATAGTCAAAAGTATACAAAGAAAGTACCCAGGGAGTAAACTCATTTCCCGAACGATTTTTTAAATTAATTTTCTCCACTAAAACGCATGAGACTTGTAGTTTTCAGAAATGTTTTTATTTTTGATGAGACGTTTAATGAAAGTTGTTTAATCGCCGGCAAACAAAAACCCGCGATTTCCCGTAAATCCCAGGCTTGGCCCGTATAGTCGAATGTGTACAAAGAAAGTACCCTGTGAGTAAACTCATTTCCGAAACGATTTTTTCAATTATCTTTTCACCACTAAAACGCATGAGACTTGCAGTTTTCAAAAATGTTTTCATTTTTGATGAGACGCTTAATGAAACAGGTTTAATCGCTGGCAAACGAAAACCCGCGATTTCCCGTAAATCCCGGGCTTGGCCCGTATAGTCAAATGTATACAAAGAAAGTACCCTGTGAGTAAACTCATTTGCGGAACGATTTTTTAATTTATTTTTTCAACACTAAAACGCATGAGACTTGTAGTTTTCAAAAATGTTTTCATTTTTGATGAGACGCTTAATGAAAGAGGTTTAATCGCCGGCAAACGAAAACTCGAGATTTCCCGTAAATCCCGGGCTTGGCCCGTATAGTCAAAAGTATACAAAGATAGTACCCAGGGAGTAAACTCATTTCCCGAACGATTTTTTAATTTATTTTTTCACCACTAAAACGCATGAGACTTGTAGTTTTCAAAAATGTTTTCATTTTTGATGAGACGCTGAATAAAAGAAGTTTAATTGCCGGCAAACGAAAATCCGCGACTTCCAGTAAATCCCGAACTCGGCCCGTATAGTCAAAAGTATACAAAGAAAGTACCCAGGGAGTAAACTCATTTCCCGAACGATTTTTTAAATTAATTTTCTCCACTAAAACGCATGAGACTTGTAGTTTTCAGAAATGTTTTCATTTTTGATGAGACGTTTAATGAAAGTTGTTTAATCGCCGGCAAACAAAAACTCGCGATTTCCCGTAAATCCCGGACTCGGCCCGTATAGTCAAAAGTATACAAAGATAGTACCCGGGGTGTAAACTCATTTCCCGAACGATTTTTTAAATTATTATTCACCACTAAAGCCCATGAGACTTGTAGTTTTCAAAAATGTTTTCATTTTTGATGAGACGCTGAATAAAAGAAGTTTAATTGCCGGCAAACGAAAATCCGCGACTTCCCGTAAATCTCGAACTCGGCCCGTATAGTCAAAAGTATACAAAGAAAGTACCCAGGGAGTAAACTCATTTCCCGAACGATTTTTTAAATTAATTTTCTCTACTAAAACGCATGAGACTTGTAGTTTTCAGAAATGTTTTCATTTTTGATGAGACATTTAATGAAAGTTGTTTAATTGCTGGCAAACGAAAACCCGCGAATTCCCGTAAATCCCGGGCTTGGCCCGTATAGTCGAATGTATCAAAAGAAAGTACCCTGTGAGTAAACTCATTTCCAGAACGATTTTTTAATTTATTTTTTCAACACTAAAACGCATGAGACTTGTAGTTTTCAAAAATGTTTTCATTTTTGATGAGACGCTTAATGAAAGAGGTTTAATCGCCGGCAAACGAAAACCCGAGATTTCCCGTAAATCCCGGGCTTGGCCCGTATAGTCAAAAGTATACAAAGATAGTACCCACGGAGTAAACTCATTTCCCGAACGATTTTTTAATTTATTTTTTCACCACTAAAACGCATGAGACTTGCAGTTTTCAAAAATGTTTTCATTTTTGATGAGACGCTTAATGAAAGAGGTTTAATCGCCGGCAAACGAAAACCCGAGATTTCCCGTAAATCCCGGGCTTGGCCCGTATAGTCAAAAGTATACAAAGATAGTACCCAGGGAGTAAACTCATTTCCCGAACGATTTTTTAATTTATTTTTTCACCACTAAAACGCATGAGACTTGTAGTTTTCAAAAATGTTTTCATTTTTGATGAGACGCTGAATAAAAGAAGTTTAATAGCCGGCAAACGAAAACCTGCGATTTCCCGTAAATCCCGGACTCGGCCGTATAGTCAAAAGTATACAAAGAAAGTACCCGGGGTGTAAACTCATTTCCCGAACGATTTTTTAAATTATTATTTCACCACTAAAGCCCATGAGACTTGTAGTTTTTAAAAATGTTTTCATTTTTGATGAGACGCTGAATAAAAGAAGTTTAATTGCCGGCAAACGAAAATCTGCGACTTCCCGTAAATCCCGAACTCGGCCCGTATAGTCAAAAGTATACAAAGAAAGTACACAGGGAGTAAACTCATTTCCCGAACGATTTTTTAAATTAATTTTCTCCACTAAAACGCATGAGACTTGTAGTTTTCAGAAATGTTTTCATTTTTGATGAGACGCTTAATGAAAGAGGTTTAATCGCCGGCAAACGAAAACCCGAGATTTCCCGTAAATCCCGGGCTTGGCCCGTATAGTCAAAAGTATACAAAGATAGTACCCACGGAGTAAACTCATTTCCCGAACGATTTTTTAATTTATTTTTTCACCACTAAAACGCATGAGACTTGTAGTTTTCAAAAATGTTTTCATTTTTGATGAGACGCTGAATAAAAGAAGTTTAATAGCCGGCAAACGAAAACCTGCGATTTCCCATAAATCCCGGACTCGGCCCGTATAGTCAAAAGTATACAAAGAAAGTACCCGGGGTGTAAACTCATTTCCCGAACGATTTTTTAAATTATTATTTCACCACTAAAGCCCATGAGACTTGTAATTTTTAAAAATGTTTTCATTTTTGATGAGACGCTGAATAAAAGAAGTTTAATTGCCGGCAAACGAAAATCCGCGACTTCCCGTAAATCCCGAACTCGGCCCGTATAGTCAAAAGTATACAAAGAAAGTACCCAGGGAGTAAACTCATTTCCCGAACGATTTTTTAAATTAATTTTCTCCACTAAAACGCATGAGACTTGTAGTTTTCAGAAATGTTTTTATTTTTGATGAGACGTTTAATGAAAGTTGTTTAATCGCCGGCAAACAAAAACCCGCGATTTCCCGTAAATCCCAGGCTTGGCCCGTATAGTCGAATGTGTACAAAGAAAGTACCCTGTGAGTAAACTCATTTCCGAAACGATTTTTTCAATTATCTTTTCACCACTAAAACGCATGAGACTTGCAGTTTTCAAAAATGTTTTCATTTTTGATGAGACGCTTAATGAAACAGGTTTAATCGCTGGCAAACGAAAACCCGCGATTTCCCGTAAATCCCGGGCTTGGCCCGTATAGTCAAATGTATACAAAGAAAGTACCCTGTGAGTAAACTCATTTGCGGAACGATTTTTTAATTTATTTTTTCAACACTAAAACGCATGAGACTTGTAGTTTTCAAAAATGTTTTCATTTTTGATGAGACGCTTAATGAAAGAGGTTTAATCGCCGGCAAACGAAAACTCGAGATTTCCCGTAAATCCCGGGCTTGGCCCGTATAGTCAAAAGTATACAAAGATAGTACCCAGGGAGTAAACTCATTTCCCGAACGATTTTTTAATTTATTTTTTCACCACTAAAACGCATGAGACTTGTAGTTTTCAAAAATGTTTTCATTTTTGATGAGACGCTTAATGAAAGAGGTTTAATCGCCGGCAAACGAAAACGCGAGATTTCCCGTAAATCCCGGGCTTGGCCCGTATAGTCAAAAGTATACAAAGATAGTACCCACGGAGTAAACTCATTTCCCGAACGATTTTTTAATTTATTTTTTCACCACTAAAACGCATGAGACTTGTAGTTTTCAAAAATGTTTTCATTTTTGATGAGACGCTGAATAAAAGAAGTTTAATAGCCGGCAAACGAAAACCTGCGATTTCCCATAAATCCCGGACTCGGCCCGTATAGTCAAAAGTATACAAAGAAAGTATCCGGGGTGTAAACTCATTTCCCGAACGATTTTTTAAATTATTATTTCACCACTAAAGCCCATGAGACTTGTAGTTTTTAAAAATGTTTTCATTTTTGATGAGACGCTGAATAAAAGAAGTTTAATTGCCGGCAAACGAAAATCCGCGACTTCCCGTAAATCCCGAACTCGGCCCGTATAGTCAAAAGTATACAAAGAAAGTACCCAGGGAGTAAACTCATTTCCCGAACGATTTTTTAAATTAATTTTCTCCACTAAAACGCATGAGACTTGTAGTTTTCAGAAATGTTTTTATTTTTGATGAGACGTTTAATGAAAGTTGTTTAATCGCCGGCAAACAAAAACCCGCGATTTCCCGTAAATCCCAGGCTTGGCCCGTATAGTCGAATGTGTACAAAGAAAGTACCCTGTGAGTAAACTCATTTCCGAAACGATTTTTTCAATTATCTTTTCACCACTAAAACGCATGAGACTTGCAGTTTTCAAAAATGTTTTCATTTTTGATGAGACGCTTAATGAAACAGGTTTAATCGCTGGCAAACGAAAACCCGCGATTTCCCGTAAATCCCGGGCTTGGCCCGTATAGTCAAATGTATACAAAGAAAGTACCCTGTGAGTAAACTCATTTGCGGAACGATTTTTTAATTTATTTTTTCAACACTAAAACGCATGAGACTTGTAGTTTTCAAAAATGTTTTCATTTTTGATGAGACGCTTAATGAAAGAGGTTTAATCGCCGGCAAACGAAAACTCGAGATTTCCCGTAAATCCCGGGCTTGGCCCGTATAGTCAAAAGTATACAAAGATAGTACCCAGGGAGTAAACTCATTTCCCGAACGATTTTTTAATTTATTTTTTCACCACTAAAACGCATGAGACTTGTAGTTTTCAAAAATGTTTTCATTTTTGATGAGACGCTTAATGAAAGAGGTTTAATCGCCGGCAAACGAAAACCCGAGATTTCCCGTAAATCCCGGGCTTGGCCCGTATAGTCAAAAGTATACAAAGATAGTACCCAGGGAGTAAACTCATTTCCCGAACGATTTTTCAATTTATTTTTTCACCACTAAAACGCATGAGACTTGTAGTTTTCAAAAATGTTTTCATTTTTGATGAGACGCTGAATAAAAGAAGTTTAATAGCCGGCAAACAAAAACCTGCGATTTCCCGTAAATCCCGGACTCGGCCCGTATAGTCAAAAGTATACAAAGAAAGTACCCGGGGTGTAAACTCATTTCCCGAACGATTTTTTAAGTTATTATTTCACCACTAAAGCCCATGAGACTTGTATTTTTTAAAAATGTTTTCATTTTTGATGAGACGCTGAATAAAAGAAGTTTAATTGCCGGCAAACGAAAATCCGCGACTTCCCGTAAATCCCGAACTCGGCCCGTATAGTCAAAAGTATACAAAGAAAGTACCCAGGGAGTAAACTCATTTCCCGAACGATTTCTTAAATTAATTTTCTCCACTAAAACGCATGAGACTTGTAGTTTTCAGAAATGTTTTCATTTTTGATGAGACGTTTAATGAAAGTTGTTTAATCGCCGGCAAACAAAAACCCGCGATTTCCCGTAAATCCCGGACTCGGCCCGTGTAGTCAAAAGTATACAAAGAAAGTACCCAGGGAGTAAACTCATTTCCGGAACGATTTTTTAAGTCATTTTTTCACCACTAAAACGCATGAGACTTGTAGTTTTCAGAAATGTTTTCATTTTTGATGAAACGCTTAATGAAAGAGGTTTAATCGCCGGCAAACGAAAACCCGAGATTTCCCGTAAATCCCGGGCTTGGCCCGTATAGTCAAAAGTATACAAAGATAGTACCCAGGGAGTAAACTCATTTCCCGAACGATTTTTTAATTTATTTTTTCACCACTAAAACGCATGAGACTTGTAGTTTTCAAAAATGTTTTCATTTTTGATGAGACGCTGAATAAAAGAAGTTTAATAGCCGGCAAACGAAAACCTGCGATTTCCCGTAAATCCCGGACTCGGCCCGTATAGTCAAAAGTATACAAAGAAAGTACCTGGGGTGTAAACTCATTTCCCGAACGATTTTTTAAATTATTATTTCACCACTAAAGCCCATGAGACTTGTAGTTTTTAAAAATGTTTTCATTTTTGATGAGACGCTGAATAAAAAAAGTTTAATTGCCGGCAAACGAAAATCCGCGACTTCCCGTAAATCTCGAACTCGGCCCGTATAGTCAAAAGTATACAAAGAAAGTACCCAGGGAGTAAACTCATTTCCCGAACGATTTTTTCAATTATCTTTTCACCACTAAAACGCATGAGACTTGCAGTTTTCAAAAATAATTTCATTTTTGATGAGACGCTTAATGAAAGAGGTTTAATCGCCGGCAAACGAAAACCCGAGATTTCCCGTATATCTCGGGCTTGGCCCGTATAGTCAAAAGTATACAAAGATAGTACCCAGGGAGTAAACTCATTTCCCGAACGATTTTTTAATTTATTTTTTCACCACTAAAACGCATGAGACTTGTAGTTTTCAAAAATGTTTTCATTTTTGATGAGACGCTGAATAAAAGAAGTTTAATAGCCGGCAAACGAAAACCTGCGATTTCCCGTAAATCCCGGACTCGGCCCGTAGAGTCAAAAGTATACAAAGAAAGTACCCGGGCTGTAAACTCATTTCCCGAACGATTTTTTAAATTATTATTTCACCACTAAAGCCCATGAGACTTTTAGTTTTTAAAAATGTTTTCATTTTTGATGAGACGCTGAATAAAAGAAGTTTAATTGCCGGCAAACGAAAATCCGCGACTTCCCGTAAATCCCGAACTCGGCCCGTATAGTCAAAAGTATACAAAGAAAGTACCCAGGGAGTAAACTCATTTCCCGAACGATTTTTTAAATTAATTTTCTCCACTAAAACGCATGAGACTTGTAGTTTTCAGAAATGTTTTCATTTTTGATGAGACGTTTAATGAAAGTTGTTTAATCGCCGGCAAACAAAAACCCGCGATTTCCCGTAAATCCCGGACTCGGCCCGTATAGTCAAAAGTATACAAAGATAGTACCCGGGGTGTAAACTCATTTCCCGAACGATTTTTTAAATTATTATTCACCACTAAAGCCCATGAGACTTGTAGTTTTTAAAAATGTTTTCATTTTTGATGAGACGCTGAATAAAAGAAGTTTAATTGCCGGCAAACGAAAATCCGCGACTTCCAGTAAATCCCGAACTCGGCCCGTATAGTCAAAAGTATACAAAGAAAGTACCCAGGGAGTAAACTCATTTCCCGAACGATTTTTTAAATTAATTTTCTCCACTAAAACGCATGAGACTTGTAGTTTTCAGAAATGTTTTCATTTTTGATGAGACGTTTAATGAAAGTTGTTTAATCGCCGGCAAACAAAAACTCGCGATTTCCCGTAAATCCCGGACTCGGCCCGTATAGTCAAAAGTATACAAAGATAGTACCCGGGGTGTAAACTCATTTCCCGAACGATTTTTTAAATTATTATTCACCACTAAAGCCCATGAGACTTGTAGTTTTCAAAAATGTTTTCATTTTTGATGAGACGCTGAATAAAAGAAGTTTAATTGCCGGCAAACGAAAATCCGCGACTTCCCGTAAATCTCGAACTCGGCCCGTATAGTCAAAAGTATACAAAGAAAGTACCCAGGGAGTAAACTCATTTCCCGAACGATTTTTTAAATTAATTTTCTCTACTAAAACGCATGAGACTTGTAGTTTTCAGAAATGTTTTCATTTTTGATGAGACATTTAATGAAAGTTGTTTAATTGCTGGCAAACGAAAACCCGCGAATTCCCGTAAATCCCGGGCTTGGCCCGTATAGTCGAATGTATACAAAGAAAGTACCCTGTGAGTAAACTCATTTCCAGAACGATTTTTTAATTTATTTTTTCAACACTAAAACGCATGAGACTTGTAGTTTTCAAAAATGTTTTCATTTTTGATGAGACGCTTAATGAAAGAGGTTTAATCGCCGGCAAACGAAAACCCGAGATTTCCCGTAAATCCCGGGCTTGGCCCGTATAGTCAAAAGTATACAAAGATAGTACCCACGGAGTAAACTCATTTCCCGAACGATTTTTTAATTTATTTTTTCACCACTAAAACGCATGAGACTTGTAGTTTTCAAAAATGTTTTCATTTTTGATGAGACGCTGAATAAAAGAAGTTTAATCGCCGGCAAACGAAAACCCGAGATTTCCCGTAAATCCCGGGCTTGGCCCGTATAGTCAAAAGTATACAAAGATAGTACCCACGGAGTAAACTCATTTCCCGAACGATTTTTTAATTTATTTTTTCACCACTAAAACGCATGAGACTTGTAGTTTTCAAAAATGTTTTCATTTTTGATGACACGCTGAATAAAAGAAGTTTAATTGCCGGCAAACGAAAATCCGCGACTTCCCGTAAATCCCGAACTCGGCCCGTATAGTCAAAAGTATACAAAGAAAGTACCCAGGGAGTAAACTCATTTCCCGAACGATTTTTTAAATTAATTTTCTCCACTAAAACGCATGAGACTTGTAGTTTTCAGAAATGTTTTTATTTTTGATGAGACGTTTAATGAAAGTTGTTTAATCGCCGGCAAACAAAAACCCGCGATTTCCCGTAAATCCCAGGCTTGGCCCGTATAGTCGAATGTGTACAAAGAAAGTACCCTGTGAGTAAATTCATTTCCGAAACGATTTTTTCAATTATCTTTTCACCACTAAAACGCATGAGACTTGCAGTTTTCAAAAATGTTTTCATTTTTGATGAGACGCTTAATGAAACAGGTTTAATCGCTGGCAAACGAAAACCCGCGATTTCCCGTAAATCCCGGGCTTGGCCCGTATAGTCGAATGTATACAAAGAAAGTACCCTGTGAGTAAACTCATTTGCGGAACGATTTTTTAATTTATTTTTTCAACACTAAAACGCATGAGACTTGTAGTTTTCAAAAATGTTTTCATTTTTGATGAGACGCTTAATGAAAGAGGTTTAATCGCCGGCAAACGAAAACCCGAGATTTCCCGTAAATCCCGGGCTTGGCCCGTATAGTCAAAAGTATACAAAGATAGTACCCAGGGAGTAAACTCATTTCCCGAACGATTTTTTAATTTATTATTTCACCACTAAAACGCATGAGACTTGTAGTTTTCAAAAATGTTTTCATTTTTGATGAGACGCTTAATGAAAGAGGTTTAATCGCCGGCAAACGAAAACCCGAGATTTCCCGTAAATCCCGGGCTTGGCCCGTATAGTCAAAAGTATACAAAGATAGTACCCAGGGAGTAAACTCATTTCCCGAACGATTTTTTAATTTATTTTTTCACCACTAAAACGCATGAGACTTGTAGTTTTCAAAAATGTTTTCATTTTTCATGAGACGCTGAATAAAAGAAGTTTAATAGCCGGCAAACGAAAACCTGCGATTTCCCGTAAATGCCGGACTCGGCCCGTATAGTCAAAAGTATACAAAGAAAGTACCCGGGGTGTAAACTCATTTCCCGAACGATTTTTTAAGTTATTATTTCACCACTAAAGCCCATGAGACTTGTATTTTTTAAAAATGTTTTCATTTTTGATGAGACGCTGAATAAAAGAAGTTTAATTGCCGGCAAACGAAAACCCGCGATTTCCCGTAAATCCCGGGCTTGGCCCGTATAGTCGAATGTATACAAAGAAAGTACCCTGTGAGTAAACTCATTTCCAGAACGATTTTTTAATTTATTTTTTCAACACTAAAACGCATGACACTTGTAGTTTTCAAAAATGTTTTCATTTTTGATGAGACGCTTAATGAAAGAGGTTTAATCGCCGGCAAACGAAAACCCGAGATTTCCCGTAAATCCCGGGCTTGGCCCGTATAGTCAAAAGTATACAAAGATAGTACCCAGGGAGTAAACTCATTTCCCGAACGATTTTTTAATTTATTTTTTCACCACTAAAACGCATGAGACTTGTAGTTTTCAAAAATGTTTTCATTTTTGATGAGACGCTTAATGAAAGAGGTTTAATCGCCGGCAAACGAAAACCCGAGATTTCCCGTAAATCCCGGGCTTGGCCCGTATAGTCAAAAGTATACAAAGATAGTACCCAGGGAGTAAACTCATTTCCCGAACGATTTTTTAATTTATTTTTTCACCACTAAAACGCATGAGACTTGTAGTTTTCACAAATGTTTTCATTTTTGATGAGACGCTGAATAAAAGAAGTTTAATAGCCGGCAAACGAAAACCTGCGATTTCCCGTAAATGCCGGACTCGGCCCGTATAGTCAAAAGTATACAAAGAAAGTACCCGGGGTGTAAACTCATTTCCCGAACGATTTTTTAAGTTATTATTTCACCACTAAAGCCCATGAGACTTGTATTTTTTAAAAATGTTTTCATTTTTGATGAGACGCTGAATAAAAGAAGTTTAATTGCCGGCAAACGAAAACCCGCGATTTCCCGTAAATCCCGGGCTTGGCCCGTATAGTCGAATGTATACAAAGAAAGTACCCTGTGAGTAAACTCATTTCCAGGACGATTTCTTAATTTATTTTTTCAACACTAAAACGCATGACACTTGTAGTTTTCAAAAATGTTTTCATTTTTGATGAGACGCTTAATGAAAGAGGTTTAATCGCCGGCAAACGAAAACCCGAGATTTCCCGTACATCCCGGGCTTGGCCCGTATAGTCAAAAGTATACAAAGATAGTACCCACGGAGTAAACTCATTTCCTGAACGATTTTTTAATTTATTTTTTCACCACTAAAACGCATGAGACTTGTAGTTTTCAAAAATGTTTTCATTTTTGATGAGACGCTGAATAAAAGAAGTTTAATAGCCGGCAAACGAAAACCTGCGATTTCCCATAAATCCCGGACTCGGCCCGTATAGTCAAAAGTATACAAAGAAAGTACCCGGGGTGTAAACTCATTTCCCGAACGATTTTTTAAATTATTATTTCACCACTAAAGCCCATGAGACTTGTAGTTTTTAAAAATGTTTTCATTTTTGATGAGACGCTGAATAAAAGAAGTTTAATTGCCGGCAAACGAAAATCCGCGATTTCCCGTAAATCCCGAACTCGGCCCGTATAGTCAAAAGTATACAAAGAAAGTACCCAGGGAGTAAACTCATTTCCCGAACGATTTTTTAAATTAATTTTCTCCACTAAAACGCATGAGACTTGTAGTTTTCAGAAATGTTTTCATTTTTGATGAGACGTTTAATGAAAGTTGTTTAATCGCCGGCAAACAAAAACCCGCGATTTCCCGTAAATCCCGGACTCGGCCCGTATAGTCAAAAGTATACAAAGATAGTACCCGGGGTGTAAACTCATTTCCCGAACGATTTTTTAAATTATTATTCACCACTAAAGCCCATGAGACTTGTAGTTTTTAAAAATGTTTTCATTTTTGATGAGACGCTGAATAAAAGAAGTTTAATTGCCGGCAAACGAAAATCCGCGACTTCCAGTAAATCCCGAACTCGGCCCGTATAGTCAAAAGTATACAAAGAAAGTACCCAGGGAGTAAACTCATTTCCCGAACGATTTTTTAAATTAATTTTCTCCACTAAAACGCATGAGACTTGTAGTTTTCAGAAATGTTTTCATTTTTGATGAGACGTTTAATGAAAGTTGTTTAATCGCCGGCAAACAAAAACTCGCGATTTCCCGTAAATCCCGGACTCGGCCCGTATAGTCAAAAGTATACAAAGATAGTACCCGGGGTGTAAACTCATTTCCCGAACGATTTTTTAAATTATTATTCACCACTAAAGCCCATGAGACTTGTAGTTTTCAAAAATGTTTTCATTTTTGATGAGACGCTGAATAAAAGAAGTTTAATTGCCGGCAAACGAAAATCCGCGACTTCCCGTAAATCTCGAACTCGGCCCGTATAGTCAAAAGTATACAAAGAAAGTACCCAGGGAGTAAACTCATTTCCCGAACGATTTTTTAAATTAATTTTCTCTACTAAAACGCATGAGACTTGTAGTTTTCAGAAATGTTTTCATTTTTGATGAGACATTTAATGAAAGTTGTTTAATTGCTGGCAAACGAAAACCCGCGAATTCCCGTAAATCCCGGGCTTGGCCCGTATAGTCGAATGTATACAAAGAAAGTACCCTGTGAGTAAACTCATTTCCAGAACGATTTTTTAATTTATTTTTTCAACACTAAAACGCATGAGACTTGTAGTTTTCAAAAATGTTTTCATTTTTGATGAGACGCTTAATGAAAGAGGTTTAATCGCCGGCAAACGAAAACCCGAGATTTCCCGTAAATCCCGGGCTTGGCCCGTATAGTCAAAAGTATACAAAGATAGTACCCACGGAGTAAACTCATTTCCCGAACGATTTTTTAATTTATTTTTTCACCACTAAAACGCATGAGACTTGTAGTTTTCAAAAATGTTTTCATTTTTGATGAGACGCTGAATAAAAGAAGTTTAATCGCCGGCAAACGAAAACCCGAGATTTCCCGTAAATCCCGGGCTTGGCCCGTATAGTCAAAAGTATACAAAGATAGTACCCACGGAGTAAACTCATTTCCCGAACGATTTTTTAATTTATTTTTTCACCACTAAAACGCATGAGACTTGTAGTTTTCAAAAATCTTTTCATTTTTGATGAGACGCTGAATAAAAGAAGTTTAATTGCCGGCAAACGAAAATCCGCGACTTCCCGTAAATCCCGAACTCGGCCCGTATAGTCAAAAGTATACAAAGAAAGTACCCAGGGAGTAAACTCATTTCCCGAACGATTTTTTAAATTAATTTTCTCCACTAAAACGCATGAGACTTGTAGTTTTCAGAAATGTTTTTATTTTTGATGAGACGTTTAATGAAAGTTGTTTAATCGCCGGCAAACAAAAACCCGCGATTTCCCGTAAATCCCAGGCTTGGCCCGTTTAGTCGAATGTGTACAAAGAAAGTACCCTGTGAGTAAACTCATTTCCGAAACGATTTTTTCAATTATCTTTTCACCACTAAAACGCATGAGACTTGTAGTTTTCAAAAATGTTTTCATTTTTGATGAGACGCTTAATGAAAGAGGTTTAATCGCCGGCAAACGAAAACCCGAGATTTCCCGTAAATCCCGGGCTTGGCCCGTATAGTCAAAAGTATACAAAGATAGTACCCAGGGAGTAAACTCATTTCCCGAACGATTTTTTAATTTATTTTTTCACCACTAAAACGCATGAGACTTGTAGTTTTCAAAAATGTTTTCATTTTTGATGAGACGCTTAATGAAAGAGGTTTAATCGCCGGCAAACGAAAACCCGAGATTTCCCGTAAATCCCGGGCTTGGCCCGTATAGTCAAAAGTATACAAAGATAGTACCCAGGGAGTAAACTCATTTCCCGAACGATTTTTTAATTTATTTTTTCACCACTAAAACGCATGAGACTTGTAGTTTTCAAAAATGTTTTCATTTTTGATGAGACGCTGAATAAAAGAAGTTTAATAGCCGGCAAACGAAAACCTGCGATTTCCCGTAAATCCCGGACTCGGCCCGTATAGTCAAAAGTATACAAAGAAAGTACCCGGGGTGTAAACTCATTTCCCGAACGATTTTTTAAGTTATTATTTCACCACTAAAGCCCATGAGACTTGTATTTTTTAAAAATGTTTTCATTTTTGATGAGACGCTGAATAAAAGAAGTTTAATTGCCGGCAAACGAAAACCCGCGATTTCCCGTAAATCCCGGGCTTGGCCCGTATAGTCGAATGTATACAAAGAAAGTACCCTGTGAGTAAACTCATTTCCAGAACGATTTTTTAATTTATTTTTTCAACACTAAAACGCATGAGACTTGTAGTTTTCAAAAATGTTTTCATTTTTGATGAGACGCTTAATGAAAGAGGTTTAATCGCCGGCAAACGAAAACCCGAGATTTCCCGTACATCCCGGGCTTGGCCCGTATAGTCAAAAGTATACAAAGATAGTACCCACGGAGTAAACTCATTTCCTGAACGATTTTTTAATTTATTTTTTCACCACTAAAACGCATGAGACTTGTAGTTTTCAAAAATGTTTTCATTTTTGATGAGACGCTGAATAAAAGAAGTTTAATAGCCGGCAAACGAAAACCTGCGATTTCCCATAAATCCCGGACTCGGCCCGTATAGTCAAAAGTATACAAAGAAAGTACCCGGGGTGTAAACTCATTTCCTGAACGATTTTTTAAATTATTATTTCACCACTAAAGCCCATGAGACTTGTAGTTTTTAAAAATGTTTTCATTTTTGATGAGACGCTGAATAAAAGAAGTTTAATTGCCGGCAAACGAAAATCCGCGATTTCCCGTAAATCCCGAACTCGGCCCGTATAGTCAAAAGTATACAAAGAAAGTACCCAGGGAGTAAACTCATTTCCCGAACGATTTTTTAAATTAATTTTCTCCACTAAAACGCATGAGACTTGTAGTTTTCAGAAATGTTTTTATTTTTGATGAGACGTTTAATGAAAGTTGTTTAATCGCCGGCAAACAAAAACCCGCGATTTCCCGTAAATCCCAGGCTTGGCCCGTATAGTCGAATGTGTACAAAGAAAGTACCCTGTGAGTAAACTCATTTCCGAAACGATTTTTTCAATTATCTTTTCACCACTAAAACGCATGAGACTTGCAGTTTTCAAAAATGTTTTCATTTTTGATGAGACGCTTAATGAAACAGGTTTAATCGCTGGCAAACGAAAACCCGCGATTTCCCGGAAATCCCGGGCTTGGCCCGTATAGTCGAATGTATACAAGGAAAGTACCCTGTCAGTAAACTCATTTGCGGAACGATTTTTTAATTTATTTTTTCAACACTAAAACGCATGAGACTTGTAGTTTTCAAAAATGTTTTCATTTTTGATGAGACGCTTAATGAAAGAGGTTTAATCGCCGGCAAACGAAAACCCGAGATTTCCCGTAAATCCCGGGCTTGGCCCGTATAGTCAAAAGTATACAAAGATTGTACCCAGGGAGTAAACTCATTTCCCGAACGATTTTTTAATTTATTTTTTCACCACTAAAACGCATGAGACTTGTAGTTTTCAAAAATGTTTTCATTTTTGATGAGACGCTTAATGAAAGAGGTTTAATCGCCGGCAAACGAAAACCCGAGATTTCCCGTAAATCCCGGGCTTGGCCCGTATAGTCAAAAGTATACAAAGATAGTACCCAGGGAGTAAACTCATTTCCCGAACGATTTTTTAATTTATTTTTTCACCACTAAAACGCATGAGACTTGCAGTTTTCAAAAATGTTTTCATTTTTGATGAGACGCTTAATGAAACAGGTTTAATCGCTGGCA
This sequence comes from Hydractinia symbiolongicarpus, assembly GCF_029227915.1. Lineage (NCBI taxonomy): Eukaryota > Metazoa > Cnidaria > Hydrozoa > Anthoathecata > Hydractiniidae > Hydractinia > Hydractinia symbiolongicarpus. The sequence continues at coordinate 5,764,611 of NC_079884.1, read as the reverse complement.
AACGAAAACCCGCGATTTCCCGGAAATCCCGGGCTTGGCCCGTATAGTCGAATGTATACAAGGAAAGTACCCTGTCAGTAAACTCATTTGCGGAACGATTTTTTAATTTATTTTTTCAACACTAAAACGCATGAGACTTGTAGTTTTCAAAAATGTTTTCATTTTTGATGAGACGCTTAATGAAAGAGGTTTAATCGCCGGCAAACGAAAACCCGAGATTTCCCGTAAATCCCGGGCTTGGCCCGTATAGTCAAAAGTATACAAAGATAGTACCCAGGGAGTAAACTCATTTCCCGAACGATTTTTTAATTTATTTTTTCACCACTAAAACGCATGAGACTTGTAGTTTTCAAAAATGTTTTCATTTTTGATGAGACGCTTAATGAAAGAGGTTTAATCGCCGGCAAACGAAAACCCGAGATTTCCCGTAAATCCCGGGCTTGGCCCGTATAGTCAAAAGTATACAAAGATAGTACCCAGGGAGTAAACTCATTTCCCGAACGATTTTTTAATTTATTTTTTCACCACTAAAACGCATGAGACTTGTAGTTTTCAAAAATGTTTTCATTTTTGATGAGACGCTGAATAAAAGAAGTTTAATAGCCGGCAAACGAAAACCTGCGATTTCCCGTAAATCCCGGACTCGGCCCGTATAGTCAAAAGTATACAAAGAAAGTACCCGGGGTGTAAACTCATTTCCCGAACGATTATTTAAGTTATTATTTCACCACTAAAGCCCATGAGACTTGTATTTTTTAAAAATGTTTTCATTTTTGATGAGACGCTGAATAAAAGAAGTTTAATTGCCGGCAAACGAAAATCCGCGACTTCCCGTAAATCCCGAACTCGGCCCGTATAGTCAAAAGTATACAAAGAAAGTACCCAGGGAGTAAACTCATTTCCCGAACGATTTTTTAAATTAATTTTCTCCACTAAAACGCATGAGACTTGTAGTTTTCAGAAATGTTTTCATTTTTGATGAGACGTTTAATGAAAGTTGTTTAATCGCCGGCAAACAAAAACCGGCGATTTCCCGTAAATCCCGGACTCGGCCCGTGTAGTCAAAAGTATACAAAGAAAGTACCCAGGGAGTAAACTCATTTCCGGAACGATTTTTTAAGTCATTTTTTCACCACTAAAACGCATGAGACTTGTAGTTTTCAGAAATGTTTTCATTTTTGATGAAACGCTTAATGAAAGAGGTTTAATCGCCGGCAAACGAAAACCCGAGATTTCCCGTAAATCCCGGGCTTGGCCCGTATAGTCAAAAGTATACAAAGATAGTACCCAGGGAGGAAACTCATTTCCCGAACGATTTTTTAATTTATTTTTTCACCACTAAAACGCATGAGACTTGTAGTTTTCAAAAATGTTTTCATTTTTGATGAGACGCTGAATAAAAGAAGTTTAATTGCCGGCAAACGAAAATCCGCGACTTCCCGTAAATCCCGAACTCGGCCCGTATAGTCAAAAGTATACAAAGAAAGTACCCAGGGAGTAAACTCATTTCCCGAACGATTTTTTCAATTATCTTTTCACCACTAAAACGCATGAGACTTGCAGTTTTCAAAAATGTTTTCATTTTTGATGAGACGCTTAATGAAAGAGGTTTAATCGCCGGCAAACGAAAACCCGAGATTTCCCGTAAATCTCGGGCTTGGCCCGTATAGTCAAAAGTATACAAAGATAGTACCCAGGGAGTAAACTCATTTCTCGAACGATTTTTTAATTTATTTTTTCACCACTAAAACGCATGAGACTTGTAGTTTTCAAAAATGTTTTCATTTTTGATGAGACGCTGAATAAAAGAAGTTTAATAGCCGGCAAACGAAAACCTGCGATTTCCCGTAAATCCCGGACTCGGCCCGTATAGTCAAAAGTATACAAAGAAAGTACCCGGGCTGTAAACTCATTTCCCGAACGATTTTTTAAATTATTATTTCACCACTAAAGCCCATGAGACTTTTAGTTTTTAAAAATGTTTTCATTTTTGATGAGACGCTGAATAAAAGAAGTTTAATTGCCGGCAAACGAAAATCCGCGACTTCCCGTAAATCCCGAACTCGGCCCGTATAGTCAAAAGTATACAAAGAAAGTACCCAGGGAGTAAACTCATTTCCCGAACGATTTTTTAAATTAATTTTCTCCACTAAAACGCATGAGACTTGTAGTTTTCAGAAATGTTTTCATTTTTGATGAGACGTTTAATGAAAGTTGTTTAATCGCCGGCAAACAAAAACCCGCGATTTCCCGTAAATCCCGGACTCGGCCCGTATAGTCAAAAGTATACAAAGATAGTACCCGGGGTGTAAACTCATTTCCCGACCGAATTTTTAAATTATTATTCACCACTAAAGCCCATGAGACTTGTAGTTTTTAAAAATGTTTTCATTTTTGATGAGACGCTGAATAAAAGAAGTTTAATTGCCGGCAAACGAAAATCCGCGACTTCCCGTAAATCCCGAACTCGGCCCGTATAGTCAAAAGTATACAAAGAAAGTACCAAGGGAGTAAACTCATTTCCCGAACGATTTTTTAAATTAATTTTCTCCACTAAAACGCATGAGACTTGTAGTTTTCAGAAATGTTTTCATTTTTGATGAGACGTTTAATGAAAGTTGTTTAATCGCCGGCAAACAAAAACCCGCGATTTCCCGTAAATCCCGGGCTTGGCCCGTATAGTCGAATGTGTACAAAGAAAGTACCCTGTGAGTAAACTCATTTCCGAAACGATTTTTTCAATTATTATTTCACCACTAAAGCCCATGAGACTTGTAGTTTTTAAAAATGTTTTCATTTTTGATGAGACGCTGAATAAAAAAAGTTTAATTGCCGGCAAACGAAAATCCGCGACTTCCCGTAAATCCCGAACTCGGCCCGTATAATCAAAAGTATACAAAGAAAGTACCCAGGGAGTAAACTCATTTCCCGAACGATTTTTTAAATTAATTTTCTCCACTAAAACGCATGAGACTTGTAGTTTTCAGAAATGTTTTCATTTTTGATGAGACGTTTAATGAAAGTTGTTTAATCGCCGGCAAACAAAAACTCGCGATTTCCCGTAAATCCCGGACTCGGCCCGTATAGTCAAAAGTATACAAACATAGTACCCAGGGAGTAAACTCATTTCCCGAACGATTTTTTAATTTATTTTTTCACCACTAAAACGCATGAGACTTGTAGTTTTCAAAAATGTTTTCATTTTTGATGAGACGCTGAATAAAAGAAGTTTAATAGCCGGCAAACGAAAACCTGCGATTTCCCGTAAATCCCGGACTCGGCCCGTATATTCAAAAGTATACAAAGAAAGTACCCGGGGTGTAAACTCATTTCCCGAACGATTTTTTAAATTATTATTCACCACTAAAGCCCATTAGACTTGTAGTTTTCAAAAATGTTTTCATTTTTGATGAGACGCTGAATAAAAGAAGTTTAATTGCCGGCAAACGAAAATCCGCGACTTCCCGTAAATCTCGAACTCGGCCCGTATAGTCAAAAGTATACAAAGAAAGTACCCAGGGAGTAAACTCATTTCCCGAACGATTTTTTAAATTAATTTTCTCCACTAAAACGCATGAGACTTGTAGTTTTCAGAAATGTTTTCATTTTTGATGAGACATTTAATGAAAGTTGTTTAATCGCCGGCAAACAAAAACCCGCAATTTCCCGTAAATCCCGGGCTTGGCCCGTATAGTCGAATGTGTACAAAGAAAGTACCCTGTGAGTAAACTCATTTCCGAAACGATTTTTTCAATTACCTTTTCACCACTAAAACGCATGAGACTTGCAGTTTTCAAAAATGTTTTCATTTTTGATGAGACGCTTAATGAAACAGGTTTAATTGCTGGCAAACGAAAACCCGCGATTTCCCGTAAATCCCGGGCTTGGCCCGTATAGTCGAATGTATACAAAGAAAGTACCCTGTGAGTAAACTCATTTCCAGAACGATTTTTTAATTTATTTTTTCAACACTAAAACGCATGAGACTTGTAGTTTTCAAAAATGTTTTCATTTTTGATGAGACGCTTAATGAAAGAGGTTTAATCGCCGGCAAACGAAAACCCGAGATTTCCCGTAAATCCCGGGCTTGGCCCGTATAGTCAAAAGTATACAGAGATAGTACCCAGGGAGTAAACTCATTTCCCGAACGATTTTTTAAATTATTTTTTCACCACTAAAACGCATGAGACTTGTAGTTTTCAAAAATGTTTTCATTTTTGATGAGACGCTGAATAAAAGAAGTTTAATTGCCGGCAAAGGAAAATCCGCGACTTCCCGTAAATCCCGAACTCGGCCCGTATAGTCAAAAGTATACAAAGAAAGTACCCAGGGAGTAAACTCATTTCCCGAACGATTTTTTAAATTAATTTTCTCCACTAAAACGCATGAGACTTGTAGTTTTCAGAAATGTTTTCATTTTTGATGAGACGTTTAATGAAAGTTGTTTAATCGCCGGCAAACAAAAACCCGCGATTTCCCGTAAATCCCGGGCTTAGCCCGTATAGTCGAATGTGTACAAAGAAAGTACCCTGTGAGTAAACTCATTTCCGAAACGATTTTTTCAATTATCTTTTCACCACTAAAACGCATAAGACTTGCAGTTTTCAAAAATGTTTTCATTTTTGATGAGACGCTTAATGAAACAGGTTTAATCGCCGGCAAACAAAAACCCGCGATTTCCCGTAAATCCCGGGCTTGGCCCGTATAGTCGAATGTGTACAAAGAAAGTACCCTGTGAGTAAACTCATTTCCGAAACGATTTTTTCAATTACCTTTTCACCACTAAAACGCATGAGACTTGCAGTTTTCAAAAATGTTTTTATTTTTGATGAGACGCTTAATGAAACAGGTTTAATTGCTGGCAAACGAAAACCCGCGATTTCCCGTAAATCCCGGGCTTGGCCCGTATAGTCGAATGTATACAAAGAAAGTACCTTGTGAGTAAACTCATTTCCAGAACGATTTTTTAATTTATTTTTTCAACACTAAAACGCATGAGACTTGTAGTTTTCAAAAATGTTTTCATTTTTGATGAGACGCTTAATGAAAGAGGTTTAATCGCCGGCAAACGAAAACCCGAGATTTCCCGTAAATCCCGGGCTTGGCCCGTATAGTCAAAAGTATACAAAGATAGTACCCAGGGAGTAAACTCATTTCCCGAACGATTTTTTAAATTATTTTTTCACCACTAAAACGCATGAGACTTGTAGTTTTCAAAAATGTTTTCATTTTTGATGAGACGCTGAATAAAAGAAGTTTAATTGCCGGCAAAGGAAAATCCGCGACTTTCCGTAAATCCCGAACTCGGCCCGTATAGTCAAAAGTATACAAAGAAAGTACCCAGGGAGTAAACTCATTTCCCGAACGATTTTTTAAATTAATTTTCTCCACTAAAACGCATGAGACTTGTAGTTTTCAGAAATGTTTTCATTTTTGATGAGACGCTTAATGAAACAGGTTTAATTGCTGGCAAACGAAAACCCGCGATTTCCCGTAAATCCCGGGCTTGGCCCGTATAGTCGAATGTATACAAAGAAAGTACCCTGTGAGTAAACTCATTTCCAGAACGATTTTTTAATTTATTTTTTCAACACTAAAACGCATGAGACTTGTAGTTTTCAAAAATGTTTTCATTTTTGATGAGACGCTTAATGAAAGAGGTTTAATCGCCGGCAAACGAAAACCCGAGATTTCCCGTAAATCCCGCGCTTGGCCCGTATAGTCAAAAGTATACAAAGAAAGTACCCGGGGTGTAAACTCATTTCCCGAACGATTTTTTAAATTATTATTTCACCACTAAAGCCCATGAGACTTGTAGTTTTTAAAAATGTTTTCATTTTTGATGAGACGCTGAATAAAAGAAGTTTAATTGCCGGCAAACGAAAATCCGCGATTTCCCGTAAATCCCGAACTCGGCCCGTATAGTCAAAAGTATACAAAGAAAGTACCCAGGGAGTAAACTCATTTCCCGAACGATTTTTTAAATTAATTTTCTCCACTAAAACGCATGAGACTTGTAGTTTTCAGAAATGTTTTTATTTTTGATGAGACGTTTAATGAAAGTTGTTTAATCGCCGGCAAACAAAAACCCGCGATTTCCCGTAAATCCCAGGCTTGGCCCGTATAGTCGAATGTGTACAAAGAAAGTACCCTGTGAGTAAACTCATTTCCGAAACGATTTTTTCAATTATCTTTTCACCACTAAAACGCATGAGACTTGCAGTTTTCAAAAATGTTTTCATTTTTGATGAGACGCTTAATGAAACAGGTTTAATCGCTGGCAAACGAAAACCCGCGATTTCCCGGAAATCCCGGGCTTGGCCCGTATAGTCGAATGTATACAAAGAAAGTACCCTGTGAGTAAACTCATTTGCAGAACGATTTTTTAATTTATTTTTTCAACACTAAAACGCATGAGACTTGTAGTTTTCAAAAATGTTTTCATTTTTGATGAGACGCTTAATGAAAGAGGTTTAATCGCCGGCAAACGAAAACCCGAGATTTCCCGTAAATCCCGGGCTTGGCCCGTATAGTTAAAAGTATACAAAGATAGTACCCAGGGAGTAAACTCATTTCCCGAACGATTTTTTAATTTATTTTTTCACCACTAAAACGCATGAGACTTGTAGTTTTCAAAAATGTTTTCATTTTTGATGAGACGCTTAATGAAAGAGGTTTAATCGCCGGCAAACGAAAACCCGAGATTTCCCGTAAATCCCGGGCTTGGCCCGTATAGTCAAAAGTATACAAAGATAGTACCCAGGGAGTAAACTCATTTCCCGAACGATTTTTTAATTTATTTTTTCACCACTAAAACGCATGAGACTTGTAGTTTTCAAAAATGTTTTCATTTTTGATGAGACGCTGAATAAAAGAAGTTTAATAGCCGGCAAACGAAAAGCTGCGATTTCCCGTAAATCCCGGACTCGGCCCGTATAGTCAAAAGTATACAAAAAAAGTACCCGGGGTGTAAACTCATTTCCCGAACGATTTTTTAAGTTATTATTTCACCACTAAAGCCCATGAGACTTGTATTTTTTAAAAATGTTTTCATTTTTGATGAGACGCTGAATAAAAGAAGTTTAATTGCCGGCAAACGAAAATCCGCGACTTCCCGTAAATCCCGAACTCGGCCCGTATAGTCAAAAGTATACAAAGAAAGTACCCAGGGAGTAAACTCATTTCCCGAACGATTTTTTAAATTAATTTTCTCCACTAAAACGCATGAGACTTGTAGTTTTCAGAAATGTTTTCATTTTTGATGAGACGTTTAATGAAAGTTGTTTAATCGCCGGCAAACAAAAACCGGCGATTTCCCGTAAATCCCGGACTCGGCCCGTGTAGTCAAAAGTATACAAAGAAAGTACCCAGGGAGTAAACTCATTTCCGGAACGATTTTTTAAGTCATTTTTTCACCACTAAAACGCATGAGACTTGTAGTTTTCAGAAATGTTTTCATTTTTGATGAAACGCTTAATGAAAGAGGTTTAATCGCCGGCAAACGAAAACCCGAGATTTCCCGTAAATCCCGGGCTTGGCCCGTATAGTCAAAAGTATACAAAGATAGTACCCAGGGAGGAAACTCATTTCCCGAACGATTTTTTAATTTATTTTTTCACCACTAAAACGCATGAGACTTGTAGTTTTCAAAAATGTTTTCATTTTTGATGAGACGCTGAATAAAAGAAGTTTAATAGCCGGCAAACGAAAACCTGCGATTTCCCGTAAATCCCGGACTCGGCCCGTATAGTCAAAAGTATACAAAGAAAGTACCTGGGGTGTAAACTCATTTCCCGAACGATTTTTTAAATTATTATTTCACCACTAAAGCCCATGAGACTTGTAGTTTTTAAAAATGTTTTCATTTTTGATGAGACGCTGAATAAAAAAAGTTTAATTGCCGGCAAACGAAAATCCGCGACTTCCCGTAAATCCCGAACTCGGCCCGTATAGTCAAAAGTATACAAAGAAAGTACCCAGGGAGTAAACTCATTTCCCGAACGATTTTTTCAATTATCTTTTCACCACTAAAACGCATGAGACTTGCAGTTTTCAAAAATGTTTTCATTTTTGATGAGACGCTTAATGAAAGAGGTTTAATCGCCGGCAAACGAAAACCCGAGATTTCCCGTAAATCTCGGGCTTGGCCCGTATAGTCAAAAGTATACAAAGATAGTACCCAGGGAGTAAACTCATTTCTCGAACGATTTTTTAATTTATTTTTTCACCACTAAAACGCATGAGACTTGTAGTTTTCAAAAATGTTTTCATTTTTGATGAGACGCTGAATAAAAGAAGTTTAATAGCCGGCAAACGAAAACCTGCGATTTCCCGTAAATCCCGGACTCGGCCCGTATAGTCAAAAGTATACAAAGAAAGTACCCGGGCTGTAAACTCATTTCCCGAACGATTTTTTAAATTATTATTTCACCACTAAAGCCCATGAGACTTTTAGTTTTTAAAAATGTTTTCATTTTTGATGAGACGCTGAATAAAAGAAGTTTAATTGCCGGCAAACGAAAATCCGCGACTTCCCGTAAATCCCGAACTCGGCCCGTATAGTCAAAAGTATACAAAGAAAGTACCCAGGGAGTAAACTCATTTCCCGAACGATTTTTTAAATTAATTTTCTCCACTAAAACGCATGAGACTTGTAGTTTTCAGAAATGTTTTCATTTTTGATGAGACGTTTAATGAAAGTTGTTTAATCGCCGGCAAACAAAAACCCGCGATTTCCCGTAAATCCCGGACTCGGCCCGTATAGTCAAAAGTATACAAAGATAGTACCCGGGGTGTAAACTCATTTCCCGAACGATTTTTTAAATTATTATTCACCACTAAAGCCCATGAGACTTGTAGTTTTCAAAAATGTTTTCATTTTTGATGAGACGCTGAATAAAAGAAGTTTAATAGCCGGCAAACGAAAACCTGCGATTTCCCGTAAATCCCGGACTCGGCCCGTATATTCAAAAGTATACAAAGAAAGTACCCGGGGTGTAAACTCATTTCCCGAACGATTTTTTAAATTATTATTCACCACTAAAGCCCATGAGACTTGTAGTTTTCAAAAATGTTTTCATTTTTGATGAGACGCTGAATAAAAGAAGTTTAATTGCCGGCAAACGAAAATCCGCGACTTCCCGTAAATCTCGAACTCGGCCCGTATAGTCAAAAGTATACAAAGAAAGTACCCAGGGAGTAAACTCATTTCCCGAACGATTTTTTAAATTAATTTTCTCCACTAAAACGCATGAGACTTGTAGTTTTTAAAAATGTTTTCATTTTTGATGAGACGCTGAATAAAAGAAGTTTAATTGCCGGCAAACGAAAATCCGCGACTTCCCGTAAATCCCGAACTCGGCCCGTATAGTCAAAAGTATACAAAGGAAGTACCAAGGGAGTAAACTCATTTCCCGAACGATTTTTTAAATTAATTTTCTCCACTAAAACGCATGAGACTTGTAGTTTTCAGAAATGTTTTCATTTTTGATGAGACGTTTAATGAAAGTTGTTTAATCGCCGGCAAACAAAAACCCGCGATTTCCCGTAAATCCCGGGCTTGGCCCGTATAGTCGAATGTGTACAAAGAAAGTACCCTGTGAGTAAACTCATTTCCGAAACGATTTTTTCAATTATTATTTCACCACTAAAGCCCATGAGACTTGTAGTTTTTAAAAATGTTTTCATTTTTGATGAGACGCTGAATAAAAGAAGTTTAATTGCCGGCAAACGAAAATCCGCGACTTCCCGTAAATCCCGAACTCGGCCCGTATAATCAAAAGTATACAAAGAAAGTACCCAGGGAGTAAACTCATTTCCCGAACGATTTTTTAAATTAATTTTCTCCACTAAAACGCATGAGACTTGTAGTTTTCAGAAATGTTTTCATTTTTGATGAGACGTTTAATGAAAGTTGTTTAATCGCCGGCAAACAAAAACTCGCGATTTCCCGTAAATCCCGGACTCGGCCCGTATAGTCAAAAGTATACAAAGATAGTACCCAGGGAGTAAACCCATTTCCCGAACGATTTTTTAATTTATTTTTTCACCACTAAAACGCATGAGACTTGTAGTTTTCAAAAATGTTTTCATTTTTGATGAGACGCTGAATAAAAGAAGTTTAATAGCCGGCAAACGAAAACCTGCGATTTCCCGTAAATCCCGGACTCGGCCCGTATATTCAAAAGTATACAAAGAAAGTACCCGGGGTGTAAACTCATTTCCCGAACGATTTTTTAAATTATTATTCACCACTAAAGCCCATGAGACTTGTAGTTTTTAAAAATGTTTTCATTTTTGATGAGACGCTGAATAAAAGAAGTTTAATTGCCGGCAAACGAAAATCCGCGACTTCCCGTAAATCCCGAACTCGGCCCGTATAATCAAAAGTATACAAAGAAAGTACCCAGGGAGTAAACTCATTTCCCGAACGATTTTTTAAATTAATTTTCTCCACTAAAACGCATGAGACTTGTAGTTTTCAGAAATGTTTTCATTTTTGATGAGACGTTTAATGAAAGTTGTTTAATCGCCGGCAAACAAAAACTCGCGATTTCCCGTAAATCCCGGACTCGGCCCGTATAGTCAAAAGTATACAAAGATAGTACCCAGGGAGTAAACCCATTTCCCGAACGATTTTTTAATTTATTTTTTCACCACTAAAACGCATGAGACTTGTAGTTTTCAAAAATGTTTTCATTTTTGATGAGACGCTGAATAAAAGAAGTTTAATAGCCGGCAAACGAAAACCTGCGATTTCCCGTAAATCCCGGACTCGGCCCGTATATTCAAAAGTATACAAAGAAAGTACCCGGGGTGTAAACTCATTTCCCGAACGATTTTTTAAATTATTATTCACCACTAAAGCCCATGAGACTTGTAGTTTTCAAAAATGTTTTCATTTTTGATGAGACGCTGAATAAAAGAAGTTTAATTGCCGGCAAACGAAAATCCGCGACTTCCCGTAAATCTCGAACTCGGCCCGTATAGTCAAAAGTATACAAAGAAAGTACCCAGGGAGTAAACTCATTTCCCGAACGATTTTTTAAATTAATTTTCTCCACTAAAACGCATGAGACTTGTAGTTTTCAGAAATGTTTTCATTTTTGATGAGACATTTAATGAAAGTTGTTTAATCGCCGGCAAACAAAAACCCGCGATTTCCCGTAAATCCCGGGCTTGGCCTGTATAGTCGAATGTGTACAAAGAAAGTACCCTGTGAGTAAACTCATTTCCGAAACGATTTTTTCAATTACCTTTTCACCACTAAAACGCATGAGACTTGCAGTTTTCAAAAATGTTTTCATTTTTGATGAGACGCTTAATGAAACAGGTTTAATTGCTGGCAAACGAAAACCCGCGATTTCCCGTAAATCCCGGGCTTGGCCCGTATAGTCGAATGTATACAAAGAAAGTACCCTGTGAGTAAACTCATTTCCAGAACGATTTTTTAATTTATTTTTTCAACACTAAAACGCATGAGACTTGTAGTTTTCAAAAATGTTTTCATTTTTGATGAGACGCTTAATGAAAGAGGTTTAATCGCCGGCAAACGAAAACCCGAGATTTCCCGTAAATCCCGGGCTTGGCCCGTATAGTCAAAAGTATACAAAGATAGTACCCAGGGAGTAAACTCATTTCCCGAACGATTTTTTAAATTATTTTTTCACCACTAAAACGCATGAGACTTGTAGTTTTCAAAAATGTTTTCATTTTTGATGAGACGCTGAATAAAAGAAGTTTAATTGCCGGCAAAGGAAAATCCGCGACTTCCCGTAAATCCCGAACTCGGCCCGTATAGTCAAAAGTATACAAAGAAAGTACCCAGGGAGTAAACTCATTTCCCGAACGATTTTTTAAATTAATTTTCTCCACTAAAACGCATGAGACTTGTAGTTTTCAGAAATGTTTTCATTTTTGATGAGACGTTTAATGAAAGTTGTTTAATCGCCGGCAAACAAAAACCCGCGATTTCCCGTAAATCCCGGGCTTAGCCCGTATAGTCGAATGTGTACAAAGAAAGTACCCTGTGAGTAAACTCATTTCCGAAACGATTTTTTCAATTATCTTTTCACCACTAAAACGCATAAGACTTGCAGTTTTCAAAAATGTTTTCATTTTTGATGAGACGCTTAATGAAACAGGTTTAATCGCCGGCAAACAAAAACCCGCGATTTCCCGTAAATCCCGGGCTTGGCCCGTATAGTCGAATGTGTACAAAGAAAGTACCCTGTGAGTAAACTCATTTCCGAAACGATTTTTTCAATTACCTTTTCACCACTAAAACGCATGAGACTTGCAGTTTTCAAAAATGTTTTTATTTTTGATGAGACGCTTAATGAAACAGGTTTAATTGCTGGCAAACGAAAACCCGCGATTTCCCGTAAATCCCGGGCTTGGCCCGTATAGTCGAATGTATACAAAGAAAGTACCTTGTGAGTAAACTCATTTCCAGAACGATTTTTTAATTTATTTTTTCAACACTAAAACGCATGAGACTTGTAGTTTTCAAAAATGTTTTCATTTTTGATGAGACGCTTAATGAAAGAGGTTTAATCGCCGGCAAACGAAAACCCGAGATTTCCCGTAAATCCCGGGCTTGGCCCGTATAGTCAAAAGTATACAGAGATAGTACCCAGGGAGTAAACTCATTTCCCGAACGATTTTTTAAATTATTTTTCCACCACTAAAACGCATGAGAGTTGTAGTTTTCAAAAATGTTTTCATTTTTGATGAGACGCTGAATAAAAGAAGTTTAATTGTCGGCAAAGGAAAATCCGCGACTTCCCGTAAATCCCGAACTCGGCCCGTATAGTCAAAAGTATACAAAGAAAGTACCCAGGGAGTAAACTCATTTCCCGAACGATTTTTTAAATTAATTTTCTCCACTAAAACGCATGAGACTTGTAGTTTTCAGAAATGTTTTCATTTTTGATGAGACGCTTAATGAAACAGGTTTAATTGCTGGCAAACGAAAACCCGCGATTTCCCGTAAATCCCGGGCTTGGCCCGTATAGTCGAATGTATACAAAGAAAGTACCCTGTGAGTAAACTCATTTCCAGAACGATTTTTTAATTTATTTTTTCAACACTAAAACGCATGAGACTTGTAGTTTTCGAAAATGTTTTCATTTTTGATGAGACGCTTAATGAAAGAGGTTTAATCGCCGGCAAACGAAAACCCGAGATTTCCCGTAAATCCCGGGCTTGGCCCGTATAGTCAAAAATATACAAAGATAGTACCCAGGGAGTAAACTCATTTCCCGAACGATTTTTAAATTTATTTTTTCACCACTAAAACGCATGAGACTTGTAGTTTTCAAAAATGTTTTCATTTTTGATGAGACGCTGAATAAAAGAAGTTTAATTGCCGGCAAAGGAAAATCCGCGACTTCCCGTAAATCCCGAACTCGGCCCGTATAGTCAAAAGTATACAAAGAAAGTACCCAGGGAGTAAACTCATTTCCCGAACGATTTTTTAAATTAATTTTCTCCACTAAAACGCATGAGACTTGTAGTTTTCAGAAATGTTTTCATTTTTGATGAGACGTTTAATGAAAGTTGTTTAATCGCCGGCAAACAAAAACCGGCGATTTCCCGTAAATCCCGGGCTTGGCCCGTATAGTCGAATGTGTACAAAGAAAGTACCCTGTGAGTAAACTCATTTCCGAAACGATTTTTTCAATTATCTTTTCACCACTAAAACGCATAAGACTTGCAGTTTTCAAAAATGTTTTCATTTTTGATGAGACGCTTAATGAAACAGGTTTAATCGCTGGCAAACGAAAACCCGCGATTTCCCGTAAATCCCGGGCTTGGCCCGTATAGTCGAATGTATACAAAGAAAGTACCCTGTGAGTAAACTCATTTCCAGAACGATTTTTTAATTTATTTTTTCAACACTAAAACGCATGAGACTTGTAGTTTTCAAAAATGTTTTCATTTTTGATGAGACGCTTAATGAAAGAGGTTTAATCGTCGGCAAACGAAAACCCGAGATTTCCCGTAAATCTCGGGCTTGGCCCGTATAGTCAAAAGTATACAAAGATAGTACCCAGGGAGTAAACTCACTTCCCGAACGATTTTTTAATTTATTTTTTCACCACTAAAACGCATGAGACTTGTAGTTTTCAAAAATGTTTTCATTTTTGATGAGACGCTTAATGAAAGAGGTTTAATCGCCGGCAAACGAAAACCCGAGATTTCCCGTAAATCCCGGACTCGGCCCGTATAGTCAAAAGTATACAAAGAAAGTACCCAGGGAGTAAACTAATTTCCCAAACGATTTTTTGAATTATTATTTCACCACTAAAGCCCATGAGACTTGTAGTTTTTAAAAATGTTTTCATTTTTGATGAGACGCTGAATAAAAGAAGTTTAATCGCCGGCAAACGAAAACCCGCGATTTCCCGTAAATCCCGGGCTTGGCCGGTATAGTCGAATGTATACAAAGAAAGTACCCTGTGAGTAAATTCATTTCCAAAACGATTTCTTAAATTATCTTTTCACCACTAAAACGCATGAGACTTGTAGTTTTCAAAAATGTTTTCATTTAAAAAAGTTTAAAAGAAGTTTAATCGCCGGCAAACGAAAACCCGCCATTTCCCGTAAACCCCGGTCTCGGTCCGTATAATCAAAAGTATACAAAGAAAGTACCCAGGGAGTAAACTCATTTCCCGAACGACTTTTGAAATTATTTTTTCACCACTAAAACGCATGAGACTTGTAGTTTTCAAAAATGTTTTCATTTTTGATGAGACGCTGAATGAATGAAGTTTAATCGCCGGCAAACGAAAACCTGCGATTTCCCGTAAATCCCGGATTCGGCCCGTATAGTCAAAAGAAATACAAAGAAAGTATCCAAGGTGTAAACTCATTTCCCGAACGATTTTTTAAATTATTATTTCACCATTAAAGCCCATGAGACTTGTAGTTTTTAAAAATGTTTTCATTTTTGATGAGACGCTGAATAAAAGAAGTTTAATCGCCGGCAAACGAAAACCCGCGATTTCCCGTAAATCCCGGGCTTGGCCGGTATAGTCGAATGTATACAAAGAAAGTACCCTGTGAGTAAACTCATTTCCAAAACGATTTCTTAAATTATCTTTTCACCACTAAAACGCATGAGACTTGTAGTTTTCAAAAATGTTTTCATTTTTGATGAGACGCTGAATAAAAGAAGTTTAATCGCCGGCAAACGAAAACCCGCCATTTCCCGTAAACCCCGGTCTCGGTCCGTATAATCAAAAGTATACAAAGAAAGTACCCAGGGAGTAAACTCATTTCCCGAACGACTTTTGAAATTATTTTTTCACCACTAAAACGCATGAGACTTGTAGTTTTCAAAAATGTTTTCATTTTTGATGAGACGCTGAATGAATGAAGTTTAATCGCCGGCAAACGAAAACCTGCGATTTCCCGTAAATCCCGAATTCGGCCCGTATAGTCAAAAGTATACAAAGAAAGTATCCAAGGTGTAAACTCATTTCCCGAGCGATTTTTTAAATTATTATTTCACCATTAAAGCCCATGAGACTTGTAGTTTTTAAAAATGTTTTCATTTTTGATGAGACGCTGAATAAAAGAAGTTTAATCGCCGGCAAACGAAAACCCGCGACTTCCCGTAAATCCCGGTCTCGGTCCGTATAGTCAAACGTATACAAAGAAAGCACCCAGGGAGTAAACTCATTTCCCGAACGATTTTTTAAATTATTATTCACCACTAAAGCCCATGAGACTTGTAGTTTTTAAAAATGTTTTCATTTTTGATGAGACGCTGAATAAAAGAATTTTAATTGCCGGCAAACGAAAATCCGCGACTTCCCGTAAATCCCGAACTCGGCCCGTATAGTCAAAAGTATACAAAGAAAGTACCCAGGGAGTAAACTCATTTCCCGAACGATTTTTTAAATTAATTTTCTCCACTAAAACGCATGAGACTTGTAGTTTTCAGAAATGTTTTCATTTTTGATGAGACGTTTAATGAAAGTTGTTTAATCGCCGGCAAACAAAAACCCGCGATTTCCCGTAAATCCCGGCTTGGCCCGTATAGTCGAATGTGTACAAAGAAAGTACCCTGTGAGTAAACTCATTTCCGAAACGATTTTTTCAATTATCTTTTCACCACTAAAACGCATGAGACTTGCAGTTTTCAAAAATGTTTTCTTTTTTGATGAGACGCTTAATGAAACAGGTTTAATCGCTGGCAAACGAAAACCCGCGATTTCCCGTAAATCCCGGGCTTGGCCCGTATAGTCGAATGTATACAAAGAAAGTACCCTGTGAGTAAACTCATTTCCAGAACGATTTTTTAATTTATTTTTTCAACACTAAAACGCATGAGACTTGTAGTTTTCAAAAATGTTTTCATTTTTGATGAGACGCTTAATGAAAGAGGTTTAATCGCCGGCAAACGAAAACCCGAGATTTCCCGTAAATCCCGGGCTTGGCCCGTATAGTCAAAAGTATACAAAGATAGTACCCAGGGAGTAAACTCATTTCCCGAACGATTTTTTAATTTATTTTTTTACCACTAAAACGCATGAGACTTGTAGTTTTCAAAAATGTTTTCATTTTTGATGAGACGCTGAATAAAAGAAGTTTAATTGCCGGCAAACGAAAATCCGCGACTTCCCGTAAATCCCGAACTCGGCCCGTATAGTCAAAAGTATACAAAGAAAGTACCCAGCGAGTAAACTCATTTCCCGAACGATTTTTTAAATTAATTTTCTCCAATAAAACGCATGAGACTTGTAGTTTTCAGAAATGTTTTCATTTTTGATGAGACGTTTAATGAAAGTTGTTTAATCGCCGGCAAACAAAAACCCGCGATTTCCCGTAAATCCCGGGCTTGGCCCGTATAGTCGAATGTGTACAAAGAAAGTACCCTGTGAGTAAACTCATTTCCGAAACGATTTTTTCAATTATCTTTTCACCACTAAAACGCATGAGACTTGCAGTTTTCAAAAATGTTTTCATTTTTGATGAGACGCTTAATGAAACAGGTTTAATCGCTGGCAAACGAAAACCCGAGATTTCCCGTAAATCCCGGGCTTGGCCCGTATAGTCAAAAGTATACAAAGATAGTACCCAGGGAGTAAACTCATTTCCCGAACGATTTTTTAAATTATTATTCACCACTAAAGCCCATGAGACTTGTAGTTTTTAAAAATGTTTTCATTTTTGATGAGACGCTGAATAAAAGAATTTTAATTGCCGGCAAACGAAAATCCGCGACTTCCCGTAAATCCCGAACTCGGCCCGTATAGTCAAAAGTATACAAAGAAAGTACCCAGGGAGTAAACTCATTTCCCGAACGATTTTTTAAATTAATTTTCTCCACTAAAACGCATGAGACTTGTAGTTTTCAGAAATGTTTTCATTTTTGATGAGACGTTTAATGAAAGTTGTTTAATCGCCGGCAAACAAAAACCCGCGATTTCCCGTAAATCCCGGCTTGGCCCGTATAGTCGAATGTGTACAAAGAAAGTACCCTGTGAGTAAACTCATTTCCGAAACGATTTTTTCAATTATCTTTTCACCACTAAAACGCATGAGACTTGCAGTTTTCAAAAATGTTTTCTTTTTTGATGAGACGCTTAATGAAACAGGTTTAATCGCTGGCAAACGAAAACCCGCGATTTCCCGTAAATCCCGGGCTTGGCCCGTATAGTCGAATGTATACAAAGAAAGTACCCTGTGAGTAAACTCATTTCCAGAACGATTTTTTAATTTATTTTTTCAACACTAAAACGCATGAGACTTGTAGTTTTCAAAAATGTTTTCATTTTTGATGAGACGCTTAATGAAAGAGGTTTAATCGCCGGCAAACGAAAACCCGAGATTTCCCGTAAATCCCGGGCTTGGCCCGTATAGTCAAAAGTATACAAAGATAGTACCCAGGGAGTAAACTCATTTCCCGAACGATTTTTTAATTTATTTTTTTACCACTAAAACGCATGAGACTTGTAGTTTTCAAAAATGTTTTCATTTTTGATGAGACGCTGAATAAAAGAAGTTTAATTGCCGGCAAACGAAAATCCGCGACTTCCCGTAAATCCCGAACTCGGCCCGTATAGTCAAAAGTATACAAAGAAAGTACCCAGCGAGTAAACTCATTTCCCGAACGATTTTTTAAATTAATTTTCTCCAATAAAACGCATGAGACTTGTAGTTTTCAGAAATGTTTTCATTTTTGATGAGACGTTTAATGAAAGTTGTTTAATCGCCGGCAAACAAAAACCCGCGATTTCCCGTAAATCCCGGGCTTGGCCCGTATAGTCGAATGTGTACAAAGAAAGTACCCTGTGAGTAAACTCATTTCCGAAACGATTTTTTCAATTATCTTTTCACCACTAAAACGCATGAGACTTGCAGTTTTCAAAAATGTTTTCATTTTTGATGAGACGCTTAATGAAACAGGTTTAATCGCTGGCAAACGAAAACCCGAGATTTCCCGTAAATCCCGGGCTTGGCCCGTATAGTCAAAAGTATACAAAGATAGTACCCAGGTAGTAAACTCATTTCCCGAACGATTTTTTAATTTATTTTTTCACCACTAAAACGCATGAGACTTGTAGTTTTCAAAAATGTTTTCATTTTTGATGAGACGCTGAATAAAAGAAGTTTAATTGCCGGCAAACGAAAATCCGCGACTTCCCGTAAATCCCGAACTCGGCCCGTATAGTCAAAAGTATACAAAGAAAGTACCCAGCGAGTAAACTCATTTCCCGAACGATTTTTTAAATTAATTTTCTCCACTAAAACGCATGAGACTTGTAGTTTTCAGAAATGTTTTCATTTTTGATGAGACGTTTAATGAAAGTTGTTTAATCGCCGGCAAACAAAAACCCGCGATTTCCCGTAAATCCCGGGCTTGGCCCGTATAGTCGAATGTGTACAAAGAAAGTACCCTGTGAGTAAACTCATTTCCGAAACGATTTTTTCAATTATCTTTTCACCACTAAAACGCATGAGACTTGCAGTTTTCAAAAATGTTTTCATTTTTGATGAGACGCTGAATAAAAGAAGTTTAATCGCCGGCAAACGAAAACCCGCCAATTCCCGTAAACCCCGGTCTCGGTCCGTATAATCAAAAGTATACAAAGAAAGTACCCAGGGAGTAAACTCATTTCCTGAACGATTTTTTCAATTATCTTTTCACCACTAAAACGCATGAGACTTGCAGTTTTCAAAAATGTTTTCATTTTTGATGAGACGCTTAATGAAACAGGTTTAATCGCTGGCAAACGAAAACCCGAGATTTCCCGTAAATCCCGGGCTTGGCCCGTATAGTCAAAAGTATACAAAGATAGTACCCAGGTAGTAAACTCATTTCCCGAACGATTTTTTAATTTATTTTTTCACCACTAAAACGCATGAGACTTGTAGTTTTCAAAAATGTTTTCATTTTTGATGAGACGCTGAATAAAAGAAGTTTAATTGCCGGCAAACGAAAATCCGCGACTTCCCGTAAATCCCGAACTCGGCCCGTATAGTCAAAAGTATACAAAGAAAGTACCCAGCGAGTAAACTCATTTCCCGAACGATTTTTTAAATTAATTTTCTCCACTAAAACGCATGAGACTTGTAGTTTTCAGAAATGTTTTCATTTTTGATGAGACGTTTAATGAAAGTTGTTTAATCGCCGGCAAACAAAAACCCGCGATTTCCCGTAAATCCCGGGCTTGGCCCGTATAGTCGAATGTGTACAAAGAAAGTACCCTGTGAGTAAACTCATTTCCGAAACGATTTTTTCAATTATCTTTTCACCACTAAAACGCATGAGACTTGTAGTTTTCAAAAATGTTTTCATTTTTGATGAGACGCTGAATAAAAGAAGTTTAATCGCCGGCAAACGAAAACCCGCCAATTCCCGTAAACCCCGGTCTCGGTCCGTATAATCAAAAGTATACAAAGAAAGTACCCAGGGAGTAAACTCATTTCCTGAACGACTTTTTAAATTATTTTTTCACCACTAAAACGCATGAGACTTGTAGTTTTCAAAAATGTTTTCATCTTTGATGAGACGCTGAATGAAAGAAGTTTAATCGCCGGCAAACGAAAACCTGCGATTTCCCGTAAATCCCGGACTCGGCCCGTATAGTCAAAAGTATACAAAGAAAGTATCCAAGGTGTAAACTCATTTCCCGAACGATTTTTTAAATTATTATTTCACCATTAAAGCCCATGAGACTTGTAGTTTTTAAAAATGTTTTCATTTTTGATGAGACGCTGAATAAAAGAAGTTTAATCGCCGGCAAACGAAAACCCGCGACTTCCTGTAAATCCCGGTCTCGGCCCGTATAGTCAAACCTATACAAAGAAAGCACCCAGGGAGTAAACTCATTCCCGAACGATTTTTTAAATTATATTTTCACCACTAAAACGCATGAGACTTGTAGTTTTCAAAAATGTTTTCATTTTTGATGAGACGCTGAATGAAAGAAGTTTAATCGTCAGCAAACGAAAACCTGCGATTTTCCGTAAATCCCGGACTCGGCCCGTATAGTCAAAAGTATAATAAGAAAGTACCCAGGGTGTAAACTCATTTCCCGAACGATTTTTTAAATTATTACTTCACCACTAAAGCCCATGAGACTTGTAGTTTTTAAAAATGTTTTCATTTTTGATGAGACGCTGAATAAAAGAAGTTTAATCGCCGGCAAACGAAAACCCGCGATTTCCCGTAAATCCCGGGCTTGGCCGGTATAGTCGAATGTATACAAAGAAAGTACCCTGTGAGTAAACTCATTTCCAAAACGATTTTTTTAAATTATCTTTTCACCACTAAAACGCATGAGACTTGTAGTTTTCAAAAATGTTTTCATTTTTGATGAGACGCTGAATAAAAGAAGTTTAATCGCCGGCAAACGAAAACCCGCCATTTCCCGTAAACCCTGGTCTCGGTCCGTATAATCAAAAGTATACAAAGAAAGTACCCAGGGAGTAAACTCATTTCCCGAACGACTTTTTAAATTATTTTTTCACCACTAAAACGCACGAGACTTGTAGTTTTCAAAAATGTTTTCATTTTTGATGAGACGCTGAATGAAAGAAGTTTAATCGCCGGCAAACGAAAACCTGCGATTTCCCGTAAATCCCGGACTCGGCCCGTATAGTCAAAAGTATACAAAGAAAGTATCCAAGGTGTAAACTCATTTCCTGAACGATTTTTTAAATTATTATTTCACCATTAAAGCCCATGAGACTTGTAGTTTTTAAAAATGTTTTCATTTTTGATGAGACGCTGAATAAAAGAAGTTTAATCGCCGGCAAACGAAAACCCGCGACTTCCCGTAAATCCCGGTCTCGGCCCGTATAGTCAAACGTATACAAAGAAAGCACCCAGGGAGTAAACTCATTTCCCGAACAATTTTTTAAATTATATTTTCACCACTAAAACGCATGAGACTTGTAGTTTTCAAAAATGTTTTCATTTTTGATGAGACGCTGAATGAAAGAAGTTTAATCGCCAGCAAACGAAAACCTGCGATTTTCCGTAAATCCCGGACTCGGCCCGTACAGTCAAAAGTATAATAAGAAACTACCCAGGGTGTAAACTCATTTCCCGAACGATTTTTTAAATTATTACTTCACCACTAAAGCCCATGAGACTTGTAGTTTTTAAAAATGTTTTCATTTTTGATGAGACGCTGAATAAAAGAAGTTTAATCGCCGGCAAGCGAAAACCCGCCATTTCCCGTAAACCCTGGACTCGGCCCGTATAATCAAAAGTTTACAAAGAAAGTACCCAGGGAGTAAACTCATTTCCCGAACGATTTTTTAAATTACTTTTTCACCACTAAAACGCATGAGACTTGTAGTTTTCAAAAATGTTTTCATTTTTGATGAGACGCTGAATAAAAGACGTTTAACCGCCGGCAAACAAAAACCCGCCATTTCCCGTAAACCCCGGACTCGGCCCGCATAGTCAAAATATACAAAGAAAGTACCCAGGGAGTAAACTCATTTCCCGAACGATTTTTTAAATTATTTTTTCAGCACTAAAACGCATGAGACTTGTAGTTTTTACAAATGTTTTCATTTTTGATGAGAAGGTGAATAAAAGAAGTTTAATCGCCGGCAAACGAAAACCTGCGATTTCCCGTAAATCCTGGACTCGGCCCGTATAGTCAAAAGTATACAAAGAAAGTACCCAGGGAGTAAACTCGTTTCTCAAACGATTTTTTAAATTATTATTTCACCACTAAAACGCATGAGACTTGTAGTTTTTAAAAATGTTTTCTTCTTTGATGAGAAGGTGAATAAAAGAAGTATGATCGCCAGCAAACGAAAACCTGCGATTTCCCGTAAATCCTGAACTCGGCCCGCATAGTCAAAATATACAAAGAAAGTACCCAGGGAGTAAACTCATTTCCCGAACGATTTTTTAAATTATTTTTTCAGCACTAAAACGCATGAGACTTGTAGTTTTTAAAAATGTTTTCATTTTTGATGAGAAGGTGAATAAAAGAAGTTTAATCGCCGGCAAACGAAAACCTGCGATTTCCCGTAAATCCTGGACTCGGCCCGTATAGTCAAAAGTATACAAAGAAAGTACCCAGGGAGTAAACTCGTTTCCCAAACGATTTTTTAAATTATTATTTCACCACTAAAACGCATGAGACTTGTAGTTTTCAAAAATGTTTTCATTTTTGATGAGACGCTGAATAAAAGAAGTTTAATCGCCGGCAAACGAAAACCCGCCATTTCCCGTAAACCCCAGTCCCGGTCCGTATAATCAAAAGTATACAAAGAAAGTACCCAGGGAGTAAACTCATTTCCCGAACGACTTTTTTTATTTATTTTTTCACCACTAAAACGCATGAGACTTGTAGTTTTCAAAAATGTTTTCATTTTTGATGAGACGCTGAATAAAAGAAGTTTAATCGCCGGCAAACGAAAACCCGCCATTTCCCGTAAACCCTGGACTCGGCCCGTATAATCAAAAGTATAATAAGAAAGTACCCAGGGTGTAAACTCATTTCCCGAACGATTTTTTAAATTATTACTTCACCACTAAAGCCCATGAGACTTGTAGTTTTCAAAAAATGTTTTCATTTTTGATGAGACGCTGAATAAAAGACGTTTAATTGCCGGCAAACGAAAACCCGCCATTTCCCGTAAACCCCGGACTCGGCCCGCATAGTCAAAATATACAAAGAAAGTACCCAGGGAGTAAACTCATTTCCCAAACGATTTTTTAAATTATTTTTTCAGCACTAAAACGCATGAGACTTGTAGTTTTCAAAAATGTTTTCATTTTTGATGAGACGCTGAATGAAAGAAGTTTAATCGCCGGCAAACGAAAACCTGCGATTTCCCGTAAATCCCGGACTTGGCCCGTATAGTCAAAAGTATACAAAGAAAGTATCCAAGGTGTAAACTCATTTCCCGAACGATTTTTTAAATTATTATTTCACCATTAAAGCCCATGAGACTTGTAGTTTTTAAAAATGTTTTCATTTTTGATGAGACGCTGAATAAAAGAAGTTTAATCGCCGGCAAACGAAAACCCGCGACTTCCCGTAAATCCCGGTCTCGGCCCGTATAGTCAAACGTATACAAAGAAAGCGCCCAGGGAGTAAACTCATTTCCCGAACGATTTTTTAAATTATATTTTCACCACTAAAACGCATGAGACTTGTAGTTTTCAAAAATGTTTTCATTTTTGATGAGACGCTGAATGAAAGAAGTTTAATCGCCAGCAAACGAAAACCTGCGATTTTCCGTAAATCCCGGACTCGCCCCGTATAGTCAAAAGTATAATAAGAAAGTACCCAGGGTGTAAACTCATTTCCCGAACGATTTTTTAAATTATTACTTCACCACTAAAGCCCATGAGACTTGTAGTTTTTAAAAATGTTTTCATTTTTGATGAGACGTTGAATAAAAGAAATTTAATCGCGGCAAACGAAAACCCGCCATTTCCCGTAAACCCTGGACTCGGCCCGTATAATCAAAAGTATACGAAGAAAGTACCCAAGGAGTAAACTCATTTCCCGAACGATTTTTTGAATTACTTTTTCACCACTAAAACGCATGAGACTTGTAGTTTTTAAAAATGTTTTCTTTTTTGATGAGAAGGTGAATAAAAGAAGTTTAATCGCCGGCAAACGAAAACCTGCGATTTCCCGTAAATTCTGGACTCGGCCCGCATAGTCAAAATATACAAAGAAAGTACCCAGGGAGTAAACTCATTTCCCGAACGATTTTTTAAATTATTTTTTCAGCACTAAAACGCATGAGACTTGTAGTTTTTAAAAATGTTTTCATTTTTGATGAGAAGGTGAATAAAAGAAGTTTAATCGCCGGCAAACGAAAACCTGCGATTTCCCGTAAATCCTGGACTCGGCCCGCATAGTCAAAATATACAAAGAAAGTACCCAGGGAGTAAACTCATTTCCCGAACGATTTTTTAAATTATTTTTTCAGCACTAAAACGCATGAGACTTGTAGTTTTTAACAATGTTTTCATTTTTGATGAGAAGGTGAATAAAAGAAGTTTAATCGCCGGCAAACGAAAACCTGCGATTTCCCGTAAATCCTGGACTCGGCCCGTATAGTCAAAAGTATACAAAGAAAGTACCCAGGGAGTAAACTCGTTTCCCAAACGATTTTTTAAATTATTATTTCACCACTAAAACGCATGAGACTTGTAGTTTTCAAAAATGTTTTCATTTTTGATGAGACGCTGAATAAAAGAAGTTTAATCGCCGGCAAACGAAAACCCGCCAGTTCCCGTAAACCCCGGTCCCGGTCCGTATAATCAAAAGTATACAAAGAAAGTACCCAGGGAGTAAACTCATTTCCCGAACGACTTTTTTTATTTATTTTTTCACCACTAAAACGCATGAGACTTGTAGTTTTCAAAAATGTTTTCATTTTTGATGAGACGCTGAATGAAAGAAGTTTAATCGCCGGCAAACGAAAACCTGCGATTTCCCGTAAATCCCGGACTCGGCCCGTATAGTCAAAAGTATACAAAGAAAGTATCCAAGGTGTAAACTCATTTCCCGAACGATTTTTTAAATTATTATTTCACCATTAAAGCCCATGAGACTTGTAGTTTTTAAAAATGTTTTCATTTTTGATGAGACGCTGAATAAAAGAAGTTTAATCGCCGGCAAACGAAAACCCGCGACTTCCCGTAAATCCCGGTCTCGGCCCGTATAGTCAAACGTATACAAAGAAAGCACCCAGGGAGTAAACTCACTTCCCGAACGATTTTTTAAATTATATTTTCACCACTAAAACGCATGAGACTTGTAGTTTTCAAAAATGTTTTCATTTTTGATGAGACGCTGAATGAAAGAAGTTTAATCGCCAGCAAACGAAAACCTGCGATTTTCCGTAAATCCCGGACTCGCCCCGTATAGTCAAAAGTATAATAAGAAAGTACCCAGGGTGTAAACTCATTTCCCGAACGATTTTTTAAATTATTACTTCACCACTAAAGCCCATGAGACTTGTAGTTTTTAAAAATGTTTTCATTTTTGATGAGACGTTGAATAAAAGAAATTTAATCGCGGCAAACGAAAACCCGCCATTTCCCGTAAACCCTGGACTCGGCCCGTATAATCAAAAGTATACGAAGAAAGTACCCAAGGAGTAAACTCATTTCCCGAACGATTTTTTGAATTACTTTTTCACCACTAAAACGCATGAGACTTGTAGTTTTTAAAAATGTTTTCTTTTTTGATGAGAAGGTGAATAAAAGAAGTTTAATCGCCGGCAAACGAAAACCTGCGATTTCCCGTAAATTCTGGACTCGGCCCGCATAGTCAAAATATACAAAGAAAGTACCCAGGGAGTAAACTCATTTCCCGAACGATTTTTTAAATTATTTTTTCAGCACTAAAACGCATGAGACTTGTAGTTTTTAAAAATGTTTTCATTTTTGATGAGAAGGTGAATAAAAGAAGTTTAATCGCCGGCAAACGAAAACCTGCGATTTCCCGTAAATCCTGGACTCGGCCCGCATAGTCAAAATATACAAAGAAAGTACCCAGGGAGTAAACTCATTTCCCGAACGATTTTTTAAATTATTTTTTCAGCACTAAAACGCATGAGACTTGTAGTTTTTAACAATGTTTTCATTTTTGATGAGAAGGTGAATAAAAGAAGTTTAATCGCCGGCAAACGAAAACCTGCGATTTCCCGTAAATCCTGGACTCGGCCCGTATAGTCAAAAGTATACAAAGAAAGTACCCAGGGAGTAAACTCGTTTCCCAAACGATTTTTTAAATTATTATTTCACCACTAAAACGCATGAGACTTGTAGTTTTCAAAAATGTTTTCATTTTTGATGAGACGCTGAATAAAAGAAGTTTAATCGCCGGCAAACGAAAACCCGCCAGTTCCCGTAAACCCCGGTCTCGGTCCGTATAATCAAAAGTATACAAAGAAAGTACCCAGGGAGTAAACTCATTTCCCGAACGACTTTTTTTATTTATTTTTTCACCACTAAAACGCATGAGACTTGTAGTTTTCAAAAATGTTTTCATTTTTGATGAGACGCTGAATGAAAGAAGTTTAATCGCCGGCAAACGAAAACCTGCGATTTCCCGTAAATCCCGGACTCGGCCCGTATAGTCAAAAGTATACAAAGAAAGTATCCAAGGTGTAAACTCATTTCCCGAACGATTTTTTAAATTATTATTTCACCATTAAAGCCCATGAGACTTGTAGTTTTTAAAAATGTTTTCATTTTTGATGAGACGCTGAATAAAAGAAGTTTAATCGCCGGCAAACGAAAACCCGCGACTTCCCGTAAATCCCGGTCTCGGCCCGTATAGTCAAACGTATACAAAGAAAGCACCCAGGGAGTAAACTCACTTCCCGAACGATTTTTTAAATTATATTTTCACCACTAAAACGCATGAGACTTGTAGTTTTCAAAAATGTTTTCATTTTTGATGAGACGCTGAATGAAAGAAGTTTAATCGCCAGCAAACGAAAACCTGCGATTTTCCGTAAATCCCGGACTCGGCCCGTATAGTCAAAAGTATAATAAGAAAGTACCCAGGGTGTAAACTCATTTCCCGAACGATTTTTTAAATTATTACTTCACCACTAAAGCCCATGAGACTTGTAGTTTTTAAAAATGTTTTCATTTTTGATGAGACGCTGAATAAAAGAAGTTTAATCGCCGGCAAACGAAAACCCGCCATTTCCCGTAAACCCTGGACTCGGCCCGTATAATCAAAAGTATAATAAGAAAGTACCCAGGGTGTAAACTCATTTCCCGAACGATTTTTTAAATTATTACTTCACCACTAAAGCCCATGAGACTTGTAGTTTTCAAAAATGTTTTCATTTTTGATGAGACGCTGAATAAAAGACGTTTAATTGCCGGCAAACGAAAACATGCCATTTCCCGTAAACCCCGGACTCGGCCCGCATAGTCAAAATATACAAAGAAAGTACCCAGGGAGTAAACTCATTTCCCAAACGATTTTTTAAATTATTTTTTCAGCACTAAAACGCATGAGACTTGTAGTTTTCAAAAATGTTTTCATTTTTGATGAGACGCTGAATGAAAGAAGTTTAATCGCCGGCAAACGAAAACCTGCGATTTCCCGTAAATCCCGGACTTGGCCCGTATAGTCAAAAGTATACAAAGAAAGTATCCAAGGTGTAAACTCATTTCCCGAACGATTTTTTAAATTATTATTTCACTATTAAAGCCCATGAGACTTGTAGTTTTTAAAAATGTTTTCATTTTTGATGAGACGCTGAATAAAAGAAGTTTAATCGCCGGCAAACGAAAACCCGCGACTTCCCGTAAATCCCGGTCTCGGCCCGTATAGTCAAACGTATACAAAGAAAGCGCCCAGGAAGTAAACTCATTTCCCGAACGATTTTTTAAATTATATTTTCACCACTAAAACGCATGAGACTTGTAGTTTTCAAAAATGTTTTCATTTTTGATGAGACGCTGAATGAAAGAAGTTTAATCGCCAGCAAACGAAAACCTGCGATTTTCCGTAAATCCCGGACTCGCCCCGTATAGTCAAAAGTATAATAAGAAAGTACCCAGGGTGTAAACTCATTTCCCGAACGATTTTTTAAATTATTACTTCACCACTAAAGCCCATGAGACTTGTAGTTTTTAAAAATGTTTTCATTTTTGATGAGACGTTGAATAAAAGAAATTTAATCGCGGCAAACGAAAACCCGCCATTTCCCGTAAACCCTGGACTCGGCCCGTATAATCAAAAGTATACGAAGAAAGTACCCAAGGAGTAAACTCATTTCCCGAACGATTTTTTAAATTACTTTTTCACCACTAAAACGCATGAGACTTGTAGTTTTTAAAAATGTTTTCTTTTTTGATGAGAAGGTGAATAAAAGAAGTTTAATCGCCGGCAAACGAAAACCTGCGATTTCCCGTAAATCCTGGACTCGGCCCGCATAGTCAAAATATACAAAGAAAGTACCCAGGGAGTAAACTCATTTCCCGAACGATTTTTTAAATTATTTTTTCAGCACTAAAACGCATGAGACTTGTAGTTTTTAAAAATGTTTTCATTTTGGATGAGAAGGTGAATAAAAGAAGTTTAATCGCCGGCAAACGAAAACCTGCGATTTCCCGTAAATCCTGGACTCGGCCCGTATAGTCAAAAGTATACAAAGAAAGTACCCAGGGAGTAAACTCGTTTCCCAAACGATTTTTTAAATTATTATTTCACCACTAAAACGCATGAGACTTGTAGTTTTCAAAAATGTTTTCATTTTTGATGAGACGCTGAATAAAAGAAGTTTAATCGCCGGCAAACGAAAACCCGCCATTTCCCGTAAACCCCGGTCCCGGTCCGTATAATCAAAAGTATACAAAGAAAGTACCCAGGGAGTAAACTCATTTCCCGAACGACTTTTTAAATTATTTTTTCACTACTAAAACGCATGAGACTTGTAGTTTTCAAAAATGTTTTCATTTTTGATGAGACGCTGAATGAAAGAAGTTTAATCGCCGGCAAACGAAAACCTGCGATTTCCCGTAAATCCCGGACTCGGCCCGTATAGTCAAAAGTATACAAAGAAAGTATCCAAGGTGTAAACTCATTTCCCGAACGATTTTTTAAATTATTATTTCACCATTAAAGCCCATGAGACTTGTAGTTTTTAAAAATGTTTTCATTTTTGATGAGACGCTGAATAAAAGAAGTTTAATCGCCGGCAAACGAAAACCCGCGACTTCCCGTAAATCCCGGTCTCGGCCCGTATACTCAAACGTACACAAAGAAAGCACCCAGGGAGTAAACTCATTTCCCGAACGATTTTTTAAATTATATTTTCACCACTAAAACGCATGAGACTTGTAGTTTTCAAAAATGTTTTCATTTTTGATGAGACGCTGAATGAAAGAAGTTTAATCGCCAGCAAACGAAAACCTGCGATTTTCCGTAAATCCCGGACTCGGCCCGTATAGTCAAAAGTATAATAATAAAGTACCCAGGGTGTAAACTCATTTCCCGAACGATTTTTTAAATTATTACTTCACCACTAAAGCCCATGAGACTTGTAGTTTTTAAAAATGTTTTCATTTTTGATGAGACGCTGAATAAAAGAAGTTTAATCGCCGGCAAACGAAAACCCGCCATTTCCCGTAAACCCTGGACTCGGCCCGTATAATCAAAAGTATAATAAGAAAGTACCCAGGGTGTAAACTCATTTCCCGAACGATTTTTTAAATTATTACTTCACCACTAAAGCCCATGAGACTTGTAGTTTTCAAAAATGTTTTCATTTTTGATGAGACGCTGAATAAAAGACGTTTAATTGCCGGCAAACGAAAACCCGCCATTTCCCGTAAACCCTGGACTCGGCCCGCATAGTCAAAATATACAAAGAAAGTACCCAGGGAGTAAACTCATTTCCCAAACCATTTTTTAAATTATTTTTTCAGCACTAAAACGCATGAGACTTGTAGTTTTCAAAAATGTTTTCATTTTTGATGAGACGCTGAATGAAAGAAGTTTAATCGCCGGCAAACGAAAACCTGCGATTTCCCGTAAATCCCGCACTTGGCCCGTATAGTCAAAAGTATACAAAGAAAGTATCCAAGGTGTAAACTCATTTCCCGAACGATTTTTTAAATTATTATTTCACCATTAAAGCCCATGAGACTTGTAGTTTTTAAAAATGTTTTCATTTTTGATGAGACGCTGAATAAAAGAAGTTTAATCGCCGGCAAACGAAAACCCGCGACTTCCCGTAAATCCCGGTCTCGGCCCGTATAGTCAAACGTATACAAAGAAAGCACCCAGGGAGTAAACTCATTTCCCGAACGATTTTTTAAATTATATTTTCACCACTAAAACGCATGAGACTTGTAGTTTTCAAAAATGTTTTCATTTTTGATGAGACGCTGAATGAAAGAAGTTTAATCGCCAGCAAACGAAAACCTGCGATTTTCCGTAAATCCCGGACTCGCCCCGTATAGTCAAAAGTATAATAAGAAAGTACCCAGGGTGTAAACTCATTTCCCGAACGATTTTTTAAATTATTACTTCACCACTAAAGCCCATGAGACTTGTAGTTTTTAAAAATGTTTTCATTTTTGATGAGACGTTGAATAAAAGAAATTTAATCGCGGCAAACGAAAACCCGCCATTTCCCGTAAACCCTGGACTCGGCCCGTATAATCAAAAGTATACGAAGAAAGTACCCAAGGAGTAAACTCATTTCCCGAACGATTTTTTAAATTACTTTTTCACCACTAAAACGCATGAGACTTGTAGTTTTTAAAAATGTTTTCTTTTTTGATGAGAAGGTGAATAAAAGAAGTTTAATCGCCGGCAAACGAAAACCTGCGATTTCCCGTAAATCCTGGACTCGGCCCGCATAGTCAAAATATACAAAGAAAGTACCCAGGGAGTAAACTCATTTCCCGAACGATTTTTTAAATTATTTTTTCAGCACTAAAACGCATGAGACTTGTAGTTTTTAAAAATGTTTTCATTTTTGATGAGTCGCTGAATAAAAGAAGTTTAATCGCCGGCAAACGAAAACCCGCCATTTCCCGTAAACCCCGGTCCCGGTCCGTATAATCAAAAGTATACAAAGAAAGTACCCAGGGAGTAAACTCATTTCCCGAACGACTTTTTAAATTATTTTTTCACTACTAAAACGCATGAGACTTGTAGTTTTCAAAAATGTTTTCATTTTTGATGAGACGCTGAATGAAAGAAGTTTAATCGCCGGCAAACGAAAACCTGCGATTTCCCGTAAATCCCGGACTCGGCCCGTATAGTCAAAAGTATACAAAGAAAGTATCCAAGGTGTAAACTCATTTCCCGAACGATTTTTTAAATTATTATTTCACCATTAAAGCCCATGAGACTTGTAGTTTTTAAAAATGTTTTCATTTTTGATGAGACGCTGAATAAAAGAAGTTTAATCGCCGGCAAACGAAAACCCGCGACTTCCCGTAAATCCCGGTCTCGTCCCGTATAGTCAAACGTACACAAAGAAAGCACCCAGGGAGTAAACTCATTTCCCGAACGATTTTTTAAATTATATTTTCACCACTAAAACGCATGAGACTTGTAGTTTTCAAAAATGTTTTCATTTTTGATGAGACGCTGAATGAAAGAAGTTTAATCGCCAGCAAACGAAAACCTGCGATTTTCCGTAAATCCCGGACTCGGCCCGTATAGTCAAAAGTATAATAATAAAGTACCCAGGGTGTAAACTCATTTCCCGAACGATTTTTTAAATTATTACTTCACCACTAAAGCCCATGAGACTTGTAGTTTTTAAAAATGTTTTCATTTTTGATGAGACGCTGAATAAAAGAAGTTTAATCGCCGGCAAACGAAAACCCGCCATTTCCCGTAAACCCTGGACTCGGCCCGTATAATCAAAAGTATAATAAGAAAGTACCCAGGGTGTAAACTCATTTCCCGAACGATTTTTTAAATTATTACTTCACCACTAAAGCCCATGAGACTTGTAGTTTTCAAAAATGTTTTCATTTTTGATGAGACGCTGAATAAAAGACGTTTAATTGCCGGCAAACGAAAACCCGCCATTTCCCGTAAACCCTGGACTCGGCCCGCATAGTCAAAATATACAAAGAAAGTACCCAGGGAGTAAACTCATTTCCCGAACGATTTTTTAAATTATTTTTTCAGCACTAAAACGCATGAGACTTGTAGTTTTTAAAAATGTTTTCATTTTTGATGAGAAGGTGAATAAAAGAAGTTTAATCGCCGGCAAACGAAAACCTGCGATTTCCCGTAAATCCTGGACTCGGCCCGTATAGTCAAAAGTATACAAAGAAAGTACCCAGGGAGTAAACTCGTTTCCCAAACGATTTTTTAAATTATTATTTCACCACTAAAACGCATGAGACTTGTAGTTTTCAAAAATGTTTTCATTTTTGATGAGACGCTGAATAAAAGAAGTTTAATCGCCGGCAAACGAAAACCCGCCATTTCCCGTAAACCCCGGTCCCGGTCCGTATAATCAAAAGTATACAAAGAAAGTACCCAGGGAGTAAACTCATTTCCCGAACGACTTTTTAAATTATTTTTTCACTACTAAAACGCATGAGACTTGTAGTTTTCTAAAATGTTTTCATTTTTGATGAGACGCTGAATGAAAGAAGTTTAATCGCCGGCAAACGAAAACCTGCGATTTCCCGTAAATCCCGGACTCGGCCCGTATAGTCAAAAGTATACAAAGAAAGTATCCAAGGTGTAAACTCATTTCCCGAACGATTTTTTAAATTATTATTTCACCATTAAAGCCCATGAGACTTGTAGTTTTTAAAAATGTTTTCATTTTTGATGAGACGCTGAATAAAAGAAGTTTAATCGCCGGCAAACGAAAACCCGCGACTTCCCGTAAATCCCGGTCTCGGCCCGTATAGTCAAACGTACACAAAGAAAGCACCCAGGGAGTAAACTCATTTCCCGAACGATTTTTTAAATTATATTTTCACCACTAAAACGCATGAGACTTGTAGTTTTCAAAAATGTTTTCATTTTTGATGAGACGCTGAATGAAAGAAGTTTAATCGCCAGCAAACGAAAACCTGCGATTTTCCGTAAATCCCGGACTCGGCCCGTATAGTCAAAAGTATAATAATAAAGTACCCAGGGTGTAAACTCATTTCCCGAACGATTTTTTAAATTATTACTTCACCACTAAAGCCCATGAGACTTGTAGTTTTTAAAAATGTTTTCATTTTTGATGAGACGCTGAATAAAAGAAGTTTAATCGCCGGCAAACGAAAACCTGCGATTTCCCGTAAATCCCGGACTCGGCCCGTATAGTCAAAAGTATACAAAGAAAGTATCCAAGGTGTAAACTCATTTCCCGAACGATTTTTTAAATTATTATTTCACCATTAAAGCCCATGAGACTTGTAGTTTTTAAAAATGTTTTCATTTTTGATGAGACGCTGAATAAAAGAAGTTTAATCGCCGGCAAACGAAAACCCGCGACTTCCCGTAAATCCCGGTCTCGGCCCGTATAGTCAAACGTACACAAAGAAAGCACCCAGGGAGTAAACTCATTTCCCGAACGATTTTTTAAATTATATTTTCACCACTAAAACGCATGAGACTTGTAGTTTTCAAAAATGTTTTCATTTTTGATGAGACGCTGAATGAAAGAAGTTTAATCGCCAGCAAACGAAAACCTGCGATTTTCCGTAAATCCCGGACTCGGCCCGTATAGTCAAAAGTATAATAATAAAGTACCCAGGGTGTAAACTCATTTCCCGAACGATTTTTTAAATTATTACTTCACCACTAAAGCCCATGAGACTTGTAGTTTTTAAAAATGTTTTCATTTTTGATGAGACGCTGAATAAAAGAAGTTTAATCGCCGGCAAACGAAAACCCGCCATTTCCCGTAAACCCTGGACTCGGCCCGTATAATCAAAAGTATACAAAGAAAGTATCCAAGGTGTAAACTCATTTCCCGAACGATTTTTTAAATTATTATTTCACCATTAAAGCCCATGAGACTTGTAGTTTTTAAAAATGTTTTCATTTTTGATGAGACGCTGAATAAAAGAAGTTTAATCGCCGGCAAACGAAAACCCGCGACTTCCCGTAAATCCCGGTCTCGGCCCGTATAATCAAACGTACACAAAGAAAGCACCCAGGGAGTAAACTCATTTCCCGAACGATTTTTTAAATTATATTTTCACCACTAAAACGCATGAGACTTGTAGTTTTCAAAAATGTTTTCATTTTTGATGAGACGCTGAATGAAAGAAGTTTAATCGCCAGCAAACGAAAACCTGCGATTTTCCGTAAATCCCGGACTCGGCCCGTATAGTCAAAAGTATAATAATAAAGTACCCAGGGTGTAAACTCATTTCCCGAACGATTTTTTAAATTATTACTTCACCACTAAAGCCCATGAGACTTGTAGTTTTTAAAAATGTTTTCATTTTTGATGAGACGCTGAATAAAAGAAGTTTAATCGCCGGCAAACGAAAACCCGCCATTTCCCGTAAACCCTGGACTCGGCCCGTATAATCAAAAGTATAATAAGAAAGTACCCAGGGTGTAAACTCATTTCCCGAACGATTTTTTAAATTATTACTTCACCACTAAAGCCCATGAGACTTGTAGTTTTCAAAAATGTTTTCATTTTTGATGAGACGCTGAATAAAAGACGTTTAATTGCCGGCAAACGAAAACCCGCCATTTCCCGTAAACCCTGGACTCGGCCCGCATAGTCAAAATATACAAAGAAAGTACCCAGGGAGTAAACTCATTTCCCAAACGATTTTTTAAATTATTTTTTCAGCACTAAAACGCATGAGACTTGTAGTTTTCAAAAATGTTTTCATTTTTGATGAGACGCTGAATGAAAGAAGTTTAATCGCCGGCAAACGAAAACCTGCGATTTCCCGTAAATCCCGCACTTGGCCCGTATAGTCAAAAGTATACAAAGAAAGTATCCAAGGTGTAAACTCATTTCCCGAACGATTTTTTAAATTATTATTTCACCATTAAAGCCCATGAGACTTGTAGTTTTTAAAAATGTTTTCATTTTTGATGAGACGCTGAATAAAAGAAGTTTAATCGCCGGCAAACGAAAACCCGCGACTTCCCGTAAATCCCGGTCTCGGCCCGTATAGTCAAACGTATACAAAGAAAGCACCCAGGGAGTAAACTCATTTCCCGAACGATTTTTTAAATTATATTTTCACCACTAAAACGCATGAGACTTGTAGTTTTCAAAAATGTTTTCATTTTTGATGAGACGCTGAATGAAAGAAGTTTAATCGCCAGCAAACGAAAACCTGCGATTTTCCGTAAATCCCGGACTCGCCCCGTATAGTCAAAAGTATAATAAGAAAGTACCCAGGGTGTAAACTCATTTCCCGAACGATTTTTTAAATTATTACTTCACCACTAAAGCCCATGAGACTTGTAGTTTTTAAAAATGTTTTCATTTTTGATGAGACGTTGAATAAAAGAAATTTAATCGCGGCAAACGAAAACCCGCCATTTCCCGTAAACCCTGGACTCGGCCCGTATAATCAAAAGTATACGAAGAAAGTACCCAAGGAGTAAACTCATTTCCCGAACGATTTTTTAAATTACTTTTTCACCACTAAAACGCATGAGACTTGTAGTTTTTAAAAATGTTTTCTTTTTTGATGAGAAGGTGAATAAAAGAAGTTTAATCGCCGGCAAACGAAAACCTGCGATTTCCCGTAAATCCTGGACTCGGCCCGTATAGTCAAAAGTATACAAAGAAAGTACCCAGGGAGTAAACTCGTTTCCCAAACGATTTTTTAAATTATTATTTCACCACTAAAACGCATGAGACTTGTAGTTTTCAAAAATGTTTTCATTTTTGATGAGACGCTGAATAAAAGAAGTTTAATCGCCGGCAAACGAAAACCCGCCATTTCCCGTAAACCCCGGTCCCGGTCCGTATAATCAAAAGTATACAAAGAAAGTACCCAGGGAGTAAACTCATTTCCCGAACGACTTTTTAAATTATTTTTTCACTACTAAAACGCATGAGACTTGTAGTTTTCAAAAATGTTTTCATTTTTGATGAGATGCTGAATGAAAGAAGTTTAATCGCCGGCAAACGAAAACCTGCGATTTCCCGTAAATCCCGGACTCGGCCCGTATAGTCAAAAGTATACAAAGAAAGTATCCAAGGTGTAAACTCATTTCCCGAACGATTTTTTAAATTATTATTTCACCATTAAAGCCCATGAGACTTGTAGTTTTTAAAAATGTTTTCATTTTTGATGAGACGCTGAATAAAAGAAGTTTAATCGCCGGCAAACGAAAACCCGCGACTTCCCGTAAATCCCGGTCTCGGCCCGTATAGTCAAACGTACACAAAGAAAGCACCCAGGGAGTAAACTCATTTCCCGAACGATTTTTTAAATTATATTTTCACCACTAAAACGCATGAGACTTGTAGTTTTCAAAAATGTTTTCATTTTTGATGAGACGCTGAATGAAAGAAGTTTAATCGCCAGCAAACGAAAACCTGCGATTTTCCGTAAATCCCGGACTCGGCCCGTATAGTCAAAAGTATAATAATAAAGTACCCAGGGTGTAAACTCATTTCCCGAACGATTTTTTAAATTATTACTTCACCACTAAAGCCCATGAGACTTGTAGTTTTTAAAAATGTTTTCATTTTTGATGAGACGCTGAATAAAAGAAGTTTAATCGCCGGCAAACGAAAACCCGCCATTTCCCGTAAACCCTGGACTCGGCCCGTATAATCAAAAGTATAATAAGAAAGTACCCAGGGTGTAAACTCATTTCCCGAACGATTTTTTAAATTATTACTTCACCACTAAAGCCCATGAGACTTGTAGTTTTCAAAAATGTTTTCATTTTTGATGAGACGCTGAATAAAAGACGTTTAATTGCCGGCAAACGAAAACCCGCCATTTCCCGTAAACCCTGGACTCGGCCCGCATAGTCAAAATATACAAAGAAAGTACCCAGGGAGTAAACTCATTTCCCGAACGATTTTTTAAATTATTACTTCACCACTAAAGCCCATGAGACTTGTAGTTTTCAAAAATGTTTTCATTTTTGATGAGACGCTGAATAAAAGAAGTTTAATCGCGGCAAACGAAAACCCGCCATTTCCCGTAAACCCTGGACTCGGCCCGTATAATCAAAAGTATACGAAGAAAGTACCCAAGGAGTAAACTCATTTCCAGAACGATTTTTTAAATTACTTTTTCACCACTAAAACGCATGAGACTTGTAGTTTTTAAAAATGTTTTCTTTTTTGATGAGAAGGTGAATAAAAGAAGTTTAATCGCCGGCAAACGAAAACCTGCGATTTCCCGTAAATCCTGGACTCGGCCCGCATAGTCAAAATATACAAAGAAAGTACCCAGGGAGTAAACTCATTTCCCGAACGATTTTTTAAATTATTATTTCACCATTAAAGCCCATGAGACTTGTAGTTTTTAAAAATGTTTTCATTTTTGATGAGACGCTGAATAAAAGAAGTTTAATCGCCGGCAAACGAAAACCCGCGACTTCCCGTAAATCCCGGTCTCGGCCCGTATAGTCAAACGTACACAAAGAAAGCACCCAGGGAGTAAACTCATTTCCCGAACGATTTTTTAAATTATATTTTCACCACTAAAACGCATGAGACTTGTAGTTTTCAAAAATGTTTTCATTTTTGATGAGACGCTGAATGAAAGAAGTTTAATCGCCAGCAAACGAAAACCTGCGATTTTCCGTAAATCCCGGACTCGGCCCGTATAGTCAAAAGTATAATAATAAAGTACCCAGGGTGTAAACTCATTTCCCGAACGATTTTTTAAATTATTACTTCACCACTAAAGCCCATGAGACTTGTAGTTTTTAAAAATGTTTTCATTTTTGATGAGACGCTGAATAAAAGAAGTTTAATCGCCGGCAAACGAAAACCCGCCATTTCCCGTAAACCCTGGACTCGGCCCGTATAATCAAAAGTATAATAAGAAAGTACCCAGGGTGTAAACTCATTTCCCGAACGATTTTTTAAATTATTACTTCACCACTAAAGCCCATGAGACTTGTAGTTTTCAAAAATGTTTTCATTTTTGATGAGACGCTGAATAAAAGACGTTTAATTGCCGGCAAACGAAAACCCGCCATTTCCCGTAAACCCTGGACTCGGCCCGCATAGTCAAAATATACAAAGAAAGTACCCAGGGAGTAAACTCATTTCCCGAACGATTTTTTAAATTATTACTTCACCACTAAAGCCCATGAGACTTGTAGTTTTCAAAAATGTTTTCATTTTTGATGAGACGCTGAATAAAAGAAGTTTAATCGCGGCAAACGAAAACCCGCCATTTCCCGTAAACCCTGGACTCGGCCCGTATAATCAAAAGTATACGAAGAAAGTACCCAAGGAGTAAACTCATTTCCAGAACGATTTTTTAAATTACTTTTTCACCACTAAAACGCATGAGACTTGTAGTTTTTAAAAATGTTTTCTTTTTTGATGAGAAGGTGAATAAAAGAAGTTTAATCGCCGGCAAACGAAAACCTGCGATTTCCCGTAAATCCTGGACTCGGCCCGCATAGTCAAAATATACAAAGAAAGTACCCAGGGAGTAAACTCATTTCCCGAACGATTTTTTAAATTATTATTTCACCATTAAAGCCCATGAGACTTGTAGTTTTTAAAAATGTTTTCATTTTTGATGAGACGCTGAATAAAAGAAGTTTAATCGCCGGCAAACGAAAACCCGCGACTTCCCGTAAATCCCGGTCTCGGCCCGTATAGTCAAACGTACACAAAGAAAGCACCCAGGGAGTAAACTCATTTCCCGAACGATTTTTTAAATTATATTTTCACCACTAAAACGCATGAGACTTGTAGTTTTCAAAAATGTTTTCATTTTTGATGAGACGCTGAATGAAAGAAGTTTAATCGCCAGCAAACGAAAACCTGCGATTTTCCGTAAATCCCGGACTCGGCCCGTATAGTCAAAAGTATAATAATAAAGTACCCAGGGTGTAAACTCATTTCCCGAACGATTTTTTAAATTATTACTTCACCACTAAAGCCCATGAGACTTGTAGTTTTTAAAAATGTTTTCATTTTTGATGAGACGCTGAATAAAAGAAGTTTAATCGCCGGCAAACGAAAACCCGCCATTTCCCGTAAACCCTGGACTCGGCCCGTATAATCAAAAGTATAATAAGAAAGTACCCAGGGTGTAAACTCATTTCCCGAACGATTTTTTAAATTATTACTTCACCACTAAAGCCCATGAGACTTGTAGTTTTCAAAAATGTTTTCATTTTTGATGAGACGCTGAATAAAAGACGTTTAATTGCCGGCAAACGAAAACCCGCCATTTCCCGTAAACCCTGGACTCGGCCCGCATAGTCAAAATATACAAAGAAAGTACCCAGGGAGTAAACTCATTTCCCAAACGATTTTTTAAATTATTTTTTCAGCACTAAAACGCATGAGACTTGTAGTTTTCAAAAATGTTTCATTTTTGATGAGACGCTGAATGAAAGAAGTTTAATCGCCGGCAAACGAAAACCTGCGATTTCCCGTAAATCCCGCACTTGGCCCGTATAGTCAAAAGTATACAAAGAAAGTATCCAAGGTGTAAACTCATTTCCCGAACGATTTTTTAAATTATTATTTCACCATTAAAGCCCATGAGACTTGTAGTTTTTAAAAATGTTTTCATTTTTGATGAGACGCTGAATAAAAGAAGTTTAATCGCCGGCAAACGAAAACCCGCGACTTCCCGTAAATCCCGGTCTCGGCCCGTATAGTCAAACGTATACAAAGAAAGCACCCAGGGAGTAAACTCATTTCCCGAACGATTTTTTAAATTATATTTTCACCACTAAAACGCATGAGACTTGTAGTTTTCAAAAATGTTTTCATTTTTGATGAGACGCTGAATGAAAGAAGTTTAATCGCCAGCAAACGAAAACCTGCGATTTTCCGTAAATCCCGGACTCGCCCCGTATAGTCAAAAGTATAATAAGAAAGTACCCAGGGTGTAAACTCATTTCCCGAACGATTTTTTAAATTATTACTTCACCACTAAAGCCCATGAGACTTGTAGTTTTTAAAAATGTTTTCATTTTTGATGAGACGTTGAATAAAAGAAATTTAATCGCGGCAAACGAAAACCCGCCATTTCCCGTAAACCCTGGACTCGGCCCGTATAATCAAAAGTATACGAAGAAAGTACCCAAGGAGTAAACTCATTTCCCGAACGATTTTTTAAATTACTTTTTCACCACTAAAACGCATGAGACTTGTAGTTTTTAAAAATGTTTTCTTTTTTGATGAGAAGGTGAATAAAAGAAGTTTAATCGCCGGCAAACGAAAACCTGCGATTTCCCGTAAATCCTGGACTCGGCCCGCATAGTCAAAATATACAAAGAAAGTACCCAGGGAGTAAACTCATTTCCCGAACGATTTTTTAAATTATTTTTTCAGCACTAAAACGCATGAGACTTGTAGTTTTTAAAAATGTTTTCATTTTTGATGAGAAGGTGAATAAAAGAAGTTTAATCGCCGGCAAACGAAAACCTGCGATTTCCCGTAAATCCTGGACTCGGCCCGTATAGTCAAAAGTATACAAAGAAAGTACCCAGGGAGTAAACTCGTTTCCCAAACGATTTTTTAAATTATTATTTCACCACTAAAACGCATGAGACTTGTAGTTTTCAAAAATGTTTTCATTTTTGATGAGACGCTGAATGAAAGAAGTTTAATCGCCGGCAAACGAAAACCCGCCATTTCCCGTAAACCCCGGTCCCGGTCCGTATAATCAAAAGTATACAAAGAAAGTACCCAGGGAGTAAACTCATTTCCCGAACGACTTTTTAAATTATTTTTTCACTACTAAAACGCATGAGACTTGTAGTTTTCAAAAATGTTTTCATTTTTGATGAGACGCTGAATGAAAGAAGTTTAATCGCCGGCAAACGAAAACCTGCGATTTCCCGTAAATCCCGGACTCGGCCCGTATAGTCAAAAGTATACAAAGAAAGTATCCAAGGTGTAAACTCATTTCCCGAACGATTTTTTAAATTATTATTTCACCATTAAAGCCCATGAGACTTGTAGTTTTTAAAAATGTTTTCATTTTTGATGAGACGCTGAATAAAAGAAGTTTAATCGCCGGCCAACGAAAACCCGCGACTTCCCGTAAATCCCGGTCTCGGCCCGTATAGTCAAACGTACACAAAGAAAGCACCCAGGGAGTAAACTCATTTCCCGAACGATTTTTTAAATTATATTTTCACCACTAAAACGCATGAGACTTGTAGTTTTCAAAAATGTTTTCATTTTTGATGAGACGCTGAATGAAAGAAGTTTAATCGCCAGCAAACGAAAACCTGCGATTTTCCGTAAATCCCGGACTCGGCCCGTATAGTCAAAAGTATAATAATAAAGTACCCAGGGTGTAAACTCATTTCCCGAACGATTTTTTAAATTATTAC
The DNA here is from genome assembly GCF_029227915.1 of Hydractinia symbiolongicarpus. Classification (NCBI taxonomy): domain Eukaryota; kingdom Metazoa; phylum Cnidaria; class Hydrozoa; order Anthoathecata; family Hydractiniidae; genus Hydractinia; species Hydractinia symbiolongicarpus. The sequence goes on along the minus strand of NC_079884.1, from coordinate 5,723,149 downwards.
TTCACCACTAAAGCCCATGAGACTTGTAGTTTTTAAAAATGTTTTCATTTTTGATGAGACGCTGAATAAAAGAAGTTTAATCGCCGGCAAACGAAAACCCGCCATTTCCCGTAAACCCTGGACTCGGCCCGTATAATCAAAAGTATAATAAGAAAGGACCCAGGGTGTAAACTCATTTCCCGAACGATTTTTTAAATTATTACTTCACCACTAAAGCCCATGAGACTTGTAGTTTTCAAAAATGTTTTCATTTTTGATGAGACGCTGAATAAAAGACGTTTAATTGCCGGCAAACGAAAACCCGCCATTTCCCGTAAACCCTGGACTCGGCCCGTATAGTCAAACGTATACAAAGAAAGCACCCAGGGAGTAAACTCATTTCCCGAACGATTTTTTAAATTATATTTTCACCACTAAAACGCATGAGACTTGTAGTTTTCAAAAATGTTTTCATTTTTGATGAGACGCTGAATGAAAGAAGTTTAATCGCCAGCAAACGAAAACCTGCGATTTTCCGTAAATCCCGGACTCGCCCCGTATAGTCAAAAGTATAATAAGAAAGTACCCAGGGTGTAAACTCATTTCCCGAACGATTTTTTAAATTATTACTTCACCACTAAAGCCCATGAGACTTGTAGTTTTTAAAAATGTTTTCATTTTTGATGAGACGATGAATAAAAAAATTTAATCGCGCCAAACGAAAACCCGCCATTTCCCGTAAACCCTGGACTCGGCCCGTATAATCAAAAGTATACGAAGAAAGTACCCAAGGAGTAAACTCATTTCCCGAACGATTTTTTAAATTACTTTTTCACCACTAAAACGCATGAGACTTGTAGTTTTCAAAAATGTTTTCATTTTTGATGAGACGCTGAATAAAAGACGTTTAATCGCCGGCAAACGAAAACCCGCCATTTCCCCTAAACCCCGGACTCGGCCCGCATAGTCAAAATATACAAAGAAAGTACCCAGGGAGTAAACTCATTTCCCGAACGATTTTTTAAATTATTTTTTCAGCACTAAAACGCATGAGACTTGTAGTTTTTAAAAATGTTTTCATTTTTGATGAGAAGGTGAATAAAAGAAGTTTAATCGCCGGCAAACGAAAACCCGCGATTTCCCGTAAATCCTGGGCTTGGCCGGTATAGTCGAATGTATACAAAGAAAGTACCCTGTGAGTAAACTCATTTCCAAAACGATTTTTTAAATTATCTTTTCACCACTAAAACGCATGAGACTTGTAGTTTTCAAAAATGTTTTCATTTTTGATGAGACGCTGAATAAAAGACGTTTAATCGCCGGCAAACGAAAACCCGCCATTTCCCCTAAACCCCGGACTCGGTCCGTATAATCAAAAGTATACAAGGAAAGTATCCAAGGTGTAAACTCATTTCCCGAACGATTTTTTAAATTATTATTTCACCATTAAAGCCCGTGAGACTTGTAGTTTTTAAAAATGTTTTCATTTTTGATGAGACGCTGAATAAAAGAAGTTTAATCGCCGGCAAACGAAAACCCGCGACTTCCCGTAAATCCCGGTCTCGGCCCGTATAGTCAAAAGTATACAAAGAAAGTACCCAGGGAGTAAACTCATTTCCCAAACGATTTTTTAAATTACTATTTCACCACTAAAGCCCATGAGACTTGTAGTTTTTAAAAATGTTTTCATTTTTGATGAGACGCTGAACAAAAGAAGTTTAATCGCCGGCAAACGAAAACCCGCAATTTCCCGTAAATCCCGTACTCGGCCCGTATAGTCAAAAGTATACAAAGAAAGTACCCAGGGAGTAAACTCATTTTCCAAACGATTTTTTAAATTACTATTCTACCACTAAAGCCCATGAGACTTGTAGTTTTTAAAAATGTTTTCATTTTTGATGAGACGCTGAATAAAAGCAGTTTAATCGCCGGCAAACGAAAACCTGCGATTTCCCTAAATCCCGGACTCGGCCCGTATAGTCAAAAGTATACAAAGAAAGTACCCAGGGAGTAAACTCATTTTCAGAACGATTTTTTAAATTATTTTTTCACCACTAAAACGCATAAGACTTGTAGTTTTTAAAAATGTTTTCATTTTTGATGAGACGCTGAATAAAAGAAGTTTAATCGCCGGCAAACGAAAACCCGCCATTTCCCGTAAACCCTGGACTCGGCCCGTATAATCAAAAGTATAATAAGAAAGTACCCAGGGTGTAAACTCATTTCCCGAACGATTTTTTAAATTATTACTTCACCACTAAAGCCCATGAGACTTGTAGTTTTCAAAAATGTTTTCATTTTTGATGAGACGCTGAATAAAAGACGTTTAATTGCCGGCAAACGAAAACCCGCCATTTCCCGTAAACCCCGGACTCGGCCCGCATAGTCAAAATATACAAAGAAAGTACCCAGGGAGTAAACTCATTTCCCAAACGATTTTTTAAATTATTTTTTCAGCACTAAAACGCATGAGACTTGTAGTTTTCAAAAATGTTTTCATTTTTGATGAGACGCTGAATAAAAGAAATTTAATCGCGGCAAACGAAAACCCGCCATTTCCCGTAAACCCTGGACTCGGCCCGTATAATCAAAAGTATACGAAGAAAGTACCCAAGGAGTAAACTCATTTCCCGAACGATTTTTTAAATTACTTTTTCACCACTAAAACGCATGAGACTTGTAGTTTTCAAAAATGTTTTCATTTTTGATGAGACGCTGAATAAAAGACGTTTAATCGCCGGCAAACGAAAACCCGCCATTTCCCCTAAACCCCGGACTCGGCCCGCATAGTCAAAATATACAAAGAAAGTACCCAGGGAGTAAACTCATTTCCCGAACGATTTTTTAAATTATTTTTTCAGCACTAAAACGCATGAGACTTGTAGTTTTTAAAAATGTTTTCATTTTTGATGAGAAGGTGAATAAAAGAAGTTTAATCGCCGGCAAACGAAAACCCGCGATTTCCCGTAAATCCTGGGCTTGGCCGGTATAGTCGAATGTATACAAAGAAAGTACCCTGTGAGTAAACTCATTTCCAAAACGATTTTTTAAATTATCTTTTCACCACTAAAACGCATGAGACTTGTAGTTTTCAAAAATGTTTTCATTTTTGATGAGACGCTGAATAAAAGACGTTTAATCGCCGGCAAACAAAAACCCGCCATTTCCCCTAAACCCCGGACTCGGTCCGTATAATCAAAAGTATACAAGGAAAGTATCCAAGGTGTAAACTCATTTCCCGAACGATTTTTTAAATTATTATTTCACCATTAAAGCCCGTGAGACTTGTAGTTTTTAAAAATGTTTTCATTTTTGATGAGACGCTGAATAAAAGAAGTTTAATCGCCGGCAAACGAAAACCCGCGACTTCCCGTAAATCCCGGTCTCGGCCCGTATAGTCAAAAGTATACAAAGAAAGTACCCAGGGAGTAAACACATTTCCCAAACGATTTTTTAAATTATTATTTCACCACTAAAGCCCATGAGACTTGTAGTTTTTAAAAATGTTTTCATTTTTGATGAGACGCTGAACAAAAGAAGTTTAATCGCCGGCAAACGAAAACCCGCAATTTCCCGTAAATCCCGTACTCGGCCCGTATAGTCAAAAGTATACAAAGAAAGTACCCAGGGAGTAAACTCATTTTCCAAACGATTTTTTAAATTACTATTTTACCACTAAAGCCCATGAGACTTGTAGTTTTTAAAAATGTTTTCATTTTTGATGAGACGCTGAATAAAAGCAGTTTAATCGCTGGCAAACGAAAACCTGCGATTTCCCTAAATCCCGGACTCGGCCCGTATAGTCAAAAGTATACAAAGAAAGTACCCAGGGAGTAAACTCATTTTCAGAACGATTTTTTAAATTATTTTTTCACCACTAAAACGCATAAGACTTGTAGTTTTTAAAAATGTTTTCATTTTTGATGAGACGCTGAATAAAAGAAGTTTAATAGCCGGCAAACGAAAACCCGCGATTTCCCGTATATCCCGGGCTTGGCCCGTATAGTCAAAAGTATACAAAGAAAGTACCCAGGGAGTAAACTCAGTTTCAGAACGATTTTTTAAATTATTTTTTCACCACTAGAACGCATAAGACTTGTAGTTTTTAAAAATGTTTTCATTTTTGATGAGACGCTGAATAAAAGAAGTTTAATCGCCGGCAAACGAAAACACGCGATTTCCCGTATATCCCGGGCTTGGCCCGTATAGTCAAAAGTATACAAAGAAAGTACCCAGGGAGTAAACTCATTTCTCTAACGATTTTTTAAATTATTTTTTCACCACTATAACGCATAAGACTTGTAGTTTTTAAAAATGTTTTCATTTTTGATGAGACGCTGAATAAAAGAAGTTTAATCGCCGGCAAACGAAAATCCGCGATTTCCCGTAAATCCCGGACTCGGCCCGTATAGTCAAAATTATACAAAGAAAGTACCCAGGGAGTAAACTCATTTCCCGAACGATTTTTTAAATTATTTTTTCACCACTAAAACGCATGAGACTTGTAGTTTTCAAAAATGTTTTCATTTTTGATGAGACGCTTAATGAAAGAAGTTTAATCGCCGGCAAACGAAATCCCGCGACTTCCCGTAAATCCCGGTCTCGGCCCGTATAGTCAAAAGTATACAAAGAAAGTACCCAGGGAGTAAACTCATTTCCCAAACGATTTTTTAAATTACTATTTCACCACTAAAGCCCATGAGACTTGTAGTTTTTAAAAATGTTTTCATTTTTGATGAGACGCTGAACAAAAGAAGTTTAATCGCCGGCAAACGAAAACCCGCAATTTCCCGTAAATCCCGTACTCGGCCCGTATAGTCAAAAGTATACAAAGAAAGTACCCAGGGAGTAAACTCATTTTCCAAACGATTTTTTAAATTACTATTTTACCACTAAAGCCCATGAGACTTGTAGTTTTTAAAAATGTTTTCATTTTTGATGAGACGCTGAATAAAAGCAGTTTAATCGCCGGCAAACGAAAACCTGCGATTTCCCTAAATCCCAGACTCGGCCCGTATAGTCAAAAGTATACAAAGAAAGTACCCAGGGAGTAAACTCATTTTCAGAACGATTTTTTAAATTATTTTTTCACCACTAAAACGCATAAGACTTGTAGTTTTTAAAAATGTTTTCATTTTTGATGAGACGCTGAATAAAAGAAGTTTAATAGCCGGCAAACGAAAACCCGCGATTTCCCGTATATCCCGGGCTTGGCCCGTATAGTCAAAAGTATACAAAGAAAGTACCCAGGGAGTAAACTCATTTTCAGAACGATTTTTTAAATTATTTTTTCACCACTAGAACGCATAAGACTTGTAGTTTTTAAAAATGTTTTCATTTTTGATGAGACGCTGAATAAAAGAAGTTTAATCGCCGGCAAACGAAAACACGCGATTTCCCGTATATCCCGGGCTTGGCCCGTATAGTCAAAAGTATACAAAGAAAGTACCCAGGGAGTAAACTCATTTCCCTAACGATTTTTTAAATTATTTTTTCACCACTAAAACGCATAAGACTTGTAGTTTTTAAAAATGTTTTCATTTTTGATGAGACGCTGAATAAAAGAAGTTTAATCGCCGGCAAACGAAAATCCGCGATTTCCCGTAAATCCCGGACTCGGCCCGTATAGTCAAAATTATACAAAGAAAGTACCCAGGGAGTAAACTCATTTCCCGAACGATTTTTTAAATTATTTTTTCACCACTAAAACGCATGAGACTTGTAGTTTTCAAAAATGTTTTCATTTTTGATGAGACGCTTAATGAAAGAAGTTTAATCGCCGGCAAACGAAATCCCGCGTTTTCCCGTAAATCCGGGGCTTGGCCCGTATAGTCGAATGTATACAAAGAAAGTACCCAGGGAGTAAACTCATTTCCCGAACGATTTTTTAAATTTTTTTTTCACCACTAAAACGCATGAGACTTGTAGTTTTTAAAAATGTTTTCATTTTTGATGAGACGCTTAATGAAAGAGGTTTAATCGCCGGAAAACGAAAACCCGCGATTTCCCGTAAATCCCGGGCTTGGCCCGTATAGTCGAATGTATACAAAAAAAATACCCTGTGAGTAAACTCATTTTCAGAACGATTTTTTAAATTATTTTTTCACCACTAAAACGCATAAGACTTGTAGTTTTTAAAAATGTTTTCATTTTTGATGAGACGCTGAATAAAAGAACTTTAATCGCCGGCAAACGAAAACCCGCGATTTCCCGTAAATCCCGGCTTGGCCCGTATAGTCAAAAGTATACAAAGAAAGTACCCAGGGAGTAAACTCATTTCCCGAACGATTTTTTAAATTACTTTTTCACCACTAAAACGCATGAGACTTGTAGTTTTTAAAAATGTTTTCATTTTTGATGAGACGCTGAATAAAAGAAGTTTAATCGCCGGTAAACGAAAACCTGCGATTTCCCCTAAATCCTGGACTCTGCCCGTATAGTCAAAAGTATACAAAGAAAGTACCCAGGGAGTAAACTCATTTCCCAAACGATTTTTTAAATTATTATTTCACCACTAAAACGCATGAGACTTGTAGTTTTCAAGAATGTTTTCATTTTTGATGAGACGCTGAATAAAAGCAGTTTAATCGCCGGCAAACGAAAACCCGCGATTTCCCGTAAATCCCGGGCTTGGCACGTATAGTCGAATGTATACAAAGAAAGTACCCTGTGAGTAAACTCATTTCCAGAACGATTTTTGAAATTATTTTTTCACCACTAAAACGCAAAAGGCCTGTAGTTTTTGAAAATGTTTTCATTTTTGATGAGACGCTGAATAAAAGACGTTTAATCGCCGGCAAACGAAAACCCGCGATTTCCCGTAAATCCCGGCTTGGCCCGTATATTCAAAAGTATACAAAGAAAGTACCCAGGGAGTAAAATCATTTCCCGAACGATTTTTTAAATTACTTTTTCACCACTAAAACGCATGAGACTTGTAGTTTTTAAAAATGTTTTCATTTTTGATGAGACGCTAAATAAAAAAAGTTTAATCGCCGGCAAACGAAAACCCGCGATTTCCCGTAAATCCCGGGCTTGGCCGGTATAGTCGAATGTATACAAAGAAAGTACCCTGTGAGTAAACTCATTTCCAAAACGATTTTTTAAATTATCTTTTCACCACTAAAACGCATGAGACTTGTAGTTTTCAAAAATGTTTTCATTTTTGATGAGACGCTGAATAAAAGAAGTTTAATCGCCGGCAAACGAAAACCCGCCATTTCCCGTAAACCCCGGACTCGGTCCGTATAATCAAAAGTATACAAAGAAAGTACCCAGGGAGTAAACTCATTTCCCGAACGACTTTTTAAATTATTTTTTCACCACTAAAACGCATGAGACTTTTAGTTTTCAAAAATGTTTTCATTTTTGATGAGACGCTGAATAAAAGAAGTTTAATCGCCGGCAATCGAAAACCTGCGATTTCCCGTAAATCGCGGATGCGGCCCGTATAGTTAAAAGTATACAAAGAAAGTATCCAAGGTGTAAACTCATTTCCCGAACGATTTTTTAAATTATTATTTCACCATTAAAGCCCATGAGACTTGTAGTTTTTAAAAATGTTTTCATTTTTGATGAGACGCTGAATAAAAGAAGTTTAATCGCCGGCAAACGAAAACCCGCGACTTCCCGTAAATCCAGGTCTCGGCCCGTATAGTCAAAAGTATACAAAGAAAGTACCCAGGGAGTAAACTCATTTCTCAAACGATTTTTTAAATTACTATTTCACCACTAAAGCCCATGAGACTTGTAGTTTTTAAAAATGTTTTCATTTTTGATGAGACGCTGAATAAAAGAAGTTTAATCGCCGGCAAACGAAAACCCGCAATTTCCCGTAAATCCCGTACTCGGCCCGTATAGTCAAAAGTATACAAAGAAAGTAACCAGGGAGTAAACTCATTTCCCAAACGATTTTTGAAATTACTATTTCACCACTAAAGCCCATGAGACTTGTAGTTTTTAAAAATGTTTTCATTTTTGATGAGACGCTGAATAAAAGCAGTTTAATCGCCGGCAAACGAAAACCTGCGATTTCCCTAAATCCCGGACTCGGCCCGTATAGTCAAAAGTATACAAAGAAAGTACCCAGGGAGTAAACTCATTTTCAGAACGATTTTTTAAATTATTTTTTCACCACTGAAACGCATAAGACTTGTAGTTTTTAAAAATGTTTTCATTTTTGATAAGACGCTGAATAAAAGAAGTTTAATCGCCGGCAAACGAAAACCCGCGATTTCCCGTATATCCCGGGCTTGGCCCGTATAGTCAAAAGTATACAAAGAAAGTACCCAGGGAGTAAACTCATTTCCCGACGATTTTTTACATTATTTTTTTACCACTAAACGCATGAGACTTGTAGGATTCAAAAATATTTTCATATTTGATAGGACGCTGAATAAAAGAAGTTTAATCGCCGGCAAACGAAAATCCGCGATTTCCCGTAAATCCCGGACTCGGCCCGTATAGTCAAAAGTATACAAAGAAAGTATCCAAGGTGTAAACTCATTTCCCGAACGATTTTTTAAATTATTATTTCACCATAAAAGCCCATGAGACTTGTAGTTTTTAAAAATATTTTCATTTTTGATGAGACGCTGAATAAAAGAAGTTTAATCGCCGGCAAACGAAAACCCGCGACTTCCCGTAAATCCCGGTCTCGGCCCGTATAGTCAAAAGTATACAAAGAAAGTACCCAGGGAGTAAACTCATTTCCCAAACGATTTTTTAAATTACTATTTCACCACTAAAACCCATGAGACTTGTAGTTTTTAAAAATGTTTTCATTTTTGATGAGACGCTGAATAAAAGAAGTTTAATCGCCGGCAAACCAAAACCCGCAATTTCCCGTAAATCCCGTACTCGGCCCGTATAGTCAAAAGTATACAAAGAAAGTACCCAGGGAGTAAACTCATTTCCCAAACGATTTTTTAAATTACTATTTCACCACTAAAGCCCATGAGACTTGTAGTTTTTAAAAATGTTTTCATTTTTGACGAGACGCTGAATAAAAGCAGTTTAATCGCCGGCAAACGAAAACCTGCGATTTCCCTAAATCCCGGACTCGGCCCGTATAGTCAAAAGTATACAAAGAAAGTACCCAGGGAGTAAACTCATTTCCCGAACGATTTTTTACATTATTTTTTTACCACTAAACGCATGAGACTTGTAGTTTTCAAAAATATTTTCATATTTGATAGGACGCTGAATAAAAGAAGTTTAATCGCCGGCAAACAAAAATCCGCGATTTCCCGTAAATCCCGGACTCGGCCCGTATAGTCAAAAGTATACAAAGAAAGTATCCAAGGTGTAAACTCATTTCCCGAACGATTTTTTAAATTATTATTTCACCATTAAAGCCCATGAGACTTGTAGTTTTTAAAAATGTTTTCATTTTTGATGAGACGCTGAATAAAAGAAGTTTAATCGCCGACAAACGAAAACCCGCGACTTCCCGTAAATCCCGGTCTCGGCCCGTATAGTCAAAAGTATACAAAGAAAGTACCCAGGGAGTAAACTCATTTCCCAAACGATTTTTTAAATTACTATTTCACCACTAAAGCCCATGAGACTTGTAGTTTTTAAAAATGTTTTCATTTTTGATGAGACGCTGAATAAAAGCAGTTTAATCGCCGGCAAACGAAAACCTGCGATTTCCCTAAATCCCGGACTCGGCCCGTATAGTCAAAAGTATACAAAGAAAGTACCCAGGGAGTAAACTCATTTTCAGAACGATTTTTTAATATATTTTTTCACCACTAAAACGCATAAGACTTGTAGTTTTTAAAAATGTTTTCATTTTTGATGAGACGCTGAATAAAAGAAGTTTAATCGCCGGCAAACGAAAACCCGCCATTTCCCGTAAACCCCGGTCTCGGTCCGTATAATCAAAAGTATACAAAGAAAGTACCCAGGGAGTAAACTCATTTCCCGAACGACTTTTTAAATTATTTTTTCACCACTAAAACGCATGAGACTTTTATTTTTTAAAAATGTTTTCATTTTTGATGAGACGCTGAATAAAAGAAGTTTAATCGCCGGCAATCGAAAACCTGCGATTTCCCGTAAATCCCGGCCCCGGCCCGTATAGTTAAAAGTATACAAAGAAAGTATCCAAGGTGTAAACTCATTTCCCGAACGATTTTTTAAATTATTATTTCACCATTAAAGCCCATGAGACTTGTAGTTTTTAAAAATGTTTTCATTTTTGATGAGACGCTGAATAAAAGAAGTTTAATCGCCGGCAAACGAAAACCCGCAATTTCCCGTAAATCCCGTACTCGGCCCGTATAGTCGAATGTATACAAAGAAAGTACCCAGGGAGTAAACTCATTTCCCAAACGATTTTTTAAATTATCTTTTCACCACTAAAACGCATGAGACTTGTAGTTTTCAAAAATGTTTTCATTTTTGATGCGACGCTGAATAAAAGAAGTTTAATCGCCGGCAAACGAAAACCCGCCATTTCCCGTAAACCCCGGACTCGGTCCGTATAATCAAAAGTATACAAAGAAAGTACCCAGGGAGTAAACTCATTTCCCGAACGACTTTTTAAATTATTTTTTCACCACTAAAACGCATGAGACTTTTAGTTTTCAAAAATGTTTTCATTTTTGATGAGACGCTGAATAAAAGAAGTTTAATCGCCGGCAATCGAAAACCTGCGATTTCCCGTAAATCCCGGACTCGGCCCGTATAGTTAAAAGTATACAAAGAAAGTATCCAAGGTGTAAACTCCTTTCCCGAACGATTTTTTAAATTATTATTTCACCATTAAAGCCCATGAGACTTGTAGTTTTTAAAAATGTTTTCATTTTTGATGAGACGCTGAATAAAAGAAGTTTAATCGCCGGCAAACGAAAACCCGCGACTTCCCGTAAATCCAGGTCTCGGCCCGTATAGTCAAAAGTATACAAAGAAAGTACCCAGGGAGTAAACTCATTTCTCAAACGATTTTTTAAATTACTATTTCACCACTAAAGCCCATGAGACTTGTAGTTTTTAAAAATGTTTTCATTTTTGATGAGACGCTGAATAAAAGAAGTTTAATCGCCGGCAAACGAAAACCCGCAATTTCCCGTAAATCCCGTACTCGGCCCGTATAGTCAAAAGTATACAAAGAAAGTACCCAGGGAGTAAACTCATTTCCCAAACGATTTTTGAAATTACTATTTCACCACTAAAGCCCATGAGACTTGTAGTTTTTAAAAATGTTTTCATTTTTGATGAGACGCTGAATAAAAGCAGTTTAATCGCCGGCAAACGAAAACCTGCGATTTCCCTAAATCCCGGACTCGGCCCGTATAGTCAAAAGTATACAAAGAAAGTACCCAGGGAGTAAACTCATTTTCAGAACGATTTTTTAAATTATTTTTTCACCACTGAAACGCATAAGACTTGTAGTTTTTAAAAATGTTTTCATTTTTGATAAGACGCTGAATAAAAGAAGTTTAATCGCCGGCAAACGAAAACCCGCGATTTCCCGTATATCCCGGGCTTGGCCCGTATAGTCAAAAGTATACAAAGAAAGTACCCAGGGAGTAAACTCATTTCCCGACGATTTTTTACATTATTTTTTTACCACTAAACGCATGAGACTTGTAGTTTTCAAAAATGTTTTCATTTTTGATGCGACGCTGAATAAAAGAAGTTTAATCGCCGGCAAACGAAAACCCGCCATTTCCCGTAAACCCCGGACTCGGTCCGTATAATCAAAAGTATACAAAGAAAGTACCCAGGGAGTAAACTCATTTCCCGAACGACTTTTTAAATTATTTTTTCACCACTAAAACGCATGAGACTTTTAGTTTTCAAAAATGTTTTCATTTTTGATGAGACGCTGAATAAAAGAAGTTTAATCGCCGGCAAACGAAAACCCGCAATTTCCCGTAAATCCCGTACTCGGCCCGTATAGTCAAAAGTATACAAAGAAAGTACCCAGGGAGTAAACTCATTTCCCAAACGATTTTTGAAATTACTATTTCACCACTAAAGCCCATGAGACTTGTAGTTTTTAAAAATGTTTTCATTTTTGATGAGACGCTGAATAAAAGCAGTTTAATCGCCGGCAAACGAAAACCTGCGATTTCCCTAAATCCCGGACTCGGCCCGTATAGTCAAAAGTATACAAAGAAAGTACCCAGGGAGTAAACTCATTTTCAGAACGATTTTTTAAATTATTTTTTCACCACTGAAACGCATAAGACTTGTAGTTTTTAAAAATGTTTTCATTTTTGATAAGACGCTGAATAAAAGAAGTTTAATCGCCGGCAAACGAAAACCCGCGATTTCCCGTATATCCCGGGCTTGGCCCGTATAGTCAAAAGTATACAAAGAAAGTACCCAGGGAGTAAACTCATTTCCCGACGATTTTTTACATTATTTTTTTACCACTAAACGCATGAGACTTGTAGTTTTCAAAAATGTTTTCATTTTTGATGCGACGCTGAATAAAAGAAGTTTAATCGCCGGCAAACGAAAACCCGCCATTTCCCGTAAACCCCGGACTCGGTCCGTATAATCAAAAGTATACAAAGAAAGTACCCAGGGAGTAAACTCATTTCCCGAACGACTTTTTAAATTATTTTTTCACCACTAAAACGCATGAGACTTTTAGTTTTCAAAAATGTTTTCATTTTTGATGAGACGCTGAATAAAAGAAGTTTAATCGCCGGCAATCGAAAACCTGCGATTTCCCGTAAATCCCGGACTCGGCCCGTATAGTTAAAAGTATACAAAGAAAGTATCCAAGGTGTAAACTCATTTCCCGAACGATTTTTTAAATTATTATTTCACCATTAAAGCCCATGAGACTTGTAGTTTTTAAAAATGTTTTCATTTTTGATGAGACGCTGAATAAAAGAAGTTTAATCGCCGGCAAACGAAAACCCGCGACTTCCCGTAAATCCAGGTCTCGGCCCGTATAGTCAAAAGTATACAAAGAAAGTACCCAGGGAGTAAACTCATTTCTCAAACGATTTTTTAAATTACTATTTCACCACTAAAGCCCATGAGACTTGTAGTTTTTAAAAATGTTTTCATTTTTGATGAGACGCTGAATAAAAGAAGTTTAATCGCCGGCAAACGAAAACCCGCAATTTCCCGTAAATCCCGTACTCGGCCCGTATAGTCAAAAGTATACAAAGAAAGTACCCAGGGAGTAAACTCATTTCCCAAACGATTTTTGAAATTACTATTTCACCACTAAAGCCCATGAGACTTGTAGTTTTTAAAAATGTTTTCATTTTTGATGAGACGCTGAATAAAAGCAGTTTAATCGCCGGCAAACGAAAACCTGCGATTTCCCTAAATCCCGGACTCGGCCCGTATAGTCAAAAGTATACAAAGAAAGTACCCAGGGAGTAAACTCATTTTCAGAACGATTTTTTAAATTATTTTTTCACCACTGAAACGCATAAGACTTGTAGTTTTTAAAAATGTTTTCATTTTTGATAAGACGCTGAATAAAAGAAGTTTAATCGCCGGCAAACGAAAACCCGCGATTTCCCGTATATCCCGGGCTTGGCCCGTATAGTCAAAAGTATACAAAGAAAGTACCCAGGGAGTAAACTCATTTCCCGACGATTTTTTACATTATTTTTTTACCACTAAACGCATGAGACTTGTAGGATTCAAAAATATTTTCATATTTGATAGGACGCTGAATAAAAGAAGTTTAATCGCCGGCAAACGAAAATCCGCGATTTCCCGTAAATCCCGGACTCGGCCCGTATAGTCAAAAGTATACAAAGAAAGTATCCAAGGTGTAAACTCATTTCCCGAACGATTTTTTAAATTATTATTTCACCATTAAAGCCCATGAGACTTGTAGTTTTTAAAAATATTTTCATTTTTGATGAGACGCTGAATAAAAGAAGTTTAATCGCCGGCAAACGAAAACCCGCGACTTCCCGTAAATCCCGGTCTCGGCCCGTATAGTCAAAAGTATACAAAGAAAGTACCCAGGGAGTAAACTCATTTCCCAAACGATTTTTTAAATTACTATTTCACCACTAAAACCCATGAGACTTGTAGTTTTTAAAAATGTTTTCATTTTTGATGAGACGCTGAATAAAAGAAGTTTAATCGCCGGCAAACCAAAACCCGCAATTTCCCGTAAATCCCGTACTCGGCCCGTATAGTCAAAAGTATACAAAGAAAGTACCCAGGGAGTAAACTCATTTCCCAAACGATTTTTTAAATTACTATTTCACCACTAAAGCCCATGAGACTTGTAGTTTTTAAAAATGTTTTCATTTTTGACGAGACGCTGAATAAAAGCAGTTTAATCGCCGGCAAACGAAAACCTGCGATTTCCCTAAATCCCGGACTCGGCCCGTATAGTCAAAAGTATACAAAGAAAGTACCCAGGGAGTAAACTCATTTCCCGAACGATTTTTTACATTATTTTTTTACCACTAAACGCATGAGACTTGTAGTTTTCAAAAATATTTTCATATTTGATAGGACGCTGAATAAAAGAAGTTTAATCGCCGGCAAACAAAAATCCGCGATTTCCCGTAAATCCCGGACTCGGCCCGTATAGTCAAAAGTATACAAAGAAAGTATCCAAGGTGTAAACTCATTTCCCGAACGATTTTTTAAATTATTATTTCACCATTAAAGCCCATGAGACTTGTAGTTTTTAAAAATGTTTTCATTTTTGATGAGACGCTGAATAAAAGAAGTTTAATCGCCGACAAACGAAAACCCGCGACTTCCCGTAAATCCCGGTCTCGGCCCGTATAGTCAAAAGTATACAAAGAAAGTACCCAGGGAGTAAACTCATTTCCCAAACGATTTTTTAAATTACTATTTCACCACTAAAGCCCATGAGACTTGTAGTTTTTAAAAATGTTTTCATTTTTGATGAGACGCTGAATAAAAGCAGTTTAATCGCCGGCAAACGAAAACCTGCGATTTCCCTAAATCCCGGACTCGGCCCGTATAGTCAAAAGTATACAAAGAAAGTACCCAGGGAGTAAACTCATTTTCAGAACGATTTTTTAATATATTTTTTCACCACTAAAACGCATAAGACTTGTAGTTTTTAAAAATGTTTTCATTTTTGATGAGACGCTGAATAAAAGAAGTTTAATCGCCGGCAAACGAAAACCCGCCATTTCCCGTAAACCCCGGTCTCGGTCCGTATAATCAAAAGTATACAAAGAAAGTACCCAGGGAGTAAACTCATTTCCCGAACGACTTTTTAAATTATTTTTTCACCACTAAAACGCATGAGACTTTTAGTTTTTAAAAATGTTTTCATTTTTGATGAGACGCTGAATAAAAGAAGTTTAATCGCCGGCAATCGAAAACCTGCGATTTCCCGTAAATCCCGGCCCCGGCCCGTATAGTTAAAAGTATACAAAGAAAGTATCCAAGGTGTAAACTCATTTCCCGAACGATTTTTTAAATTATTATTTCACCATTAAAGCCCATGAGACTTGTAGTTTTTAAAAATGTTTTCATTTTTGATGAGACGCTGAATAAAAGAAGTTTAATCGCCGGCAAACGAAAACCCGCAATTTCCCGTAAATCCCGTACTCGGCCCGTATAGTCAAAAGTATACAAAGAAAGTACCCAGGGAGTAAACTCATTTCACAAACGATTTTTGAAATTACTATTTCACCACTAAAGCCCATGAGACTTGTAGTTTTTAAAAATGTTTTCATTTTTGATGAGACGCTGAATAAAAGAAGTTTAATCGCCGGCAATCGAAAACCTGCGATTTCCCGTAAATCCCGGACCCGGCCCGTATAGTTAAAAGTATACAAAGAAAGTATCCAAGGTGTAAAATCATTTCCCGAACGATTTTTTAAATTATTATTTCACCATTAAAGCCCATGAGACTTGTAGTTTTTAAAAATGTTTTCATTTTTGATGAGACGCTGAATAAAAGAAGTTTAATC
The DNA here is from genome assembly GCF_029227915.1 of Hydractinia symbiolongicarpus. Lineage (NCBI taxonomy): Eukaryota > Metazoa > Cnidaria > Hydrozoa > Anthoathecata > Hydractiniidae > Hydractinia > Hydractinia symbiolongicarpus. Next base: position 5,707,262 of record NC_079884.1, on the reverse strand, counting down.
TCCGGCAAACGAAAACCTGCGACTTCCCGTAAGTCCCGGTCTCGGCCCGTATAGTCAAAAGTATACAAAGAAAGTACCCAGGGAGTAAACTCATTTCTCAAACGATTTTTTAAATTACTATTTCACCACTAAAGCCCATGAGACTTGTAGTTTTTAAAAATGTTTTCATTTTTGATGAGACGCTGAATAAAAGCAGTTTAATCGCCGGCAAACGAAAACCTGCGATTTCCCTAAATCCCGGACTCGGCCCGTATAGTCAAAAGTATACAAAGAAAGTACCCAGGGAGTAAACTCATTTTCAGAACGATTTTTTAAATTATTTTTTCACCACTAAAACGCATAAGACTTGTAGTTTTTAAAAATGTTTTCATTTTTGATGAGACGCTGAATAAAAGAAGTTTAATCGCCGGCAAACGAAAACCCGCGATTTCCCGTATATCCCGGGCTTGGCCCGTATAGTCAAAAGTATACAAAGAAAATACCCAGGGAGTAAACTCATTTCCCGAACGATTTTTTACATTATTTTTTTACCACTAAACGCATGAGACTTGTAGTTTTCAAAAATATTTTCATATTTGATAGGACGCTGAATAAAAGAAGTTTAATCGCCGGCAAACGAAAATCCGCGATTTCCCGTAAATCCCGGACTCGGCCCGTATAGTCAAAAGTATACAAAGAAAGTATCCAAGGTGTAAACTCATTTCCCGAACGATTTTTTAAATTATTATTTCACCAATAAAGCCCATGAGACTTGTAGTTTTTAAAAATATTTTCATTTTTGATGAGACGCTGAATAAAAGAAGTTTAATCGCCGGCAAACGAAAACCCGCGACTTCCCGTAAATCCCGGTCTCGGCCCGTATAGTCAAAAGTATACAAAGAAAGTACCCAGGGAGTAAACTCATTTCCCAAACGATTTTTTAAATTACTATTTCACCACTAAAGCCCATGAGACTTGTAGTTTTTAAAAATGTTTTCATTTTTGATGAGACGCTGAATAAAAGAAGTTTAATCGCCGGCAAACGAAAACCCGCAATTTCCCGTAAATCCCGTACTCGGCCCGTATAGTCAAAAGTATACAAAGAAAGTACCCAGGGAGTAAACTCATTTCCCAAACGATTTTTTAAATTACTATTTCACCACTAAAGCCCATGAGACTTGTAGTTTTTAAAAATGTTTTCATTTTTGACGAGACGCTGAATAAAAGCAGTTTAATCGCCGGCAAACGAAAACCTGCGATTTCCCTAAATCCCGGACTCGGCCCGTATAGTCAAAAGTATACAAAGAAAGTACCCAGGGAGTAAACTCATTTCCCGAACGATTTTTTACATTATTTTTTTACCACTAAAGCCCATGAGACTTGTAGTTTTTAAAAATGTTTTCATTTTTGATGAGACGCTGAATAAAAGAAGTTTAATCGCCGACAAACGAAAACCAGCGACTTCCCGTAAATCCCGGTCTCGGCCCGTATAGTCAAAAGTATACAAAGAAAGTACCCAGGGAGTAAACTCATTTCCCAAACGATTTTTTAAATTACTATTTCACCACTAAAGCCCATGAGACTTGTAGTTTTTAAAAATGTTTTCATTTTTGATGAGACGCTGAATAAAAGCAGTTTAATCGCCGGCAAACGAAAACCTGCGATTTCCTAAATCCCGGACTCGGCCCGTATAGTCAAAAGTATACAAAGAAAGTACCCAGGAAGTAAACTCATTTTCAGAACGATTTTTTAAATTATTTTTTCACCACTAAAACGCATAAGACTTGTAGTTTTTAAAAATGTTTTCATTTTTGATGAGACGCTGAATAAAAGAAGTTTAATCGCCGGCAAACGAAAACCCGCGATTTCCCGTATATCCCGGGCTTGGCCCGTATAGTCAAAAGTATACAAAGAAAGTACCCAGGGAGTAAACGCATTTCCCGAACGATTTTTTACATTATTTTTTTACCACTAAACGCATGAGACTTGCAGTTTTCAAAAATATTTTCATATTTGATAGGACGCTGAATAAAAGAAGTTTAATCGCCGGCAAACGAAAATCCGCGATTTCCCGTAAATCCCGGACTCGACCCGTATAGTCAAAAGTATACAAAGAAAGTACCCAGAGTAAACTCATTTCCCGATCGATTTTTTAAATTATTTTTCACCACTAAAACGCATGAGACTTGTAGTTTTCAAAAATGTTTTCATTTTTGATGGCAAACGAAATCCCGCGTTTTCCCGTAAATCCGGGGCTTGGCCCGTATAGTCGAATGTATACAAAGAAAGTACCCAGGGAGTAAACTCATTTCCCGAACGATTTCTTAAAATTTTTTTTCACCACTAAAACGCATGAGACTTGTAGGATTCAAAAATATTTTCATATTTGATAGGACGCTGAATAAAAGAAGTTTAATCGCCGGCAAACGAAAATCCGCGATTTCCCGTAAATCCCGGACTCGGCCCGTATAGTCAAAAGTATACAAAGAAAGTATCCAAGGTGTAAACTCATTTCCCGAACGATTTTTTAAATTATTATTTCACCATTAAAGCCCATGAGACTTGTAGTTTTTAAAAATATTTTCATTTTTGATGAGACGCTGAATAAAAGAAGTTTAATCGCCGGCAAACGAAAACCCGCGACTTCCCGTAAATCCCGGTCTCGGCCCATATAGTCAAAAGTATACAAAGAAAATACCCAGGGAGTAAACTCATTTCCCGAACGATTTTTTACATTATTTTTTTACCACTAAACGCATGAGACTTGTAGTTTTCAAAAATATTTTCATATTTGATAGGACGCTGAATAAAAGAAGTTTAATCGCCGGCAAACGAAAATCCGCGATTTCCCGTAAATCCCGGACTCGGCCCGTATAGTCAAAAGTATACAAAGAAAGTATCCAAGGTGTAAACTCATTTCCCGAACGATTTTTTAAATTATTATTTCACCAATAAAGCCCATGAGACTTGTAGTTTTTAAAAATATTTTCATTTTTGATGAGACGCTGAATAGAAGAAGTTTAATCGCCGGCAAACGAAAACCCGCGACTTCCCGTAAATCCCGGTCTCGGCCCGTATAGTCAAAAGTATACAAAGAAAGTACCCAGGGAGTAAACTCATTTCCCAAACGATTTTTTAAATTACTATTTCACCACTAAAGCCCATGAGACTTGTAGTTTTTAAAAATGTTTTCATTTTTGATGAGACACTGAATAAAAGAAGTTTAATCGCCGGCAAACGAAAACCCGCAATTTCCCGTAAATCCCGTACTCGGCCCGTATAGTCAAAAGTATACAAAGAAAGTACCCAGGGAGTAAACTCATTTCCCAAACGATTTTTTAAATTACTATTTCACCACTAAAGCCCATGAGACTTGTAGTTTTTAAAAATGTTTTCATTTTTGACGAGACGCTGAATAAAAGCAGTTTAATCGCCGGCAAACGAAAACCTGCGATTTCCCTAAATCCCGGACTCGGCCCGTATAGTCAAAAGTATACAAAGAAAGTACCCAGGGAGTAAACTCATTTCCCGAACGATTTTTTACATTATTTTTTTACCACTAAAGCCCATGAGACTTGTAGTTTTTAAAAATGTTTTCATTTTTGATGAGACGCTGAATAAAAGAAGTTTAATCGCCGACAAACGAAAACCAGCGACTTCCCGTAAATCCCGGTCTCGGCCCGTATAGTCAAAAGTATACAAAGAAAGTACCCAGGGAGTAAACTCATTTCCCAAACGATTTTTTAAATTACTATTTCACCACTAAAGCCCATGAGACTTGTAGTTTTTAAAAATGTTTTCATTTTTGATGAGACGCTGAATAAAAGCAGTTTAATCGCCGGCAAACGAAAACCTGCGATTTCCTAAATCCCGGACTCGGCCCGTATAGTCAAAAGTATACAAAGAAAGTACCCAGGAAGTAAACTCATTTTCAGAACGATTTTTTAAATTATTTTTTCACCACTAAAACGCATAAGACTTGTAGTTTTTAAAAATGTTTTCATTTTTGATGAGACGCTGAATAAAAGAAGTTTAATCGCCGGCAAACGAAAACCCGCGATTTCCCGTATATCCCGGGCTTGGCCCGTATAGTCAAAAGTATACAAAGAAAGTACCCAGGGAGTAAACGCATTTCCCGAACGATTTTTTACATTATTTTTTTACCACTAAACGCATGAGACTTGCAGTTTTCAAAAATATTTTCATATTTGATAGGACGCTGAATAAAAGAAGTTTAATCGCCGGCAAACGAAAATCCGCGATTTCCCGTAAATCCCGGACTCGGCCCGTATAGTCAAAAGTATACAAAGAAAGTACCCAGAGTAAACTCATTTCCCGATCGATTTTTTAAATTATTTTTCACCACTAAAACGCATGAGACTTGTAGTTTTCAAAAATGTTTTCATTTTTGATGGCAAACGAAATCCCGCGTTTTCCCGTAAATCCGGGGCTTGGCCCGTATAGTCGAATGTATACAAAGAAAGTACCCAGGGAGTAAACTCATTTCCCGAACGATTTCTTAAAATTTTTTTTCACCACTAAAACGCATGAGACTTGTAGGATTCAAAAATATTTTCATATTTGATAGGACGCTGAATAAAAGAAGTTTAATCGCCGGCAAACGAAAATCCGCGATTTCCCGTAAATCCCGGACTCGGCCCGTATAGTCAAAAGTGTACAAAGAAAGTATCCAAGGTGTAAACTCATTTCCCGAACGATTTTTTAAATTATTATTTCACCATTAAAGCCCATGAGACTTGTAGTTTTTAAAAATATTTTCATTTTTGATGAGACGCTGAATAAAAGAAGTTTAATCGCCGGCAAACGAAAACCCGCGACTTCCCGTAAATCCCGGTCTCGGCCCATATAGTCAAAAGTATACAAAGAAAGTGCCCAGGGAGTAAACTCATTTCCCAAACGATTTTTAAATTACTATTTCACCACTAAAACCCATGAGACTTGTAGTTTTTAAAAATGTTTTCATTTTTGATGAGACGCTGAATAAAAGAAGTTTAATCGCCGGCAAACGAAAACCCGCAATTTCCCGTAAATCCCGTACTCGGCCCGTATAGTCAAAAGTATACAAAGAAAGTACCCAGGGAGTAAACTCATTTCCCAAACGATTTTTTAAATTACTATTTCACCACTAAAGCCCATGAGACTTGTAGTTTTTAAAAATGTTTTCATTTTTGACGAGACGCTGAATAAAAGCAGTTTAATCGCCGGCAAACGAAAACCTGCGATTTCCCTAAATCCCGGACTCGGCCCGTATAGTCAAAAGTATACAAAGAAAGTACCCAGGGAGTAAACTCATTTCCCGAACGATTTTTTACATTATTTTTTTACCACTAAACGCATGAGACTTGTAGTTTTCAAAAATATTTTCATATTTGATAGGACGCTGAATAAAAGAAGTTTAATCGCCGGCAAACGAAAATCCGCGATTTCCCGTAAATCCCGGACTCGGCCCGTATAGTCAAAAGTATACAAAGAAAGTATCCAAGGTGTAAACTCATCTCCCGAACGATTTTTTAAATTATTATTTCACCATTAAAGCCCATGAGACTTGTAATTTTTAAAAATGTTTTCATTTTTGATGAGACGCTGAATAAAAGAAGTTTAATCGCCGACAAACGAAAACCCGCGACTTCCCGTAAATCCCGGTCTCGGCCCGTATAGTCAAAAGTATACAAAGAAAGTACCCAGGGAGTAAACTCATTTCCCAAACGATTTTTTAAATTACTATTTCACCACTAAAGCCCATGAGACTTGTAGTTTTTAAAAATGTTTTCATTTTTGATGAGACGCTGGATAAAAGCAGTTTAATCGCCGGCAAACGAAAACCTGCGATTTCCCTAAATCCCGGACTCGGCCCGTATAGTCAAAAGTATACAAAGAAAGTACCCAGGGAGTAAACTCATTTTCAGAACGATTTTTTAATATATTTTTTCACCACTAAAACGCCTAAGACTTGTAGTTTTTAAAAATGTTTTCATTTTTGATGAGACGCTGAATAAAAGAAGTTTAATCGCCGGCAAACGAAAACCCGCCATTTCCCGTAAACCCCGGTCTCGGTCCGTATAATCAAAAGTATACAAAGAAAGTACCCAGGGAGTAAACTCATTTCCCGAACGACTTTTTAAATTATTTTTTCACCACTAAAACGCATGAGACTTTTAGTTTTCAAAAATGTTTTCATTTTTGATGAGACGCTGAATAAAAGAAGTTTAATCGCCGGCAATCGAAAACCTGCGATTTCCCGTAAATCCCGGACCCGGCCCGTATAGTTAAAAGTATACAAAGAAAGTATCCAAGGTGTAAACTCATTTCCCGAACGATTTTTTAAATTATTATTTCACCATTAAAGCCCATGAGACTTGTAGTTTTTAAAAATGTTTTCATTTTTGATGAGACGCTGAATAAAAGAAGTTTAATCGCCGGCAAACGAAAACCCGCGACTTCCCGTAAATCCCGGTCTCGGCCCGTATAGTCAAAAGTATACAAAGAAAGTACCCAGGGAGTAAACTCATTTCTCAAACGATTTTTTAAATTACTATTTCACCACTAAAGCCCATGAGACTTGTAGTTTTTAAAAATGTTTTCATTTTTGATGAGACGCTGAATAAAAGAAGTTTAATCGCCGGCAAACGAAAACCCGCAATTTCCCGTAAATCCCGTACTCGGCCCGTATAGTCAAAAGTATACAAAGAAAGTACCCAGGGAGTAAACTCATTTCCCAAACGATTTTTGAAATTACTATTTCACCACTAAAGCCCATGAGACTTGTAGTTTTTATAAATGTTTTCATTTTTGATGAGACGCTGAATAAAAGAAGTTTAATCGCCGGCAATCGAAAACCTGCGATTTCCCGTAAATCCCGGACCCGGCCCGTATAGTTAAAAGTATACAAAGAAAGTATCCAAGGTGTAAACTCATTTCCCGAACGATTTTTTAAATTATTATTTCACCATTAAAGCCCATGAGACTTGTAGTTTTTAAAAATGTTTTCATTTTTGATGAGACGCTGAATAAAAGAAGTTTAATCGCCGGCAAACGAAAACCTGCGACTTCCCGTAAGTCCCGGTCTCGGCCCGTATAGTCAAAAGTATACAAAGAAAGTACCCAGGGAGTAAACTCATTTCTCAAACGATTTTTTAAATTACTATTTCACCACTAAAGCCCATGAGACTTGTAGTTTTTAAAAATGTTTTCATTTTTGATGAGACGCTAAATAAAAGAAGTTTAATCGCCGGCAAACGAAAACCCGCAATTTCCCGTAAATCCCGTACTCGGCCCGTATAGTCAAAAGTATACAAAGAAAGTACCCAGGGAGTAAACTCATTTCCCAAACGATTTTTGAAATTACTATTTCACCACTAAAGCCCATGAGACTTGTAGTTTTTAAAAATGTTTTCATTTTTGATGAGACGCTGAATAAAAGCAGTTTAATCGCCGGCAAACGAAAACCTGCGATTTCCCTAAATCCCGGACCCGGCCCGTATAGTCAAAAGTATACAAAGAAAGTACCCAGGGAGTAAACTCATTTTCAGAACGATTTTTTAAATTATTTTTTCACCACTAAAACGCATAAGACTTGTAGTTTTTAAAAATGTTTTCATTTTTGATGAGACGCTGAATAAAAGAAGTTTAATCGCCCGCAAACGAAAACCCGCGATTTCCCGTATATCCCGGGCTTGGCCCGTATAGTCAAAAGTATACAAAGAAAGTACCCAGGGAGTAAACTCATTTCCCGAACGATTTTTTACATTATTTTTTTACCACTAAACGCATGAGACTTGTAGTTTTCAAAAATATTTTCATATTTGATAGGACGCTGAATAAAAGAAGTTTAATCGCCGGCAAACGAAAATCCGCGATTTCCCGTAAATCCAGGACTCGGCCCGTATAGTCAAAAGTATACAAAGAAAGTATCCAAGGTGTAAACTCATTTCCCGAACGATTTTTTAAATTATTATTTCACCAATAAAGCCCATGAGACTTGTAGTTTTTAAAAATATTTTCATTTTTGATGAGACGCTGAATAAAAGAAGTTTAATCGCCGGCAATCGAAAACCTGCGATTTCCCGTAAATCCCGGACCCGGCCCGTATAGTTAAAAGTATACAAAGAAAGTATCCAAGGTGTAAACTCATTTCCCGAACGATTTTTTAAATTATTATTTCACCATTAAAGCCCATGAGACTTGTAGTTTTTAAAAATGTTTTCATTTTTGATGAGACGCTGAATAAAAGAAGTTTAATCGCCGGCAAACGAAAACCTGCGACTTCCCGTAAGTCCCGGTCTCGGCCCGTATAGTCAAAAGTATACAAAGAAAGTACCCAGGGAGTAAACTCATTTCTCAAACGATTTTTTAAATTACTATTTCACCACTAAAGCCCATGAGACTTGTAGTTTTTAAAAATGTTTTCATTTTTGATGAGACGCTAAATAAAAGAAGTTTAATCGCCGGCAAACGAAAACCCGCAATTTCCCGTAAATCCCGTACTCGGCCCGTATAGTCAAAAGTATACAAAGAAAGTACCCAGGGAGTAAACTCATTTCCCAAACGATTTTTGAAATTACTATTTCACCACTAAAGCCCATGAGACTTGTAGTTTTTAAAAATGTTTTCATTTTTGATGAGACGCTGAATAAAAGCAGTTTAATCGCCGGCAAACGAAAACCTGCGATTTCCCTAAATCCCGGACCCGGCCCGTATAGTCAAAAGTATACAAAGAAAGTACCCAGGGAGTAAACTCATTTTCAGAACGATTTTTTAAATTATTTTTTCACCACTAAAACGCATAAGACTTGTAGTTTTTAAAAATGTTTTCATTTTTGATGAGACGCTGAATAAAAGAAGTTTAATCGCCCGCAAACGAAAACCCGCGATTTCCCGTATATCCCGGGCTTGGCCCGTATAGTCAAAAGTATACAAAGAAAGTACCCAGGGAGTAAACTCATTTCCCGAACGATTTTTTACATTATTTTTTTACCACTAAACGCATGAGACTTGTAGTTTTCAAAAATATTTTCATATTTGATAGGACGCTGAATAAAAGAAGTTTAATCGCCGGCAAACGAAAATCCGCGATTTCCCGTAAATCCAGGACTCGGCCCGTATAGTCAAAAGTATACAAAGAAAGTATCCAAGGTGTAAACTCATTTCCCGAACGATTTTTTAAATTATTATTTCACCAATAAAGCCCATGAGACTTGTAGTTTTTAAAAATATTTTCATTTTTGATGAGACGCTGAATAAAAGAAGTTTAATCGCCGGCAATCGAAAACCTGCGATTTCCCGTAAATCCCGGACCCGGCCCGTATAGTTAAAAGTATACAAAGAAAGTATCCAAGGTGTAAACTCATTTCCCGAACGATTTTTTAAATTATTATTTCACCATTAAAGCCCATGAGACTTGTAGTTTTTAAAAATGTTTTCATTTTTGATGAGACGCTGAATAAAAGAAGTTTAATCGCCGGCAAACGAAAACCCGCGACTTCCCGTAAATCCCGGTCTCGGCCCGTATAGTCAAAAGTATACAAAGAAAGTACCCAGGGAGTAAACTCATTTCTCAAACGATTTTTTAAATTACTATTTCACCACTAAAGCCCATGAGACTTGTAGTTTTTAAAAATGTTTTCATTTTTGATGAGACGCTGAATAAAAGAAGTTTAATCGCCGGCAAACGAAAACCCGCAATTTCCCGTAAATCCCGTACTCGGCCCGTATAGTCAAAAGTATACAAAGAAAGTACCCAGGGAGTAAACTCATTTCCCAAACGATTTTTGAAATTACTATTTCACCACTAAAGCCCATGAGACTTGTAGTTTTTAAAAATGTTTTCATTTTTGATGAGACGCTGAATAAAAGAAGTTTAATCGCCGGCAATCGAAAACCTGCGATTTCCCGTAAATCCCGGACCCGGCCCGTATAGTTAAAAGTATACAAAGAAAGTATCCAAGGTGTAAACTCATTTCCCGAACGATTTTTTAAATTATTATTTCACCATTAAAGCCCATGAGACTTGTAGTTTTTAAAAATGTTTTCATTTTTGATGAGACGCTGAATAAAAGAAGTTTAATCGCCGGCAAACGAAAACCCGCGACTTCCCGTAAATCCCGGTCTCGGCCCGTATAGTCAAAAGTATACAAAGAAAGTACCCAGGGAGTAAACTCATTTCTCAAACGATTTTTTAAATTACTATTTCACCACTAAAGCCCATGAGACTTGTAGTTTTTAAAAATGTTTTCATTTTTGATGAGACGCTGAATAAAAGAAGTTTAATCGCCGGCAAACGAAAACCCGCAATTTCCCGTAAATCCCGTACTCGGCCCGTATAGTCAAAAGTATACAAAGAAAGTACCCAGGGAGTAAACTCATTTCCCAAACGATTTTTGAAATTACTATTTCACCACTAAAGCCCATGAGACTTGTAGTTTTTAAAAATGTTTTCATTTTTGATGAGACGCTGAATAAAAGAAGTTTAATCGCCGGCAATCGAAAACCTGCGATTTCCCGTAAATCCCGGACCCGGCCCGTATAGTTAAAAGTATACAAAGAAAGTATCCAAGGTGTAAACTCATTTCCCGAACGATTTTTTAAATTATTATTTCACCATTAAAGCCCGTGAGACTTGTAGTTTTTAAAAATGTTTTCATTTTTGATGAGACGCTGAATAAAAGAAGTTTAATCGCCGGCAAACGAAAACCTGCGACTTCCCGTAAGTCCCGGTCTCGGCCCGTATAGTCAAAAGTATACAAAGAAAGTACCCAGGGAGTAAACTCATTTCTCAAACGATTTTTTAAATTACTATTTCACCACTAAAGCCCATGAGACTTGTAGTTTTTAAAAATGTTTTCATTTTTGATGAGACGCTGAATAAAAGAAGTTTAATCGCCGGCAAACGAAAACCCGCAATTTCCCGTAAATCCCGTACTCGGCCCGTATAGTCAAAAGTATACAAAGAAAGTACCCAGGGAGTAAACTCATTTCCCAAACGATTTTTGAAATTACTATTTCACCACTAAAGCCCATGAGACTTGTAGTTTTTAAAAATGTTTTCATTTTTGATGAGACGCTGAATAAAAGCAGTTTAATCGCCGGCAAACGAAAACCTGCGATTTCCCTAAATCCTGGACTCGGCCCGTATAGTCAAAAGTATACAAAGAAAGTACTTAGGGAGTAAACTCATTTTCAGAACGATTTTTTAAATTATTTTTTCACCACTAAAACGCATAAGACTTGTAGTTTTTAAAAATGTTTTCATTTTTGATGAGACGCTGAATAAAAGAAGTTTAATCGCCCGCAAACGAAAACCCGCGATTTCCCGTATATCCCGGGCTTGGCCCGTATAGTCAAAAGTATACAAAGAAAGTACCCAGGGAGTAAACTCATTTCCCGAACGATTTTTTACATTATTTTTTTACCACTAAACGCATGAGACTTGTAGTTTTCAAAAATATTTTCATATTTGATAGGACGCTGAATAAAAGAAGTTTAATGGCCGGCAAACGAAAATCCGCGATTTCCCGTAAATCCAGGACTCGGCCCGTATAGTCAAAAGTATACAAAGAAAGTATCCAAGGTGTAAACTCATTTCCCGAACGATTTTTTAAATTATTATTTCACCAATAAAGCCCATGAGACTTGTAGTTTTTAAAAATATTTTCATTTTTGATGAGACGCTGAATAAAAGAAGTTTAATCGCCGGCAAACGAAAACCCGCGACTTCCCGTAAATCCCGGTCTCGGCCCGTATAGTCAAAAGTATACAAAGAAAGTACCCAGGGAGTAAACTCATTTCCCAAACGATTTTTTAAATTACTATTTCACCACTAAAGCCCATGAGACTTATAGTTTTTAAAAATGTTTTCATTTTTGATGAGACGCTGAATAAAAGAAGTTTAATCGCCGGCAAACGAAAACCCGCAATTTCCCGTAAATCCCGTACTCGGCCCGTATAGTCAAAAGTATACAAAGAAAGTACCCAGGGAGTAAACTCATTTCCCAAACGATTTTTTAAATTACTATTTCACCACTAAAGCCCATGAGACTTGTAGTTTTTAAAAATGTTTTCATTTTTGACGAGACGCTGAATAAAAGCAGTTTAATCGCCGGCAAACGAAAACCTGCGATTTCCCTAAATCCCGGACTCGGCCCGTATAGTCAAAAGTATACAAAGAAAGTACCCAGGGAGTAAACTCATTTCCCGAACGATTTTTTACATTATTTTTTTACCACTAAACGCATGAGACTTGTAGTTTTCAAAAATATTTTCATATTTGATAGGACGCTGAATAAAAGAAGTTTAATGGCCGGCAAACGAAAATCCGCGATTTCCCGTAAATCCAGGACTCGGCCCGTATAGTCAAAAGTATACAAAGAAAGTATCCAAGGTGTAAACTCATTTCCCGAACGATTTTTTAAATTATTATTTCACCAATAAAGCCCATGAGACTTGTAGTTTTTAAAAATATTTTCATTTTTGATGAGACGCTGAATAAAAGAAGTTTAATCGCCGGCAAACGAAAACCCGCGACTTCCCGTAAATCCCGGTCTCGGCCCGTATAGTCAAAAGTATACAAAGAAAGTACCCAGGGAGTAAACTCATTTCCCAAACGATTTTTTAAATTACTATTTCACCACTAAAGCCCATGAGACTTATAGTTTTTAAAAATGTTTTCATTTTTGATGAGACGCTGAATAAAAGAAGTTTAATCGCCGGCAAACGAAAACCCGCAATTTCCCGTAAATCCCGTACTCGGCCCGTATAGTCAAAAGTATACAAAGAAAGTACCCAGGGAGTAAACTCATTTCCCAAACGATTTTTTAAATTACTATTTCACCACTAAAGCCCATGAGACTTGTAGTTTTTAAAAATGTTTTCATTTTTGACGAGACGCTGAATAAAAGCAGTTTAATCGCCGGCAAACGAAAACCTGCGATTTCCCTAAATCCCGGACTCGGCCCGTATAGTCAAAAGTATACAAAGAAAGTACCCAGGGAGTAAACTCATTTCCCGAACGATTTTTTACATTATTTTTTTACCACTAAACGCATGAGACTTGTAGTTTTCAAAAATATTTTCATATTTGATAGGACGCTGAATAAAAGAAGTTTAATCGCCGGCAAACGAAAATCCGCGATTTCCCGTAAATCCCGGACTCGGCCCGTATAGTCAAAAGTATACAAAGAAAGTATCCAAGGTGTAAACTCATCTCCCGAACGATTTTTTAAATTATTATTTCACCATTAAAGCCCATGAGACTTGTAATTTTTAAAAATGTTTTCATTTTTGATGAGACGCTGAATAAAAGAAGTTTAATCGCCGACAAACGAAAACCCGCGACTTCCCGTAAATCCCGGTCTCAGCCCGTATAGTCAAAAGTATACAAAGAAAGTACCCAGGGAGTAAACTCATTTCCCAAACGATTTTTTAAATTACTATTTCACCACTAAAGCCCATGAGACTTGTAGTTTTTAAAAATGTTTTCATTTTTGATGAGACGCTGGATAAAAGCAGTTTAATCGCCGGCAAACGAAAACCTGCGATTTCCCTAAATCCCGGACTCGGCCCGTATAGTCAAAAGTATACAAAGAAAGTACCCAGGGAGTAAACTCATTTTCAGAACGATTTTTTAATATATTTTTTCACCACTAAAACGCCTAAGACTTGTAGTTTTTAAAAATGTTTTCATTTTTGATGAGACGCTGAATAAAAGAAGTTTAATCGCCGGCAAACGAAAACCCGCCATTTCCCGTAAACCCCGGTCTCGGTCCGTATAATCAAAAGTATACAAAGAAAGTACCCAGGGAGTAAACTCATTTCCCGAACGACTTTTTAAATTATTTTTTCACCACTAAAACGCATGAGACTTGTAGTTTTTAAAAATGTTTTCATTTTTGATGAGACGCTGAATAAAAGAAGTTTAATCGCCGGCACACGAAAACCCGCAATTTCCCGTAAATCCCGTACTCGGCCCGTATAGTCAAAAGTATACAAAGAAAGTACCCAGGGAGTAAACTCATTTCCCAAACGATTTTTGAAATTACTATTTCACCACTAAAGCCCATGAGACTTGTAGTTTTTAAAAATGTTTTCATTTTTGATGAGACGCTGAATAAAAGAAGTTTAATCGCCGGCAATCGAAAACCTGCGATTTCCCGTAAATCCCGGACCCGGCCCGTATAGTTAAAAGTATACAAAGAAAGTATCCAAGGTGTAAACTCATTTCCCGAACGATTTTTTAAATTATTATTTCACCATTAAAGCCCATGAGACTTGTAGTTTTTAAAAATGTTTTCATTTTTGATGAGACGCTGAATAAAAGAAGTTTAATCGCCGGCAAACGAAAACCTGCGACTTCCCGTAAGTCCCGGTCTCGGCCCGTATAGTCAAAAGTATACAAAGAAAGTACCCAGGGAGTAAACTCATTTCTCAAACAATTTTTTAAATTACTATTTCACCACTAAAGCCCATGAGACTTGTAGTTTTTAAAAATGTTTTCATTTTTGATGAGACGCTGAATAAAAGAAGTTTAATCGCCGGCAAACGAAAACCCGCAATTTCCCGTAAATCCCGTACTCGGCCCGTATAGTCAAAAGTATACAAAGAAAGTACCCAGGGAGTAAACTCATTTCCCAAACGATTTTTGAAATTACTATTTCACCACTAAAGCCCATGAGACTTGTAGTTTTTAAAAATGTTTTCATTTTTGATGAGACGCTGAATAAAAGCAGTTTAATCGCCGGCAAACGAAAACCTGCGATTTCCCTAAATCCCGGACTCGGCCCGTATAGTCAAAAGTATACAAAGAAAGTACCCAGGGAGTAAACTCATTTTCAGAACGATTTTTTAAATTATTTTTTCACCACTAAAACGCATAAGACTTGTAGTTTTTAAAAATGTTTTCATTTTTGATGAGACGCTGAATAAAAGAAGTTTAATCGCCGGCAAACGAAAACCCGCGATTTCCCGTATATCCCGGGCTTGGCCCGTATAGTCAAAAGTATACAAAGAAAGTACCCAGGGAGTAAACTCATTTCCCGAACGATTTTTTACATTATTTTTTTACCACTAAACGCATGAGACTTGTAGTTTTCAAAAATATTTTCATATTTGATAGGACGCTGAATAAAAGAAGTTTAATCGCCGGCAAACGAAAATCCGCGATTTCCCGTAAATCCAGGACTCGGCCCGTATAGTCAAAAGTATACAAAGAAAGTATCCAAGGTGTAAACTCATTTCCCGAACGATTTTTTAAATTATTATTTCACCAATAAAGCCCATGAGACTTGTAGTTTTTAAAAATATTTTCATTTTTGATGAGACGCTGAATAAAAGAAGTTTAATCGCCGGCAAAGGAAAACCCGCGACTTCCCGTAAATCCCGGTCTCGGCCCGTATAGTCAAAAGTATACAAAGAAAGTACCCAGGGAGTAAACTCATTTCCCAAACGATTTTTTAAATTACTATTTCACCACTAAAGCCCATGAGACTTGTAGTTTTTAAAAATGTTTTCATTTTTGATGAGACGCTGAATAAAAGAAGTTTAATCGCCGGCAAACGAAAACCCGCAATTTCCCGTAAATCCCGTACTCGGCCCGTATAGTCAAAAGTATACAAAGAAAGTACCCAGGGAGTAAACTCATTTCCCAAACGATTTTTTAAATTACTATTTCACCACTAAAGCCCATGAGACTTGTAGTTTTTAAAAATGTTTTCATTTTTGACGAGACGCTGAATAAAAGCAGTTTAATCGCCGGCAAACGAAAACCTGCGATTTCCCTAAATCCCGGACTCGGCCCGTATAGTCAAAAGTATACAAAGAAAGTACCCAGGGAGTAAACTCATTTCCCGAACGATTTTTTACATTATTTTTTCACCACTAAACGCATGAGACTTGTAGTTTTCAAAAATATTTTCATATTTGATAGGACGCTGAATAAAAGAAGTTTAATCGCCGGCAAACGAAAATCTGCGATTTCCCGTAAATCCCGGACTCGGCCCGTATAGTCAAAAGTATACAAAGAAAGTATCCAAGGTGTAAACTCATTTCCCGAACGATTTTTTAAATTATTATTTCACCATTAAAGCCCATGAGACTTGTAGTTTTTAAAAATGTTTTCATTTTTGATGAGACGCTGAATAAAAGAAGTTTAATCGCCGACAAACGAAAACCAGCGACTTCCCGTAAATCCCGATCTCGGCCCGTATAGTCAAAAGTATACAAAGAAAGTACCCAGGGAGTAAACTCATTTCCCAAACGATTTTTTAAATTACTATTTCACCACTAATGCCCATGAGACTTGTAGTTTTTAAAAATGTTTTCATTTTTGATGAGACGCTGAATAAAAGCAGTTTAATCGCCGGCAAACGAAAACCTGCGATTACCCTAAATCCCGGACTCGGCCCGTATAGTCAAAAGTATACAAAGAAAGTACCCAGGGAGTAAACTCATTTTCAGAACGATTTTTTAAATTATTTTTTCACCACTAAAACGCATAAGATTTGTAGTTTTTAAAAATGTTTTCATTTTTGATGAGACGCTGAATAAAAGAAGTTTAATCGCCGGCAAACGAAAACCCGCGATTTCCCGTATATCCCGGGCTTGGCCCGTATAGTCAAAAGTATACAAAGAAAGTACCCAGGGAGTAAACTCATTTCCCGAACGATTTTTTACATTATTTTTTTACCACTAAACGCATGAGACTTGCAGTTTTCAAAAATATTTTCATATTTGATAGGACGCTGAATAAAAGAAGTTTAAGCGCCGGCAAACGAAAATCCGCGATTTCCCGTAAATCCCGGACTCGGCCCGTATAGTCAAAAGTATACAAAGAAAGTACCCAGAGTAAACTCATTTCCCGAACGATTTTTTAAATTATTTTTTCACCACTAAAACGCATGAGACTTGTAGTTTTCAAAAATGTTTTCATTTTTGATGGCAAACGAAAACCCGCGATTTACCGTAAATCCCGGGCTTGGCCCGTATAGTCGAATGTATACAAAGAAAGTACCCAGGGAGTAAACTCATTTCCCGAGCGATTTTTTAAATTACTTTTTCACCACTAAAACGCATGAGACTTGTAGTTTTTAAAAATGTTTTCATAATTGATAGGACGCTGAATAAAAGAAGTTTAATCGCCGGCAAACGAAAATCCGCGATTTCCCGTAAATCCCGGACTCGGCCCGTATAGTCAAAAGTATACAAAGAAAGTACCCAGAGTAAACTCATTTCCCGAACGATTTTTTAAATTATTTTTTCACCACTAAAACGCATGAGACTTGTAGTTTTCAAAAATGTTTTCATTTTTGATGAGACGCTTAATGAAAGAGGTTTAATCGCCGGCAAACGAAATCCCGCGTTTTCCCGTAAATCCGGGGCTTGGCCCGTATAGTCGAATGTATACAAAGAAAGTACCCAGGGAGTAAACTCATTTCCCGAACGATTTTTTAAATTTTTTTTTCACCACTAAAACGCATGAGACTTGTAGTTTTCAAAAATGTTTTCATTTTTGATGAGACGCTTAATGAAAGAGGTTTAATCGCCGGAAAACGAAAACCCGCGATTTCCCGTAAATCCCGGGCTTGGCCCGTATAGTCGAATGTATACAAAGAAAGTACCCAGAGAGTAAACTCATTTCCCGAACGATTTTTTAAATTATTTTTTCACCACTAAAACGCATGAGACTTGTAGTTTTCAAAAATGTTTTCATTTTTGATGAGACGCTTAATGAAAGAGGTTTAATCGCCGGCAAACGAAATCCCGCGTTTTCCCGTAAATCCGGGGCTTGGCCCGTATAGTCGAATGTATACAAAGAAAGTACCCAGGGAGTAAACTCATTTCCCGAACGATTTTTTAAATTACTTTTTCACCACTAAAACGCATGAGACTTGTAGTTTTTAAAAATGTTTTCATTTTTGATGAGACGCTGAATAAAAGAAGATTAATCGCCGGCAAACGAAAACCTGCGATTTCCCGTAAATCCTGGACTCTGCCCGTATAGTCAAAAGTATACAAAGAAAGTACCCAGGGAGTAAACTCTTTTCCCGAACGATTTTTTATATTATTTTTTTACCACTAAACGCATGAGACTTGTAGTTTTCAAAAATATTTTCATATTTGATGGGACGCTGAATAAAAGAAGTTTAATCGCCGGCAAACGAAAATCCGCGATTTCCCGTAAATCCCGGACTCGGCCCGTGTAGTCAAAAGTATACAAAGAAAGTACCCTGTGAGTAAACTCATTTCCCGAACGATTTTTTAAATTATTTTTTCACCACTAAAACGCATAAGACCTGTAGTTTTTAAAAATGTTTTCATTTTTGATGAGACGCTGAATAAAAGAAGTTTAATCGCCGGCAAACGAAAACCCGCGATTTGCCGTAAATACCGGCTTGGCCTGTATATTCAAAAGTATACAAAGAAAGTACCCAGGGAGTAAACTCATTTCCCGAACGATTTTTTAAATTACTTTTTCACCACTAAAACGCATGAGACTTGTAGTTTTTAAAAATGTTTTCATTTTTGATGAGACGCTGAATAAAAGAAGTTTAATCGCCGGCAAACGAAAACCTGCAATTTCCCGTAAATCCTGGACTCTGCCCGTATAGTCAAAAGTATACAAAGAAAGTACCCAGGGAGTAAACTCATTTCCCGAACGATTTTTTAAATTACTTTTTCACCACTAAAACGCATGAGACTTGTAGTTTTCAAAAATGTTTTCATTTTTGATGAGACGCTTAATGAAAGAGGTTTAATCGCCGGAAAACGAAAACCCGCGATTTCCCGTAAATCCCGGGCTTGGCCCGTATAGTCGAATGTATACAAAGAAAGTACCCAGAGAGTAAACTCATTTCCCGAACGATTTTTTAAATTATTTTTTCACCACTAAAACGCATGAGACTTGTAGTTTTCAAAAATGTTTTCATTTTTGATGAGACGCTTAATGAAAGAGGTTTAATCGCCGGCAAACGAAATCCCGCGTTTTCCCGTAAATCCGGGGCTTGGCCCGTATAGTCGAATGTATACAAAGAAAGTACCCAGGGAGTAAACTCATTTCCCGAACGATTTTTTAAATTACTTTTTCACCACTAAAACGCATGAGACTTGTAGTTTTTAAAAATGTTTTCATTTTTGATGAGACGCTGAATAAAAGAAGATTAATCGCCGGCAAACGAAAACCTGCGATTTCCCGTAAATCCTGGACTCTGCCCGTATAGTCAAAAGTATACAAAGAAAGTACCCAGGGAGTAAACTCTTTTCCCGAACGATTTTTTATATTATTTTTTTACCACTAAACGCATGAGACTTGTAGTTTTCAAAAATATTTTCATATTTGATGGGACGCTGAATAAAAGAAGTTTAATCGCCGGCAAACGAAAATCCGCGATTTCCCGTAAATCCCGGACTCGGCCCGTATAGTCAAAAGTATACAAAGAAAGTACCCTGTGAGTAAACTCATTTCCCGAACGATTTTTTAAATTATTTTTTCACCACTAAAACGCATAAGACCTGTAGTTTTTAAAAATGTTTTCATTTTTGATGAGACGCTGAATAAAAGAAGTTTAATCGCCGGCAAACGAAAACCCGCGATTTGCCGTAAATACCGGCTT
This sequence comes from Hydractinia symbiolongicarpus, assembly GCF_029227915.1. Taxonomy (NCBI): domain Eukaryota; kingdom Metazoa; phylum Cnidaria; class Hydrozoa; order Anthoathecata; family Hydractiniidae; genus Hydractinia; species Hydractinia symbiolongicarpus. Next base: position 5,687,664 of record NC_079884.1, on the reverse strand, counting down.
GGCCTGTATATTCAAAAGTATACAAAGAAAGTACCCAGGGAGTAAACTCATTTCCCGAACGATTTTTTAAATTACTTTTTCACCACTAAAACGCATGAGACTTGTAGTTTTTAAAAATGTTTTCATTTTTGATGAGACGCTGAATAAAAGAAGTTTAATCGCCGGCAAACGAAAACCTGCAATTTCCCGTAAATCCTGGACTCTGCCCGTATAGTCAAAAGTATACAAAGAAAGTACCCAGGGAGTAAACTCATTTCCCGAACGATTTTTTAAATTACTTTTTCACCACTAAAACGCATGAGACTTGTAGTTTTTAAAAATGTTTTCATTTTTGATAAGACGCTGAATAAAAGAAGTTTAATCGCCGGCAAACGAAAACCTGCGATTTCCCGTAAATCCTGGACTCGGCCCGTATAGTCAAAAGTATACAAAGAAAGTACCCAGGGAGTAAACTCATTTCCCAAACGATTTTTTAAATTATTATTTCACCACTAAAACGCATGAGACTTGTAGTTTTCAAAAATGTTTTCATTTTTGATGAGACGCTTAATGAAAGAGGTTTAATCGCCGGCAAACGAAATCCCGCGTTTTCCCGTAAATCCGGGGCTTGGCCCGTATAGTCGAATGTATACAAAGAAAGTACCCAGGGAGTAAACTCATTTCCCGAACGATTTTTTAAATTACTTTTTCACCACTAAAACGCATGAGACTTGTAGTTTTCAAAAATGTTTTCATTTTTGATGAGACGCTGAATAAAAGCAGTTTAATCGCCGGCAAACGAAAACCTGCGATTTCCCTAAATCCCGGACTCGGCCCGTATAGTCAAAAGTATACAAAGAAAGTACCCTGTGAGTAAACTCATTTCCAGAACGATTTTTTAAATTATTTTTTCACCACTAAAACGCATAAGACTTGTAGTTTTTAAAAATGTTTTCATTTTTGATGAGACGCTGAATAAAAGAAGTTTAATCGCTGGCAAACGAAAACCCGCGATTTCCCGTATATCCCGGGCTTGGCCCGTATAGTCAAAAGTATACAAAGAAAGTACCCAGGGAGTAAACTCTTTTCCCGAACGATTTTTTATATTATTTTTTTACCACTAAACGCATGAGACTTGTAGTTTTCAAAAATATTTTCATATTTGATGGGACGCTGAATAAAAGAAGTTTAATCGCCGGCAAACGAAAATCCGCGATTTCCCGTAAATCCCGGACTCGGCCCGTATAGTCAAAAGTATACAAAGAAAGTACCCTGTGAGTAAACTCATTTCCCGAACGATTTTTTAAATTATTTTTTCACCACTAAAACGCATAAGACCTGTAGTTTTTAAAAATGTTTTCATTTTTGATGAGACGCTGAATAAAAGAAGTTTAATCGCCGGCAAACGAAAACCCGCGATTTCCCGTAAATACCGGCTTGGCCCGTATATTCAAAAGTATACAAAGAAAGTACCCAGGGAGTAAACTCATTTCCCGAACGATTTTTTAAATTACTTTTTCACCACTAAAACGCATGAGACTTGTAGTTTTTAAAAATGTTTTCATTTTTGATGAGACGCTGAATAAAAGAAGTTTAATCGCCGGCAAACGAAAACCCGCGATTTCCCGTAAATACCGGCTTGGCCCGTATATTCAAAAGTATACAAAGAAAGTACCCAGGGAGTAAACTCATTTCCCGAACAATTTTTTAAATTACTTTTTCACCACTAAAACGCATGAGACTTGTAGTTTTTAAAAATGTTTTCATTTTTGATGAGACGCTGAATAAAAGAAGTTTAATCGCCGGCAAACGAAAACCTGCGATTTCCCGTAAATCCTGGGCTCTGCCCGTATAGTCAAAAGTATACAAAGAAAGTACCCAGGGAGTAAACTCAATTCCCAAACGATTTTTTAAATTACTTTTTCACCACTAAAACGCATGAGACTTGTAGTTTTCAAAAATGTTTTCATTTTTGATGAGACGCTGAATAAAAGCAGTTTAATCGCCGGCAAACGAAAACCTGCGATTTCCCTAAATCCCGGACTCGGCCCGTATAGTCAAAAGTATACAAAGAAAGTACCCTGTGAGTAAACTCATTTCCAGAACGATTTTTTAAATTATTTTTTCACCACTAAAACGCATAAGACTTGTAGTTTTTAAAAATGTTTTCATTTTTGATGAGGCGCTGAATAAAAGAAGTTTAATCGCTGGCAAACGAAAACCCGCGATTTCCCGTATATCCCGGGCTTGGCCCGTATAGTCAAAAGTATACAAAGAAAGTACCCAGGGAGTAAACTCTTTTCCCGAACGATTTTTTATATTATTTTTTTACCACTAAACGCATGAGACTTGTAGTTTTCAAAAATATTTTCATATTTGATGGGACGCTGAATAAAAGAAGTTTAATCGCCGGCAAACGAAAATCCGCGATTTCCCGTAAATCCCGGACTCGGCCCGTATAGTCAAAAGTATACAAAGAAAGTACCCTGTGAGTAAACTCATTTCCCGAACGATTTTTTAAATTATTTTTTCACCACTAAAACGCATAAGACCTGTAGTTTTTAAAAATGTTTTCATTTTTGATGAGACGCTGAATAAAAGAAGTTTAATCGCCGGCAAACGAAAACCCGCGATTTCCCGTAAATACCGGCTTGGCCCGTATATTCAAAAGTATACAAAGAAAGTACCCAGGGAGTAAACTCATTTCCCGAACGATTTTTTAAATTACTTTTTCACCACTAAAACGCATGAGACTTGTAGTTTTTAAAAATGTTTTCATTTTTGATGAGACGCTGAATAAAAGAAGTTTAATCGCCGGCAAACGAAAACCTGCGATTTCCCCTAAATCCTGGGCTCTGCCCGTATAGTCAAAAGTATACAAAGAAAGTACCCAGGGAGTAAACTCAATTCCCAAACGATTTTTTAAATTATTATTTCACCACTAAAACGCATGAGACTTGTAGTTTTCAAGAATGTTTTCATTTTTGATGAGACGCTGAATAAAAGAAGTTTAATCGCCGGCAAACGAAAACCTGCGATTTCCCCTAAATCCTGGGCTCTGCCCGTATAGTCAAAAGTATACAAAGAAAGTACCCAGGGAGTAAACTCAATTCCCAAACGATTTTTTAAATTATTATTTCACCACTAAAACGCATAAGACCTGTAGTTTTTAAAAATGTTTTCATTTTTGATGAGACGCTGAATAAAAGAAGTTTAATCGCCGGCAAACGAAAACCCGCGATTTCCCGTAAATACCGGCTTGGCCCGTATATTCAAAAGTATACAAAGAAAGTACCCAGGGAGTAAACTCATTTCCCGAACGATTTTTTAAATTACTTTTTCACCACTAAAACGCATGAGACTTGTAGTTTTTAAAAATGTTTTCATTTTTGATGAGACGCTGAATAAAAGAAGTTTAATCGCCGGCAAACGAAAACCTGCGATTTCCCCTAAATCCTGGGCTCTGCCCGTATAGTCAAAAGTATACAAAGAAAGTACCCAGGGAGTAAACTCAATTCCCAAACGATTTTTTAAATTATTATTTCACCACTAAAACGCATGAGACTTGTAGTTTTCAAGAATGTTTTCATTTTTGATGAGACGCTGAATAAAAGAAGTTTAATCGCCGGCAAACGAAAACCCGCGATTTCCCGTAAATCCCGGCTTGGCCCTATATTCAAAAGTATACAAAGAAAGTACCCAGGGAGTAAACTCATTTCCCGAACGATTTTTTAAATTACTTTTTCACCACTAAAACGCATGAGACTTGTAGTTTTTAAAAATGTTTTCATTTTTGATAAGACGCTGAATAAAAGAAGTTTAATCGCCGGCAAACGAAAACCTGCGATTTCCCGTAAATCCTGGACTCGACCCGTATAGTCAAAAGTATACAAAGAAAGTACCCAGGGAGTAAACTCATTTCCCAAACGATTTTTTAAATTATTATTTCACCACTAAAACGCATGAGACTTGTAGTTTTCAAAAATGTTTTCATTTTTGATGAGACGCTTAATGAAAGAGGTTTAATCGCCGGCAAACGAAATCCCGCGTTTTCCCGTAAATCCGGGGCTTGGCCCGTATAGTCTAATGTATACAAAGAAAGTACCCAGGGAGTAAACTCATTTCCCGAACGATTTTTTAAATTATTTTTTCACCACTAAAACGCATGAGACTTGTAGTTTTCAAAAATGTTTTCATTTTTGATGAGACGCCTAATGAAAGAGGTTTAATCGCCGGCAAACGAAATCCCGCGTTTTCCCGTAAATCCGGGGCTTGGCCCGTATAGTCGAATGTATACAAAGAAAGTACCCAGGGAGTAAACTCATTTCCCGAGCGATTTTTTAAATTACTTTTTCACCACTAAAACGCATGAGACTTGTAGTTTTTAAAAATGTTTTCATTTTTGATGAGACGCTGAATAAAAGAAGTTTAATCGCCGGCAAACGAAAACCTGCGACTTTCCGTAAATCCTGGACTCTGCCCGTATAGTCAAAAGTATACAAAGAAAGTACCCAGGGAGTAAACTCATTTCCCAAACGATTTTTTAAATTATTATTTCACCACTAAAACGCATGAGACTTGTAGTTTTCAAGAATGTTTTCATTTTTGATGAGACGCTGAATAAAAGAAGTTTAATCGCCGGCAAACGAAAAACTGCGATTTCCCGTAAATCCCGGCTTGGCCCGTATATTCAAAAGTATACAAAGAAAGTACGCAGGGAGTAAACTCATTTCCCGAACGATTTTTTAAATTACTTTTTCACCACTAAAACGCATGAGACTTGTAGTTTTTAAAAATGTTTTCATTTTTGATAAGACGCTGAATAAAAGAAGTTTAATCGCCGGCAAACGAAAACCTGCGATTTCCCGTAAATCCTGGACTCGGCCCGTATAGTCAAAAGTATACAAAGAAAGTACCCAGGGAGTAAACTCATTTCCCAAACGATTTTTTAAATTATTATTTCACCACTAAAACGCATGAGACTTGTAGTTTTCAAGAATGTTTTCATTTTTGATGAGACGCTGAATAAAAGCAGTTTAATCGCCGGCAAACGAAAACCCGCGATTTCCCGTAAATCCCGAGCTTGGCCCGTATAGTCAAAAGTATACAAAGAAAGTACCCAGGGAGTAAACTCATTTCCCGAACGATTTTTTAAATTACTTTTTCACCACTAAAACGCATGAGACTTGTAGTTTTCAAAAATGTTTTCATTTTTGATGAGACGCTGAATAAAAGCAGTTTAATCGCCGGCAAACGAAAACCTGCGATTTCCCTAAATCCCGGACTCGGCCCGTATAGTCAAAAGTATACAAAGAAAGTACCCAGGGAGTAAACTCATTTCCAGAACGATTTTTTAAATTATTTTTTCACCACTAAAACGCATAAGACTTGTAGTTTTTAAAAATGTTTTCATTTTTGATGAGACGCTGAATAAAAGAAGTTTATTCGCCGGCAAACGAAAACCTGCGATTTCCCGTAAATCCTGGACTCGGCCCGTATAGTCAAAAGTATACAAAGAAAGTACCCAGGGAGTAAACTCATTTCCCAAACGATTTTTTAAATTATTATTTCACCACTAAAACGCATGAGACTTGTAGTTTTCAAAAATGTTTTCATTTTTGATGAGACGCTTAATGAAAGAGGTTTAATCGCCGGCAAACGAAATCCCGCGTTTTCCCGTAAATCCGGGGCTTGGCCCGTATAGTCTAATGTATACAAAGAAAGTAACCAGGGAGTAAACTCATTTCCCGAACGATTTTTGAAATTTTTTTTTCACCACTAAAACGCATGAGACTTGTAGTTTTCAAAAATGTTTTCATTTTTGATGAGACGCTTAATGAAAGAGGTTTAATCGCCGGAAAACGAAACCCGCGATTTCCCGTAAATCCCGGGCTTGGCCCGTATAGTCGAATGTATACAAAGAAAGTACCCAGAGAGTAAACTCATTTCCCGAACGATTTTTTAAATTATTTTTTCAACACTAAAACGCATGAGACTTGTAGTTTTCAAAAATGTTTTCATTTTTGATGAGACGCCTAATGAAAGAGGTTTAATCGCCGGCAAACGAAATCCCGCGTTTTCCCGTAAATCCGGGGCTTGGCCCGTATAGTCGAATGTATACAAAGAAAGTACCCAGGGAGTAAACTCATTTCCCGAGCGATTTTTTAAATTACTTTTTCACCACTAAAACGCATGAGACTTGTAGTTTTTAAAAATGTTTTCATTTTTGATGAGACGCTGAATAAAAGAAGTTTAATCGCCGGCAAACGAAAACCTGCGATTTCCCGTAAATCCTGGACTCTGCCCGTATAGTCAAAAGTATACAAAGAAAGTACCCAGGGAGTAAACTCATTTCCCAAACGATTTTTTAAATTATTATTTCACCACTAAAACGCATGAGACTTGTAGTTTTCAAGAATGTTTTCATTTTTGATGAGACGCTGAATAAAAGAAGTTTAATCGCCGGCAAACGAAAACCCGCGATTTCCCGTAAATCCCGGCTTGGCCCGTATATTCAAAAGTATACAAAGAAAGTACCCAGGGAGTAAACTCATTTCCCGAACGATTTTTTAAATTACTTTTTCACCACTAAAACGCATGAGACTTGTAGTTTTTAAAAATGTTTTCATTTTTGATAAGACGCTGAATAAAAGAAGTTTAATCGCCGGCAAACGAAAACCTGCGATTTCCCGTAAATCCTGGACTCGGCCCGTATAGTCAAAAGTATACAAAGAAAGTACCCAGGGAGTAAACTCATTTCCCAAACGATTTTTTAAATTACTATTTCACCACTAAAACGCATGAGACTTGTAGTTTTCAAGAATGTTTTCATTTTTTATGAGACGCTGAATAAAAGCAGTTTAATCGCCGGCAAACGAAAACCCGCGATTTCCCGTAAATCCCGGGCTTGGCCCGTATAGTCAAAAGTATACAAAGAAAGTACCCAGGGAGTAAACTCATTTCCCGAACGATTTTTAAATTACTTTTTCACCACTAAAACGCATGAGACTTGTAGTTTTCAAAAATGTTTTCATTTTTGATGAGACGCTGAATAAAAGCAGTTTAATCGCAGGCAAACGAAAACCTGCGATTTCCCTAAATCCCGGACTCGGCCCGTATAGTCAAAAGTATACAAAGAAAGTACCCAGGGAGTAAACTCATTTCCAGAACGATTTTTTAAATTATTTTTTCACCACTAAAACGCATAAGACTTGTAGTTTTTAAAAATGTTTTCATTTTTGATGAGACGCTGAATAAAAGAAGTTTAATCGCTGGCAAACGAAAACCCGCGATTTCCCGTATATCCCGGGCTTGGCCCGTATAGTCAAAAGTATGCAAAGAAAGTACCCAGGGAGTAAACTCTTTTCCCGAACGATTTTTTATATTATTTTTTTACCACTAAACGCATGAGACTTGTAGTTTTCAAAAATATTTTCATATTTGATGGGACGCTGAATAAAAGAAGTTTAATCGCCGGCAAACGAAAATCCGCGATTTCCCGTAAATCCCGGACTCGGCCCGTATAGTCAAAAGTATACAAAGAAAGTACCCTGTGAGTAAACTTATTTCCCGAACGATGTTTTAAATTATTTTTTCACCACTAAAACGCATAAGACCTGTAGTTTTTAAAAATGTTTTCATTTCTGATGAGACGCTGAATAAAAGAAGTTTCATCGCCGGCAAACGAAAACCCGCGATTTCCCGTAAATACCGGCTTGGCCCGTATATTCAAAAGTATACAAAGAAAGTACCCAGGGAGTAAACTCATTTCCCGAACGATTTTTTAAATTACTTTTTCACCACTAAAACGCATGAGACTTGTAGTTTTTAAAAATGTTTTCATTTTTGATGAGACGCTGAATAAAAGAAGTTTAATCGCCGGCAAACGAAAACCTGCGATTTCCCGTAAATCCTGGACTCTGCCCGTATAGTCAAAAGTATACAAAGAAAGTACCCAGGGAGTAAACTCATTTCCCAAACGATTTTTTAAATTATTATTTCACCACTAAAACGCATGAGACTTGTAGTTTTCAAGAATGTTTTCATTTTTGATGAGACGCTGAATAAAAGAAGTTTAATCGCCGGCAAACGAAAACCCGCGATTTCCCGTAAATCCCGGCTTGGCCCGTATATTCAAAAGTATACAAAGAAAGTACCCAGGGAGTAAACTCATTTCCTGAACGATTTTTTAAATTACTTTTTCACCACTAAAACGCATGAGACTTGTAGTTTTTAAAAATGTTTTCATTTTTGATAAGACGCTGAATAAAAGAAGTTTAATCGCCGGCAAACGAAAACCTGCGATTTCCCGTAAATCCTGGACTCGGCCCGTTTAGTCAAAAGTATACAAAGAAAGTACCAAGGGAGTAAACTCATTTCCCAAACGATTTTTTAAATTATTATTTCACCACTAAAACGCATGAGACTTGTAGTTTTCAAAAATGTTTTCATTTTTGATGAGACGCTTAATGAAAGAGGTTTAATCGCCGGCAAACGAAATCCCGCGTTTTCCCGTAAATCCGGGGCTTGGCCCGTATAGTCGAATGTATACAAAGAAAGTACCCAGGGAGTAAACTCATTTCCCGAACGATTTTTTAAATTTTTTTTTCACCACTAAAACGCATGAGACTTGTAGTTTTTAAAAATGTTTTCATTTTTGATGAGACGCTTAATGAAAGAGGTTTAATCGCCGGAAAACTAAAACCCGCGATTTCCCGTAAATCCTGGGCTTGGCTCGTATAGTCGAATGTATACAAAGAAAGTACCCAGAGAGTAAACTCATTTCCCGAACGATTTTTTAAATTATTTTTTCACCACTAAAACGCATGAGACTTGTAGTTTTCAAAAATGTTTTTATTTTTGATGAGACGCTTAATGAAAGAGGTTTAATCGCCGGCAAACGAAATCCCGCTTTTTCCCGTAAATCCGGGCTTGGCCCGTATAGTCGAATGTATACAAAGAAAGTACCCAGGGAGTAAACTCATTTCCCGAGCGATTTTTTAAATTACTTTTTCACCACTAAAACGCATGAGACTTGTAGTTTTTAAAAATGTTTTCATTTTTGATGAGACGCTGAATAAAAGAAGTTTAATCGCCGGCAAACGAAAACCTGCGATTTCCCGTAAATCCTGGACTCTGCCCGTATAGTCAAAAGTATACAAAGAAAGTACCCAGGGAGTAAACTCATTTCCCGAACGATTTTTTAAATTACTTTTTCACCACTAAAACGCATGAGACTTGTAGTTTTTAAAAATGTTTTCATTTTTGATAAGACGCTGAATAAAAGAAGTTTAATCGCCGGCAAACGAAAACCTGCGATTTCCCGTAAATCCTGGACTCGGCCCATATAGTCAAAAGTATACAAAGAAAGTACCCAGGGAGTAAACTCATTTCCCAAACGATTTTTTAAATTATTATTTCACCACTAAAACGCATGAGACTTGTAGTTTTTAAGAATTTTTTCATTTTTGATGAGACGCTGAATAAAAGCAGTTTAATCGCCGGCAAACGAAAACCCGCGATTTCCTGTAAATCCCGGGCTTGGCCCGTATAGTCAAAAGTATACAAAGAAAGTACCCAGGGAGTAAACTAATTTCCCGAACGATTTTTTAAATTACTTTTTCACCACTAAAACGCATGACACTTGTAGTTTTCAAAAATGTTTTCATTTTTGATGAGACGCTGAATAAAAGCAGTTTAATCGCCGGCAAACAAAAACCTGCGATTTCCCTAAATCCCGGACTCGGCCCGTATAGTCAAAAGTATACAAAGAAAGTACCCAGGGAGTAAACTCATTTCCCGAACGATTTTTTAAATTATTTTTTCACCACTAAAACGCATAAGACCTGTAGTTTTTAAAAATGTTTTCATTTTTGATGAGACGCTGAATAAAAGAAGTTTAATCGCCGGCAAACGAAAACCCGCGATTTCCCGTAAATACCGGCTTGGCCTGTATATTCAAAAGTATACAAAGAAAGTACCCAGGGAGTAAACTCATTTCCCGAACGATTTTTTAAATTACTTTTTCACCACTAAAACGCATGAGACTTGTAGTTTTTAAAAATGTTTTCATTTTTGATGAGACGCTGAATAAAAGAAGTTTAATCGCCGGCAAACGAAAACCTGCGATTTCCCGTAAATCCTGGACTCTGCCCGTATAGTCAAAAGTATACAAAGAAAGTACCCAGGGAGTAAACTCATTTCCCAAACGATTTTTTAAATTATTATTTCACCACTAAAACGCATGAGACTTGTAGTTTTCAAGAATGTTTTCATTTTTGATGAGACGCTGAATAAAAGAAGTTTAATCGCCGGCAAACGAAAACCCGCGATTTCCCGTAAATCCCGGCTTGGCCCGTATATTCAAAAGTATACAAAGAAAGTACCCAGGGAGTAAACTCATTTCCCGAACGATTTTTTAAATTACTTTTTCACCACTAAAACGCATGAGACTTGTAGTTTTTAAAAATGTTTTCATTTTTGATAAGACGCTGAATAAAAGAAGTTTAATCGCCGGCAAACTAAAACCTGCGATTTCCCGTAAATCCTAGACTCGGCCCGTATAGTCAAAAGTATACAAAGAAAGTACCCAGGGAGTAAACTCATTTCCCAAACGATTTTTTAAATTATTATTTCACCACTAAAACGCATGAGACTTGTAGTTTTCAAGAATGTTTTCATTTTTGATGAGACGCTTAATAAAAGCAGTTTAATCGCCGGCAAACGAAAACCCGCGATTTCCAGTAAATCCCGGGCTTGGTCCGTATAGTCAAAAGTATACAAAGAAAGTACCCAGGGAGTAAACTCATTTCCCGAACGATTTTTTAAATTACTTTTTCACCACTAAAACGCATAAGACTTGTAGTTTTTAAAAATGTTTTCATTTTTGATGAGACGCTGAATAAAAGCAGTTTAATCGCCGGCAAACGAAAACCTGCGATTTCCCTAAATCCCGGACTCGGCCCGTATAGTCAAAAGTATACAAAGAAAGTACCCAGGGAGTAAACTCATTTCCAGAACGTATTTTTAAATTATTTTTTCACCACTAAAACGCATAAGACTTGTAGTTTTTAAAAATGTTTTCATTTTTGATGAGACGCTGAATAAAAGAAGTTTAATCGCTGGCAAACGAAAACCCGCGATTTCCCGTATATCCCGGGCTTGGCCCGTATAGTCAAAAGTATACAAAGAAAGTACCCAGGGAGTAAACTCTTTTCCCGAACGATTTTTTATATTATTTTTTTACCACTAAACGCATGAGACTTGTAGTTTTCAAAAATATTTTCATATTTGATGGGACGCTGAATAAAAGAAGTTTAATCGCCGGCAAACAAAAATCCGCGATTTCCCGTAAATCCCAGACTCGGCACGTATAGTCAAAAGTATACAAAGAAAGTACCCTGTGAGTAAACTCATTTCCCGAACGATTTTTTAAATTATTTTTTCACCACTAAAACGCATAAGACCTGTAGTTTTTAAAAATGTTTTCATTTTTGATGAGACGCTGAATAAAAGAAGTTTAATCGCCGGCAAACGAAAACCCGCGATTTCCCGTAAATACCGGCTTGGCCCGTATATTCAAAAGTATACAAAGAAAGTACCCAGGGAGTAAACTCATTTCCCGAACGATTTTTTAAATTACTTTTTCACCACTAAAACGCATGAGACTTGTAGTTTTTAAAAATGTTTTCATTTTTGATGAGACGCTGAATGAAAGAAGTTTAATCGCCGGCAAACGAAAACCCGCGATTTCCCGTAAATACCGGCTTGGCCCGTATATTCAAAAGTATACAAAGAAAGTACCCAGGGAGTAAACTCATTTCCCGAACGATTTTTTAAATTACTTTTTCACCACTAAAACGCATGAGACTTGTAGTTTTTAAAAATGTTTTCATTTTTGATGAGACGCTGAATAAAAGAAGTTTAATCGCCGGCAAACGAAAACCTGCGATTTCCCGTAAATCCTGGACTCTGCCCGTATAGTCAAAAGTATACAAAGAAAGTACCCAGGGAGTAAACTCATTTCCCAAACGATTTTTTAAATTATTATTTCACCACTAAAACGCATGAGACTTGTAGTTTTCAAGAATGTTTTCATTTTTGATGAGACGCTGAATAAAAGAAGTTTAATCGCCGGCAAACGAAAACCCGCGATTTCCCGTAAATCCCGGCTTGGCCCGTATATTCAAAAGTATACAAAGAAAGTACCCAGGGAGTAAACTCATTTCCCGAACGATTTTTTAAATTACTTTTTCACCACTAAAACGCATGAGACTTGTAGTTTTTAAAAATGTTTTCATTTTTGATAAGACGCTGAATAAAAGAAGTTTAATCGCCGGCAAACTAAAACCTGCGATTTCCCGTAAATCCTGGACTCGACCCGTATAGTCAAAAGTATACAAAGAAAGTACCCAGGGAGTAAACTCATTTCCCAAACGATTTTTTAAATTATTATTTCACCACTAAAACGCATGAGACTTGTAGTTTTCAAGAATGTTTTCATTTTTGATGAGACGCTGAATAAAAGCAGTTTAATCGCCGGCAAACGAAAACCCGCGATTTCCCGTAAATCCCGGGCTTGGCCCGTATAGTCAAAAGTATACAAAGAAAGTACCCAGGGAGTAAACTCATTTCCCGAACGATTTTTTAAATTACTTTTTCACCACTAAAACGCATGAGACTTGTAGTTTTCAAAAATGTTTTCATTTTTGATGAGACGCTGAATAAAAGCAGTTTAATCGCCGGCAAACGAAAACCTGCGATTTCCCTAAATCCCGGACTCGGCCCGTATAGTCAAAAGTATACAAAGAAAGTACCCAGGGAGTAAACTCATTTCCAGAACGATTTTTTAAATTATTTTTTCACCACTAAAACGCATAAGACTTGTAGTTTTTAAAAATGTTTTCATTTTTGATGAGACGCTGAATAAAAGAAGTTTAATCGCTGGCAAACGAAAACCCGCGATTTCCCGTATATCCCGGGCTTGGCCCGTATAGTCAAAAGTATACAAAGAAAGTACCCAGGGAGTAAACTCATTTCCCGAACGATTTTTTATATTATTTTTTTACCACTAAACGCATGAGACTTGTAGTTTTCAAAAATATTTTCATATTTGATGGGACGCTGAATAAAAGAAGTTTAATCGCCGGCAAACGAAAATCCGCGACTTCCCGTAAATCCCGGACTCGGCCCGTATAGTCAAAAGTATACAAAGAAGGTACCCTGTGAGTAAACTCATTTCCCGAACGATTTTTTAAATTATTTTTTCACCACTAAAACGCATAAGACCTGTAGTTTTTAAAAAGGTTTTCATTTTTGATGAGACGGTGAATAAAAGAAGTTTAATCGCCGGCAAACGAAAACCCGCGATTTCCCGTAAATACCGGCTTGGCCCGTATAGTCAAAAGTATACAAAGAAAGTACCCAGGGAGTAAACTCATTTCCCGAACGATTTTTTATATTATTTTTTTACCACTAAACGCATGAGACTTGTAGTTTTCAAAAATATTTTCATACTTGATGGGACGCTGAATAAAAGAAGTTTAATCGCCGGCAAACGAAAATCCGCGATTTCCCGTAAATCCCGGACTCGGCCCGTATAGTCAAAAGTATACAAAGAAAGTACCCTGTGAGTAAACTCATTTCCGGAACGATTTTTTAAATTATTTTTTCACCACTAAAACGCATAAGACCTGTAGTTTTTAAAAATGTTTTCATTTTTGATGAGACGGTGAATAAAAGAAGTTTAATCGCCGGCAAACGAAAACCCGCGATTTCCCGTAAATACCGGCTTGGACCGTATATTCAAAAGTATACAAAGAAAGTACCCAGGGAGTGAACTCATTTCCCGAACGATTTTTTAAATTACTTTTTCACCACTAAAACGCATGAGACTTGTAGTTTTTAAAAATGTTTTCATTTTTGATAAGACGCTGAATAAAAAAAGTTTAATCGCCGGCAAACGAAAACCTGCGATTTCCCTAAATCCTGGACTCGGCCCGTATAGTCAAAAGTATACAAAGAAAGTACCCAGGGAGTAAACTCATTTCCCAAACGATTTTTTAAATTATTATTTCACCACTAAAACGCATGAGACTTGTAGTTTTCAAGAATGTTTTCATTTTTGATGAGACGCTGAATAAAAGCAGTTTAATCGCCGGCAAACGAAAACCCGCGATTTCCCGTAAATCGCGGGCTTGGCCCGTATAGTCAAAAGTATACAAAGAAAGTACCCAGGGAGTAAACTCATTTCCCGAACGATTTTTTAAATTACTTTTTCACCACTAAAACGCATGAGACTTGTAGTTTTCAAAAATGTTTTCATTTTCGATGAGACGCTGAATAAAAGCAGTTTAATCGCCGGCAAACGAAAACCTGCGATTTCCCTAAATCCCGGACTCGGCCCGTATAGTCAAAAGTATACAAAGAAAGTACCCAGGGAGTAAACTCATTTCCCAAACGATTTTTTAAATTATTATTTCACCACTATAGCGCATGAGACTTGTAGTTTTTAGAAATGTTTTCATTTTTGATGAGACGCCAAATAAAAGCAGTTTAATCGCCGGCAAACGAAAACCTGCGATTTCCCTAAATCCCGGACTCGGCCCGTATAGTCAAAAGTATACAAAGAAAGTACCCAGGGAGTAAACTCATTTCCCAAACGATTTTTTAAATTATTATTTCACCACTATAGCGCATGAGACTTGTAGTTTTCAAGAATGTTTTCATTTTTGATGAGACGCTGAATAAAAGCAGTTTAATCGCCGGCAAACGAAAACCCGCGATTTCCCGTAAATCCCGGGCTTGGCCCGTATAGTCAAAAGTATACAAAGAAAGTACCCAGGGAGTAAACTCATTTCCCGAACGATTTTTTAAATTACTTTTTCACCACTAAAACGCATGAGACTTGTAGATTTCAAAAATGTTTTCATTTTTGATGAGACGCTGAATAAAAGCAGTTTAATCGCCGGCAAACGAAAACCTGCGATTTCCCTAAATCCCGGACTCGGCCCGTATAGTCAAAAGTATACAAAGAAAGTACCCAGGGAGTAAACTCATTTCCAGAACGATTTTTTAAATTATTTTTTCACCACTAAAACGCATAAGACTTGTAGTTTTTAAAAATGTTTTCATTTTTGATGAGACGCTGAATAAAAGAAGTTTAATCGCTGGCAAACGAAAACCCGCGATTTCCCGTATATCCCGGGCTTGGCCCGTATAGTCAAAAGTATACAAAGAAAGTACCCAGGGAGTAAACTCATTTCCCGAACGATTTTTTATATTATTTTTTTACCACTAAACGCATGAGACTTGTAGTTTTCAAAAATATTTTCATATTTGTTGGGACGCTGAATAAAAGAAGTTTAATCGCCGGCAAACGAAAATCCGCGATTTCCCGTAAATCCCGGACTCGGCCCGTATAGTCAAAAGTATACAAAGAAAGTACCCTGTGAGTAAACTCATTTCCCGAACGATTTTTTAAATTATTTTTTCACCACTAAAACGCATAAGACCTGTAGTTTTTAAAAATGTTTTCATTTTTGATGAGAGGCTGAATAAAAGAAGTTTAATCGCCGGCAAACGAAAACCCGTGATTTCCCGTAAATACCGGCTTGGCCCGTATATTCAAAAGTATACAAAGAAAGTACCCAGGGAGTAAACTCATTTCCCGAACGATTTTTTAAATTACTTTTTCACCACTAAAACGCATGAGACTTGTAGTTCTTAAAAATGTTTTCATTTTTGATAAGACGCTGAATAAAAGAAGTTTAATCGCCAGCAAACGAAAACCTGCGATTTCCGTAAATCCTGGACTCGGCCCGTATAGTCAAAAGTATACAAAGAAAGTACCCAGGGAGTAAACTCATTTCCCAAACGATTTTTTAAATTATTATTTCACCACTAAAACGCATGAGACTTGTAGTTTTCAAGAATGTTTTCATTTTTGATGAGACGCTGAATAAAAGCAGTTTAATCGCCGGCAAACGAAAACCCGCGATTTCCCGTAAATCGCGGGCTTGGCCCGTATAGTCAAAAGTATACAAAGAAAGTACCCAGGGAGTAAACTCATTTCCCGAACGATTTTTTAAATTACTTTTTCACCACTAAAACGCATGAGACTTGTAGTTTTCAAAAATGTTTTCATTTTTGATGAGACGCTGAATAAAAGCAGTTTAATCGCCGGCAAACGAAAACCTGCGATTTCCCTAAATCCCGGACTCGGCCCGTATAGTCAAAAGTATACAAAGAAAGTAACCAGGGAGTAAACTCATTTCCCAAACGATTTCTTAAATTATTATTTCACCACTATAGCGCATGAGACTTGTAGTTTTTAGAAATGTTTTCATTTTTGATGAGACGCTGAATAAAAGCAGTTTAATCGCTGGCAAACGAAAACCTGCGATTTCCCTAAATCCCGGACTCGGCCCGTATAGTCAAAAGTATACAAAGAAAGTACCCAGGGAGTAAACTCATTTCCCAAACGATTTTTTAAATTATTATTTCACCACTATAGCGCATGAGACTTGTAGTTTTCAAGAATGTTTTCATTTTTGATGAGACGCTGAATAAAAGCAGTTTAATCGCCGGCAAACGAAAACCCGCGATTTCCCGTAAATCCCGGGCTTGGCCCGTATAGTCAAAAGTATACAAAGAAAGTACCCAGGGAGTAAACTCATTTCCCAAACGATTTTTTAAATTACTATTTCACCACTAAAGCCCATGAGACTTGTAGTTTTTAAAAATGTTTTCATTTTTGATGAGACGCTAAATAAAAGCAGTTTAATCGCCGGCAAACGAAAACCTGCGATTTCCCTAAATCCCGGACTCGGCCCGTAAAGTCAAAAGTATACAAAGAAAGTACCCAGGGAGTAAACTCATTTTCAGAACGATTTTTTAAATTATTTTTTCGCCACTAAAACGCATAAGACTTGTAGTTTTTAAAAATGTTTTCATTTTTGATGAGACGCTGAATAAAAGAAGTTTAATCGCCGGCAAACGAAAACCCGCGATTTCGCGTATAATCCGGGCTTGGCCCGTATAGTCAAAAGTATACAAAGAAAGTACCCAGGGAGTAAACTCATTTCCCGAACGATTTTTTATATTATTTTTTTACCACTAAACGCATGAGACTTGTAGTTTTCAAAAATATTTTCATATTTGATGGGACGCTGAATAAAAGCAGTTTAATCGCCGGCAAACGAAAACCTGCGATTTCCCTAAATCCCGGACTCGGCCCGTATAGTCAAAAGTATGCAAAGAAAGTACCCAGGGAGTAAACTCATTTCCCAAACGATTTTTTAAATTATTATTTCACCACTATAGCGCATGAGACTTGTAGTTTTTAGAAATGTTTTCATTTTTGATGAGACGCTGAATAAAAGCAGTTTAATCGCCGGCAAACGAAAACCTGCGATTTCCCTAAATCCCGGACTCGGCCCGTATAGTCAAAAGTATACAAAGAAAGTACCCAGGGAGTAAACTCATTTCCCAAACGATTTTTTAAATTATTATTTCACCACTATAGCGCATGAGACTTGTAGTTTTTAAAAATGTTTTCATTTTTGATGAGACGCTGAATAAAAGAAGTTTAATCGCCGGCAAACGAAAACCCGCGATTTCGCGTATAATCCGGGCTTGGCCCGTATAGTCAAAAGTATACAAAGAAAGTACCCAGGGAGTAAACTCATTTCCCGAACGATTTTTTATATTATTTTTTTACCACTAAACGCATGAGACTTGTAGTTTTCAAAAATATTTTCATATTTGATGGGACGCTGAATAAAAGCAGTTTAATCGCCGGCAAACGAAAACCTGCGATTTCCCTAAATCCCGGACTCGGCCCGTATAGTCAAAAGTATGCAAAGAAAGTACCCAGGGAGTAAACTCATTTCCCAAACGATTTTTTAAATTATTATTTCACCACTATAGCGCATGAGACTTGTAGTTTTTAGAAATGTTTTCATTTTTGATGAGACGCTGAATAAAAGCAGTTTAATCGCCGGCAAACGAAAACCTGCGATTTCCCTAAATCCCGGACTCGGCCCGTATAGTCAAAAGTATACAAAGAAAGTACCCAGGGAGTAAACTCATTTCCCAAACGATTTTTTAAATTATTATTTCACCACTATAGCGCATGAGACTTGTAGTTTTCAAGAATGTTTTCATTTTTGATGAGACGCTGAATAAAAGCAGTTTAATCGCCGGCAAACGAAAACCCGCGATTTCCCGTAAATCCCGGGCTTGGCCCGTATAGTCAAAAGTATACAAAGAAAGTACCCAGGGAGTAAACTCATTTCCCGAACGATTTTTTAAATTACTTTTTCACCACTAAAACGCATGAGACTTGTAGTTTTCAAAAATGTTTTCATTTTTGATGAGACGCTGAATAAAAGCAGTTTAATCGCCGGCAAACGAAAACCTGCGATTTCCCTAAATCCCGGACTCGGCCCGTATAGTCAAAAGTATACAAAGAAAGTACCCAGGGAGTAAACTCATTTCCAGAACGATTTTTTAAATTATTTTTTCACCACTAAAACGCATAAGACTTGTAGTTTTTAAAAATGTTTTCATTTTTGATGAGACGCTGAATAAAAGAAGTTTAATCGCTGGCAAACGAAAACCCGCGATTTCCCGTATATCCCGGGATTGGCCCGTATAGTCAAAAGTATACAAAGAAAGTACCCAGGGAGTAAACTCATTTCCCGAACGATTTTTTATATTATTTTTTTACCACTAAACGCATGAGACTTGTAGTTTTCAAAAATATTTTCATATTTGATGGGACGCGGAATAAAAGAAGTTTAATCGCCGGCAAACGAAAATCCGCGATTTCCCGTAAATCCCGGACTCGGCCCGTATAGTCAAAAGTATACAAAGAAAGTACCCTGTGAGTAAACTCATTTCCCGAACGATTTTTTAAATTATTTTTTCACCACTAAAACGCATAAGACCTGTAGTTTTTAAAAATGTATTCATTTTTGATGAGACGCTGAATAAAAGAAGTTTAATCGCCGGCAAACGAAAACCCGCGATTTCCCGTAAATACCGGCTTGGCCCGTATATTCAAAAGTATACAAAGAAAGTACCCAGGGAGTAAACTCATTTCCCGAACGATTTTTTAAATTACTTTTTCACCACTAAAACGCATGAGACTTGTAGTTTTTAAAAATGTTTTCATTTTTGATAAGACGCTGAATAAAAGAAGTTTAATCGCCGGCAAACGAAAACCTGCGATTTCCGTAAATCCTGGACTCGGCCCGTATAGTCAAAAGTGTACAAAGAAAGTACCCAGGGAGTAAACTCATTTCCCAAACGATTTTTTAAATTATTATTTCACCACTAAAACGCATGAGACTTGTAGTTTTCAAGAATGTTTTCATTTTTGATGAGACGCTGAATAAAAGCAGTTTAATCGCCGGCAAACGAAAACCCGCGATTTCCCGTAAATCGCGGGCTTGGCCCGTATAGTCAAAAGTATACAAAGAAAGTACCCAGGGAGTAAACTCATTTCCCGAACGATTTTTTAAATTACTTTTTCACCACTAAAACGCATGAGACTTGTAGTTTTCAAAAATGTTTTCATTTTTGATGAGACGCTGAATAAAAGCAGTTTAATCGCCGGCAAACGAAAACCTGCGATTTCCCTAAATCCCGGACTCGGCCCGTATAGTCAAAAGTGTACAAAGAAAGTACCCAGGGAGTAAACTCATTTCCCAAACGATTTTTTAAATTATTATTTCACCACTATAGCGCATGAGAGTTGTAGTTTTTAGAAATGTTTTCATTTTTGATGAGACGCTGAATAAAAGCAGTTTAATCGCCGGCAAACGAAAACCTGCGATTTCCCTAAATCCCGGACTCGGCCCGTATAGTCAAAAGTATACAAAGAAAGTACCCAGGGAGTAAACTCATTTCCCAAACGATTTTTTAAATTATTATTTCACCACTATAGCGCATGAGACTTGTAGTTTTCAAGAATGTTTTCATTTTTGATGAGACGCTGAATAAAAGCAGTTTAATCGCCGGCAAACGAAAACCCGCGATTTCCCGTAAATCCCGGGCTTGGCCCGTATAGTCAAAAGTATACAAAGAAAGTACCCACGGAGTAAATTCATTTCCCAAACGATTTTTTAAATTACTATTTCACCACTAAAGCCCATGAGACTTGTAGTTTTTAAAAATGTTTTTATTTTTGATGAGACGCTGAATAAGAGCAGTTTAATCGCCGGCAAACGAAAACCTGCGATTTCCCTAAATCCCGGACCCGGCCCGTATAGTCAAAAGTATACAAAGAAAGTACCCAGGGAGTAAACTTATTTTCAGAACGATTTTTTAAATTATTTTTTCGCCACTAAAACGCATAAGACTTGTAGTTTTCAAAAATATTTTCATATTTGATGGGACGCTGAATAAAAGAAGTTTAATCGCCGGCAAACGAAAATCCGCGATTTCCCGTAAATCCCGGACTCGGCCCGTATAGTCAAAAGTATACAAAGAAAGTACCCAGGGAGTAAACTCATTTCCCAAACGATTTTTTCAATTATTTTTTCTCCACTAAAACGCATGAGACTAGTAGTTTTCAAAAATGTTTTCATTTTTGATGAGACGCTTAATGAAAGAGGTTTAATCGCCGGCAAACGAAATCCCGCTTTTTCCCGTAAATCCGGGGCTTGGCCCGTATAGTCGAATGTATACAAAGAAAGTACCCAGGGAGTAAACTCATTTCCCGAACGATTTTTTAAATTTTTTTTTCACCACTAAAACGCATGAGACTTGTAGTTTTTAAAAATGTTTTCATTTTTGATGAGACGCTTAATGAAAGAAGTTTAATCGCCGGAAAACGAAAACCCGCGATTTCCCGTAAATCCCGGGCTTGGCCCGTATAGTCGAATGTATACAAAGAAAGTATCCAGGGAGTAAACTCATTTTCAAAACGATTTTTTAAATTATTTTTTCACAACTAAAACGCATAAGACTTGTAGTTTTTAAAAATGTTTTCATTTTTGATGAGACGCTGAATAAAAGAAGTTTAATCGCCGGCAAACGAAAACCCGCGATTTCCCGTATATCCCGGGCTTGGCCCGTATAGTCAAAAGTATACAAAGAAAGTACCCAGGGAGTAAATTCATTTCCCGAACGATTTTTTATATTATATTTTTACCACTAAACGCATGAGACTTGTAGTTTTCAAAAATATTTTCATATTTGATGGGACGCTAAATAAAAGAAGTTTAATCGCCGGCAAACGAAAATCCGCGATTTCCCGTAAATCCCGGACTCGGCCCGTATAGTCAAAAGTATACAAAGAAAGTACCCAGGGAGTAAATTCATTTCCCGAACGATTTTTTATATTATTTTTTTACCACTAAACGCATGAGACTTGTAGTTTTCAAAAATATTTTCATATTTGATGGGACGCTGAATAAAAGAAGTTTAATCGCCGGCAAACGAAAATCCGCGATTTCCCGTAAATCCCGGACTCGGCCCGTATAGTCAAAAGTATACAAAGAAAGTACCCAGGGAGTAAACTCATTTCCCGAACGATTTTTTAAATTACTTTTTCACCACTAAAACGCATGAGACTTGTAGTTTTTAAAAATGTTTTCATTTTTGATGAGACACTGAATAAAAGCAGTTTATTCGCCGGCAAACGAAAACCTGCGATTTCCCTAAATCCCGGACTCGGCCCGTATAGTCAAAAGTATACAAAGAAAGTACCCAGGGAGTAAACTCATTTCCCAAACGATTTTTTAAATTATTATTTTACCACTAAAACGCATGAGACTTGTAGTTTTCAAAAATGTTTTCATTTTTGATGAGACGCTGAATAAAAGCAGTTTAATCGCCGGCAAACGAAAACCCGCGATTTCCCGTAAATCCCGGGCTTGGCCCGTATAGTCAAAAGTATACAAAGAAAGTACCCAGGGAGTAAACTCATTTCCCAATTGATTTTTTAAATTACTATTTCACCACTAAAGCCCATGAGACTTGTAGTTTTTAAAAATGTTTTCATTTTTGATGAGACGCTGAATAAAAGCAGTTTAATCGCAGGCAAACGAAAACCTGCGATTTCCCTAAATCCCGGACTCGGCCCGTATAGTCAAAAGTATACAAAGAAAGTACCCAGGGAGTAAATTCATTTCCCAAACGATTTTTTACATTATTATTTCACCACTAAAACGCATGAGACTTGTAGTTTTCAAGAATGTTTTCATTTTTGATGACACGCTGAATAAAAGCAGTTAAATCGCCGGCAAACGAAAACCCGCGATTTCCCGTAAATCCCGGGCTTGGCCCGTATAGTCAAAAAGTATACAAAGAAAGTACCCAGGGAGTAAACTCATTTCCCAAACGATTTTTTAAATTACTATTTCACCACTAAAGCCCATGAGACTTGTAGTTTTTAAAAATGTTTTCATTTTTGATGAGACGCTGAATAAAAGCAGTTTAATCGCCGGCAAACGAAAACCTGCGATTTCCCTAAATCCCGGACTCGGCCCGTGTAGTCAAAAGTATACAAAGAAAGTACCCAGGGAGTAAACTCATTTTCAGAACGATTTTTTAAATTATTTTTTCACCACTAAAACGCATAAGACTTGTAGTTTTTAAAAATGTTTTCATTTTTGATGAGACGCTGAATAAAAGAAGTTTAATCGCCGGCAAACGAAAACCCGCGATTTTCCGTATATTCCGGGCTTGGCCCGTATAGTCAAAAGTATACAAAGAAAGTACCCAGGGAGTAAACTCATTTCCCGAACGATTTTTTATATTATTTTTTTACCACTAAACGCATGAGACTTGTAGTTTTCAAAAATATTTTCATATTTGATGGGACGCTGAATAAAAGAAGTTTAATCGCCGGCAAACGAAAATCCGCGATTTCCCGTAAATCCCGGACTCGGCCCGTATAGTCAAAAGTATACAAAGAAAGTACCCAGGGAGTAAACTCATTTCCCGAACGATTTTTTAAATTACTTTTTCACCACTAAAACGCATGAGACTTGTAGTTTTTAAAAATGTTTTCATTTTTGATGAGACACTGAATAAAAGCAGTTTATTCGCCGGCAAACGAAAACCTGCGATTTCCCTAAATCCCGGACTCGGCCCGTATAGTCAAAAGTATACAAAGAAAGTACCCAGGGAGTAAACTCATTTCCCAAACGATTTTTTAAATTATTATTTTACCACTAAAACGCATGAGACTTGTAGTTTTCAAAAATGTTTTCATTTTTGATGAGACGCTGAATAAAAGCAGTTTAATCGCCGGCAAACGAAAACCCGCGATTTCCCGTAAATCCCGGGCTTGGCCCGTATAGTCAAAAAGTATACAAAGAAAGTACCCAGGGAGTAAACTCATTTCCCAAACGATTTTTTAAATTACTATTTCACCACTAAAGCCCATGAGACTTGTAGTTTTTAAAAATGTTTTCATTTTTGATGAGACGCTGAATAAAAGTAGTTTAATCGCCGGCAAACGAAAACCTGCGATTTCCCTAAATCCCGGACTCGGCCCGTGTAGTCAAAAGTATACAAAGAAAGTACCCAGGGAGTAAACTCATTTTCAGAACGATTTTTTAAATTATTTTTTCACCACTAAAACGCATAAGACTTGTAGTTTTTAAAAATGTTTTCATTTTTGATGAGACGCTGAATAAAAGAAGTTTAATCGCCGGCAAACGAAAACCCGCGATTTTCCGTATATTCCAGGCTTGGCCCGTATAGTCAAAAGTATACAAAGAAAGTACCCAGGGAGTAAACTCATTTCCCGAACGATTTTTTATATTATTTTTTTACCACTAAACGCATGAGACTTGTAGTTTTCAAAAATATTTTCATATTTGATGGGACGCTGAATAAAAGAAGTTTAATCGCCGGCAAACGAAAATCCGCGATTTCCCGTAAATCCCGGACTCGGCCCGTATAGTCAAAAGTATACAAAGAAAGTACCCAGGGAGTAAACTCATTTCCCGAACGATTTTTTAAATTACTTTTTCACCACTAAAACGCATGAGACTTGTAGTTTTTAAAAATGTTTTCATTTTTGATGAGACACTGAATAAAAGCAGTTTATTCGCCGGCAAACGAAAACCTGCGATTTCCCTAAATCCCGGACTCGGCCCGTATAGTCAAAAGTATACAAAGAAAGTACCCAGGGAGTAAACTCATTTCCCAAACGATTTTTTAAATTATTATTTTACCACTAAAACGCATGAGACTTGTAGTTTTCAAAAATGTTTTCATTTTTGATGAGACGCTGAATAAAAGCAGTTTAATCGCCGGCAAACGAAAACCCGCGATTTCCCGTAAATCCCGGGCTTGGCCCGTATAGTCAAAAGTACACAAAAGAAAGTACCCAGGGAGTAAACTCATTTCCCAATTGATTTTTTAAATTACTATTTCACCACTAAAGCCCATGAGACTTGTAGTTTTTAAAAATGTTTTCATTTTTGATGAGACGCTGAATAAAAGCAGTTTAATCGCAGGCAAACGAAAACCTGCGATTTCCCTAAATCCCGGACTCGGCCCGTATAGTCAAAAGTATACAAAGAAAGTACCCAGGGAGTAAATTCATTTCCCAAACGATTTTTTACATTATTATTTCACCACTAAAACGCATGAGACTTGTAGTTTTCAAGAATGTTTTCATTTTTGATGACACGCTGAATAAAAGCAGTTAAATCGCCGGCAAACGAAAACCCGCGATTTCCCGTAAATCCCGGGCTTGGCCCGTATAGTCAAAAAGTATACAAAGAAAGTACCCAGGGAGTAAACTCATTTCCCAAACGATTTTTTAAATTACTATTTCACCACTAAAGCCCATGAGACTTGTAGTTTTTAAAAATGTTTTCATTTTTGATGAGACGCTGAATAAAAGCAGTTTAATCGCCGGCAAACGAAAACCTGCGATTTCCCTAAATCCCGGACTCGGCCCGTGTAGTCAAAAGTATACAAAGAAAGTACCCAGGGAGTAAACTCATTTTCAGAACGATTTTTTAAATTATTTTTTCACCACTAAAACGCATAAGACTTGTAGTTTTTAAAAATGTTTTCATTTTTGATGAGACGCTGAATAAAAGAAGTTTAATCGCCGGCAAACGAAAACCCGCGATTTTCCGTATATTCCGGGCTTGGCCCGTATAGTCAAAAGTATACAAAGAAAGTACCCAGGGAGTAAACTCATTTCCCGAACGATTTTTTATATTATTTTTTTACCACTAAACGCATGAGACTTGTAGTTTTCAAAAATGTTTTCATTTTTGATGAGACGCTGAATAAAAGCAGTTTAATCGCCGGCAAACGAAAACCCGCGATTTCCCGTAAATCCCGGGCTTGGCCCGTATAGTCAAAAGTATACAAAGAAAGTACCCAGGGAGTAAACTCATTTCCCAATTGATTTTTTAAATTACTATTTCACCACTAAAGCCCATGAGACTTGTAGTTTTTAAAAATGTTTTCATTTTTGATGAGACGCTGAATAAAAGCAGTTTAATCGCAGGCAAACGAAAACCTGCGATTTCCCTAAATCCCGGACTCGGCCCGTATAGTCAAAAGTATACAAAGAAAGTACCCAGGGAGTAAATTCATTTCCCAAACGATTTTTTACATTATTATTTCACCACTAAAACGCATGAGACTTGTAGTTTTCAAGAATGTTTTCATTTTTGATGACACGCTGAATAAAAGCAGTTAAATCGCCGGCAAACGAAAACCCGCGATTTCCCGTAAATCCCGGGCTTGGCCCGTATAGTCAAAAAGTATACAAAGAAAGTACCCAGGGAGTAAACTCATTTCCCAAACGATTTTTTAAATTACTATTTCACCACTAAAGCCCATGAGACTTGTAGTTTTTAAAAATGTTTTCATTTTTGATAAGACGCTGAATAAAAGCAGTTTAATCGCCGGCAAACGAAAACCTGCGATTTCCCTAAATCCCGGACTCGGCCCGTGTAGTCAAAAGTATACAAAGAAAGTACCCAGGGAGTAAACTCATTTTCAGAACGATTTTTTAAATTATTTTTTCACCACTAAAACGCATAAGACTTGTAGTTTTTAAAAATGTTTTCATTTTTGATGAGACGCTGAATAAAAGAAGTTTAATCGCCGGCAAACGAAAACCCGCGATTTTCCGTATATTCCGGGCTTGGCCCGTATAGTCAAAAGTATACAAAGAAAGTACCCAGGGAGTAAACTCATTTCCCGAACGATTTTTTATATTATTTTTTTACCACTAAACGCATGAGACTTGTAGTTTTCAAAAATATTTTCATATTTGATGGGACGCTGAATAAAAGAAGTTTAATCGCCGGCAAACGAAAATCCGCGATTTCCCGTAAATCCCGGACTCGGCCCGTATAGTCAAAAGTATACAAAGAAAGTACCCAGGGAGTAAACTCATTTCCCGAACGATTTTTTAAATTACTTTTTCACCACTAAAACGCATGAGACTTGTAGTTTTTAAAAATGTTTTCATTTTTGATGAGACACTGAATAAAAGCAGTTTATTCGCCGGCAAACGAAAACCTGCGATTTCCCTAAATCCCGGACTCGGCCCGTATAGTCAAAAGTATACAAAGAAAGTACCCAGGGAGTAAACTCATTTCCCAAACGATTTTTTAAATTATTATTTTACCACTAAAACGCATGAGACTTGTAGTTTTCAAAAATGTTTTCATTTTTGATGAGACGCTGAATAAAAGCAGTTTAATCGCCGGCAAACGAAAACCCGCGATTTCCCGTAAATCCCGGGCTTGGCCCGTATAGTCAAAAGTATACAAAGAAAGTACCCAGGGAGTAAACTCATTTCCCAATTGATTTTTTAAATTACTATTTCACCACTAAAACCCATGAGACTTGTAGTTTTTAAAAATGTTTTCATTTTTGATGAGACGCTGAATAAAAGCAGTTTAATCGCCGGCAAACGAAAACCTGCGATTTCCCTAAATCCCGGACTCGGCCCGTATAGTCAAAAGTATACAAAGAAAGTACCCAGGGAGTAAATTCATTTCCCAAACGATTTTTTACATTATTATTTCACCACTAAAACGCATGAGACTTGTAGTTTTCAAGAATGTTTTCATTTTTGATGACACGCTGAATAAAAGCAGTTAAATCGCCGGCAAACGAAAACCCGCGATTTCCCGTAAATCCCGGGCTTGGCCCGTATAGTCAAAAAGTATACAAAGAAAGTACCCAGGGAGTAAACTCATTTCCCAAACGATTTTTTAAATTACTATTTCACCACTAAAGCCCATGAGACTTGTAGTTTTTAAAAATGTTTTCATTTTTGATGAGACGCTGAATAAAAGCAGTTTAATCGCCGGCAAACGAAAACCTGCGATTTCCCTAAATCCCGGACTCGGCCCGTGTAGTCAAAAGTATACAAAGAAAGTACCCAGGGAGTAAACTCATTTTCAGAACGATTTTTTAAATTATTTTTTCACCACTAAAACGCATAAGACTTGTAGTTTTTAAAAATGTTTTCATTTTTGATGAGACGCTGAATAAAAGAAGTTTAATCGCCGGCAAACGAAAACCCGCGATTTTCCGTATATTCCGGGCTTGGCCCGTATAGTCAAAAGTATACAAAGAAAGTACCCAGGGAGTAAACTCATTTCCCGAACGATTTTTTATATTATTTTTTTACCACTAAACGCATGAGACTTGTAGTTTTCAAAAATATTTTCATATTTGATGGGACGCTGAATAAAAGAAGTTTAATCGCCGGCAAACGAAAATCCGCGATTTCCCGTAAATCCCGGACTCGGCCCGTATAGTCAAAAGTATACAAAGAAAGTACCCAGGGAGTAAACTCATTTCCCGAACGATTTTTTAAATTACTTTTTCACCACTAAAACGCATGAGACTTGTAGTTTTTAAAAATGTTTTCATTTTTGATGAGACACTGAATAAAAGCAGTTTATTCGCCGGCAAACGAAAACCTGCGATTTCCCTAAATCCCGGACTCGGCCCGTATAGTCAAAAGTATACAAAGAAAGTACCCAGGGAGTAAACTCATTTCCCAAACGATTTTTTAAATTATTATTTTGCCACTAAAACGCATGAGACTTGTAGTTTTCAAAAATGTTTTCATTTTTGATGAGACGCTGAATAAAAGCAGTTTAATCGCCGGCAAACGAAAACCCGCGATTTCCCGTAAATCCCGGGCTTGGCCCGTATAGTCAAAAGTATACAAAGAAAGTACCCAGGGAGTAAACTCATTTCCCAATTGATTTTTTAAATTACTATTTCACCACTAAAGCCCATGAGACTTGTAGTTTTTAAAAATGTTTTCATTTTTGATGAGACGCTGAATAAAAGCAGTTTAATCGCCGGCAAACGAAAACCTGCGATTTCCCTAAATCCCGGACTCGGCCCGTATAGTCAAAAGTATACAAAGAAAGTACCCAGGGAGTAAATTCATTTCCCAAACGATTTTTTACATTATTATTTCACCACTAAAACGCATGAGACTTGTAGTTTTCAAGAATGTTTTCATTTTTGATGACACGCTGAATAAAAGCAGTTAAATCGCCGGCAAACGAAAACCCGCGATTTCCCGTAAATCCCGGGCTTGGCCCGTATAGTCAAAAAGTATACAAAGAAAGTACCCAGGGAGTAAACTCATTTCCCAAACGATTTTTTAAATTACTATTTCACCACTAAAGCCCATGAGACTTGTAGTTTTTAAAAATGTTTTCATTTTTGATGAGACGCTGAATAAAAGCAGTTTAATCGCCGGCAAACGAAAACCTGCGATTTCCCTAAATCCCGGACTCGGCCCGTGTAGTCAAAAGTATACAAAGAAAGTACCCAGGGAGTAAACTCATTTTCAGAACGATTTTTTAAATTATTTTTTCACCACTAAAACGCATAAGACTTGTAGTTTTTAAAAATGTTTTCATTTTTGATGAGACGCTGAATAAAAGAAGTTTAATCGCCGGCAAACGAAAACCCGCGATTTTCCGTATATTCCGGGCTTGGCCCGTATAGTCAAAAGTATACAAAGAAAGTACCCAGGGAGTAAACTCATTTCCCGAACGATTTTTTATATTATTTTTTTACCACTAAACGCATGAGACTTGTAGTTTTCAAAAATATTTTCATATTTGATGAGACGCTGAATAAAAGAAGTTTAATCGCCGGCAAACGAAAATCCGCGATTTCCCGTAAATCCCGGACTCGGCCCGTATAGTCAAAAGTATACAAAGAAAGTACCCAGGGAGTAAACTCATTTCCCGAACGATTTTTTCAATAATTTTTTCTCCACTAAAACGCATGAGACTTGTAGTTTTCAAAAATGTTTTCATTTTTGATGAGACGCTTAATGAAAGAGGTTTAATCGCCGGCAAACGAAATCCCGCGTTTTCCCGTAAATCCGGGGCTCGGCCCGTATAGTCGAATGTATACAAAGAAAGTACCCAGGGAGTAAACTCATTTCCCGAACGATTTTTTAAATTTTTTTTTCACCACTAAAACGCATGAGACTTGTAGTTTTTAAAAATGTTTTCATTTTTGATGAGACGCTTAATGAAAGAGGTTTAGTCGCCGGAAAACGAAAACCTGCGATTTCCCGTAAATCCCGGGCTTGGCCCGTATAGTCGAATGTATACAAAGAAAGTACCCTGTGAGTAAACTCATTTCCAGAACGATTTTTTAAATTATTTTTTCACCACTAAAACGCATAAGACTTGTAGTTTTTAAAAATGTTTTCATTTTTGATGAGACGTGGAATAAAAAAAAGTTTAATCGCCGGCAAACGAAAACCCGCGATTTCCCGTAAATCCCGGGCTTGGCACGTATAGTCAAAAGTATACAAAGAAAGTACCCAGGGAGTAAACTCATTTCCCGAACGATTTTTTAAATTATTTTTTCACCACTAAAACGCATGAGACTTGTAGTTTTCAAAAATGTTTTCATTTTTGATGATACGCTTAATGAAAGAGGTTTAATCGCTGGCAAACGAAATCCCGCGTTTTCCCGTAAATCTGGGGCTTGGCCCGTATAGTCGAATGTATACAAAGAAAGTACCCAGGGAGTAAACTCATTTCCCGAACGATTTTTTAAATTTTTTTTTCACCACTAAAACGCATGGGACTTGTAGTTTTTAAAAATGTTTTCATTTTTGATGAGACACTTAATGAAAGAGGTTTAATCGCCGGAAAACGAAAACCCGCGATTTCCCGTAAATCCCGGGCTTGGCCCGTATAGTCGAATGTATACAAAGAAAGTACCCTGTGAGTAAACTCATTTCCAGAACGATTTTTTAAATTATTTTTTCACCACTAAAACGCATAAGACTTGTAGTTTTTAAAAATGTTTTCATTTTTGATGAGACGCTGAATAAAAAAAAGTTTAATCGCCGGCAAACGAAAACCCGCGATTTCCCGTAAATGCCGGCTTGGCCCGTATAGTCAAAAGTATACAAAGAAAGTACCCAGGAAGCAAACTCATTTCCCAAACGATTTTTTAAATTATTATTTCACCACTAAAACGCATGAGACTTGTAGTTTTCAAGAATGTTTTCATTTTTGATGAGACGCTGAATAAAAGCAGTTTAATCGCCGGCAAACGAAAACCCGCGATTTCCCGTAAATCCCGGGCTTGGCACGTATAGTCGAATGTATATAAAGAAAGTACCCTGTGAGTAAACTCATTTCCAGAACGATTTTTTAAATTATTTTTTCACCACTAAAACGCATAAGACCTGTAGTTTTTAAAAATGTTTTCATTTTTGATGAGACGCTGAATAAAAGAAGTTTAATCGCCGGCAAACGAAAACCTGCGATTTCCCTAAATCCCGGATTCGGCCCGTATAGTCAAAAGTATACAAAGAAAGTACCCAGGGAGTAAACTCATTTCCAGAACGATTTTTTAAATTATTTTTTCACCACTAAAACGCATAAGACTTGTAGTTTTTAAAAATGTTTTCATTTTTGATGAGACGCTGAATAAAAGAAGTTTAATCGCTGGCAAATGAAAACCCGCGATTTCCCGTATATCCCGGGCTTGGCCCGTATAGTCAAAAGTATACAAAGAAAGTACCCAGGGAGTAAACTCATTTCCCGAACGATTTTTTATATTATTTTTTTACCACTAAACGCATGAGACTTGTAGTTTTCAAAAATATTTTCATATTTGATGGGACGCTGAATAAAAGAAGTTTAATCGCCGGCAAACGAAAATCCGCGATTTCCCGTAAATCCCGGACTCGGCCCGTATAGTCAAAAGTATACAAAGAAAGTACCCTGTGAGTAAACTCATTTCCCGAACGATTTTTTAAATTATTTTTTCACCACTAAAACGCATAAGACCTGTAGTTTTTAAAAATGTTTTCATTTTTGATGAGACGCTGAATAAAAGAAGTTTAATCGCCGGCAAACGAAAACCTGCGATTTCCCGTAAATCCTGGACTCTGCCCGTATAGTCAAAAGTATACAAAGAAAGTACCAAGGGAGTAAACTCATTTCCCAAACGATTTTTTAAGTTATTATTTCACCACTAAAACGCATGAGACTTGTAGTTTTCAAGAATGTTTTCATTTTTGATGAGACGCTGAATAAAAGCAGTTTAATCGCCGGCAAACGAAAACCCGCGATTTTCCGTAAATCCCGGGCTTGGCACGTATAGTCGAATGTATATAAAGAAAGTACCCTGTGAGTAAACTCATTTCCAGAACGATTTTTTATATTATTTTTTTACCACTAAACGCATGAGACTTGTAGTTTTCAAAAATATTTTCATATTTGATGGGACGCTGAATAAAAGAAGTTTAATCGCCGGCAAACGAAAATCCGCGATTTCCCGTAAATCCCGGACTCGGCCCGTATAGTCAAAAGTATACAAAGAAAGTACCCTGTGAGTAAACTCATTTCCCGAACGATTTTTTAAATTATTTTTTCACCACTAAAACGCATAAGACCTGTAGTTTTTAAAAATGTTTTCATTTTTGATGAGACGCTGAATAAAAGAAGTTTAATCGCCGGCAAACGAAAACCTGCGATTTCCCGTAAATCCTGGACTCTGCCCGTATAGTCAAAAGTATACAAAGAAAGTACCAAGGGAGTAAACTCATTTCCCAAACGATTTTTTAAGTTATTATTTCACCACTAAAACGCATGAGACTTGTAGTTTTCAAGAATGTTTTCATTTTTGATGAGACGCTGAATAAAAGCAGTTTAATCGCCGGCAAACGAAAACCCGCGATTTTCCGTAAATCCCGGGCTTGGCACGTATAGTCGAATGTATATAAAGAAAGTACCCTGTGAGTAAACTCATTTCCAGAACGATTTTTTAAATTATTTTTTCACCACTAAAACGCATAAGACCTGTAGTTTTTAAAAATGGTTTCATTTTTGATGAGACGCTGAATAAAAGAAGTTTAATCGCCGGCAAACGAAAACCTGCGATTTCCCTAAATCCCGGATTCGGCCCGTATAGTCAAAAGTATACAATGAAAGTACCCAGGGAGTAAACTCATTTCCAGAACGATTTTTTAAATTACTTTTTCACCACTAAAACGCATAAGACTTGTAGTTTTTAAAAATGTTTTCATTTTTGATGAGACGCTGAATAAAAGAAGTTTAATCGCTGGCAAACGAAAACCCGCGATTTCCCGTATATCCCGGGCTTGGCCCGTATAGTCAAAAGTATACAAAGAAAGTACCCAGGGAGTAAACTCATTTCCCGAACGATTTTTTATATTATTTTTTTACCACTAAACGCATGACACTTGTAGTTTTCAAAAATATTTTCATATTTGATGGGACGCTGAATAAAAGAAGTTTAATCGCCGGCAAACGAAAATCCGCGATTTCCCGTAAATCCCGGACTCGGCCCGTATAGTCAAAAGTATACAAAGAAGGTACCCTGTGAGTAAACTCATTTCCCGAACGATTTTTTAAATTATTTTTTCACCACTAAAACGCATAAGACTAATAAAATAAAAGAAGTTTAATCGCCGGCAAACGAAAACCTGCGATTTCCCGTAAATCCTGGACTCGGCCGTATAGTCAAAAGTATACAAAGAAAGTACCCAGGGAGTAAACTCATTTCCCAAACGATTTTTTAAATTATTATTTCACCACTAAAACGCAAGAGACTTGTAGTTTTCAAGAATATTTTCATTTTTGATGAGACGCTGAATAAAAGCAGTTTAATCGCCGGCAAACGAAAACCCGCGATTTCCCGTAAATCCCGGGCTTGGCCCGTATAGTCAAAAGTACACAAAGAAAGTACCCAGGGAGTAAACTCATTTCCCGAACGATTTTTTAAATTACTTTTTCACCACTATAACGCATGAGACTTGTAGTTTTCAAAAATGTTTTCATTTTTGATGAGACGCTGAATAAAAGCAGTTTAATCGCCGGCAAACGAGAACCCGCGATTTCCCGTAAATCCCGGGCTTGGCCCGTATAGTCAAAAGTATACAAAGAAAGTACCCAGGGAGTAAACTCATTTCCCGAACGATTTTTTAAATTTTTTTTTCACCACTAAAACGCATGAAACTTGTAGTTTTCAAAAATGTTTTCAATTTTGATGAGACGCTTAATGAAAGAGGTTTAATCGCCGGAAAACGAAAACCTGCGATTTCCCGGAAATCCCGGGCTTGGCCCGTATAGTCGAATGTATACAAAGAAAGTACCCTGTGAGTAAACTCATTTCCAGAACGATTTTTTAAATTATTTTTTCACCACTAAAACGCATAAGACTTGTAGTTTTTAAAAATGTTTTCATTTTTGATGAGACACTGAATAAAAGAAGTTTAATCGCCGGCAAACGAAAACCCGCGATTTCCCGTATATCCCGGGCTTGGCCCGTATAGTCAAAAGTATACAAAGAAAGTACCCAGGGAGTAAACTCATTTCCCAAACGATTTTTTATATTATTTTTTTACCACTAAACGCATGAGACTTGTAGTTTTCAAAAATATTTTCATATTTGATGGGACGCTGAATAAAAGAAGTTTAATCGCCGGCAAACGAAAATCCGCGATTTCCCGTAAATCCCGGACTCGGCCCGTATAGTCAAAAGTATACAAAGAAAGTACCCAGGGAGTAAACTCATTTCCCGAACGATTTTTTAAATTATTTTTTCACCACTAAAACGCATGAGACTTGTAGTTTTCAAAAATGTTTTCATTTTTGATGAGACGCTTAATGAAAGAGGTTTAATCGCCGGAAAACGAAAACCCGCGATTTCCCGTAAATCCCGGGCTTGGCCCGTATAGTCGAATGTATACAAAGAAAGTACCCTGTGAGTAAACTCATTTCCAGAACGATTTTTTAAATTATTTTTTCACCACTAAAACGCATAAGACTTGTAGTTTTTAAAAATGTTTTCATTTTTGATGAGACGCTGAATAAAAAAAAGTTTAATCGCCGCCAAACGAAAACCCGCGATTTCCCGTAAATCCCGGCTTGGCCCGTATAGTCAAAAGTATACAAATAAAGTACCCAGGGAGCAAACTCATTTCCCGAACGATTTTTTAAATTACTTTTTCACCACAAAAACGCATGAGACTTGCAGTTTTTAAAAATGTTTTCATTTTTGATGAGACGCTGAATAAAAGAAGTTTAATCGCCGGCAAACGAAAACCTGCGATTTCCCGTAAATCCTGGACTCTGCCCGTATAGGCAAAAGTATACAAAGAAAGTACCAAGGGAGTAAACTCATTTCCCAAACGATTTTTTAAATTATTATTTCACCACTAAAACGCATGAGACTTGTAGTTTTCAAGAATGTTTTCATTTTTGATGAGACGCTGAATAAAAGCAGTTTAATCGCCGGCAAACGAAAACCCGCGATTTCCCGTAAATCCCGGGCTTGGCACGTATAGTCGAATGTATATAAAGAAAGTACCCTGTGAGTAAACTCATTTCCAGAACGATTTTTTAAATTATTTTTTCACCACTAAAACGCATAAGACCTGTAGTTTTTAAAAATGTTTTCATTTTTGATGAGACGCTGAATAAAAGAAGTTTAATCGCCGGCAAACGAAAACCTGCGATCTCCCTAAATCCCGGACTCGGCCCGTATAGTCAAAAGTATACAAAGAAAGTACCCAGGGAGTAAACTCATTTCCAGAACGATTTTTTAAATTATTTTTTCACCACTAAAACGCATAAGACTTGTAGTTTTTAAAAATGTTTTCATTTTTGATGAGACGCTGAATAAAAGAAGTTTAATCGCTGGCAAACGAAAACCCGCGATTTCCCGTATATCCCGGGCTTGGCCCGTATAGTCAAAAGTATACAAAGAAAGTACCCAGGGAGCAAACTCATTTCCCGAACGATTTTTTAAATTACTTTTTCACCACAAAAACGCATGAGACTTGCAGTTTTTGAAAATGTTTTCATTTTTGATGAGACGCTGAATAAAAGAAGTTTAATCGCCGGCAAACGAAAACCTGCGATTTCCCGTAAATCCTGGACTCTGCCCGTATAGGCAAAAGTATACAAAGAAAGTACCAAGGGAGTAAACTCATTTCCCAAACGATTTTTTAAATTATTATTTCACCACTAAAACGCATGAGACTTGTAGTTTTCAAGAATGTTTTCATTTTTGATGAGACGCTGAATAAAAGCAGTTTAATCGCCGGCAAACGAAAACCCGCGATTTCCCGTAAATCCCGGGCTTGGCACGTATAGTCGAATGTATATAAAGAAAGTACCCTGTGAGTAAACTCATTTCCAGAACGATTTTTTAAATTATTTTTTCACCACTAAAACGCATAAGACCTGCAGTTTTTAAAAATGTTTTCATTTTTGATGAGACGCTGAATAAAAGAAGTTTAATCGCCGGCAAACGAAAACCTGCGATCTCCCTAAATCCCGGACTCGGCCCGTATAGTCAAAAGTATACAAAGAAAGTACCCAGGGAGTAAACTCATTTCCAGAACGATTTTTTAAATTATTTTTTCACCACTAAAACGCATAAGACTTGTAGTTTTTAAAAATGTTTTCATTTTTGATGAGACGCTGAATAAAAGAAGTTTAATCGCTGGCAAACGAAAACCCGCGATTTCCCGTATATCCCGGGCTTGGCCCGTATAGTCAAAAGTATACAAAGAAAGTACCCAGGGAGTAAACTCATTTCCCGAACGATTTTTTATATTATTTTTTTACCACTAAACGCATGAGACTTGCAGTTTTCAAAAATATTTTCATATTTGATGGGACGCTGAATAAAAGAAGTTTAATCGCCGGCAAACGAAAACCCGCGATTTCCCGTAAATCCCGGCTTGGCCCGTATAGTCAAAAGTATACAAATAAAGTACCCAGGGAGTAAACTCATTTCCCGAACGATTTTTTAAATTACTTTTTCACCACAAAAACGCATGAGACTTGTAGTTTTCAAAAATGTTTTCATTTTTGATGAGACGCTGAATAAAAGCAGTTTAATCGCCGGCAAATGAAAACCTGCGATTTCCCTAAGTCCCGGACTCGGCCCGTATAGTCAAAAGTATACAAAGAAAGTACCCAGGGAGTAAACTCATTTCCCAAACGATTTTTTAAATTATTTTTTCACCACTAAAACGCATAAGACTTGTAGTTTTTAAAAATGTTTTCATTTTTGATGAGACGCTGAATAAAAAAAAGTTTAATCGCCGCCAAACGAAAACCCGCGATTTCCCGTAAATCCCGGCTTGGCCCGTATAGTCAAAAGTATACAAATAAAGTACCCAGGGAGCAAACTCATTTCCCGAACGATTTTTTAAATTACTTTTTCACCACAAAAACGCATGAGACTTGCAGTTTTTAAAAATGTTTTCATTTTTGATGAGACGCTGAATAAAAGAAGTTTAATCGCCGGCAAACGAAAACCTGCGATTTCCCGTAAATCTTGGACTCTGCCCGTATAGGCAAAAGTATACAAAGAAAGTACCAAGGGAGTAAACTCATTTCCCAAACGATTTTTTAAATTATTATTTCACCACTAAAACGCATGAGACTTGTAGTTTTCAAGAATGTTTTCATTTTTGATGAGACGCTGAATAAAAGCAGTTTAATCGCCGGCAAACGAAAACCCGCGATTTCCCGTAAATCCCGGGCTTGGCACGTATAGTCGAATGTATATAAAGAAAGTACCCTGTGAGTAAACTCATTTCCAGAACGATTTTTTAAATTATTTTTTCACCACTAAAACGCATAAGACCTGTAGTTTTTAAAAATGTTTTCATTTTTGATGAGACGCTGAATAAAAGAAGTTTAATCGCCGGCAAACGAAAACCTGCGATCTCCCTAAATCCCGGACTCGGCCCGTATAGTCAAAAGTATACAAAGAAAGTACCCAGGGAGTAAACTCATTTCCAGAACGATTTTTTAAATTATTTTTTTACCACTAAAACGCATAAGACTTGTAGTTTTTAAAAATGTTTTCATTTTTGATGAGACGCTGAATAAAAGAAGTTTAATCGCTGGCAAACGAAAACCCGCGATTTCCCGTATATCCCGGGCTTGGCCCGTATAGTCAAAAGTATACAAAGAAAGTACCCAGGGAGTAAACTCATTTCCCGAACGATTTTTTATATTATTTTTTTACCACTAAACGCATGAGACTTGCAGTTTTCAAAAATATTTTCATATTTGATGGGACGCTGAATAAAAGAAGTTTAATCGCCGGCAAACGAAAACCCGCGATTTCCCGTAAATCCCGGGCTTGGCCCGTATAGTCAAAAGTATACAAAGAAAGTACCCAGGGAGTAAACTCATTTCCCGAACGATTTTTTAAATTACTTTTTCACCACTAAAACGCATGAGACTTGTAGTTTTCAAAAATGTTTTCATTTTTGATGAGACGCTGAATAAAAGCAGTTTAAACGCCGGCAAACGAAAACCTGCGATTTCCCTAAGTCCCGGACTCGGCCCGTATAGTCAAAAGTATACAAAGAAAGTACCCAGGGAGTAAACTCATTTCCCAAACGATTTTTTAAATTACTTTTTCACCACTAAAACGCATAACACTTGTAGTTTTTAAAAATGTTTTCATTTTTGATGAGACGCTGAATAAAAGAAGTTTAATCGCTGGCAAACGAAAACCCGCGATTTCCCGTATATCCCGGGCTTGGCCCGTATAGTCAAAAGTATACAAAGAAAGTACCCAGGGAGTAAACTCATTTCCCGAACGATTTTTTATATTATTTTTTTACCACTAAACGCATGAGACTTGTAGTTTTCAAAAATATTTTCATATTTGATGGGACGCTGAATAAAAGAAGTTTAATCGCCGGCAAACGAAAATCCGCGATTTCCCGTAAATCCCGGACTCGGCCCGTATAGTCAAAAGTATACAAAGAAAGTACCCTGTGAGTAAACTCATTTCCCGAACGATTTTTTAAATTATTTTTTCACCACTAAAACGCATAAGACTAATAAAATAAAAGAAGTTTAATCGCCGGCAAACGAAAACCTGCGATTTCCCGTAAATCCTGGACTCGGCCGTATAGTCAAAAGTATACAAAGAAAGTACCCAGGGAGTAAACTCATTTCCCAAACGATTTTTTAAATTATTATTTCACCACTAAAACGCAAGAGACTTGTAGTTTTCAAGAATATTTTCATTTTTGATGAGACGCTGAATAAAAGCAGTTTAATCGCCGGCAAACGAAAACCCGCGATTTCCCGTAAATCCCGGGCTTGGCCCGTATAGTCAAAAGTACACAAAGAAAGTACCCAGGGAGTAAACTCATTTCCCGAACGATTTTTTAAATTACTTTTTCACCACTAAAACGCATGAGACTTGTAGTTTTCAAAAATGTTTTCATTTTTGATGAGACGCTGAATAAAAGCAGTTTAATCGCCGGCAAACGAAAACCCGCGATTTCCCGTAAATCCCGGGCTTGGCCCGTATAGTCAAAAGTATACAAAGAAAGTACCCAGGGAGTAAACTCATTTCCCGAACGTTTTTTTAAATTTTTTTTTCACCACTAAAACGCATGAAACTTGTAGTTTTCAAAAATGTTTTCAATTTTGATGAGACGCTTAATGAAAGAGGTTTAATCGCCGGAAAACGAAAACCCGCGATTTCCCGGAAATCCCGGGCTTGGCTCGTATAGTCGAATGTATACAAAGAAAGTACCCTGTGAGTAAACTCATTTCCAGAACGATTTTTTAAATTATTTTTTCACCACTAAAACGCATAAGACTTGTAGTTTTTAAAAATGTTTTCATTTTTGATGAGACACTGAATAAAAGAAGTTTAATCGCCGGCAAACGAAAACCCGCGATTTCCCGTATATCCCGGGCTTGGCCCGTATAGTCAAAAGTATACAAAGAAAGTACCCAGGGAGTAAACTCATTTCCCGAACGATTTTTTATATTATTTTTTTACCACTAAACGCATGAGACTTGTAGTTTTCAAAAATATTTTCATATTTGATGGGACGCTGAATAAAAGAAGTTTAATCGCCGGCAAACGAAAATCCGCGATTTCCCGTAAATCCCGGACTCGGCCCGTATAGTCAAAAGTATGCAAAGAAAGTACCCAGGGAGTAAACTCATTTCCCGAACGATTTTTTAAATTATTTTTTCACCACTAAAACGCATGAGACTTGTAGTTTTCAAAAATGTTTTCATTTTTGATGAGACGCTTAATGAAAGAGGTTTAATCGCCGGAAAACGAAAACCCGCGATTTCCCGTAAATCCCGGGCTTGGCCCGTATAGTCGAATGTATACAAAGAAAGTACCCTGTGAGTAAACTCATTTCCAGAACGATTTTTTAAATTATTTTTTCACCACTAAAACGCATAAGACTTGTAGTTTTTAAAAATGTTTTCATTTTTGATGAGACGCTGAATAAAAAAAAGTTTAATCGCCGCCAAACGAAAACCCGCGATTTCCCGTAAA
Source organism: Hydractinia symbiolongicarpus (assembly GCF_029227915.1). NCBI lineage: Eukaryota > Metazoa > Cnidaria > Hydrozoa > Anthoathecata > Hydractiniidae > Hydractinia > Hydractinia symbiolongicarpus. The sequence continues at coordinate 5,647,842 of NC_079884.1, read as the reverse complement.
TCCCGGCTTGGCCCGTATAGTCAAAAATATACAAATAAAGTACCCAGGGAGCAAACTCATTTCCCGAACGATTTTTTAAATTACTTTTTCACCACAAAAACGCATGAGACTTGCAGTTTTTAAAAATGTTTTCATTTTTGATGAGACGCTGAATAAAAGAAGTTTAATCGCCGGCAAACGAAAACCTGCGATTTCCCGTAAATCCTGGACTCTGCCCGTATAGGCAAAAGTATACAAAGAAAGTGCCAAGGGAGTAAACTCATTTCCCAAACGATTTTTTAAATTATTATTTCACCACTAAAACGCATGAGACTTGTAGTTTTCAAGAATGTTTTCATTTTTGATGAGACGCTGAATAAAAGCAGTTTAATCGCCGGCAAACGAAAACCCGCGATTTCCCGTAAATCCCGGGCTTGGCACGTATAGTCGAATGTATATAAAGAAAGTACCCTGTGAGTAAACTCATTTCCAGAACGATTTTTTAAATTATTTTTTCACCACTAAAACGCATAAGACCTGTAGTTTTTAAAAATGTTTTCATTTTTGATGAGACGCAGAATAAAAGAAGTTTAATCGCCGGCAAACGAAAACCTGCGATCTCCCTAAATCCCGGACTCGGCCCGTATAGTCAAAAGTGTACAAAGAAAGTACCCAGGGAGTAAACTCATTTCCAGAACGATTTTTTAAATTATTTTTTCACCACTAAAACGCATAAGACTTGTAGTTTTTAAAAATGTTTTCATTTTTGATGAGACGCTGAATAAAAGAAGTTTAATCGCTGGCAAACGAAAACCCGCGATTTCCCGTATATCCCGGGCTTGGCCCGTATAGTCAAAAGTATACAAAGAAAGTACCCAGGGAGTAAACTCATTTCCCGAACGATTTTTTATATTATTTTTTTACCACTAAACGCATGAGACTTGCAGTTTTCAAAAATATTTTCATATTTGATGGGACGCTGAATAAAAGAAGTTTAATCGCCGGCAAACGAAAACCCGCGATTTCCCGTAAATCCCGGGCTTGGCCCGTATAGTCAAAAGTATACAAAGAAAGTACCCAGGGAGTAAACTCATTTCCCGAACGATTTTTTAAATTACTTTTTCACCACTAAAACGCATGAGACTTGTAGTTTTCAAAAATATTTTCATTTTTGATGAGACGCTGAATAAAAGCAGTTTAATCGCCGGCAAACGAAAACCTGCGATTTCCCTAAGTCCCGGACTCGGCCCGTATAGTCAAAAGTATACAAAGAAAGTACCCAGGGAGTAAACTCATTTCCCAAACGATTTTTTAAATTATTATTTCACCACTAAAACTCATGAGACTTGTAGTTTTCAAGAATGTTTTCATTTTTGATGAGACGCTGAATAAAAGCAGTTTAATCGCCGGCAAACGAAAACCCGCGATTTCTCGTAAATCCCGGGCTTGGCCCGTATAGTCAAAAGTATACAAAGAAAGTACCCAGGGAGTAAACTCATTACCCGAACGATTTTTTAAATTTTTTTTTCACCACTAAAACGCATGAAACTTGTAGTTTCTAAAAATGTTTTCAATTTTGATGAGACGCTTAATGAAAGAGGTTTAATCGCCGGAAAACGAAAACCCGCGATTTCCCGGAAATCCCGGGCTTGGCCCGTATAGTCAAATGTATACAAAGAAAGTACCCTGTGAGTAAACTCATTTCCAGAACGATTTTTTAAATTATTTTTTCACCACTAAAACGCATAAGACTTGTAGTTTTTAAAAATGTTTTCATTTTTGATGAGACGCTGAATAAAAGAAGTTTAATCGCCGGCAAACAAAAACCCGCGATTTCCCGTATATCCCGGGCTTGGCCCGTATAGTCAAAAGTATACAAAGAAAGTACCCAGGGAGTAAACTCATTTCCCGAACGATTTTTTATATTATTTTTTTACCACTAAACGCATGAGACTTGTAGTTTTCAAAAATATTTTCATATTTGATGGGACGCTGTATAAAAGAAGTTTAATCGCCGGCAAACGAAAATCCGCGATTTCCCGTAAATCCCGGACTCGGCCCGTATAGTCAAAAGTATACAAAGAAAGTACCCAGGGAGTAAACTCATTTCCCGAACGATTTTTTAAATTATTTTTTCACCACTAAAACGCCTGAGACTTGTAGTTTTCAAAAATGTTTTTATTTTTGATGAGACGCTTAATGAAAGAGGTTTAATCGCCGGCAAACGAAATCCCGCGTTTTCCCGTAAATCTAGGGCTTGGCCCGTATAGTCGAATGTATACAAAGAAAGTACCCAGGGAGTAAACTCATTTCCCGAACGATTTTTTAAATTTTTTTTTCACCACTAAAACGCATGAGACTTGTAGTTTTTAAAAATGTTTTCATTTTTGATGAGACGCTTAATGAAAGAGGTTTAATCGCCGGAAAACGAAAACCCGCGATTTCCTGTAAATCCCGGGCTTGGCCCGTATAGTCGAATGTATACAAAGAAAGTACCCTGTGAGTAAACTCATTTCCAGAACGATTTTTTAAATTATTTTTTCACCACTAAAACGCATAAGACTTGTAGTTTTTAAAAATGTTTTCATTTTTGATGAGACGCTGAATAGAAAAAAGTTTAATCGCCGGCAAACGAAAACCCGCGATTTCCCGTAAATCCCGGCTTGGCCCGTATAGTCAAAAGTATACAAAGAAAGTACCCAGGGAGCAAACTCATTTCCCGAACGATTTTTTAAATTACTTTTTCACCACTAAAACGCATGAGACTTGCAGTTTTTAAAAATGTTTTCATTTTTGATGAGACGCTGAATAAAAGAAGTTTAATCGCCGGCAAACGAAAACCTGCGATTTCCCGTAAATCCTGGACTCTGCCCGTATAGTCAAAAGTATACAAAGAAAGTACCAAGGGAGTAAACTCATTTCCCAAACGATTTTTTAAACTATTATTTCACCACTAAAACGCATGAGACTTGTAGTTTTCAAGAATGTTTTCATTTTTGATGAGACGCTGAATAAAAGCAGTTTAATCGCCGGCAAACGAAAACCCGCGATTTCCCGTAAATCCCGGGCTTGGCACGTATAGTCGAATGTATATAAAGAAAGTACCCTGTGAGTAATTTTATTTCCAGAACGATTTTTTAAATTATTTTTTCACCACTAAAACGCATAAGACTTGTAGTTTTAAAAATGTTTTCATTTTTGATGAGACGCTGAATAAAAAAAAGTTTAATCGCCGGCAAACGAAAACCCGCGATTTCCCGTAAATCCCGGGCTTGGCACGTATAGTCGAATGTATATAAAGAAAGTACCCTGTGAGTAAACTCATTTCCCGAACGATTTTTTAAATTATTTTTTCACCACTAAAACGCATAAGACCTGTAGTTTTTAAAAATGTTTTCATTTTTGATGAGACGCTGAATAAAAGAAGTTTAATCGCCGGCAAACGAAAATCTGCGATTTCCCTAAATCCCGGACTCGGCCCGTATAGTCAAAAGTATACAAAGAAAGTACCCAGGTAGTAAACTCATTTCCAGAACGATTTTTTAAATTATTTTTTCACCACTAAAACGCATAAGACTTGTAGTTTTTAAAAATGTTTTCATTTTTGATGAGACGCTGAATAAAAGAAGTTTAATCGCCGGCAAACGAAAACCTGCGATTTCCCTAAATCCCGGACTCGGCCCGTATAGTCAAAAGTATACAAAGAAATACCCAGGGAGTAAACTCATTTCCAGAACGATTTTTTAAATTATTTTTTCACCACTAAAACGCATAAGACTTGTAGTTTCTAAAAATGTTTTCAATTTTGATGAGACGCTTAATGAAAGAGGTTTAATCGCCGGAAAACGAAAACCCGCGATTTCCCGGAAATCCCGGGCTTGGCCCGTATAGTCAAATGTATACAAAGAAAGTACCCTGTGAGTAAACTCATTTCCAGAACGATTTTTTAAATTATTTTTTCACCACTAAAACGCATAAGACTTGTAGTTTTTAAAAATGTTTTCATTTTTGATGAGACGCTTAATGAAAGAGGTTTAATCGCCGGCAAACGAAATCCCGCGTTTTCCCGTAAATCTAGGGCTTGGCCCGTATAGTCGAATGTATACAAAGAAAGTACCCAGGGAGTAAACTCATTTCCCGAACGATTTTTTAAATTTTTTTTTCACCACTAAAACGCATGAGACTTGTAGTTTTTAAAAATGTTTTCATTTTTGATGAGACGCTTAATGAAAGAGGTTTAATCGCCGGAAAACGAAAACCCGCGATTTCCTGTAAATCCCGGGCTTGGCCCGTATAGTCGAATGTATACAAAGAAAGTACCCTGTGAGTAAACTCATTTCCAGAACGATTTTTTAAATTATTTTTTCACCACTAAAACGCATAAGACTTGTAGTTTTTAAAAATGTTTTCATTTTTGATGAGACGCTGAATAGAAAAAAGTTTAATCGCCGGCAAACGAAAACCCGCGATTTCCCGTAAATCCCGGCTTGGCCCGTATAGTCAAAAGTATACAAAGAAAGTACCCAGGGAGCAAACTCATTTCCCGAACGATTTTTTAAATTACTTTTTCACCACTAAAACGCATGAGACTTGCAGTTTTTAAAAATGTTTTCATTTTTGATGAGACGCTGAATAAAAGAAGTTTAATCGCCGGCAAACGAAAACCTGCGATTTCCCGTAAATCCTGGACTCTGCCCGTATAGTCAAAAGTATACAAAGAAAGTACCAAGGGAGTAAACTCATTTCCCAAACGATTTTTTAAACTATTATTTCACCACTAAAACGCATGAGACTTGTAGTTTTCAAGAATGTTTTCATTTTTGATGAGACGCTGAATAAAAGCAGTTTAATCGCCGGCAAACGAAAACCCGCGATTTCCCGTAAATCCCGGGCTTGGCACGTATAGTTGAATGTATATAAAGAAAGTACCCTGTGAGTAATTTTATTTCCAGAACGATTTTTTAAATTATTTTTTCACCACTAAAACGCATAAGACTTGTAGTTTTAAAAATGTTTTCATTTTTGATGAGACGCTGAATAAAAAAAAGTTTAATCGCCGGCAAACGAAAACCCGCGATTTCCCGTAAATCCCGGGCTTGGCACGTATAGTCGAATGTATATAAAGAAAGTACCCTGTGAGTAAACTCATTTCCCGAACGATTTTTTAAATTATTTTTTCACCACTAAAACGCATAAGACCTGTAGTTTTTAAAAATGTTTTCATTTTTGATGAGACGCTGAATAAAAGAAGTTTAATCGCCGGCAAACGAAAATCTGCGATTTCCCTAAATCCCGGACTCGGCCCGTATAGTCAAAAGTATACAAAGAAAGTACCCAGGTAGTAAACTCATTTCCAGAACGATTTTTTAAATTATTTTTTCACCACTAAAACGCATAAGACTTGTAGTTTTTAAAAATGTTTTCATTTTTGATGAGACGCTGAATAAAAGAAGTTTAATCGCCGGCAAACGAAAACCTGCGATTTCCCTAAATCCCGGACTCGGCCCGTATAGTCAAAAGTATACAAAGAAATACCCAGGGAGTAAACTCATTTCCAGAACGATTTTTTAAATTATTTTTTCACCACTAAAACGCATAAGACTTGTAGTTTTTAAAAATGTTTTCATTTTTGATGAGACGCTGAATAAAAGAAGTTTAATCGCCGGCAAACGAAAACCTGCGATTTACCGTAAATCCTGGACTCTGCCCGTATAGTCAAAAGTATACAAAGAAAGTACCCAGGGAGTAAACTCATTTCCAGAACGATTTTTTAAATTATTTTTTCACCACTAAAACGCATAAGACTTGTAGTTTTTAAAAATGTTTTCATTTTTGATGAGACGCTGAATAAAAGAAGTTTAATCGCTGGCAAACGAAAACCCGCGATTTCCCGTATATCCCGGGCTTGGCCCGTATAGTCAAAAGTATACAAAGAAAGTACCCAGGGAGTAAACTCATTTCCCGAACGATTTTTTATATTATTTTTTTACCACTAAACGCATGAGACTTGTAGTTTTCAAAAATATTTTCATATTTGATGGGACGCTGAATAAAAGAAGTTTAATCGCCGGCAAACGAAAATCCGCGATTTCCCGTAAATCCCGGACTCGGCCCGTATAGTCAAAAGTATACAAAGAAAGTACTCTGTGAGTAAACTCATTTCCCGAACGATTTTTTAAATTATTTTTTCACCACTAAAACGCATAAGACCTGTAGTTTTTAAAAATGTTTTCATTTTTGATGAGACGCTGAATAAAAGAAGTTTAATCGCCGGCAAACGAAAACCTGCGATTTCCCTAAATCCCGGACTCGGCCCGTATAGTCAAAAGTATACAAAGAAAGTACCCAGGTAGTAAACTCATTTCCAGAACGATTTTTTAAATTATTTTTTCACCACTAAAACGCATAAGACTTGTAGTTTTTAAAAATGTTTTCATTTTTGATGAGACGCTGAATAAAAGAAGTTTAATCGCTGGCAAACGAAAACCCGCGATTTCCCGTATATCCCGGGCTTGGCCCGTATAGTCAAAAGTATACAAAGAAAGTACCCAGGGAGCAAACTCATTTCCCGAACGATTTTTTAAATTACTTTTTCACCACTAAAACGCATGAGACTTGCAGTTTTTAAAAATGTTTTCATTTTTGATAAGACGCTGAATAAAAGAAGTTTAATCGCCGGCAAACGAAAACCTGCGATTTCCCAAAATCCCGGACTCGGCCCGTATAGTCAAAAGTATACAAAGAAAGTACCCAGGGAGTAAACTCATTTCCAGAACGATTTTTTAAATTATTTTTTCACCACTAAAACGCATAAGACTTGTAGTTTTTAAAAATATTTTCATTTTTGATGAGACGCTGAATAAAAGAAGTTTAATCGCTGGCAAACGAAAACCCACGATTTCCCGTATATCCCGGGCTTGGCCCGTATAGTCAAAAGTATACAAAGAAAGTACCCAGGGAGTAAACTCATTTCCCGAACGATTTTTTAAATTACTTTTTCACCACTAAAACGCATGAGACTTGCAGTTTTTAAAAATGTTTTCATTTTTGATAAGACGCTGAATAAAAGAAGTTTAATCGCCGGCAAACGAAAACCTGCGATTTCCCAAAATCCCGGACTCGGCCCGTATAGTCAAAAGTATACAAAGAAAGTACCCAGGGAGTAAACTCATTTCCAGAACGATTTTTTAAATTATTTTTTCACCACTAAAACGCATAAGACTTGTAGTTTTTAAAAATATTTTCATTTTTGATGAGACGCTGAATAAAAGAAGTTTAATCGCCGGCAAACGAAAACCCGCGATTTCCCGTAAATCCCGGGCTTGGCACGTATAGTCGAATGTATATAAAGAAAGTACCCTGTGAGTAAACTCATTTCCCGAACGATTTTTTAAATTACTTTTTCACCACTAAAACGCATGAGACTTGCAGTTTTTAAAAATGTTTTCATTTTTGATAAGACGCTGAATAAAAGAAGTTTAATCGCCGGCAAACGAAAACCTGCGATTTCCCAAAATCCCGGACTCGGCCCGTATAGTCAAAAGTATACAAAGAAAGTACCCAGGGAGTAAACTCATTTCCAGAACGATTTTTTAAATTATTTTTTCACCACTAAAACGCATAAGACTTGTAGTTTTTAAAAATATTTTCATTTTTGATGAGACGCTGAATAAAAGAAGTTTAATCGCTGGCAAACGAAAACCCACGATTTCCCGTATATCCCGGGCTTGGCCCGTATAGTCAAAAGTATACAAAGAAAGTACCCAGGGAGTAAACTCATTTCCCGAACGATTTTTTAAATTACTTTTTCACCACTAAAACGCATGAGACTTGCAGTTTTTAAAAATGTTTTCATTTTTGATAAGACGCTGAATAAAAGAAGTTTAATCGCCGGCAAACGAAAACCTGCGATTTCCCAAAATCCCGGACTCGGCCCGTATAGTCAAAAGTATACAAAGAAAGTACCCAGGGAGTAAACTCATTTCCAGAACGATTTTTTAAATTATTTTTTCACCACTAAAACGCATAAGACTTGTAGTTTTTAAAAATATTTTCATTTTTGATGAGACGCTGAATAAAAGAAGTTTAATCGCCGGCAAACGAAAACCCGCGATTTCCCGTAAATCCCGGGCTTGGCACGTATAGTCGAATGTATATAAAGAAAGTACCCTGTGAGTAAACTCATTTCCAGAACGATTTTTTAAATTATTTTTTCACCACTAAAACGCATAAGACTTGTAGTTTTTAAAAATGTTTTCATTTTTGATGAGACGCTGAATAAAAGAAGTTTAATCGCCGGCAAACGAAAACCTGCGATTTACCGTAAATCCTGGACTCTGCCCGTATAGTCAAAAGTATACAAAGAAAGTACCCAGGGAGTAAACTCATTTCCAGAACGATTTTTTAAATTATTTTTTCACCACTAAAACGCATAAGACTTGTAGTTTTTAAAAATGTTTTCATTTTTGATGAGACGCTGAATAAAAGAAGTTTAATCGCTGGCAAACGAAAACCCGCGATTTCCCCTATATCCCGGGCTTGGCCCGTATAGTCAAAAGTATACAAAGAAAGTACCCAGGGAGTAAACTCATTTCCCGAACGATTTTTTATATTATTTTTTTACCACTAAACGCATGAGACTTGTAGTTTTCAAAAATATTTTCATATTTGATGGGACGCTGAATAAAAGAAGTTTAATCGCCGGCAAACGAAAATCCGCGATTTCCCGTAAATCCCGGACTCGGCCCGTATAGTCAAAAGTATACAAAGAAAGTACTCTGTGAGTAAACTCATTTCCCGAACGATTTTTTAAATTATTTTTTCACCACTAAAACGCATAAGACCTGTAGTTTTTAAAAATGTTTTCATTTTTGATGAGACGCTGAATAAAAGAAGTTTAATCGCCGGCAAACGAAAACCTGCGATTTCCCTAAATCCCGGACTCGGCCCGTATAGTCAAAAGTATACAAAGAAAGTACCCAGGTAGTAAACTCATTTCCAGAACGATTTTTTAAATTATTTTTTCACCACTAAAACGCATAAGACTTGTAGTTTTTAAAAATGTTTTCATTTTTGATGAGACGCTGAATAAAAGAAGTTTAATCGCTGGCAAACGAAAACCCGCGATTTCCCGTATATCCCGGGCTTGGCCCGTATAGTCAAAAGTATACAAAGAAAGTACCCAGGGAGCAAACTCATTTCCCGAACGATTTTTTAAATTACTTTTTCACCACTAAAACGCATGAGACTTGCAGTTTTTAAAAATGTTTTCATTTTTGATAAGACGCTGAATAAAAGAAGTTTAATCGCCGGCAAACGAAAACCTGCGATTTCCCAAAATCCCGGACTCGGCCCGTATAGTCAAAAGTATACAAAGAAAGTACCCAGGGAGTAAACTCATTTCCAGAACGATTTTTTAAATTATTTTTTCACCACTAAAACGCATAAGACTTGTAGTTTTTAAAAATATTTTCATTTTTGATGAGACGCTGAATAAAAGAAGTTTAATCGCTGGCAAACGAAAACCCACGATTTCCCGTATATCCCGGGCTTGGCCCGTATAGTCAAAAGTATACAAAGAAAGTACCCAGGGAGTAAACTCATTTCCCGAACGATTTTTTAAATTACTTTTTCACCACTAAAACGCATGAGACTTGCAGTTTTTAAAAATGTTTTCATTTTTGATAAGACGCTGAATAAAAGAAGTTTAATCGCCGGCAAACGAAAACCTGCGATTTCCCAAAATCCCGGACTCGGCCCGTATAGTCAAAAGTATACAAAGAAAGTACCCAGGGAGTAAACTCATTTCCAGAACGATTTTTTAAATTATTTTTTCACCACTAAAACGCATAAGACTTGTAGTTTTTAAAAATATTTTCATTTTTGATGAGACGCTGAATAAAAGAAGTTTAATCGCCGGCAAACGAAAACCCGCGATTTCCCGTAAATCCCGGGCTTGGCACGTATAGTCGAATGTATATAAAGAAAGTACCCTGTGAGTAAACTCATTTCCCGAACGATTTTTTAAATTACTTTTTCACCACTAAAACGCATGAGACTTGCAGTTTTTAAAAATGTTTTCATTTTTGATAAGACGCTGAATAAAAGAAGTTTAATCGCCGGCAAACGAAAACCTGCGATTTCCCAAAATCCCGGACTCGGCCCGTATAGTCAAAAGTATACAAAGAAAGTACCCAGGGAGTAAACTCATTTCCAGAACGATTTTTTAAATTATTTTTTCACCACTAAAACGCATAAGACTTGTAGTTTTTAAAAATATTTTCATTTTTGATGAGACGCTGAATAAAAGAAGTTTAATCGCTGGCAAACGAAAACCCACGATTTCCCGTATATCCCGGGCTTGGCCCGTATAGTCAAAAGTATACAAAGAAAGTACCCAGGGAGTAAACTCATTTCCCGAACGATTTTTTAAATTACTTTTTCACCACTAAAACGCATGAGACTTGCAGTTTTTAAAAATGTTTTCATTTTTGATAAGACGCTGAATAAAAGAAGTTTAATCGCCGGCAAACGAAAACCTGCGATTTCCCAAAATCCCGGACTCGGCCCGTATAGTCAAAAGTATACAAAGAAAGTACCCAGGGAGTAAACTCATTTCCAGAACGATTTTTTAAATTATTTTTTCACCACTAAAACGCATAAGACTTGTAGTTTTTAAAAATATTTTCATTTTTGATGAGACGCTGAATAAAAGAAGTTTAATCGCCGGCAAACGAAAACCCGCGATTTCCCGTAAATCCCGGGCTTGGCACGTATAGTCGAATGTATATAAAGAAAGTACCCTGTGAGTAAACTCATTTCCAGAACGATTTTTTAAATTATTTTTTCACCACTAAAACGCATAAGACCTGTAGTTTTTAAAAATGTTTTCCTTTTTGATGAGACGCTGAATAAAAGAAGTTTAATCGCCGGCAAACGAAAACCTGCGATTTCCCAAAATCCCGGACTCGGCCCGTATAGTCAAAAGTATACAAAGAAAGTACCCAGGGAGTAAACTCATTTCCAGAACGATTTTTTAAATTATTTTTTCACCACTAAAACGCATAAGACTTGTAGTTTTTAAAAATATTTTCATTTTTGATGAGACGCTGAATAAAAGAAGTTTAATCGCTGGCAAACGAAAACCCACGATTTCCCGTATATCCCGGGCTTGGCCCGTATAGTCAAAAGTATACAAAGAAAGTACCCAGGGAGTAAACTCATTTCCCGAACGATTTTTTATATTATTTTTTTCCCACTAAACGCATGAGACTTGTAGTTTTCAAAAATATTTCCATATTTGATGGGACGCTGAATAAAAGAAGTTTAATCGCCGGCAAACGAAAATCCGCGATTTCCCGTAAATCCCGGACTCGGCCCGTATAGTCAAAAGTATACAAAGAAAGTACCCTGTGAGTAAACTCATTTCCCGAACGATTTTTTAAATTATTTTTTCACCACTAAAACGCATAAGACCTGTAGTTTTTAAAAATGTTTTCATTTTTGATGAGACGCTGAATAAAAGAAGTTTAATCGCCGGCAAACGACAACCCGCGATTTCCCGTAAATAACGGCTTGGCCCGTATATTCAAAAGTATACAAAGAAAGTACCCAGGGAGTAAACTCATTTCCCGAACGATTTTTTAAATTACTTTTTCACCACTAAAACGCATGAGACTTGTAGTTTTTAAAAATGTTTTCATTTTTGATAAGACGCTGAATAAAAGAAGTTTAATCGCCGGCAAACGAAAACCTGCGATTTCCCGTAAATCCTGGACTCGGCCGTATAGTCAAAAGTATACAAAGAAAGTACCCAGGGAGTAAACTCATTTCCCAAACGATTTTTTAAATTATTATTTCACCACTAAAACGCAAGAGACTTGTAGTTTTCAAGAATGTTTTCATTTTTGATGAGACGCTGAATAAAAGCAGTTTAATCGCCGGCAAACGAAAACCCGCGATTTCCCGTAAATCCCGGGCTTGGCCCGTATAGTCAAAAGTATACAAAGAAAGTACCCAGGGAGTAAACTCATTTCCAGAACGATTTTTTAAATTACTTTTTCACCACTAAAACGCATGAGACTTGTAGTTTTCAAAAATTTTCATTTTTGATGAGACGCTGAATAAAAGCAGTTTAATCGCCGGCAAACGAAAACCTGCGATTTCCCTAAATCCCGGACTCGGCCCGTATAGTCAAAAGTATACAAAGAAAGTACCCAGGGAGTAAACTCATTTCCCAAACGATTTTTTAAATTATTATTTCACCACTAAACGCATGAGACTTGTAGTTTTCAAAAATATTTCCATATTTGATGGGACGCTGAATAAAAGAAGTTTAATCGCCGGCAAGACTTGTAGTTTTTAAAAATGTTTTCATTTTTGATGAGACGCTGAATAAAAGAAGTTTAATCGCCGGCAAACGAAAACCTGCGATTTACCGTAAATCCTGGACTCTGCCCGTATAGTCAAAAGTATACAAAGAAAGTACCCAGGGAGTAAACTCATTTCCAGAACGATTTTTTAAATTATTTTTTCACCACTAAAACGCATAAGACTTGTAGTTTTTAAAAATGTTTTCATTTTTGATGAGACGCTGAATAAAAGAAGTTTAATCGCTGGCAAACGAAAACCCGCGATTTCCCGTATATCCCGGGCTTGGCCCGTATAGTCAAAAGTATACAAAGAAAGTACCCAGGGAGTAAACTCATTTCCCGAACGATTTTTTATATTATTTTTTTACCACTAAACGCATGAGACTTGTAGTTTTCAAAAATATTTTCATTTTTGATGAGACGCTGAATAAAAGAAGTTTAATCGCCGGCAAACGAAAACCCGCGATTTCCCGTAAATCCCGGGCTTGGCACGTATAGTCGAATGTATATAAAGAAAGTACCCTGTGAGTAAACTCATTTCCCGAACGATTTTTTAAATTACTTTTTCACCACTAAAACGCATGAGACTTGCAGTTTTTAAAAATGTTTTCATTTTTGATAAGACGCTGAATAAAAGAAGTTTAATCGCCGGCAAACGAAAACCTGCGATTTCCCAAAATCCCGGACTCGGCCCGTATAGTCAAAAGTATACAAAGAAAGTACCCAGGGAGTAAACTCATTTCCAGAACGATTTTTTAAATTATTTTTTCACCACTAAAACGCATAAGACTTGTAGTTTTTAAAAATATTTTCATTTTTGATGAGACGCTGAATAAAAGAAGTTTAATCGCCGGCAAACGAAAACCCGCGATTTCCCGTAAATCCCGGGCTTGGCACGTATAGTCGAATGTATATAAAGAAAGTACCCTGTGAGTAAACTCATTTCCAGAACGATTTTTTAAATTATTTTTTCACCACTAAAACGCATAAGACCTGTAGTTTTTAAAAATGTTTTCCTTTTTGATGAGACGCTGAATAAAAGAAGTTTAATCGCCGGCAAACGAAAACCTGCGATTTCCCAAAATCCCGGACTCGGCCCGTATAGTCAAAAGTATACAAAGAAAGTACCCAGGGAGTAAACTCATTTCCCGAACGATTTTTTATATTATTTTTTTCCCACTAAACGCATGAGACTTGTAGTTTTCAAAAATATTTCCATATTTGATGGGACGCTGAATAAAAGAAGTTTAATCGCCGGCAAACGAAAATCCGCGATTTCCCGTAAATCCCGGACTCGGCCCGTATAGTCAAAAGTATACAAAGAAAGTACCCTGTGAGTAAACTCATTTCCCGAACGATTTTTTAAATTATTTTTTCACCACTAAAACGCATAAGACCTGTAGTTTTTAAAAATGTTTTCATTTTTGATGAGACGCTGAATAAAAGAAGTTTAATCGCCGGCAAACGACAACCCGCGATTTCCCGTAAATAACGGCTTGGCCCGTATATTCAAAAGTATACAAAGAAAGTACCCAGGGAGTAAACTCATTTCCCGAACGATTTTTTAAATTACTTTTTCACCACTAAAACGCATGAGACTTGTAGTTTTTAAAAATGTTTTCATTTTTGATAAGACGCTGAATAAAAGAAGTTTAATCGCCGGCAAACGAAAACCTGCGATTTCCCGTAAATCCTGGACTCGGCCGTATAGTCAAAAGTATACAAAGAAAGTACCCAGGGAGTAAACTCATTTCCCAAACGATTTTTTAAATTATTATTTCACCACTAAAACGCAAGAGACTTGTAGTTTTCAAGAATGTTTTCATTTTTGATGAGACGCTGAATAAAAGCAGTTTAATCGCCGGCAAACGAAAACCCGCGATTTCCCGTAAATCCCGGGCTTGGCCCGTATAGTCAAAAGTATACAAAGAAAGTACCCAGGGAGTAAACTCATTTCCAGAACGATTTTTTAAATTACTTTTTCACCACTAAAACGCATGAGACTTGTAGTTTTCAAAAATTTTCATTTTTGATGAGACGCTGAATAAAAGCAGTTTAATCGCCGGCAAACGAAAACCTGCGATTTCCCTAAATCCCGGACTCGGCCCGTATAGTCAAAAGTATACAAAGAAAGTACCCAGGGAGTAAACTCATTTCCCAAACGATTTTTTAAATTATTATTTCACCACTAAACGCATGAGACTTGTAGTTTTCAAAAATATTTCCATATTTGATGGGACGCTGAATAAAAGAAGTTTAATCGCCGGCAAGACTTGTAGTTTTTAAAAATGTTTTCATTTTTGATGAGACGCTGAATAAAAGAAGTTTAATCGCCGGCAAACGAAAACCTGCGATTTACCGTAAATCCTGGACTCTGCCCGTATAGTCAAAAGTATACAAAGAAAGTTCCCAGGGAGTAAACTCATTTCCAGAACGATTTTTTAAATTATTTTTTCACCACTAAAACGCATAAGACTTGTAGTTTTTAAAAATGTTTTCATTTTTGATGAGACGCTGAATAAAAGAAGTTTAATCGCTGGCAAACGAAAACCCGCGATTTCCCGTATATCCCGGGCTTGGCCCGTATAGTCAAAAGTATACAAAGAAAGTACCCAGGGAGTAAACTCATTTCCCGAACGATTTTTTATATTATTTTTTTACCACTAAACGCATGAGACTTGTAGTTTTCAAAAATATTTTCATATTTGATGGGACGCTGAATAAAAGAAGTTTAATCGCCGGCAAACGAAAATCCGCGATTTCCCGTATATCCCGGGCTTGGCCCGTATAGTCAAAAGTATACAAAGAAAGTACCCAGGGAGTAAACTCATTTCCCGAACGATTTTTTATATTATTTTTTTCCCACTAAACGCATGAGACTTGTAGTTTTCAAAAATATTTCCATATTTGATGGGACGCTGAATAAAAGAAGTTTAATCGCCGGCAAACGAAAATCCGCGATTTCCCGTAAATCCCGGACTCGGCCCGTATAGTCAAAAGTATACAAAGAAAGTACCCTGCGAGTAAACTCATTTCCCGAACGATTTTTTAAATTATTTTTTCACCACTAAAACGCATAAGACCTGTAGTTTTTAAAAATGTTTTCATTTTTGATGAGACGCTGAATAAAAGAAGTTTAATCGCCGGCAAACGACAACCCGCGATTTCCCGTAAATAACGGCTTGGCCCGTATATTCAAAAGTATACAAAGAAAGTACCCAGGGAGTAAACTCATTTCCCGAACGATTTTTTAAATTACTTTTTCACCACTAAAACGCATGAGACTTGTAGTTTTTAAAAATGTTTTCATTTTTGATAAGACGCTGAATAAAAGAAGTTTAATCGCCGGCAAACGAAAACCTGCGATTTCCCGTAAATCCTGGACTCGGCCGTATAGTCAAAAGTATACAAAGAAAGTACCCAGGGAGTAAACTCATTTCCCAAACGATTTTTTAAATTATTATTTCACCACTAAAACGCAAGAGACTTGTAGTTTTCAAGAATGTTTTCATTTTTGATGAGACGCTGAATAAAAGCAGTTTAATCGCCGGCAAACGAAAACCCGCGATTTCCCGTAAATCCCGGGCTTGGCCCGTATAGTCAAAAGTATACAAAGAAAGTACCCAGGGAGTAAACTCATTTCCAGAACGATTTTTTAAATTACTTTTTCACCACTAAAACGCATGAGACTTGTAGTTTTCAAAAATTTTCATTTTTGATGAGACGCTGAATAAAAGCAGTTTAATCGCCGGCAAACGAAAACCTGCGATTTCCCTAAATCCCGGACTCGGCCCGTATAGTCAAAAGTATACAAAGAAAGTACCCAGGGAGTAAACTCATTTCCCAAACGATTTTTTAAATTATTATTTCACCACTAAACGCATGAGACTTGTAGTTTTCAAAAATATTTCCATATTTGATGGGACGCTGAATAAAAGAAGTTTAATCGCCGGCAAGACTTGTAGTTTTTAAAAATGTTTTCATTTTTGATGAGACGCTGAATAAAAGAAGTTTAATCGCCGGCAAACGAAAACCTGCGATTTACCGTAAATCCTGGACTCTGCCCGTATAGTCAAAAGTATACAAAGAAAGTACCCAGGGAGTAAACTCATTTCCAGAACGATTTTTTAAATTATTTTTTCACCACTAAAACGCATAAGACTTGTAGTTTTTAAAAATGTTTTCATTTTTGATGAGACGCTGAATAAAAGAAGTTTAATCGCTGGCAAACGAAAACCCGCGATTTCCCGTATATCCCGGGCTTGGCCCGTATAGTCAAAAGTATACAAAGAAAGTACCCAGGGAGTAAACTCATTTCCCGAACGATTTTTTATATTATTTTTTTACCACTAAACGCATGAGACTTGTAGTTTTCAAAAATATTTTCATATTTGATGGGACGCTGAATAAAAGAAGTTTAATCGCCGGCAAACGAAAATCCGCGATTTCCCGTAAATCCCGGACTCGGCCCGTATAGTCAAAAGTATACAAAGAAAGTACTCTGTGAGTAAACTCATTTCCCGAACGATTTTTTAAATTATTTTTTCACCACTAAAACGCATAAGACCTGTAGTTTTTAAAAATGTTTTCATTTTTGATGAGACGCTGAATAAAAGAAGTTTAATCGCCGGCAAACGAAAACCTGCGATTTCCCTAAATCCCGGACTCGGCCCGTATAGTCAAAAGTATACAAAGAAAGTACCCAGGTAGTAAACTCATTTCCAGAACGATTTTTTAAATTATTTTTTCACCACTAAAACGCATAAGACTTGTAGTTTTTAAAAATGTTTTCATTTTTGATGAGACGCTGAATAAAAGAAGTTTAATCGCTGGCAAACGAAAACCCGCGATTTCCCGTATATCCCGGGCTTGGCCCGTATAGTCAAAAGTATACAAAGAAAGTACCCAGGGAGCAAACTCATTTCCCGAACGATTTTTTAAATTACTTTTTCACCACTAAAACGCATGAGACTTGCAGTTTTTAAAAATGTTTTCATTTTTGATAAGACGCTGAATAAAAGAAGTTTAATCGCCGGCAAACAAAAACCCGCGATTTCCCGTAAATCCCGGGCTTGGCACGTATAGTCGAATGTATATAAAGAAAGTACCCTGTGAGTAAACTCATTTCCAGAACGATTTTTTAAATTATTTTTTCACCACTAAAACGCATAAGACCTGTAGTTTTTAAAAATGTTTTCCTTTTTGATGAGACGCTGAATAAAAGAAGTTTAATCGCCGGCAAACGAAAACCTGCGATTTCCCAAAATCCCGGACTCGGCCCGTATAGTCAAAAGTATACAAAGAAAGTACCCAGGGAGTAAACTCATTTCCAGAACGATTTTTTAAATTATTTTTTCACCACTAAAACGCATAAGACTTGTAGTTTTTAAAAATGTTTTCATTTTTGATGAGACGCTGAATAAAAGAAGTTTAATCGCTGGCAAACGAAAACCCACGATTTCCCGTATATCCCGGGCTTGGCCCGTATAGTCAAAAGTATACAAAGAAAGTACCCAGGGAGTAAACTCATTTCCCGAACGATTTTTTATATTATTTTTTTCCCACTAAACGCATGAGACTTGTAGTTTTCAAAAATATTTCCATATTTGATGGGACGCTGAATAAAAGAAGTTTAATCGCCGGCAAACGAAAATCCGCGATTTCCCGTAAATCCCGGACTCGGCCCGTATAGTCAAAAGTATACAAAGAAAGTACCCTGTGAGTAAACTCATTTCCCGAACGATTTTTTAAATTATTTTTTCACCACTAAAACGCATAAGACCTGTAGTTTTTAAAAATGTTTTCATTTTTGATGAGACGCTGAATAAAAGAAGTTTAATCGCCGGCAAACGACAACCCGCGATTTCCCGTAAATAACGGCTTGGCCCGTATATTCAAAAGTATACAAAGAAAGTACCCAGGGAGTAAACTCATTTCCCGAACGATTTTTTAAATTACTTTTTCACCACTAAAACGCATGAGACTTGTAGTTTTTAAAAATGTTTTCATTTTTGATAAGACGCTGATTAAAAGAAGTTTAATCGCCGGCAAACGAAAACCTGCGATTTCCCGTAAATCCTGGACTCGGCCGTATAGTCAAAAGTATACAAAGAAAGTACCCAGGGAGTAAACTCATTTCCCAAACGATTTTTTAAATTATTATTTCACCACTAAAACGCAAGAGACTTGTAGTTTTCAAGAATGTTTTCATTTTTGATGAGACGCTGAATAAAAGCAGTTTAATCGCCGGCAAACGAAAACCCGCGATTTCCCGTAAATCCCGGGCTTGGCCCGTATAGTCAAAAGTATACAAAGAAAGTACCCAGGGAGTAAACTCATTTCCAGAACGATTTTTTAAATTACTTTTTCACCACTAAAACGCATGAGACTTGTAGTTTTCAAAAATTTTCATTTTTGATGAGACGCTGAATAAAAGCAGTTTAATCGCCGGCAAACGAAAACCTGCGATTTCCCTAAATCCCGGACTCGGCCCGTATAGTCAAAAGTATACAAAGAAAGTACCCAGGGAGTAAACTCATTTCCCAAACGATTTTTTAAATTATTATTTCACCACTAAACGCATGAGACTTGTAGTTTTCAAAAATATTTCCATATTTGATGGGACGCTGAATAAAAGAAGTTTAATCGCCGGCAAACGAAAATCCGCGATTTCCCGTAAATCCCGGACTCGGCCCGTATAGTCAAAAGTATACAAAGAAAGTACCCAGGGAGTAAACTCATTTCCCGAACGATTTTTTATATTATTTTTTTCCCACTAAACGCATGAGACTTGTAGTTTTCAAAAATATTTCCATATTTGATGGGACGCTGAATAAAAGAAGTTTAATCGCCGGCAAACGAAAATCCGCGATTTCCCGTAAATCCCGGACTCGGCCCGTATAGTCAAAAGTATACAAAGAAAGTACCCTGTGAGTAAACTCATTTCCCGAACGATTTTTTAAATTATTTTTTCACCACTAAAACGCATAAGACCTGTAGTTTTTAAAAATGTTTTCATTTTTGATGAGACGCTGAATAAAAGAAGTTTAATCGCCGGCAAACGACAACCCGCGATTTCCCGTAAATAACGGCTTGGCCCGTATATTCAAAAGTATACAAAGAAAGTACCCAGGGAGTAAACTCATTTCCCGAACGATTTTTTAAATTACTTTTTCACCACTAAAACGCATGAGACTTGTAGTTTTTAAAAATGTTTTCATTTTTGATAAGACGCTGATTAAAAGAAGTTTAATCGCCGGCAAACGAAAACCTGCGATTTCCCGTAAATCCTGGACTCGGCCGTATAGTCAAAAGTATACAAAGAAAGTACCCAGGGAGTAAACTCATTTCCCAAACGATTTTTTAAATTATTATTTCACCACTAAAACGCAAGAGACTTGTAGTTTTCAAGAATGTTTTCATTTTTGATGAGACGCTGAATAAAAGCAGTTTAATCGCCGGCAAACGAAAACCCGCGATTTCCCGTAAATCCCGGGCTTGGCCCGTATAGTCAAAAGTATACAAAGAAAGTACCCAGGGAGTAAACTCATTTCCAGAACGATTTTTTAAATTACTTTTTCACCACTAAAACGCATGAGACTTGTAGTTTTCAAAAATTTTCATTTTTGATGAGACGCTGAATAAAAGCAGTTTAATCGCCGGCAAACGAAAACCTGCGATTTCCCTAAATCCCGGACTCGGCCCGTATAGTCAAAAGTATACAAAGAAAGTACCCAGGGAGTAAACTCATTTCCCAAACGATTTTTTAAATTATTATTTCACCACTAAACGCATGAGACTTGTAGTTTTCAAAAATATTTCCATATTTGATGGGACGCTGAATAAAAGAAGTTTAATCGCCGGCAAACGAAAATCCGCGATTTCCCGTAAATCCCGGACTCGGCCCGTATAGTCAAAAGTATACAAAGAAAGTACCCTGTGAGTAAACTCATTTCCCGAACGATTTTTTAAATTATTTTTTCACCACTAAAACGCATAAGACCTGTAGTTTTTAAAAATGTTTTCATTTTTGATGAGACGCTGAATAAAAGAAGTTTAATCGCCGGCAAACGACAACCCGCGATTTCCCGTAAATAACGGCTTGGCCCGTATATTCAAAAGTATACAAAGAAAGTACCCAGGGAGTAAACTCATTTCCCGAACGATTTTTTAAATTACTTTTTCACCACTAAAACGCATGAGACTTGTAGTTTTTAAAAATGTTTTCATTTTTGATAAGACGCTGAATAAAAGAAGTTTAATCGCCGGCAAACGAAAACCTGCGATTTCCCGTAAATCCTGGACTCGGCCGTATAGTCAAAAGTATACAAAGAAAGTACCCAGGGAGTAAACTCATTTCCCAAACGATTTTTTAAATTATTATTTCATCACTAAAACGCAAGAGACTTGTAGTTTTCAAGAATGTTTTCATTTTTGATGAGACGCTGAATAAAAGCAGTTTAATCGCCGGCAAACGAAAACCCGCGATTTCCCGTAAATCCCGGGCTTGGCCCGTATAGTCAAAAGTATACAAAGAAAGTACCCAGGGAGTAAACTCATTTCCAGAACGATTTTTTAAATTACTTTTTCACCACTAAAACGCATGAGACTTGTAGTTTTCAAAAATTTTCATTTTTGATGAGACGCTGAATAAAAGCAGTTTAATCGCCGGCAAACGAAAACCTGCGATTTCCCTAAATCCCGGACTCGGCCCGTATAGTCAAAAGTATACAAAGAAAGTACCCAGGGAGTAAACTCATTTCCCAAACGATTTTTTAAATTATTATTTCACCACTAAAACTCATGAGACTTGTAGTTTTCAAGAATGTTTTCATTTTTGATGAGACGCTGAATAAAAGCAGTTTAATCGCCGGCAAACGAAAACCCGCGATTTCCCGTAAATCCCGGGCTTGGCCCGTATAGTCAAAAGTATACAAAGAAAGTACCCAGGGAGTAAACTCATTTCCCGAACGATTTTTTAAATTTTTTTTTCACCACTAAAACGCATGAAACTTGTAGTTTTCAAAAATGTTTTCAATTTTGATGAGACGCTTAATGAAAGAGGTTTAATCGCCGGAAAACGAAAACCCGCGATTTCCCGGAAATCCCGGGCTTGGCCCGTATAGTCGAATGTATACAAAGAAAGTACCCTGTGAGTAAACTCATTTCCCGAACGATTTTTTAAATTATTTTTTCACCACTAAAACGCATAAGACCTGTAGTTTTTAAAAATGTTTTCATTTTTGATGAGACGCTGAATAAAAGAAGTTTAATCGCCGGCAAACGAAAACCTGCGATTTCCCTAAATCCCGGACTCGGCCCGTATAGTCAAAAGTATACAAAGAAAGTACCCAGGTAGTAAACTCATTTCCAGAACGATTTTTTAAATTATTTTTTCACCACTAAAACGCATAAGACTTGTAGTTTTTAAAAATGTTTTCATTTTTGATGAGACGCTGAATAAAAGAAGTTTAATCGCCGGCAAACGAAAACCTGCGATTTCCCTAAATCCCGGACTCGGCCCGTATAGTCAAAAGTATACAAAGAAAGTACTCTGTGAGTAAACTCATTTCCCGAACGATTTTTTAAATTATTTTTTCACCACTAAAACGCATAAGACTTGTAGTTTTTAAAAATGTTTTCATTTTTGATGAGACGCTGAATAAAAGAAGTTTAATCGCCGGCAAACGAAAACCTGCGATTTCCCTAAATCCCGGACTCGGCCCGTATAGTCAAAAGTATACAAAGAAAGTACCCAGGTAGTAAACTCATTTCCAGAACGATTTTTTAAATTATTTTTTCACCACTAAAACGCATAAGACTTGTAGTTTTTAAAAATGTTTTCATTTTTGATGAGACGCTGAATAAAAGAAGTTTAATCGCTGGCAAACGAAAACCCGCGATTTCCCGTATATCCCGGGCTTGGCCCGTATAGTCAAAAGTATACAAAGAAAGTACCCAGGGAGCAAACTCATTTCCCGAACGATTTTTTAAATTACTTTTTCACCACTAAAACGCATGAGACTTGCAGTTTTTAAAAATGTTTTCATTTTTGATAAGACGCTGAATAAAAGAAGTTTAATCGCCGGCAAACAAAAACCCGCGATTTCCCGTAAATCCCGGGCTTGGCACGTATAGTCGAATGTATATAAAGAAAGTACCCTGTGAGTAAACTCATTTCCAGAACGATTTTTTAAATTATTTTTTCACCACTAAAACGCATAAGACCTGTAGTTTTTAAAAATGTTTTCCTTTTTGATGAGACGCTGAATAAAAGAAGTTTAATCGCCGGCAAACGAAAACCTGCGATTTCCCAAAATCCCGGACTCGGCCCGTATAGTCAAAAGTATACAAAGAAAGTACCCAGGGAGTAAACTCATTTCCAGAACGATTTTTTAAATTATTTTTTCACCACTAAAACGCATAAGACTTGTAGTTTTTAAAAATGTTTTCATTTTTGATGAGACGCTGAATAAAAGAAGTTTAATCGCTGGCAAACGAAAACCCACGATTTCCCGTATATCCCGGGCTTGGCCCGTATAGTCAAAAGTATACAAAGAAAGTACCCAGGGAGTAAACTCATTTTCCGAACGATTTTTTATATTATTTTTTTCCCACTAAACGCATGAGACTTGTAGTTTTCAAAAATATTTCCATATTTGATGGGACGCTGAATAAAAGAAGTTTAATCGCCGGCAAACGAAAATCCGCGATTTCCCGTAAATCCCGGACTCGGCCCGTATAGTCAAAAGTATACAAAGAAAGTACCCTGTGAGTAAACTCATTTCCCGAACGATTTTTTAAATTATTTTTTTCCCACTAAACGCATGAGACTTGTAGTTTTCAAAAATATTTCCATATTTGATGGGACGCTGAATAAAAGAAGTTTAATCGCCGGCAAACGAAAATCCGCGATTTCCCGTAAATCCCGGACTCGGCCCGTATAGTCAAAAGTATACAAAGAAAGTACCCTGTGAGTAAACTCATTTCCCGAACGATTTTTTAAATTATTTTTTCACCACTAAAACGCATAAGACCTGTAGTTTTTAAAAATGTTTTCATTTTTGATGAGACGCTGAATAAAAGAACTTTAATCGCCGGCAAACGACAACCCGCGATTTCCCGTAAATAACGGCTTGGCCCGTATATTCAAAAGTATACAAAGAAAGTACCCAGGGAGTAAACTCATTTCCCGAACGATTTTTTAAATTACTTTTTCACCACTAAAACGCATGAGACTTGTAGTTTTTAAAAATGTTTTCATTTTTGATAAGACGCTGAATAAAAGAAGTTTAATCGCCGGCAAACGAAAACCTGCGATTTCCCGTAAATCCTGGACTCGGCCGTATAGTCAAAAGTATACAAAGAAAGTACCCAGGGAGTAAACTCATTTCCCAAACGATTTTTTAAATTATTATTTCACCACTAAAACGCAAGAGACTTGTAGTTTTCAAGAATGTTTTCATTTTTGATGAGACGCTGAATAAAAGCAGTTTAATCGCCGGCAAACGAAAACCCGCGATTTCCCGTAAATCCCGGGCTTGGCCCGTATAGTCAAAAGTATACAAAGAAAGTACCCAGGGAGTAAACTCATTTCCAGAACGATTTTTTAAATTTTTTTTTCACCACTAAAACGCATGAAACTTGTAGTTTTCAAAAATGTTTTCAATTTTGGTGAGACGCTTAATGAAAGAGGTTTAATCGCCGGAAAACGAAAACCCGCGATTTCCCGGAAATCCCGGGCTTGGCCCGTATAGTCGAATGTATACAAAGAAAGTACCCTGTGAGTAAACTCATTTCCAGAACGATTTTTTAAATTATTTTTTCACCACTAAAACGCATAAGACTTGTAGTTTTTAAAAATGTTTTCATTTTTGATGAGACGCTTAATGAAAGAGGTTTAATCGCCGGAAAACGAAAACCCGCGATTTCCTGTAAATCCCGGGCTTGGCCCGTATAGTCGAATGTATACAAAGAAAGTACCCTGTGAGTAAACTCATTTCCAGAACGATTTTTTAAATTATTTTTTCACCACTAAAACGCATAAGACTTGTAGTTTTTAAAAATGTTTTCATTTTTGATGAGACGCTGAATAAAAAAAAGTTTAATCGCCGGCAAACGAAAACCCGCGATTTCCCGTAAATCCCGGCTTGGCCCGTATAGTCAAAAGTATACAAAGAAAGTACCCAGGGAGCAAACTCATTTCCCGAACGATTTTTTAAATTACGTTTTCACCACTAAAACGCATGAGACTTGCAGTTTTTAAAAATGTTTTCATTTTTGATGAGACGCTGAATAAAAGAAGTTTAATCGCCGGCAAACGAAAACCTGCGATTTCCCGTAAATCCTGGACTCTGCCCGTATAGTCAAAAGTATACAAAGAAAGTACCAAGGGAGTAAACTCATTTCCCAAACGATTTTTTAAACTATTATATCACCACTAAAACGCATGAGACTTGTAGTTTTCAAGAATGTTTTCATTTTTGATGAGACGCTGAATAAAAGCAGTTTAATCGCCGGCAAACGAAAACCCGCGATTTCCCGTAAATCCCGGGCTTGGCACGTATAGTCGAATGTATATAAAGAAAGTACCCTGTGAGTAAACTCATTTCCAGAACGATTTTTTAAATTATTTTTTCACCACTAAAACGCATAAGACTTGTAGTTTTTAAAAATGTTTTCATTTTTGATGAGACGCTGAATAAAAAAAAGTTTAATCGCCGGCAAACGAAAACCCGCGATTTCCCGTAAATCCCGGGCTTGGCACGTATAGTCGAATGTATATAAAAAAAAGTACCCTGTGAGTAAACTCATTTCCCGAACGATTTTTTAAATTATTTTTTCACCACTAAAACGCATAAGACCTGTAGTTTTTAAAAATGTTTTCATTTTTGATGAGACGCTGAATAAAAGAAGTTTAATCGCCGGCAAACGAAAACCTGCGATTTCCCTAAATCCCGGACTCGGCCCGTATAGTCAAAAGTATACAAAGAAAGTACCCAG
Source organism: Hydractinia symbiolongicarpus (assembly GCF_029227915.1). Lineage (NCBI taxonomy): Eukaryota > Metazoa > Cnidaria > Hydrozoa > Anthoathecata > Hydractiniidae > Hydractinia > Hydractinia symbiolongicarpus. The sequence goes on along the minus strand of NC_079884.1, from coordinate 5,622,490 downwards.
GGAGTAAACTCATTTCCAGAACGATTTTTTAAATTATTTTTTCACCACTAAAACGCATAAGACTTGTAGTTTTTAAAAATGTTTTCATTTTTGATGAGACGCTGAATAAAAAAAAGTTTAATCGCCGGCAAACAAAAACCCGCGATTTCCCGTAAATCCCGGCTTTGCCCGTATAGTCGAATGTATATAAAGAAAGTACCCTGTGAGTAAACTCATTTCCCGAACGATTTTTTAAATTATTTTTTCACCACTAAAACGCATAAGACCTGTAGTTTTTAAAAATGTTTTCATTTTTGATGAGACGCTGAATAAAAGAAGTTTAATCGCCGGCAAACGAAAACCTGCGATTTCCCGTAAATCCTGGACTCGGCCGTATAGTCAAAAGTATACAAAGAAAGTACCCAGGGAGTAAACTTATTTCCCAAACGATTTTTTAAATTATTATTTCACCACTAAAACGCAAGAGACTTGTAGTTTTCAAGAATGTTTTCATTTTTGATGAGACGCTGAATAAAAGCAGTTTAATCGCCGGCAAACGAAAACCCGCGATTTCCCGTAAATCCCGGGCTTGGCCCGTATAGTCAAAAGTATACAAAGAAAGTACCCAGGGAGTAAACTCATTTCCCGAACGATTTTTTAAATTACTTTTTCACCACTAAAACGCATGAGACTTGTAGTTTTCAAAAATGTTTTCATTTTTGATGAGACGCTGAATAAAAGCAGTTTAATCGCCGGCAAACGAAAACCTGCGATTTCCCGTAAATCCTGGACTCGGCCGTATAGTCAAAAGTATACAAAGAAAGTACCCAGGGAGTAAACTCATTTCCCAAACGATTTTTTAAATTATTATTTCACCACTAAAACGCAAGAGACTTGTAGTTTTCAAAAATGTTTTCATTTTTGATGAGACGCTGAATAAAAGCAGTTTAATCGCCGGCAAACGAAAACCTGCGATTTCCCTAAATCCCGGACTCGGCCCGTATAGTCAAAAGTATACAAAGAAAGTACCCAGGGAGTAAACTCATTTCCCAAACGATTTTTTAAATTTTTTTTTCACCACTAAAACGCATGAAACTTGTAGTTTTCAAAAATGTTTTCAATTTTGATGAGACGCTTAATGAAAGAGGTTTAATCGCCGGAAAACGAAAACCCGCGATTTCCCGGAAATCCCGGGCTTGGCCCGTATAGTCGAATGTATACAAAGAAAGTACCCTGTGAGTAAACTCATTTCCAGAACGATTTTTTAAATTATTTTTTCACCACTAAAACGCATAAGACTTGTAGTTTTTAAAAATGTTTTCATTTTTGATGAGACGCTTAATGAAAGAGGTTTAATCGCCGGAAAACGAAAACCCGCGATTTCCTGTAAATCCCGGGCTTGGCCCGTATAGTCGAATGTATACAAAGAAAGTACCCTGTGAGTAAACTCATTTCCAGAACGATTTTTTAAATTATTTTTTCACCACTAATACGCATAAGACTTGTAGTTTTTAAAAATGTTTTCATTTTTGATGAGACGCTGAATAAAAAAAAGTTTAATCGCCGGCAAACGAAAACCCGCGATTTCCCGTAAATCCCGGCTTGGCCCGTATAGTCAAAAGTATACAAAGAAAGTACCCAGGGAGCAAACTCATTTCCCGAACGATTTTTTAAATTACTTTTTCACCACTAAAACGCATGAGACTTGCAGTTTTTAAAAATGTTTTCATTTTTGATGAGACGCTGAATAAAAGAAGTTTAATCGCCGGCAAACGAAAACCTGCGATTTCCCGTAAATCCTGGACTCTGCCCGTATAGTCAAAAGTATACAAAGAAAGTACCAAGGGAGTAAACTCATTTCCCAAACGATTTTTTAAACTATTATATCACCACTAAAACGCATGAGACTTGTAGTTTTCAAGAATGTTTTCATTTTTGATGAGACGCTGAATAAAAGCAGTTTAATCGCCGGCAAACGAAAACCCGCGATTTCCCGTAAATCCCGGGCTTGGCACGTATAGTCGAATGTATATAAAGAAAGTACCCTGTGAGTAAACTCATTTCCAGAACGATTTTTTAAATTATTTTTTCACCACTAAAACGCATAAGACTTGTAGTTTTTAAAAATGTTTTCATTTTTGATGAGACGCTGAATAAAAAAAAGTTTAATCGCCGGCAAACGAAAACCCGCGATTTCCCGTAAATCCCGGGCTTGGCACGTATAGTCGAATGTATATAAAAAAAGTACCCTGTGAGTAAACTCATTTCCCGAACGATTTTTTAAATTATTTTTTCACCACTAAAACGCATAAGACCTGTAGTTTTTAAAAATGTTTTCATTTTTGATGAGACGCTGAATAAAAGAAGTTTAATCGCCGGCAAACGAAAACCTGCGATTTCCCTAAATTCCGGACTCGGCCCGTATAGTCAAAAGTATACAAAGAAAGTACCCAGGGAGTAAACTCATTTCCAGAACGATTTTTTAAATTATTTTTTCACCACTAAAACGCATAAGACTTGTAGTTTTTAAAAATATTTTCATTTTTGATGAGACGCTGAATAAAAGAAGTTTAATCGCTGGCAAACGAAAACCCGCGATTTCCCGTATATCCCGGGCTTGGCCCGTATAGTCAAAAGTATACAAAGAAAGTACCCAGGGAGCAAACTCATTTCTCGAACGATTTTTTAAATTACTTTTTCACCACTAAAACGCATGAGACTTGCAGTTTTTAAAAATGTTTTCATTTTTGATAAGACGCTGAATAAAAGAAGTTTAATCGCCGGCAAACGAAAACCCGCGATTTCCCGTAATTCCCGGGCTTGGCACGTATAGTCGAATGTATATAAAGAAAGTACCCTGTGAGTAAACTCATTTCCAGAACGATTTTTTAAATTATTTTTTCACCACTAAAACGCATAAGACCTGTAGTTTTTAAAAATGTTTTCATTTTTGATGAGACGCTGAATAAAAGAAGTTTAATCGCCGGCAAACGAAAACCTGCGATTTCCCTAAATCCCGGACTCGGCCCGTATAGTCAAAAGTATACAAAGAAAGTACCCAGGGAGTAAACTCATTTCCCGAACGATTTTTTATATTATTTTTTTACCACTGAACGCATGAGACTTGTAGTTTTCAAAAATATTTTCATATTTGATGGGACGCTGAATAAAAGAAGTTTAATCGCCGGCAAACGAAAATCCGCGATTTCCCGTAAATACCGGACTCGGCCCGTATAGTCAAAAGTATACAAAGAAAGTACCCTGTGAGTAAACTCATTTCCCGAACGATTTTTTAAATTATTTTTTCACCACTAAAACGCATAAGACCTGTAGTTTTTAAAAATGTTTTCATTTTTGATGAGACGCTGAATAAAAGAAGTTTAATCGCCGGCAAACGACAACCCGCGATTTCCCGTAAATAACGGCTTGGCCCGTATATTCAAAAGTATACAAAGAAAGTACCCAGGGAGTAAACTCATTTCCCGAACGATTTTTTAAATTACTTTTTCACCACTAAAACGCATGAGACTTGTAGTTTTTAAAAATGTTTTCATTTTTGATAAGACGCTGAATAAAAGAAGTTTAATCGCCGGCAAACGAAAACCTGCGATTTCCCGTAAATCCTGGACTCGGCCGTATAGTCAAAAGTATACAAAGAAAGTACCCAGGGAGTAAACTCATTTCCCAAACGATTTTTTAAATTATTATTTCACCACTAAAACGCAAGAGACTTGTAGTTTTCAAGAATGTTTTCATTTTTGATGAGACGCTGAATAAAAGTAGTTTAATCGCCGGCAAACGAAAACCCGCGATTTCCCGTAAATCCCGGGCTTGGCCCGTATAGTCAAAAGTATACAAAGAAAGTACCCAGGGAGTAAACTCATTTCCCGAACGATTTTTTAAATTACTTTTTCACCACTAAAACGCATGAGACTTGTAGTTTTTAAAAATGTTTTCATTTTTGATAAGACGCTGAATAAAAGAAGTTTAATCGCCGGCAAACGAAAACCTGCGATTTCCCGTAAATCCTGGACTCGGCCGTATAGTCAAAAGTATACAAAGAAAGTACCCAGGGAGTAAACTCATTTCCCAAACGATTTTTTAAATTATTATTTCACCACTAAAACGCAAGAGACTTGTAGTTTTTAAGAATGTTTTCATTTTTGATGAGACGCTGAATAAAAGCAGTTTAATCGCCGGCAAACGAAAACCCGCGATTTCCCGTAAATCCCGGGCTTGGCCCGTATAGTCAAAAGTATACAAAGAAAGTACCCAGGGAGTAAACTCATTTCCCGAACGATTTTTTAAATTACTTTTTCACCACTAAAACGCATGAGACTTGTAGTTTTCAAAAATGTTTTCATTTTTGATGAGACGCTGAATAAAAGCAGTTTAATCGCCGGCAAACGAAAACCTGCGATTTCCCTAAATCCCGGACTCGGCCCGTATAGTCAAAAGTATACAAAGAAAGTACCCAGGGAGTAAACTCATTTCCCAAACGATTTTTTAAATTATTATTTCACCACTAAAACTCATGAGACTTGTAGTTTTCAAGAATGTTTTCATTTTTGATGAGACGCTGAATAAAATCAGTTTAATCGCCGGCAAACGAAAACCCGCGATTTCCCGTAAATCCCGGGCTTGGCCCGTATAGTCAAAAGTATACAAAGAAAGTACCCAGGGAGTAAACTCATTTCCCGAACGATTTTTTAATTTTTTTTTTCACCACTAAAACGCATGAAACTTGTAGTTTTCAAAAATGTTTTCAATTTTGATGAGACGCTTAATGAAAGAGGTTTAATCGCCGGAAAACGAAAACCCGCGATTTCCCGGAAATCCCGGGCTTGGCCCGTATAGTCGAATGTATACAAAGAAAGTACCCTGTGAGTAAACTCATTTCCAGAACGATTTTTTAAATTATTTTTTCACCACTAAAACGCATAAGACTTGTAGTTTTCAAGAATGTTTTCATTTTTGATGAGACGCTGAATAAAATCAGTTTAATCGCCGGCAAACGAAAACCCGCGATTTCCCGTAAATCCCGGGCTTGGCACGTATAGTCGAATGTATATAAAGAAAGTACCCTGTGAGTAAACTCATTTCCAGAACGATTTTTTAAATTATTTTTTCACCACTAAAACGCATAAGACTTGTAGTTTTTAAAAATGTTTTCATTTTTGATGAGACGCTGAATAAAAAAAAGTTTAATCGCCGGCAAACGAAAACCCGCGATTTCCCGTAAATCCCGGGCTTGGCACGTATAGTCGAATGTATATAAAAAAAGTACCCTGTGAGTAAACTCATTTCCCGAACGATTTTTTAAATTATTTTTTCACCACTAAAACGCATAAGACCTGTAGTTTTTAAAAATGTTTTCATTTTTGATGAGACGCTGAATAAAAGAAGTTTAATCGCCGGCAAACGAAAACCTGCGATTTCCCTAAATCCCGGACTCGGCCCGTATAGTCAAAAGTATACAAAGAAAGTACCCAGGGAGTAAACTCATTTCCAGAACGATTTTTTAAATTATTTTTTCACCACTAAAACGCATAAGACTTGTAGTTTTTAAAAATATTTTCATTTTTGATGAGACGCTGAATAAAAGAAGTTTAATCGCTGGCAAACGAAAACCCGCGATTTCCCGTATATCCCGGGCTTGGCCCGTATAGTCAAAAGTATACAAAGAAAGTACCCAGGGAGCAAACTCATTTCTCGAACGATTTTTTAAATTACTTTTTCACCACTAAAACGCATGAGACTTGCAGTTTTTAAAAATGTTTTCATTTTTGATAAGACGCTGAATAAAAGAAGTTTAATCGCCGGCAAACGAAAACCCGCGATTTCCCGTAATTCCCGGGCTTGGCACGTATAGTCGAATGTATATAAAGAAAGTACCCTGTGAGTAAACTCATTTCCAGAACGATTTTTTAAATTATTTTTTCACCACTAAAACGCATAAGACCTGTAGTTTTTAAAAATGTTTTCATTTTTGATGAGACGCTGAATAAAAGAAGTTTAATCGCCGGCAAACGAAAACCTGCGATTTCCCTAAATCCCGGACTCGGCCCGTATAGTCAAAAGTATACAAAGAAAGTACCCAGGGAGTAAACTCATTTCCCGAACGATTTTTTATATTATTTTTTTACCACTGAACGCATGAGACTTGTAGTTTTCAAAAATATTTTCATATTTGATGGGACGCTGAATAAAAGAAGTTTAATCGCCGGCAAACGAAAATCCGCGATTTCCCGTAAATCCCGGACTCGGCCCGTATAGTCAAAAGTATACAAAGAAAGTACCCTGTGAGTAAACTCATTTCCCGAACGATTTTTTAAATTATTTTTTCACCACTAAAACGCATAAGACCTGTAGTTTTTAAAAATGTTTTCATTTTTGATGAGACGCTGAATAAAAGAAGTTTAATCGCCGGCAAACGACAACCCGCGATTTCCCGTAAATAACGGCTTGGCCCGTATATTCAAAAGTATACAAAGAAAGTACCCAGGGAGTAAACTCATTTCCCGAACGATTTTTTAAATTACTTTTTCACCACTAAAACGCATGAGACTTGTAGTTTTTAAAAATGTTTTCATTTTTGATAAGACGCTGAATAAAAGAAGTTTAATCGCCGGCAAACGAAAACCTGCGATTTCCCGTAAATCCTGGACTCGGCCGTATAGTCAAAAGTATACAAAGAAAGTACCCAGGGAGTAAACTCATTTCCCAAACGATTTTTTAAATTATTATTTCACCACTAAAACGCAAGAGACTTGTAGTTTTCAAGAATGTTTTCATTTTTGATGAGACGCTGAATAAAAGTAGTTTAATCGCCGGCAAACGAAAACCCGCGATTTCCCGTAAATCCCGGGCTTGGCCCGTATAGTCAAAAGTATACAAAGAAAGTACCCAGGGAGTAAACTCATTTCCCGAACGATTTTTTAAATTACTTTTTCACCACTAAAACGCATGAGACTTGTAGTTTTTAAAAATGTTTTCATTTTTGATAAGACGCTGAATAAAAGAAGTTTAATCGCCGGCAAACGAAAACCTGCGATTTCCCGTAAATCTTGGACTCGGCCGTATAGTCAAAAGTATACAAAGAAAGTACCCAGGGAGTAAACTCATTTCCCAAACGATTTTTTAAATTATTATTTCACCACTAAAACGCAAGAGACTTGTAGTTTTTAAGAATGTTTTCATTTTTGATGAGACGCTGAATAAAAGCAGTTTAATCGCCGGCAAACGAAAACCCGCGATTTCCCGTAAATCCCGGGCTTGGCCCGTATAGTCAAAAGTATACAAAGAAAGTACCCAGGGAGTAAACTCATTTCCCGAACGATTTTTTAAATTACTTTTTCACCACTAAAACGCATGAGACTTGTAGTTTTCAAAAATGTTTTCATTTTTGATGAGACGCTGAATAAAAGCAGTTTAATCGCCGGCAAACGAAAACCTGCGATTTCCCTAAATCCCGGACTCGGCCCGTATAGTCAAAAGTATACAAAGAAAGTACCCAGGGAGTAAACTCATTTCCCAAACGATTTTTTAAATTATTATTTCACCACTAAAACTCATGAGACTTGTAGTTTTCAAGAATGTTTTCATTTTTGATGAGACGCTGAATAAAATCAGTTTAATCGCCGGCAAACGAAAACCCGCGATTTCCCGTAAATCCCGGGCTTGGCCCGTATAGTCAAAAGTATACAAAGAAAGTACCCAGGGAGTAAACTCATTTCCCGAACGATTTTTTAATTTTTTTTTTCACCACTAAAACGCATGAAACTTGTAGTTTTCAAAAATGTTTTCAATTTTGATGAGACGCTTAATGAAAGAGGTTTAATCGCCGGAAAACGAAAACCCGCGATTTCCCGGAAATCCCGGGCTTGGCCCGTATAGTCGAATGTATACAAAGAAAGTACCCTGTGAGTAAACTCATTTCCAGAACGATTTTTTAAATTATTTTTTCACCACTAAAACGCATAAGACTTGTAGTTTTTAAAAATGTTTTCATTTTTGATGAGACGCTGAATAAAAGTAGTTTAATCGCCGGCAAACAAAAACCCGCGATTTCCCGTATATCCCGGGCTTGGCCCGTATAGTCAAAAGTATACAAAGAAAGTACCCAGGGAGTAAACTCATTTCCCGAACGATTTTTTATATTATTTTTTTACCACTAAACGCATGAGACTTGTAGTTTTCAAAAATATTTTCATATTTGATGGGACGCTGAACAAAAGAAGTTTAATCGCCGGCAAACGAAAATCCGCGATTTCCCGTAAATCCCGGACTCGGCCCGTATAGTCAAAAGTATACAAAGAAAGTACCCAGGGAGTAAACTCATTTCCCGAACGATTTTTTAAATTACTTTTTCACCACTAAAACGCATGAGACTTGTAGTTTTTAAAAATGTTTTCATTTTTGATAAGACGCTGAATAAAAGAAGTTTAACCGCCGGCAAACGAAAACCTGCGATTTCCCGTAAATCCTGGACTCGGCCGTATAGTCAAAAGTATACAAAGAAAGTACCCAGGGAGTAAACTCATTTCCCAAACGATTTTTTAAATTATTATTTCACCACTAAAACGCAAGAGACTTGTAGTTTTCAAGAATGTTTTCATTTTTGATGAGACGCTGAATAAAAGCAGTTTAATCGCCGGCAAACGAAAACCCGCGATTTCCCGTAAATCCCGGGCTTGGCCCGTATAGTCAAAAGTATACAAAGAAAGTACCCAGGGAGTAAACTCATTTCCCCAACGATTTTTTAAATTACTTTTTCACCACTAAAACGCATGAGACTTGTAGTTTTCAAAAATGTTTTCATTTTTGATGAGACGCTGAATAAAAGCAGTTTAATCGCCGGCAAACGAAAACCTGCGATTTCCCTAAATCCCGGACTCGGCCCGTATAGTCAAAAGTATACAAAGAAAGTACCCAGGGAGTAAACTCATTTCCCAAACGATTTTTTAAATTATTATTTCACCACTAAAACTCATGAGACTTGTAGTTTTCAAGAATGTTTTCATTTTTGATGAGACGCTGTATAAAAGCAGTTTAATCGCCGGCAAACGAAAACCCGCGATTTCCCGTAAATCCCGGGCTTGGCCCGTATAGTCAAAAGTATACAAAGAAAGTACCCAGGGAGTAAACTCATTTCCCGAACGATTTTTTAAATTTTTTTTTCACCACTAAAACGCATGAAACTTGTAGTTTTCAAAAATGTTTTCAATTTTGATGAGACGCTTAATGAAAGAGGTTTAATCGCCGGAAAACGAAAACCCGCGATTTCCCGGAAATCCCGGGCTTAGCCCGTATAGTCGAATGTATACAAAGAAAGTACCCTGTGAGTAAACTCATTTCCAGAACGATTTTTTAAATTATTTTTTCACCACTAAAACGCATAAGACTTGTAGTTTTTAAAAATGTTTTCATTTTTGATGAGACGCTGAATAAAAGTAGTTTAATCGCCGGCAAACGAAAACCCGCGATTTCCCGTATATCCCGGGCTTGGCCCGTATAGTCAAAAGTATACAAAGAAAGTACCCAGGGAGTAAACTCATTTCCCGAACGATTTTTTATATTATTTTTTTACCACTAAACGCATGAGACTTGTAGTTTTCAAAAATATTTTCATATTTGATGGGACGCTGAATAAAAGAAGTTTAATCGCCGGCAAACGAAAATCCGCGATTTCCCGTAAATCACGGACTCGGCCCGTATAGTCAAAAGTATACAAAGAAAGTACCCAGGGAGTAAACTCATTTCCCGAACGATTTTTTAAATTATTTTTTCACCACTAAAACGCATGAGACTTGTAGTTTTCAAAAATGTTTTCATTTTTGATGAGACGCTTAATGAAAGAGGTTTAATCGCCGGCAAACGAAAACCCGCGATTTCCCGTAAATCCCGGACTCGGCCCGTATAGTCGAATGTATACAAAGAAAGTACCCAGGGAGTAAACTCATTTCCTGAACGATTTTTTAATTTTTTTTTTCACCACTAAAACGCATGAGACTTGTAGTTTTTAAAAATGTTTTCATTTTTGATGAGACGCTTAATGAAAGAGGTTTAATCGCCGGCAAACGAAAACCCGCGATTTCCCGTAAATCCCGGGCTTGGCCCGTATAGTCGAATGTATACAAAGAAAGTACCCAGGGAGTAAACTCATTTCCTGAACGATTTTTTAATTTTTTTTTTCACCACTAAAACGCATGAGACTTGTAGTTTTTAAAAATGTTTTCATTTTTGATGAGACGCTTAATGAAGGATGTTTAATCGCCGGCAAACGAAAACCCGCGATTTCCCGTAAATTCCGGGCTTGGCCCGTATAGTCGAATGTATACAAAGAAAGTACCCTGTGAGTAAACTCATTTCCAGAACGATTTTTTAAATTATTTTTTCACCACTAAAACGCATAAGACTTGTAGTTTTCAAAAATGTTTTCAATTTTGATAAGACGCTTAATGAAAGAGGCTTAATCGCCGGAAAACGAAAACCCGCGATTTCCCGGAAATCCCGGGCTTGGCCCGTATAGTCGAATGTATACAAAGAAAGTAGCCTGTGAGTAAACTCATTTCCAGAACGATTTTTTAAATTATTTTTCACCACTAAAACGCATAAGACTTGTAGTTTTTAAAAATGTTTTCATTTTTGATGAGACGCTGAATAAAAGAAGTTTAATCGCCGGCAAACGAAAACCTGCGATTTCCCGTAAATCCTGGACTCGGCCGTATAGTCAAAAGTATACAAAGAAAGTACCCAGGGAGTAAACTCATTTCCCAAACGATTTTTTAAATTATTATTTCACCACTAAACGCATGAGACTTGTAGTTTTCAAAAATATTTTCATATTTGATGGGACGCTGAATAAAAGAAGTTTAATCGCCGGCAAACGAAAATCCGCGATTTCCTGTAAATCCCGGACTCGGCCCGTATAGTCAAAAGTATACAAAGAAAGTACCCAGGGAGTAAACTCATTTCCCGAACGATTTTTTAAATTATTTTTTTACCACTAAAACGCATGAGACTTGTAGTTTTCAAAAATGTTTTCATTTTTGATGAGACGCTTAATGAAAGAGGTTTAATCGCCGGCAAACGAAATCCCGCGTTTTCCCGTAAATCCAGGGCTTGGCCCGTATAGTCGAATGTATACAAAGAAAGTACCCAGGGAGTAAACTCATTTCCTGAACGATTTTTTAATTTTTTTTTTCACCACTAAAACGCATGAGACTTGTAGTTTTTAAAAATGTTTTCAATTTTGATGAGACGCTTAATGAAAGAGGTTTAATCGCCGGAAAACGAAAACCCGCGATTTCCCGTAAATCCCGGGCTTGGCCCGTATAGTCGAATGTATACAAAGAAAGTACCCTGTGAGTAAACTCATTTCCAGAACGATTTTTTAAATTATTTTTTCACCACTAAAACGCATAAGACTTGTAGTTTTTAAAAATGTTTTCATTTTTGATGAGACGCTGAATAAAAAAAAGTTTAATCGCCGGCAAACGAAAACCCGCGATTTCCCGTAAATCCCGGGCTTGGCCCGTATAGTCAAAAGTATACAAAGAAAGTACCCAGGGAGTAAACTCATTTCCCAAACGATTTTTTAAATTTTTTTTTCACCACTAAAACGCATGAAACTTGTAGTTTTCAAAAATGTTTTCAATTTTGATGAGACGCTTAATGAAAGAGGTTTAATCGCCGGAAAACGAAAACCCGCGATTTCCCGGAAATCCCGGGCTTGGCCCGTATAGTCGAATGTATACAAAGAAAGTAGCCTGTGATTAAACTCATTTCCAGAACGATTTTTTAAATTATTTTTTCACCACTAAAACGCATAAGACTTGTAGTTTTTAAAAATGTTTTCATTTTTGATGAGACGCTGAATAAAAGAAGTTTAATCGCCGGCAAACGAAAACCTGCGATTTCCCGTAAATCCTGGACTCGGCCGTATAGTCAAAAGTATACAAAGAAAGTACCCAGGGAGTAAACTCATTTCCCAAACGATTTTTTAAATTATTATTTCACCACTAAAACGCAAGAGACTTGTAGTTTTCAAGAATGTTTTCATTTTTGATGAGACGCTGAATAAAAGCAGTTTAATCGCCGGCAAACGAAAACCCGCGATTTCCCGTAAATCCCGGGCTTGGCCCGTATAGTCAAAAGTATACAAAGAAAGTACCCAGGGAGTAAACTCATTTCCCGAACGATTTTTTAAATTACTTTTTCACCACTAAAACGCATGAGACTTGTAGTTTTCAAAAATGTTTTCATTTTTGATGAGACGCTGAATAAAAGCAGTTTAATCGCCGGCAAACGAAAACCTGCGATTTCCCTAAATCCCGGACTCGGCCCGTATAGTCAAAAGTATACAAAGAAAGTACCCAGGGAGTAAACTCATTTCCCAAACGATTTTTTAAATTATTATTTCACCACTAAAACTCATGAGACTTGTAGTTTTCAGGAATGTTTTCATTTTTGATGAGACGCTGAATAAAAGCAGTTTAATCGCCGGCAAACGAAAACCCGCGATTTCCCGTAAATCCCGGGCTTGGCCCGTATAGTCAAAAGTATACAAAGAAAGTACCCAGGGAGTAAACTCATTTCCCGGACGATTTTTTAAATTTTTTTTTCACCACTAAAACGCATGAAACTTGTAGTTTTCAAAAATGTTTTCAATTTTGATGAGACTCTTAATGAAAGAGGTTTAATCGCCGGAAAACGGAAACCCGCGATTTCCCGGAAATCCCGGGCTTGGCCTGTATAGTCGAATGTATACAAAGAAAGTACCCTGTGAGTAAACTCATTTCCAGAACGATTTTTTAAATTATTTTTTCACCACTAAAACGCATAAGACTTGTAGTTTTTAAAAATGTTTTCATTTTTGATGAGACGCTGAATAAAAGAAGTTTAATCGCCGGCAAACGAAAACCCGCAATTTCCCGTATATCCCGGGCTTGGCCCGTATAGTCAAAAGTATACAAAGAAAGTACCCAGGGAGTAAACTCATTTCCCGAACGATTTTTTATATTATTTTTTTACCACTAAACGCATGAGACTTGTAGTTTTCAAAAATATTTTCATATTTGATGGGACGCTGAATAAAAGAAGTTTAATCGCCGGCAAACGAAAATCCGCGATTTCCCGTAAATCCCGGACTCGGCCCGTATAGTCAAAAGTATACAAAGAAAGTACCCAGGGAGTAAACTCATTTCCCGAACGATTTTTTAAATTATTTTTTCACCACTAAAACGCATGAGACTTGTAGTTTTCAAAAATGTTTTCATTTTTGATGAGACGCTTAATGAAAGAGGTTTAATCGCCGGCAAACGAAATCCCGCGTTTTCCCGTAAATCCAGGGCTTGGCCCGTATAGTCGAATGTATACAAAGAAAGTACCCAGGGTGTAAACTCATTTCCCGAACGATTTTTTAAATTTTTTTTTCACCACTAAAACGCATGAGACTTGTAGTTTTTAAAAATGTTTTCATTTTTGATGAGACGCTTAATGAAAGAGGTTTAATCGCCGGAAAACGAAAACCCGCGATTTCCCGTAAATCCCGGGCTTGGCCCGTATAGTCGAATGTATACAAAGAAAGTACCCTGTGAGTAAACTCATTTCCAGAACGATTTTTTAAATTATTTTTTCACCACTAAAACGCATAAGACTTGTAGTTTTTAAAAATGTTTTCATTTTTGATGAGACGCTTAATGAAAGAGGTTTAATCGCCGGAAAATGAAAACCCGCGATTTCCCGTAAATCCCGGGCTTGGCCCGTATAGTCGAATGTATACAAAGAAAGTACCCTGTGAGTAAACTCATTTCCAGAACGATTTTTTAAATTATTTTTTCACCACTAAAACGCATAAGACTTGTAGTTTTTAAAAATGTTTTCATTTTTGATGAGACGCTGAATAAAAAAAAGTTTAATCGCCGGCAAACGAAAACCCGCGATTTCCCGTAAATCCCGGCTTGGCCCGTATAGTCAAAAGTATACAAAGAAAGTACCCAGGGAGCAAACTCATTTCCCGAACGATTTTTTAAATTACTTTTTCACCACTAAAACGCATGAGACTTGCAGTTTTTAAAAATGTTTTTATTTTTGATGAGACGCTGAATAAAAGAAGTTTAATCGCCGGCAAACGAAAACCTGCGATTTCCCGTAAATCCTGGACTCTGCCCGTATAGTCAAAAGTATACAAAGAAAGTACCAAGGGAGTAAACTCATTTCCCAAACGATTTTTTAAATTATTATTTCACCACTAAAACGCATGAGACTTGTAGTTTTCAAGAATGTTTTCATTTTTGATGAGACGCTGAATAAAAGCAGTTTAATCGCCGGCAAACGAAAACCCGCGATTTCCCGTAAATCCCGGGCTTGGCACGTATAGTCGAATGTATATAAAGAAAGTACCCTGTGAGTAAACTCATTTCCAGAACGATTTTTTATATTATTTTTTTACCACTAAACGCATGAGACTTGTAGTTTTCAAAAATATTTTCATATTTGATGGGACGCTGAATAAAAGAAGTTTAATCGCCGGCAAACGAAAATCCGCGATTTCCCGTAAATCCCGGACTCGGCCCGTATAGTCAAAAGTATACAAAGAAAGTACCCAGGGAGTAAACTCATTTCCCGAACGATTTTTTAAATTATTTTTTCACCACTAAAACGCATGAGACTTGTAGTTTTCAAAAATGTTTTCATTTTTGATGAGACGCTTAATGAAAGAGGTTTAATCGCCGGCAAACGAAATCCCGCGTTTTCCCGTAAATCCAGGGCTTGGCCCGTATAGTCGAATGTATACAAAGAAAGTACCCAGGGAGTAAACTCATTTCCCGAACGATTTTTTAAATTTTTTTTTCACCACTAAAACGCATGAGACTTGTAGTTTTTAAAAATGTTTTCATTTTTGATGAGACGCTTAATGAAAGAGGTTTAATCGCCGGAAAACGAAAACCCGCGATTTCCCGTAAATCCCGGGCTTGGCCCGTATAGTCGAATGTATACAAAGAAAGTACCCTGTGAATAAACTCATTTCCAGAACGATTTTTTAAATTATTTTTTCAACATTAAAACGCATGAGACTTGTAGTTTTCAAAAAAGTTTTCATTTTTGATGAGACGCTTAAGGAAAGAGGTTTAATCGCCGGCAAACGAAAACCCGAGATTTCCCGTAAATCCCGGGCTTGGCCCGTATAGTCAAAAGTATACAAAGATAGTACCCAGGGAGTAAACTCATTTCCCGAACGATTTTTTAATTCATTTTTTCACCACTAAAACGCATGAGACTTGTAGTTTTCAAAAATGTTTTCATTTTTGATGAGACGCTGAATAAAAGAAATTTAATCGCCGGCAAACGAAAACCCTCAAATTTCCCGTAAACCCCGGACTAGGTCCGTATAATCAAAAGTATACAAAGAAAGTACCCAGGGAGTAAACTCATTTCCCGAACGACTTTTTAAATTATTTTTTCAGCGCTAAAACGAATGACACTTGTAGTTTTTAAAAATGTTTTCATTTTTGATGAGACGCTGAATAAAAGACGTTTAATCGCCGGCAAACGAAAACCCGCCATTTCCCGTAAACCCCGGACTCGGCCCGCATAGTCAAAATATACAAAGAAAGTACCCAGGGAGTAAACTCATTTCCCGAACGATTTTTTAAATTATTTTTTCAGCACTAAAACGCATGAGACTTGTAGTTTTTAAAAATGTTTTCATTTTTGATGAGACGGTGAATAAAAGAAGTTTAATCGCCGGCAAACGAAAACCCACGATTTCCCGTAAATCCCGGACTCGGCCCGTATAGTCAAAAGTATACAAAGAAAGTACCCAGGGAGTAAACTCATTTCCGGAACGATTTTTTAAGTTATTTTTTCACCACTAAAACGCATGAGACTTGTTGTTTTCAGAAATGTTTTCATTTTTGATGAGACGCTTAATGAAAGTGGTTTAATCGCCGGCAAACGAAAACCCGCGATTTCCCGTAAATCCCGGGCTTGGTCGGTATAGTCGAATGTATACAAAGAAAGTACCCTGTGAGTAAACTCATTTCAAAAACCATTTTTTAAATTATCTTTTCACCACTAAAACGCATAAGACTTGTAGTTTTCAAAAATGTTTTCATTTTTGGTGAGACGCTGAATAAAAGAAGTTTAATCGCCGGCAAACGAAAACCCGCCATTTCCCGTAAACCCCGGACTAGGTCCGTATAATCAAAAGTATACAAAGAAAGTACCCAGGGAGTAAACTCATTTCCCGAACGACTTTTTAAATTATTTTTTCAGCACTAAAACGCATGAGACTTGTAATTTTTAAAAATGTTTTCATTTTTGATAAGACGCAGAATAATAGAAGTTTAATCGTTGGCAAACGAAAACCCGCGATTTCCCGTAAATCCCGGAATCGGTCCGTATAGTCAAAAGTATACAAGGAAAGTACCCAGTGAGTAAACTCATTTCCCGAACGAATTTTTAAATTATTTTTTCACCACTAAAACGCATGAGACTTGTAGTTTTCAGAAATGTTATCATTTTTGATGAGACGCTGAATAAAAGAAGTTTAATCGCCGGTAAACGAAAACCCGCGATTTCCCGTAAATCCCGGACTCGGCCCGTATAGTCGAATGTATACAAAGAAAGTACCCTGTGAGTAAACTCATTTCCAAAACGATTTTTTAAATTATCTTTTCACCACTAAAGCCCATGAGACTTGTAGTATTTAAAAATATTTTCATTTTTGATGAGACGCTGAATAAAAGAAGTTTAATCGCCGGCAAACAAAAACCCGTGACTTCCCGTAAATCCCGGACTCGGCCCGTATAGTCAAAAGTATACAAAGGAAGAACCCAGGGAGTAAACTCATTTCTCGAACGATTTTTTAAATTATTATTTCACCACTAAAGCCCATGAGACTTGTAGTATTTAAAAATATTTTCATTTTTGATGAGACGCTGAATAAAAGAAGTTTAATCGCCGGCAAACGAAAACTCGCGACTTCCCGTAAATCCCGGACTCGGCCAGTATAGTCAAAAGTATACAAAGAAAGTACCCAGGGAGTAAACTCATTTCCCGAACGATTTTTTAAATTATTATTTCACCACTAAAGCCCATGAGACTTGTAGTTTTTAAAAATGTTTTCATTTTTGATGAGACGCTGAATAAAAGAAGTTTAATTGCCGGCAAACGAAAACCCGCGACTTCCCGTAAATCCCGGACTCGGCCCGTATAGTTAAAAGTATAGAAAGAAAGTACCCAGGGAGTAAACTCATTTTCCGAACGATTTTTTAAATTAATTTTCACCACTAAAACGCATGAGACTTGTAGTTTTCAGAAATGTTTTCCTTTTTGATGAGACGTTTAATGAAATTTGTTTAATCGCTAGCAAACAAAAACCCGCGATTTCCCGTAAATCCCGGGCTTGGCCCGTATAGTCGAATGTATACAAAGAAAGTACCCTGTGAGTAAACTCATTTCCGAAACGATTTTTTCAATTATCTTTTCACCACTAAAACGCATGAGACTTGTAGTTTTCAAGAATGTTTTCATTTTTGATGAGACGCTTAATGAAAGAGGTTTAATCGCCGGCAAACGAAAACCCGCGAATTCCCGTAAATCCCGGGCTTGGCCCGTATAGTCAAAAATATACAAAGAAAGTATCCATGGAGTAAACTCATTTCCCGAACGATTTTTTAAATTACTTTTTCACCACTAAAACGCATGAGACTTGCAGTTTTCAAAAATGTTTTCATTTTTGATGAGACGCTGAATAAAAGAAATTTAATCGCCGGCAAACGAAAACCCTCAAATTTCCCGTAAACCCCGGACTAGGTCCGTATAATCAAAAGTATACAAAGAAAGTACCCAGGGAGTAAACTCATTTCCCGAACGACTTTTTAAATTATTTTTTCAGCGCTAAAACGAATGACACTTGTAGTTTTTAAAAATGTTTTCATTTTTGATGAGACGCTGAATAAAAGACGTTTAATCGCCGGCAAACGAAAACCCGCCATTTCCCGTAAACCCCGGACTCGGCCCGCATAGTCAAAATATACAAAGAAAGTACCCAGGGAGTAAACTCATTTCCCGAACGATTTTTTAAATTATTTTTTCAGCACTAAAACGCATGAGACTTGTAGTTTTTAAAAATGTTTTCATTTTTGATGAGACGGTGAATAAAAGAAGTTTAATCGCCGGCAAACGAAAACCCACGATTTCCCGTAAATCCCGGACTCGGCCCGTATAGTCAAAAGTATACAAAGAAAGTACCCAGGGAGTAAACTCATTTCCGGAACGATTTTTTAAGTTATTTTTTCACCACTAAAACGCATGAGACTTGTTGTTTTCAGAAATGTTTTCATTTTTGATGAGACGCTTAATGAAAGTGGTTTAATCGCCGGCAAACGAAAACCCGCGATTTCCCGTAAATCCCGGGCTTGGTCGGTATAGTCGAATGTATACAAAGAAAGTACCCTGTGAGTAAACTCATTTCAAAAACCATTTTTTAAATTATCTTTTCACCACTAAAACGCATAAGACTTGTAGTTTTCAAAAATGTTTTCATTTTTGGTGAGACGCTGAATAAAAGAAGTTTAATCGCCGGCAAACGAAAACCCGCCATTTCCCGTAAACCCCGGACTAGGTCCGTATAATCAAAAGTATACAAAGAAAGTACCCAGGGAGTAAACTCATTTCCCGAACGACTTTTTAAATTATTTTTTCAGCACTAAAACGCATGAGACTTGTAATTTTTAAAAATGTTTTCATTTTTGATAAGACGCAGAATAATAGAAGTTTAATCGTTGGCAAACGAAAACCCGCGATTTCCCGTAAATCCCGGAATCGGTCCGTATAGTCAAAAGTATACAAGGAAAGTACCCAGTGAGTAAACTCATTTCCCGAACGAATTTTTAAATTATTTTTTCACCACTAAAACGCATGAGACTTGTAGTTTTCAGAAATGTTATCATTTTTGATGAGACGCTGAATAAAAGAAGTTTAATCGCCGGTAAACGAAAACCCGCGATTTCCCGTAAATCCCGGACTCGGCCCGTATAGTCGAATGTATACAAAGAAAGTACCCTGTGAGTAAACTCATTTCCAAAACGATTTTTTAAATTATCTTTTCACCACTAAAGCCCATGAGACTTGTAGTATTTAAAAATATTTTCATTTTTGATGAGACGCTGAATAAAAGAAGTTTAATCGCCGGCAAACAAAAACCCGTGACTTCCCGTAAATCCCGGACTCGGCCCGTATAGTCAAAAGTATACAAAGGAAGAACCCAGGGAGTAAACTCATTTCTCGAACGATTTTTTAAATTATTATTTCACCACTAAAGCCCATGAGACTTGTAGTATTTAAAAATATTTTCATTTTTGATGAGACGCTGAATAAAAGAAGTTTAATCGCCGGCAAACGAAAACTCGCGACTTCCCGTAAATCCCGGACTCGGCCAGTATAGTCAAAAGTATACAAAGAAAGTACCCAGGGAGTAAACTCATTTCCCGAACGATTTTTTAAATTATTATTTCACCACTAAAGCCCATGAGACTTGTAGTTTTTAAAAATGTTTTCATTTTTGATGAGACGCTGAATAAAAGAAGTTTAATTGCCGGCAAACGAAAACCCGCGACTTCCCGTAAATCCCGGACTCGGCCCGTATAGTTAAAAGTATAGAAAGAAAGTACCCAGGGAGTAAACTCATTTTCCGAACGATTTTTTAAATTAATTTTCACCACTAAAACGCATGAGACTTGTAGTTTTCAGAAATGTTTTCCTTTTTGATGAGACGTTTAATGAAATTTGTTTAATCGCTAGCAAACAAAAACCCGCGATTTCCCGTAAATCCCGGGCTTGGCCCGTATAGTCGAATGTATACAAAGAAAGTACCCTGTGAGTAAACTCATTTCCGAAACGATTTTTTCAATTATCTTTTCACCACTAAAACGCATGAGACTTGTAGTTTTCAAGAATGTTTTCATTTTTGATGAGACGCTTAATGAAAGAGGTTTAATCGCCGGCAAACGAAAACCCGCGAATTCCCGTAAATCCCGGGCTTGGCCCGTATAGTCAAAAATATACAAAGAAAGTATCCATGGAGTAAACTCATTTCCCGAACGATTTTTTAAATTACTTTTTCACCACTAAAACGCATGAGACTTGCAGTTTTCAAAAATGTTTTCATTTTTGATGAGACGCTGAATAAAAGAAATTTAATCGCCGGCAAACGAAAACCCTCAAATTTCCCGTAAACCCCGGACTAGGTCCGTATAATCAAAAGTATACAAAGAAAGTACCCAGGGAGTAAACTCATTTCCCGAACGACTTTTTAAATTATTTTTTCAGCGCTAAAACGAATGACACTTGTAGTTTTTAAAAATGTTTTCATTTTTGATGAGACGCTGAATAAAAGACGTTTAATCGCCGGCAAACGAAAACCCGCCATTTCCCGTAAACCCCGGACTCGGCCCGCATAGTCAAAATATACAAAGAAAGTACCCAGGGAGTAAACTCATTTCCCGAACGATTTTTTAAATTATTTTTTCAGCACTAAAACGCATGAGACTTGTAGTTTTTAAAAATGTTTTCATTTTTGATGAGACGGTGAATAAAAGAAGTTTAATCGCCGGCAAACGAAAACCCACGATTTCCCGTAAATCCCGGACTCGGCCCGTATAGTCAAAAGTATACAAAGAAAGTACCCAGGGAGTAAACTCATTTCCGGAACGATTTTTTAAGTTATTTTTTCACCACTAAAACGCATGAGACTTGTTGTTTTCAGAAATGTTTTCATTTTTGATGAGACGCTTAATGAAAGTGGTTTAATCGCCGGCAAACGAAAACCCGCGATTTCCCGTAAATCCCGGGCTTGGTCGGTATAGTCGAATGTATACAAAGAAAGTACCCTGTGAGTAAACTCATTTCAAAAACCATTTTTTAAATTATCTTTTCACCACTAAAACGCATAAGACTTGTAGTTTTCAAAAATGTTTTCATTTTTGGTGAGACGCTGAATAAAAGAAGTTTAATCGCCGGCAAACGAAAACCCGCCATTTCCCGTAAACCCCGGACTAGGTCCGTATAATCAAAAGTATACAAAGAAAGTACCCAGGGAGTAAACTCATTTCCCGAACGACTTTTTAAATTATTTTTTCAGCACTAAAACGCATGAGACTTGTAATTTTTAAAAATGTTTTCATTTTTGATAAGACGCAGAATAATAGAAGTTTAATCGTTGGCAAACGAAAACCCGCGATTTCCCGTAAATCCCGGAATCGGTCCGTATAGTCAAAAGTATACAAGGAAAGTACCCAGTGAGTAAACTCATTTCCCGAACGAATTTTTAAATTATTTTTTCACCACTAAAACGCATGAGACTTGTAGTTTTCAGAAATGTTATCATTTTTGATGAGACGCTGAATAAAAGAAGTTTAATCGCCGGTAAACGAAAACCCGCGATTTCCCGTAAATCCCGGACTCGGCCCGTATAGTCGAATGTATACAAAGAAAGTACCCTGTGAGTAAACTCATTTCCAAAACGATTTTTTAAATTATCTTTTCACCACTAAAGCCCATGAGACTTGTAGTATTTAAAAATATTTTCATTTTTGATGAGACGCTGAATAAAAGAAGTTTAATCGCCGGCAAACAAAAACCCGTGACTTCCCGTAAATCCCGGACTCGGCCCGTATAGTCAAAAGTATACAAAGGAAGAACCCAGGGAGTAAACTCATTTCTCGAACGATTTTTTAAATTATTATTTCACCACTAAAGCCCATGAGACTTGTAGTATTTAAAAATATTTTCATTTTTGATGAGACGCTGAATAAAAGAAGTTTAATCGCCGGCAAACGAAAACTCGCGACTTCCCGTAAATCCCGGACTCGGCCAGTATAGTCAAAAGTATACAAAGAAAGTACCCAGGGAGTAAACTCATTTCCCGAACGATTTTTTAAATTATTATTTCACCACTAAAGCCCATGAGACTTGTAGTTTTTAAAAATGTTTTCATTTTTGATGAGACGCTGAATAAAAGAAGTTTAATTGCCGGCAAACGAAAACCCGCGACTTCCCGTAAATCCCGGACTCGGCCCGTATAGTTAAAAGTATAGAAAGAAAGTACCCAGGGAGTAAACTCATTTTCCGAACGATTTTTTAAATTAATTTTCACCACTAAAACGCATGAGACTTGTAGTTTTCAGAAATGTTTTCCTTTTTGATGAGACGTTTAATGAAATTTGTTTAATCGCTAGCAAACAAAAACCCGCGATTTCCCGTAAATCCCGGGCTTGGCCCGTATAGTCGAATGTATACAAAGAAAGTACCCTGTGAGTAAACTCATTTCCGAAACGATTTTTTCAATTATCTTTTCACCACTAAAACGCATGAGACTTGTAGTTTTCAAGAATGTTTTCATTTTTGATGAGACGCTTAATGAAAGAGGTTTAATCGCCGGCAAACGAAAACCCGCGAATTCCCGTAAATCCCGGGCTTGGCCCGTATAGTCAAAAATATACAAAGAAAGTATCCATGGAGTAAACTCATTTCCCGAACGATTTTTTAAATTACTTTTTCACCACTAAAACGCATGAGACTTGCAGTTTTCAAAAATGTTTTCATTTTTGATGAGACGCTTAATGAAACAGGTTTAATCGCCGGCAAACGAAAACCCGCGATTTCCCGTAAATCCCGGGCTTGGCCCGTATAGTCGAATGTATACAAAGAAAGTACCCAGGGAGTAAACTCATTTCTCGAACGATTTTTTAAATTATTTTTTCACCACTAAGACGCATGAGACTTGTAGTTTTCAAAAATGTTTTCATTTTTGATGAGACGCTGAATAACAGAAGTTTAATAGCCGGCAAACGAAAACCTGCGATTTCCCATAAATCTCGGACTCGGCCCGTATAGTCAAAAGTATACAAAGAAAGTACCCGGGGTGTAAACTCATTTCCCGAACGATTTTTTAAATTATTATTTCACCACTAAAGCCCATGAGACTTGTAGTTTTTAAAAATGTTTTCATTTTTGATGAGACGCTGAATAACAGAAGTTTAATAGCCGGCAAACGAAAACCTGCGATTTCCCATAAATCTCGGACTCGGCCCGTATAGTCAAAAGTATACAAAGAAAGTACCCGGGGTGTAAACTCATTTCCCGAACGATTTTTTAAATTATTATTTCACCACTAAAGCCCATGAGACTTGTAGTTTTTAAAAATGTTTTCATTTTTGATGAGACGCTGAATAAAAGAAGTTTAATTGCCGGCAAACGAAAACCCGCGACTTCCCGTAAATCCCGGACTCGGCCCGTATAGTTAAAAGTATAGAAAGAAAGTACCCAGGGAGTAAACTCATTTCCCGAACGATTTTTTAAATTAATTTTCACCACTAAAACGCATGAGACTTGTAGTTTTCAGAAATGTTTTCATTTTTGATGAGACGTTTAATGAAAGTTGTTTAATCGCCAGCAAACAAAAACCCGCGATTTCCCGTAAATCCCGGGCTTGGCCCGTATAGTCGAATGTATACAAAGAAAGTACCCTGTGAGTAAACTCATTTCCGAAACGATTTTTTCAATTATCTTTTCACCACTAAAACGCATGAGACTTGCAGTTTTCAAAAATGTTTTCATTTTTGATGAGACGCTTAATGAAACAGGTTTAATCGCCGGCAAACGAAAACCCGCGATTTCCCGTAAATCCCGGGCTTGGCCCGTATAGTCGAATGTATACAAAGAAAGTACCCTGTGAGTAAACTAATTTCCCAAACGATTATTTGAATTATTATTTCACCACTAAAGCCCATGAGACTTGTAGTTTTTAAAAATGTTTTCATTTTTGATGAGACGCAGAATAAAAGAAGTTTAATCGCCGGCAAACGAAAACCCGCGATTTCCCGTAAATCCCGGGCTTGGCCCGTATAGTCGAATGTATGCAAAGAAAGTACCCAGGGAGTAAACTCATTTCTCGAACGATTTTTTAAATTATTTTTTCACCACTAAAACGCATGAGACTTGTAGTTTTCAAAAATGTTTTCATTTTTGATGAGACGCTGAATAAAAGAATTTTAATAGCCGGCAAACGAAAACCTGCGATTTCCCATAAATCTCGGACTCGGCCCGTATAGTCAAAAGTATACAAAGAAAGTACCCGGGGTGTAAACTCATTTCCCGAACGATTTTTTAAATTATTATTTCACCACTAAAGCCCATGAGACTTGTAGTTTTTAAAAATGTTTTCATTTTTGATGAGACGCTGAATAAAAGAAGTTTAATTGCCGGCAAACGAAAACCCGCGACTTCCCGTAAATCCCGGACTCGGCCCGTATAGTTAAAAGTATAGAAAGAAAGTACCCAGGGAGTAAACTCATTTCCCGAACGATTTTTTAAATTAATTTTCACCACTAAAACGCATGAGACTTGTAGTTTTCAGAAATGTTTTCATTTTTGATGAGACGTTTAATGAAAGTTGTTTAATCGCCAGCAAACAAAAACCCGCGATTTCCCGTAAATCCCGGGCTTGGCCCGTATAGTCGAATGTATACAAAGAAAGTACCCTGTGAGTAAACTCATTTCCGAAACGATTTTTTCAATTATCTTTTCACCACTAAAACGCATGAGACTTGCAGTTTTCAAAAATGTTTTCATTTTTGATGAGACGCTTAATGAAACAGGTTTAATCGCCGGCAAACGAAAACCCGCGATTTCCCGTAAATCCCGGGCTTGGCCCGTATAGTCGAATGTATACAAAGAAAGTACCCTGTGAGTAAACTAATTTCCCAAACGATTATTTGAATTATTATTTCACCACTAAAGCCCATGAGACTTGTAGTTTTTAAAAATGTTTTCATTTTTGATGAGACGGTGAATAAAAGAAGTTTAATCGCCGGCAAACGAAAACCCACGATTTCCCGTAAATCCCGGACTCGGCCCGTATAGTCAAAAGTATACAAAGAAAGTACCCAGGGAGTAAACTCATTTCCGGAACGATTTTTTAAGTTATTTTTTCACCACTAAAACGCATGAGACTTGTTGTTTTCAGAAATGTTTTCATTTTTGATGAGACGCTTAATGAAAGTGGTTTAATCGCCGGCAAACGAAAACCCGCGATTTCCCGTAAATCCCGGGCTTGGTCGGTATAGTCGAATGTATACAAAGAAAGTACCCTGTGAGTAAACTCATTTCAAAAACCATTTTTTAAATTATCTTTTCACCACTAAAACGCATAAGACTTGTAGTTTTCAAAAATGTTTTCATTTTTGGTGAGACGCTGAATAAAAGAAGTTTAATCGCCGGCAAACGAAAACCCGCCATTTCCCGTAAACCCCGGACTAGGTCCGTATAATCAAAAGTATACAAAGAAAGTACCCAGGGAGTAAACTCATTTCCCGAACGACTTTTTAAATTATTTTTTCAGCACTAAAACGCATGAGACTTGTAGTTTTTAAAAATGTTTTCATTTTTGATGAGACGCAGAATAATAGAAGTTTAATCGTTGGCAAACGAAAACCCGCGATTTCCCGTAAATCCCGGAATCGGTCCGTATAGTCAAAAGTATACAAGGAAAGTACCCAGTGAGTAAACTCATTTCCCGAACGAATTTTTAAATTATTTTTTCACCACTAAAATGCATGAGACTTGTAGTTTTCAGAAATGTTATCATTTTTGATGAGACGCTTAATGAAAGTGGTTTAATCGCCGGCAAACGAAAACCTGCGATTTCCCGTAAATCCCGGGCTTGGCCCGTATAGTCGAATGTATACAAAGAAAGTACCCTGTGAGTAAACTCATTTCCAAAACGATTTTTTAAATTATCTTTTCACCACTAAAACGCTTGAGACTTGTTGTTTTCAAAAATGTTTCTATTTTTGATGAGACGCTGAATAAAAGAAGTTTAATCGCCGGTAAACGAAAACCCGCCATTTCCCGTAAACCCCGGACTCGTCCCGCATAGTCAAAAGTATACAAAGAAAGTACCCAGGGAGTAAACTCATTTCCCGAACGATTTTTTAAATTATTTTTTCACCACTAAAACGCATGAGACTTGTAGTTTTCAAAAATGTTTTCATTTTTGATGAGACGCTGAATAAAAGAAGTTTAATCGCCGGTAAACGAAAACCTGCGATTTCCCGTAAATCCCGGACTCGGCCCGTATAGTCAAAAGTATACAAAGAAAGTACCCAGGGTGTAAACTCATTTCCCGAACGATTTTTTAAATTATTATTTCACCACTAAAGCCCATGAGACTTGTAGTATTTAAAAATATTTTCATTTTTGATGAGACGCTGAATAAAAGAAGTTTAATCGCCGGCAAACAAAAACCCGTGACTTCCCGTAAATCCCGGACTGGGCCCGTATAGTCAAAAGTATACAAAGGAAGAACCCAGGGAGTAAACTCATTTCTCGAACGATTTTTTAAATTATTATTTCACCCCTAAAGCCCATGAGACTTGTAGTATTTAAAAATATTTTCATTTTTGATGAGACGCTGAATAAAAGAAGTTTAATCGCCGGCAAACGAAAACTCGCGACTTCCCGTAAATCCCGGACTCGGCCCGTATAGTCAAAAGTATACAAAGAAAGTACCCAGGGAGTAAACTCATTTCCCGAACGATTTTTTAAATTATTATTTCACCACTAAAGCCCATGAGACTTGTAGTATTTAAAAATATTTTCATTTTTGATGAGACGCTGAATAAAAGAAGTTTAATCGTCGGCAAACGAAAACCCGCGACTTCCCGTAAATCCCGGACTCGGCCCGTATAGTCAAAAGTATACAAAGAAAGTACCCAGGGAGTAAACTCATTTCAAAAACCATTTTTTAAATTATCTTTTCACCACTAAAACGCATAAAACTTGTAGTTTTCAAAAATGTTTTCATTTTTGGTGAGACGCTGAATAAAAGAAGTTTAATCGCCGGCAAACGAAAACCCGCCATTTCCCGTAAACCCCGGACTAGGTCCGTATAATCAAAAGTATACAAAGAAAGTACCCAGGGAGTAAACTCATTTCCCGAACGACTTTTTAAATTATTTTTTCAGCACTAAAACGCATGAGACTTGTAGTTTTTAAAAATGTTTTCATTTTTGATGAGACGCAGAATAATAGAAGTTTAATCGTTGGCAAACGAAAACCCGCGATTTCCCGTAAATCCCGGAATCGGTCCGTATAGTCAAAAGTATACAAGGAAAGTACCCAGTGAGTAAACTCATTTCCCGAACGAATTTTTAAATTATTTTTTCACCACTAAAATGCATGAGACTTGTAGTTTTCAGAAATGTTATCATTTTTGATGAGACGCTTAATGAAAGTGGTTTAATCGCCGGCAAACGAAAACCTGCGATTTCCCGTAAATCCCGGGCTTGGCCCGTATAGTCGAATGTATACAAAGAAAGTACCCTGTGAGTAAACTCATTTCCAAAACGATTTTTTAAATTATCTTTTCACCACTAAAACGCTTGAGACTTGTTGTTTTCAAAAATGTTTCTATTTTTGATGAGACGCTGAATAAAAGAAGTTTAATCGCCGGTAAACGAAAACCCGCCATTTCCCGTAAACCCCGGACTCGGCCCGCATAGTCAAAAGTATACAAAGAAAGTACCCAGGGAGTAAACTCATTTCCCGAACGATTTTTTAAATTATTTTTTCACCACTAAAACGCATGAGACTTGTAGTTTTCAAAAATGTTTTCATTTTTGATGAGACGCTGAATAAAAGAAGTTTAATCGCCGGTAAACGAAAACCTGCGATTTCCCGTAAATCCCGGACTCGGCCCGTATAGTCAAAAGTATACAAAGAAAGTACCCAGGGTGTAAACTCATTTCCCGAACGATTTTTTAAATTATTATTTCACCACTAAAGCCCATGAGACTTGTAGTATTTAAAAATATTTTCATTTTTGATGAGACGCTGAATAAAAGAAGTTTAATCGCCGGCAAACAAAAACCCGTGACTTCCCGTAAATCCCGGACTCGGCCCGTATAGTCAAAAGTATACAAAGGAAGAACCCAGGGAGTAAACTCATTTCTCGAACGATTTTTTAAATTATTATTTCACCCCTAAAGCCCATGAGACTTGTAGTATTTAAAAATATTTTCATTTTTGATGAGACGCTGAATAAAAGAAGTTTAATCGCCGGCAAACGAAAACTCGCGACTTCCCGTAAATCCCGGACTCGGCCCGTATAGTCAAAAGTATACAAAGAAAGTACCCAGGGAGTAAACTCATTTCCCGAACGATTTTTTAAATTATTATTTCACCACTAAAGCCCATGAGACTTGTAGTATTTAAAAATATTTTCATTTTTGATGAGACGCTCAATAAAAGAAGTTTAATCGTCGGCAAACGAAAACCCGCGACTTCCCGTAAATCCCGGACTCGGCCCGTATAGTCAAAAGTATACAAAGAAAGTACCCAGGGAGTAAACTCATTTCTCGAACGATTTTTTAAATTATTTTTTCACCACTAAAACGCATGAGACTTGTAGTTTTAAAAAATGTTTTCATTTTTGATGAGACGCTGAATAAAAGAAGTTTAATAGCCGGCAAACGAAAACCTCGATTTCCCATAAATCCCGGACTCGGCCCGTATAGTCAAAAGTATACAAAGAAAGTACCCGGGGTGTAAACTCATTTCCCGAACGATTTTTTAAATTATTATTTCACCACTAAAGCCCATGAGACTTGTAGTTTTTAAAAATGTTTTCATTTTTGATGAGACGCTGAATAAAAGAAGTTTAATTGCCGGCAAACGAAAACCCGCGACTTCCCGTAAATCCCGGACTCGGCCCGTATAGTTAAAAGTATAGAAAGAAAGTACCCAGGGAGTAAACTCATTTCCCGAACGATTTTTTAAATTAATTTTCACCACTAAAACGCATGAGACTTGTAGTTTTCAGAAATGTTTTCATTTTTGATGAGACGTTTAATGAAAGTTGTTTAATCGCTAGCAAACAAAAACCCGCGATTTCCCGTAAATCCCGGGCTTGGCCCGTATAGTCGAATGTATACAAAGAAAGTACCCTGTGAGTAAACTCATTTCCGAAACGATTTTTTCAATTATCTTTTCACCACTAAAACGCATGAGACTTGCAGTTTTCAAAAATGTTTTCATTTTTGATGAGACGCTTAATGAAACAGGTTTAATCGCCGGCAAACGAAAACCCGCGATTTCCCGTAAATCCCGGGCTTGGCCCGTATAGTCGAATGTATACAAAGAAAGTACCCAGGGAGTAAACTCATTTCTCGAACGATTTTTTAAATTATTTTTTCACCACTAAAACGCATGAGACTTGTAGTTTTCAAAAATGTTTTCATTTTTGATGAGACGCTGAATAAAAGAAGTTTAATAGCCGGCAAACGAAAACCTGCGATTTCCCATAAATCTCGGACTCGGCCCGTATAGTCAAAAGTATACAAAGAAAGTACCCGGGGTGTAAACTCATTTCCCGAACGATTTTTTAAATTATTATTTCACCACTAAAGCCCATGAGACTTGTAGTTTTTAAAAATGTTTTCATTTTTGATGAGACGCTGAATAAAAGAAGTTTAATTGCCGGCAAACGAAACCTCGCGACTTCCCGTAAATCCCGGACTCGGCCCGTATAGTTAAAAGTATAGAAAGAAAGTACCCAGGGAGTAAACTCATTTCCCGAACGATTTTTTAAATTAATTTTCACCACTAAAACGCATGAGACTTGTAGTTTTCAGAAATGTTTTCATTTTTGATGAGACGTTTAATGAAAGTTGTTTAATCGCCAGCAAACAAAAACCCGCGATTTCCCGTAAATCCCGGGCTTGGCCCGTATAGTCGAATGTATACAAAGAAAGTACCCTGTGAGTAAACTCATTTCCGAAACGATTTTTTCAATTATCTTTTCACCACTAATACGCATGAGACTTGCAGTTTTCAAAAATGTTTTCATTTTTGATGAGACGCTTAATGAAACAGGTTTAATCGACGGCAAACGAAAACCCGCGATTTCCCGTAAATCCCGGGCTTGGCCCGTATAGTCGAATGTATACAAAGAAAGTACCCTGTGAGTAAACTAATTTCCCAAACGATTATTTGAATTATTATTTCACCACTAAAGCCCATGAGACTTGTAGTTTTTAAAAATGTTTTCATTTTTGATAAGACGCTGAATAAAAGAAGTTTAATCGCCGGCAAACGAAAACCCGCGATTTCCCGTAAATCCCGGACTCGGCCCGTATAGTCAAAAGTATACAAAGAAAGTACCCAGGGAGTAAACTCATTTCCGGAACGATTTTTTAAGTTATTTTTTCACCACTAAAACGCATGAGACTTGTAGTTTTCAGAAATGTTTTCATTTTTGATAAGACGCTTAATGAAAGAGGTTTAATCGCCGGCAAACGAAAACCCGAGATTTCCCGTAAATCCCGGGCTTGGCCCGTATAGTCAAAAGTCTACAAAGATAGTACCCAGGGAGTAAACTCATTTCCCGAACGATTTTTTAATTTATTTTTTCACCACTAAAACGCATGAGACTTTTAGTTTTCAAAAATGTTTTCATATTTGATGAGACGCTGAATAAAAGAAGTTTAATAGCCGGCAAACGAAAACCTGCGATTTCCCATAAATCTCGGACTCGGCCCGTATAGTCAAAAGTATACAAAGAAAGTACCCAGGGAGTAAACTCATTTCCGGAACGATTTTTTAAGTTATTTTTTCACCACTAAAACGCATGAGACTTGTAGTTTTCAGAAATGTTTTCATTTTTGATGAGACGCTTAATGAAAGAGGTTTAATCGCCGGCAAACGAAAACCCGAGATTTCCCGTAAATCCCGGGCTTGGCCCGTATAGTCAAAAGTATACAAAGATAGTACCCAGGGAGTAAACTCATTTCCCGAAAGATTTTTTAATTTATTTTTTCACCACTAAAACGCATGAGACTTTTAGTTTTCAAAAATGTTTTCATTTTTGATGAGACGCTGAATAAAAGAAGTTTAATAGCTGCCAAACGAAAACCTGCGATTTCCCGTAAATCCCGGACTCGGCCCGTATAGTCAAAAGTATACAAAGAAAGTACCCGGGGTGTAAACACATTTCCCGAACGATTTTTTGAATTATTATTTCACCACTAGAGCCCATGAGATTTGTAGTTTTTAAAAATGTTTTCATTTTTGATGAGACGCTGAATAAAAGACGTTTAATCACCGGCAAACGAAAACCCGCCATTTCCCGTAAACCCCGGACTCGGCCCGCATAGTCAAAATGTACAAAGAAAGTACCCAGGGAGTAAACTCATTTCCCGAACGATTTTTTAAATTATTTTTTCAGCACTAAAACGCATGAGACTTGTAGTTTTTAAAAATGTTTTCATTTTTGATGAGACGGTGAATAAAGTAAGTTTAATCGCCGGCAAACGAAAACCCACGATTTCCCGTAAATCCTGGACTCGGCCCGTATAGTCAAAAGTATACAAAGAAAGTACCCAGGGAGTAAACTCATTTCCCGAACGATTTTTTAAATTAATTTTCACCACTAAAACGCATGAGACTTGTAGTTTTTAGAAATGTTTTCATTTTTGATGAGACGTTTAATGAAAGTTGTTTAATCGCCAGCAAACAAAAACCCGCGATTTCCCGTAAATCCCGGGCTTGGCCCGTATAGTCGAATGTATACAAAGAAAGTACCCTGTGAGTAAACTCATTTCCGAAACGATTTTTTCAATTATCTTTTCACCACTAATACGCATGAGACTTGCAGTTTTCAAAAATGTTTTCATTTTTGATGAGACGCTTAATGAAACAGGTTTAATCGACGGCAAACGAAAACCCGCGATTTCCCGTAAATCCCGGGCTTGGCCCGTATAGTCGAATGTATATAAAGAAAGTACCCTGTGAGTAAACTAATTTCCCAAACGATTATTTGAATTATTATTTCACCACTAAAGCCCATGAGACTTGTAGTTTTTAAAAATGTTTTCATTTTTGATAAGACGCTGAATAAAAGAAGTTTAATAGCCGGCAAACGAAAACCTGCGATTTCCCATAAATCTCGGACTCGGCCCGTACAGTCAAAAGTATACAAAGAAAGTACCCAGGGAGTAAACTCATTTCCGGAACGATTTTTTAAGTTATTTTTTCACCACTAAAACGCATGAGACTTGTAGTTTTCAGAAATGTTTTCATTTTTGATGAGACGCTTAATGAAAGAGGTTTAATCGCCGGCAAACGAAAACCCGAGATTTCCCGTAAATCCCGGGCTTGGCCCGTATAGTCAA
Source organism: Hydractinia symbiolongicarpus (assembly GCF_029227915.1). NCBI lineage: Eukaryota > Metazoa > Cnidaria > Hydrozoa > Anthoathecata > Hydractiniidae > Hydractinia > Hydractinia symbiolongicarpus. The sequence goes on along the minus strand of NC_079884.1, from coordinate 5,590,271 downwards.
AAGTATACAAAGATAGTACCCAGGGAGTAAACTCATTTCCCGAACGATTTTTTAATTTATTTTTTCACCACTAAAACGCATGAGACTTTTAGTTTTCAAAAATGTTTTCATTTTTAATGAGACGCTGAATAAAAGAAGTTTAATAGCTGCCAAACGAAAACCTGCTATTTCCCGTAAATCCCGGACTCGGCCCGTATAGTCAAAAGTATACAAAGAAAGTACCCGGGGTGTAAACTCATTTCCCGAACGATTTTTTGAATTATTATTTCACCACTAGAGCCCATGAGACTTGTAGTTTTTAAAAATGTTTTCATTTTTGATGAGACGCTGAATAAAAGAAGTTTAATAGCCGGCAAACGAAAACCTGAGATTTCCCATAAATCCCGGACTCGGCCCATATAGTCAAAAGTATACAAAGAAAGTACCCGGGGTGTAAACTCATTTCCCGAACGATTTTTTAAATTATTATTTCACCACTAAAGCCCATGAGACTTGTAGTTTTTAAAAATGTTTTCATTTTTGATGAGACGCTGAATAAAAGAAGTTTAATCGCCGGCAAACGAAAACCCGCGATTTCCCGTAAATCCCGGACTCGGCCCGTATAGTCAAAAGTATACAAAGAAAGTACCCAGGGAGTAAACTCATTTCCGGAACGATTTTTTAAGTTATTTTTTCACCACTAAAACGCATGAGACTTGTAGTTTTCAGAAATGTTTTCATTTTTGATGAGACGTTTAATGAAAGTGGTTTAATCGCCGGCAAACGAAAACCCGCGATTTCCCGTAAATCCCGGGCTTGGCTGGTATAGTCGAATGTATACAAAGAAAGTACCCTGTGAGTAAACTCATTTCCAAAACCATTTTTTAAATTATCTTTTCACCATTAAAACACATAAGACTTGTAGTTTTCAAAAATGTTTTCATTTTTGATGAGACGCTGAATAAAAGAAGTTTAATCGGCGGCAAACGAAAACCCCCAAATTTCCCGTAAACCCCGGACTAGGTCCGTATAATCAAAAGTATACAAAGAAAGTACCCAGGGAGTAAACTCATTTCCCGAACGACTTTTTAAATTATTTTTTCAGCGCTAAAACGAATGACACTTGTAGTTTTTAAAAATGTTTTCATTTTTGATGAGACGCTGAATAAAAGACGTTTAATCACCGGCAAACGAAAACCCGCCATTTCCCGTAAACCCCGGACTCGGCCCGCATAGTCAAAATATACAAAGAAAGTACCCAGGGAGTAAACTCATTTCCCGAACGATTTTTTAAATTATTTTTTCAGCACTAAAAGGCATGAGACTTGTAGTTTTTAGAAATGTTTTCATTTTTGATGAGACGCTTAATGAAAGTGGTTTAATCGCCGGCAAACGAAAACCCGCGATTTCACGTAAATCCCGGGCTTGGTCGGTTTAGTCGAATGTATACAAAGAAAGTACCCTGTGAGTAAACTCATTTCAAAAACCATTTTTTAAATTATCTTTTCACCACTAAAACGCATAAGACTTGTAGTTTTCAAAAATGTTTTCATTTTTGGTGAGACGCTGAATAAAAGAAGTTTAATCGCCGGCAAACGAAAACCCGCCATTTCCCGTAAACCCCGGACTAGGTCCGTATAATCAAAAGTATACAAAGAAAGTACCCTGTGAGTAAACTCATTTCCCGAACGAATTTTTAAATTATTTTTTCACCACTAAAATGCATGAGACTTGTAGTTTTCAGAAATGTTATCATTTTTGATGAGACGCTTAATGGAAGTGGTTTAATCGCCGGCAAACGAAAACCCGCGATTTCCCGTAAATCCCGGGCTTGGCCCGTATAGTCGAATGTATACAAAGAAAGTACCCTGTGAGTAAACTAATTTCCCAAACGATTATTTGAATTATTATTTCACCACTAAAGCCCATGAGACTTGTAGTTTATAAAAATGTTTTCATTTTTGATAAGACGCTGAATAAAAGAAGTTTAATCGCCGGCAAACGAAAACCCGCGATTTCCCGTAAATCCCGGACTCGGCCCGTATAGTCAAAAGTATACAAACAAAGTACCCAGGGAGTAAACTCATTTCCGGAACGATTTTTTAAGTTATTTTTTCACCACTAAAACGCATGAGACTTGTAGTTTTCAGAAATGTTTTCATTTTTGATGAGACGCTTAATGAAAGAGGTTTAATCGCCGGCAAACGAAAACCCGAGATTTCCCGTAAATCCCGGGCTTGGCCCGTATAGTCAAAAGTATACAAAGATAGTACCCAGGGAGTAAACTCATTTCCCGAACGATTTTTTAATTTACTTTTTCACCACTAAAACGCATGAGACTTTTAGTTTTCAAAAATGTTTTCATTTTTGATGAGACGCTGAATAAAAGAATTTTAATAGCTGGCAAACGAAAACCTGCGATTTCCCGTAAATCCCGGACTCGGCCCGTATAGTCAAAAGTATACAAAGAAAGTACCCGGGGTGTAAACTCATTTCCCGAACGATTTTTTAAATTATTATTTCACCATAAAGCCCATGAGACTTGTAGTTTTTAAAAATGTTTTCATTTTTGATGAGACGCTGAATAAAAGAAGTTTAATTGCCGGCAAACGAAAATCCGCGACTTCCCGTAAATCCCGAACTCGGCCCGTATAGTCAAAAGTATACAAAGAAAGTACCCAGGGAGTAAACTCATTTGCCGAACGATTTTTTAAATTAATTTTCTCCACTAAAACGCATGAGACTTGTAGTTTTCAGAAATGTTTTCATTTTTGATGAGACGTTTAATGAAAGTTGTTTAATCGCCGGCAAACAAAAACCCGCGATTTCCCGTAAATCCCGGACTCGGCCCGTATAGTCAAAAGTATACAAAGAAAGTACCCAGGGAGTAAACTCATTTCCGGAACGATTTTTTAAGTTATTTTTTCACCACTAAAACGCATGAGACTTGTAGTTTCCAGAAATGTTTTCATTTTTGATGAGACGCTTAATGAAAGAGGTTTAATCGCCGGCAAACGAAAACACGAGATTTCCCGTAAATCCCGGGCTTGGCCCGTATAGTCAAAAGTATACAAAGATAGTACCCAGGGAGTAAACTCATTTCCCGAACGATTTTTTAATTTATTTTTTCACCACTAAAACGCATGAGACTTGTAGTTTTCAAAAATGTTCTCATTTTTGATGAGACGCTGAATAAAAGAAGTTTAATAGCCGGCAAACGAAAACACGAGATTTCCCGTAAATCCCGGACTCGGCCCGTATAGTCAAAAGTATACAAAGAAAGTACCCGGGGTGTAAACTCATTTCCCGAACGATTTTTTAAATTATTATTTCACCACTAAAGCCCATGAGACTTGTAGTTTTTAAAAATGTTTTCATTTTTGATGAGACGCTGAATAAAAGAAGTTTAATTGCCGGCAAACGAAAATCCGCGACTTCCCGTAAATCCCGAACTCGGCCCGTATAGTCAAAAGTATACAAAGAAAGTACCCAGGAGTAAACTCATTTCCCGAACGATTTTTTAAATTATTATTTCACCACTAAAGCCCATGAGACTTGTAGTTTTTAAAAATGTTTTCATTTTTGATGAGACGCTGAATAAAAGAAGTTTAATTGCCGGCAAACGAAAATCTGCGACTTCCCGTAAATCCCGAACTCGGCCCGTATAGTCAAAAGTATACAAAGAAAGTACCCAGGGAGTAAACTCATTTCCCGAACGATTTTTTAAATTAATTTTCTCCACTAAAACGCATGAGACTTGTAGTTTTCAGAAATGTTTTCATTTTTGATGAGACGTTTAATGAAAGTTGTTTAATCGCCGGCAAACAAAAACCCGCGATTTGCCGTAAATCCCGGACTCGGCTCGTATAGTCAAAAGTATACAAAGAAAGTACCCAGGGAGTAAACTCATTTCCGGAACGATTTTTTAAGTTATTTTTTCACCACTAAAACGCATAAGACTTGTAGTTTTCAGAAATGTTTTCATTTTTGATGAGACGCTTAATGAAAGAGGTTTAATCGCCGGCAAACGAAAACCCGAGATTTCTTGTAAATCCCGGGCTTGGCCCGTATAGTCAAAAGTATACAAAGATAGTACCCACGGAGTAAACTCATTTCCCGAACGATTTTTTAATTTATTTTTTCACCACTAAAACGCATGAGACTTGTAGTTTTCAAAAATGTTTTCATTTTTGATGAGACGCTGAATAAAAGAAGTTTAATAGCCGGCAAACGAAAACCTGCGATTTCCCATAAATCCCGGACTCGGCCCGTATAGTCAAAAGTATACAAAGAAAGTACCCGGGGTGTAAACTCATTTCCCGAAGGATTTTTTAAATTATTATTTCACCACTAAAGCCCATGAGACTTGTAGTTTTTAAAAATGTTTTCATTTTTGATGAGACGCTGAATAAAAGAAGTTTAATTGCCGGCAAACGAAAATCCGCGACTTCCCGTAAATCCCGAACTCGGCCCGTATAGTCAAAAGTATACAAAGAAAGTACCCAGGGAGTAAACTCATTTCCCGAACGATTTTTTAAATTAATTTTCTCCACTAAAACGCATAAGACTTGTAGTTTTTAAAAATGTTTTCATTTTTGATGAGACGCTGAATAAAAGAAGTTTAATTGCCGGCAAACGAAAATCCGCGACTTCCCGTAAATCCCGAACTCGGCCCGTATAGTCAAAAGTATACAAAGAAAGTACCCAGGAGTAAACTCATTTCCCGAACGATTTTTTAAATTATTATTTCACCACTAAAGCCCATGAGACTTGTAGTTTTTAAAAATGTTTTCATTTTTGATGAGACGCTGAATAAAAGAAGTTTAATTGCCGGCAAACGAAAATCTGCGACTTCCCGTAAATCCCGAACTCGGCCCGTATAGTCAAAAGTATACAAAGAAAGTACCCAGGGAGTAAACTCATTTCCCGAACGATTTTTTAAATTAATTTTCTCCACTAAAACGCATGAGACTTGTAGTTTTCAGAAATGTTTTCATTTTTGATGAGACGTTTAATGAAAGTTGTTTAATCGCCGGCAAACAAAAACCCGCGATTTGCCGTAAATCCCGGACTCGGCTCGTATAGTCAAAAGTATACAAAGAAAGTACCCAGGGAGTAAACTCATTTCCGGAACGATTTTTTAAGTTATTTTTTCACCACTAAAACGCATAAGACTTGTAGTTTTCAGAAATGTTTTCATTTTTGATGAGACGCTTAATGAAAGAGGTTTAATCGCCGGCAAACGAAAACCCGAGATTTCTTGTAAATCCCGGGCTTGGCCCGTATAGTCAAAAGTATACAAAGATAGTACCCACGGAGTAAACTCATTTCCCGAACGATTTTTTAATTTATTTTTTCACCACTAAAACGCATGAGACTTGTAGTTTTCAAAAATGTTTTCATTTTTGATGAGACGCTGAATAAAAGAAGTTTAATAGCCGGCAAACGAAAACCTGCGATTTCCCATAAATCCCGGACTCGGCCCGTATAGTCAAAAGTATACAAAGAAAGTACCCGGGGTGTAAACTCATTTCCCGAAGGATTTTTTAAATTATTATTTCACCACTAAAGCCCATGAGACTTGTAGTTTTTAAAAATGTTTTCATTTTTGATGAGACGCTGAATAAAAGAAGTTTAATTGCCGGCAAACGAAAATCCGCGACTTCCCGTAAATCCCGAACTCGGCCCGTATAGTCAAAAGTATACAAAGAAAGTACCCAGGGAGTAAACTCATTTCCCGAACGATTTTTTAAATTAATTTTCTCCACTAAAACGCATAAGACTTGTAGTTTTCAGAAATGTTTTCATTTTTGATGAGACGTTTAATGAAAGTTGTTTAATCGCCGGCAAACAAAAACCCGCGATTTCCCGTAAATCCCAGGCTTGGCCCGTATAGTCGAATGTGTACAAAGAAAGTACCCTGTGAGTAAACTCATTTCCGAAACGATTTTTTCAATTATCTTTTCACCACTAAAACGCATGAGACTTGCAGTTTTCAAAAATGTTTTCATTTTTAATGAGACGCTTAATGAAACAGGTTTAATCGCTGGCAAACGAAAACCCGCGATTTCCCGTAAATCCCGGTCTTGGCCCGTATAGTCGAATGTATACAAAGAAAGTACCCTGTGAGTAAACTCATTTGCGGAACGATTTTTTAATTTATTTTTTCAACACTAAAACGCATGAGACTTGTAGTTTTCAAAAATGTTTTCATTTTTGATGAGACGCTTAATGAAAGAGGTTTAATCGCCGGCAAACGAAAACCCGAGATTTCCCGTAAATCCCGGGCTTGGCCCGTATAGTCAAAAGTATACAAAGATAGTACCCAGGGAGTAAACTCATTTCCCGAACGATTTTTTAATTTATTTTTTCACCACTAAAACGCATGAGACTTGTAGTTTTCAAAAATGTTTTCATTTTTGATGAGACGCTGAATAAAAGAAGTTTAATAGCCGGCAAACGAAAACCTGCGATTTCCCGTAAATCCCGGACTCGGCCCGTATAGTCAAAAGTATACAAAGAAAGTACCCGGGGTGTAAACTCATTTCCCGAACGATTTTTTAAGTTATTATTTCACCACTAAAGCCAATGAGACTTGTATTTTTTAAAAATGTTTTCATTTTTGATGAGACGCTGAATAAAAGAAGTTTAATTGCCGGCAAACGAAAATCCGCGACTTCCCGTTAATCCCGAACTCGGCCCGTATAGTCAAAAGTATACAAAGAAAGTACCCAGGGAGTAAACTCATTTCCCGAACGATTTTTTTAAATTAATTTTCTCCACTAAAACGCATGAGACTTGTAGTTTTCAGAAATGTTTTCATTTTTGATGAGACGTTTAATGAAAGTTGTTTAATCGCCGGCAAACAAAAACCCGCGATTTCCCGTAAATCCCGGACTCGGCCCGTATAGTCAAAAGTATACAAAGAAAGTACCCAGGGAGTAAGCTCATTTCCGGAACGATTTTTTAAGTCATTTTTTCACCACTAAAACGCATGAGACTTGTAGTTTTCAGAAATGTTTTCATTTTTGATGAAACGCTTAATGAAAGAGGTTTAATCGCCGGCAAACGAAAACCCGAGATTTCCCGTAAATCCCGGGCTTGGCCCGTATAGTCAAAAGTATACAAAGATAGTACCCAGGGAGTAAACTCATTTCCCGAACGATTTTTTAATTTATTTTTTCACCACTAAAACGCATGAGACTTGTAGTTTTCAAAAATGTTTTCATTTTTGATGAGACGCTGAATAAAAGAAGTTTAATAGCCGGCAAACGAAAACCTGCGATTTCCCGTAAATCCCGGACTCGGCCCGTATAGTCAAAAGTATACAAAGAAAGTACCTGGGGTGTAAACTCATTTCCCGAACGATTTCTTAAATTATTATTTCACCACTAAAGCCCATGAGACTTGTAGTTTTTAAAAATGTTTTCATTTTTGATGAGACGCTGAATAAAAAAAGTTTATTTGCCGGCAAACGAAAATCCGCGACTTCCCGTAAATCCCGAACTCGGCCCGTATAGTCAAAAGTATACAAAGAAAGTACCCAGGGAGTAAACTCATTTCCCGAACGATTTTTTCAATTATCTTTTCACCACTAAAACGCATGAGACTTGCAGTTTTCAAAAATGTTTTCATTTTTGATGAGACGCTTAATGAAAGAGGTTTAATCGCCGGCAAACGAAAACCCGAGATTTCCCGTAAATCTCGGGCTTGGCCCGTATAGTCAAAAGTATACAAAGATAGTACCCAGGGAGTAAACTCATTTCCCGAACGATTTTTTAATTTATTTTTTCACCACTAAAACGCATGAGACTTGTAGTTTTCAAAAATGTTTTCATTTTTGATGAGACGCTGAATAAAAGAAGTTTAATAGCCGGCAAACGAAAACCTGCGATTTCCCGTAAATCCCGGACTCGGCCCGTATAGTCAAAAGTATACAAAGAAAGTACCCGGGCTGTAAACTCATTTCCCGAACGATTTTTTAAATTATTATTTCACCACTAAAGCCCATGAGACTTTTAGTTTTTAAAAATGTTTTCATTTTTGATGAGACGCTTAATGAAAGAGGTTTAATCGCCGGCAAACGAAAACACGAGATTTCCCGTAAATCCCGGGCTTGGCCCGTATAGTCAAAAGTATACAAAGATAGTACCCAGGGAGTAAACTCATTTCCCGAACGATTTTTTAATTTATTTTTTCACCACTAAAACGCATGAGACTTGTAGTTTTCAAAAATGTTCTCATTTTTGATGAGACGCTGAATAAAAGAAGTTTAATAGCCGGCAAACGAAAACCTGCGATTTCCCGTAAATCCCGGACTCGGCCCGTATAGTCAAAAGTATACAAAGAAAGTACCCGGGGTGTAAACTCATTTCCCGAACGATTTTTTAAATTATTATTTCACCACTAAAGCCCATGAGACTTGTAGTTTTTAAAAATGTTTTCATTTTTGATGAGACGCTGAATAAAAGAAGTTTAATTGCCGGCAAACGAAAATCCGCGACTTCCCGTAAATCCCGAACTCGGCCCGTATAGTCAAAAGTATACAAAGAAAGTACCCAGGGAGTAAACTCATTTCCCGAACGATTTTTTAAATTAATTTTCTCCACTAAAACGCATGAGACTTGTAGTTTTTAGAAATGTTTTCATTTTTGATGAGACGTTTAATGAAAGTTGTTTAATCGCCGGCAAACAAAAACCCGCGATTTCCCGTAAATCCCGGGCTTGGCCCGTATAGTCGAATGTGTACAAAGAAAGTACCATTTGAGTAAACTCATTTCCGAACGATTTTTTCAATTATCTTTTCACCACTAAAACGCATGAGACTTGCAGTTTTCAAAAATGTTTTCATTTTTGATGAGACGCTTAATGAAAGAGGCTTAATCGCCGGCAAACGAAAACCCGAGATTTCCCGTAAATCCCGGGCTTGGCCCGTATAGTCAAAAGTATACAAAGATAGTACCCAGGGAGTAAACTCATTTCCCGAACGATTTTTTAATTTATTTTTTCACCACTAAAACGCATGAGACTTGTAGTTTTCAAAAATGTTTTCATTTTTGATGAGACGCTGAATAAAAGAAGTTTAATAGCCGGCAAACGAAAACCTGCGATTTCCCGTAAATCCCGGACTCGGCCCGTATAGTCAAAAGTATACAAAGAAAGTACCCGGGGTGTAAACTCATTTCCCGAACGATTTTTTAAATTATTATTTCACCACTAAAGCCCATGAGACTTGTAGTTTTTAAAAATGTTTTCATTTTTGATGAGACGCTGAATAAAAGAAGTTTAATTGCCGGCAAACGAAAATCTGCGACTTCCCGTAAATCCCGAACTCGGCCCGTATAGTCAAAAGTATACAAAGAAAGTACACAGGGAGTAAACTCATTTCCCGAACGATTTTTTAAATTAATTTTCTCCACTAAAACGCATGAGACTTGTAGTTTTCAGAAATGATTTCATTTTTGATGAGACGTTTAATGAAAGTTGTTTAATCGCCGGCAAACAAAAACCCGCGATTTCCCGTAAATCCCGGACTCGGCCCGTATAGTCAAAAGTATACAAAGAAAGTACCCAGGGAGTAAACTCATTTCCGGAACGATTTTTTAAGTTATTTTTTCACCACTAAAACGCATGAGACTTGTAGTTTTCAGAAATGTTTTAATTTTTGATGAGACGCTTAATGAAAGAGGTTTAATCGCCGGCAAACGAAAACCCGAGATTTCCCGTAAATCCCGGGCTTGGCCCGTATAGTCAAAAGTATACAAAGATAGTACCCACGGAGTAAACTCATTTCCCGAACGATTTTTTAATTTATTTTTTCACCACTAAAACGCATGAGACTTGTAGTTTTCAAAAATGTTTTCATTTTTGATGAGATGCTGAATAAAAGAAGTTTAATAGCCGGCAAACGAAAACCTGCGATTTCCCATAAATCCCGGACTCGGCCCGTACAGTCAAAAGTATACAAAGAAAGTACCCGGGGTGTAAACTCATTTCCCGAACGATTTTTTAAATTATTATTTCACCACTAAAGCCCATGAGACTTGTAGTTTTTAAAAATGTTTTCATTTTTGATGAGACGCTGAATAAAAGAAGTTTAATTGCCGGCAAACGAAAATCCGCGACTTCCCGTAAATCCCGAACTCGGCCCGTATAGTCAAAAGTATACAAAGAAAGTACCCAGGGAGTAAACTCATTTCCCGAACGATTTTTTCAATTATCTTTTCACCACTAAAACGCATGAGACTTGCAGTTTTCAAAAATGTTTTCATTTTTGATGAGACGCTTAATGAAAGAGGTTTAATCGCCGGCAAACGAAAACCCGAGATTTCCCGTAAATCTCGGGCTTGGCCCGTATAGTCAAAAGTATACAAAGATAGTACCCAGGGAGTAAACTCATTTCCCGAACGATTTTTTAATTTATTTTTTTACCACTAAAACGCATGAGACTTGTAGTTTTCAAAAATGTTTTCATTTTTGATGAGACGCTGAATAAAAGAAGTTTAATAGCCGGCAAACGAAAACCTGCGATTTCCCGTAAATCCCGGACTCGGCCCGTATAGTCAAAAGTATACAAAGAAAGTACCCGTGCTGTAAACTCATTTCCCGAACGATTTTTTAAATTATTATTTCACCACTAAAGCCCATGAGACTTTTAGTTTTTAAAAATGTTTTCATTTTTGATGAGACGCTTAATGAAAGAGGTTTAATCGCCGGCAAACGAAAACACGAGATTTCCCGTAAATCCCGGGCTTGGCCCGTATAGTCAAAAGTATACAAAGATAGTACCCAGGGAGTAAACTCATTTCCCGAACGATTTTTTAATTTATTTTTTCACCACTAAAACGCATGAGACTTGTAGTTTTCAAAAATGTTCTCATTTTTGATGAGACGCTGAATAAAAGAAGTTTAATAGCCGGCAAACGAAAACCTGCGATTTCCCGTAAATCCCAGACTCGGCCCGTATAGTCAAAAGTATACAAAGAAAGTACCCGGGGTGTAAACTCATTTCCCGAACGATTTTTTAAATTATTATTTCACCACTAAAGCCCATGAGACTTGTAGTTTTTAAAAATGTTTTCATTTTTGATGAGACGCTTAATGAAAGAGGCTTAATCGCCGGCAAACGAAAACCCGAGATTTCCCGTAAATCCCGGGCTTGGCCCGTATAGTCAAAAGTATACAAAGATAGTACCCAGGGAGTAAGCTCATTTCCCGAACGATTTTTTAATTTATTTTTTCACCACTAAAACGCATGAGACTTGTAGTTTTCAAAAATGTTTTCATTTTTGATGAGACGCTGAATAAAAGAAGTTTAATAGCCGGCAAACGAAAACCTGCGATTTCCCGTAAATCCCGGACTCGGCCCGTATAGTCAAAAGTATACAAAGAAAGTACCCGGGGTGTAAACTCATTTCCCGAACGATTTTTTAAATTATTATTTCACCACTAAAGCCCATGAGACTTGTAGTTTTTAAAAATGTTTTCATTTTTGATGAGACGCTGAATAAAAGAAGTTTAATTGCCGGCAAACGAAAATCTGCGACTTCCCGTAAATCCCGAACTCGGCCCGTATAGTCAAAAGTATACAAAGAAAGTACACAGGGAGTAAACTCATTTCCCGAACGATTTTTTAAATTAATTTTCTCCACTAAAACGCATGAGACTTGTAGTTTTCAGAAATGTTTTCATTTTTGATGAGACGTTTAATGAAAGTTGTTTAATCGCCGGCAAACAAAAACCCGCGATTTCCCGTAAATCCCGGACTCGGCCCGTATAGTCAAAAGTATACAAAGAAAGTACCCAGGGAGTAAACTCATTTCCGGAACGATTTTTTAAGTTATTTTTTCACCACTAAAACGCATGAGACTTGTAGTTTTCAGAAATGTTTTCATTTTTGATGAGACGCTTAATGAAAGAGGTTTAATCGCCGGCAAACGAAAACCCGAGATTTCCCGTAAATCCCGGGCTTGGCCCGTATAGTCAAAAGTATACAAAGATAGTACCCACGGAGTAAACTCATTTCCCGAACGATTTTTTAATTTATTTTTTCACCACTAAAACGCATGAGACTTGTAGTTTTCAAAAATGTTTTCATTTTTGATGAGATGCTGAATAAAAGAAGTTTAATAGCCGGCAAACGAAAACCTGCGATTTCCCATAAATCCCGGACTCGGCCCGTATAGTCAAAAGTATACAAAGAAAGTACCCGGGGTGTAAACTCATTTCCCGAACGATTTTTTAAATTATTATTTCACCACTAAAGCCCATGAGACTTGTAGTTTTTAAAAATGTTTTCATTTTTGATGAGACGCTGAATAAAAGAAGTTTAATTGCCGGCAAACGAAAATCCGCGACTTCCCGTAAATCCCGAACTCGGCCCGTATAGTCAAAAGTATACAAAGAAAGTACCCAGGGAGTAAACTCATTTCCCGAACGATTTTTTAAATTAATTTTCTCCACTAAAACGCATGAGACTTGTAGTTTTCAGAAATGTTTTTATTTTTGATGAGACGTTTAATGAAAGTTGTTTAATCGCCGGCAAACAAAAACCCGCGATTTCCCGTAAATCCCAGGCTTGGCCCGTATAGTCGAATGTGTACAAAGAAAGTACCCTGTGAGTAAACTCATTTCCGAAACGATTTTTTCAATTATCTTTTCACCACTAAAACGCATGAGACTTGCAGTTTTCAAAAATGTTTTCATTTTTGATGAGACGCTTAATGAAACAGGTTTAATCGCTGGCAAACGAAAACCCGCGATTTCCCGTAAATCCCGGGCTTGGCCCGTATAGTCGAATGTATACAAAGAAAGTACCCTGTGAGTAAACTCATTTGCGGAACGATTTTTTAATTTATTTTTTCAACACTAAAACGCATGAGACTTGTAGTTTTCAAAAATGTTTTCATTTTTGATGAGACGCTTAATGAAAGAGGTTTAATCGCCGGCAAACGAAAACCCGAGATTTCCCGTAAATCCCGGGCTTGGCCCGTATAGTCAAAAGTATACAAAGATAGTACCCAGGGAGTAAACTCATTTCCCGAACGATTTTTTAATTTATTTTTTCACCACTAAAACGCATGAGACTTGTAGTTTTCAAAAATGTTTTCATTTTTGATGAGACGCTTAATGAAAGAGGTTTAATCGCCGGCAAACGAAAACCCGAGATTTCCCGTAAATCCCGGGCTTGGCCCGTATAGTCAAAAGTATACAAAGATAGTACTCAGGGAGTAAACTCATTTCCCGAACGATTTTTTAATTTATTTTTTCACCACTAAAGCCCATGAGACTTGTATTTTTTAAAAATGTGTTCATTTTTGATGAGACGCTGAATAAAAGAAGTTTAATTGCCGGCAAACGAAAATCCGCGACTTCCCGTAAATCCCGAACTCGGCCCGTATAGTCAAAAGTATACAAAGAAAGTACCCAGGGAGTAAACTCATTTCCCAAACGATTTTTTAAATTAATTTTCTCCACTAAAACGCATGAGACTTGTAGTTTTCAGAAATGTTTTCATTTTTGATGAGACGTTTAATGAAAGTTGTTTAATCGCCGGCAAACAAAAACCCGCGATTTCCCGTAAATCCCGAACTCGGCCCGTGTAGTCAAAAGTATACAAAGAAAGTACCCAGGGAGTAAACTCATTTCCCGAACGATTTTTTAAGTCATTTTTTCACCACTAAAACGCATGAGACTTGTAGTTTTCAGAAATGTTTTCATTTTTGATGAAACGCTTAATGAAAGAGGTTTAATCGCCGGCAAACGAAAACCCGAGATTTCCCGTAAATCCCGGGCTTGGCCCGTATAGTCAAAAGTATACAAAGATAGTACCCAGGGAGTAAACTCATTTCCCGAACGATTTTTTAATTTATTTTTTCACCACTAAAACGCATGAGACTTGTAGTTTTCAAAAATGTTTTCATTTTTGATGAGACGCTGAATAAAAGAAGTTTAATAGCCGGCAAACGAAAACCTGCGATTTCCCGTAAATCCCGGACTCGGCCCGTATAGTCAAAAGTATACAAAGAAAGTACCTGGGGTGTAAACTCATTTCCCGAACGATTTTTTAAATTATTATTTCACCACTAAAGCCCATGAGACTTGTAGTTTTTAAAAATGTTTTCATTTTTGATGAGACGCTGAATAAAAAAAGTTTAATTGCCGGCAAACGAAAATCCGCGACTTCCCGTAAATCCTGAACTCGGCCCGTATAGTCAAAAGTATACAAAGAAAGTACCCAGGGAGTAAACTCATTTCCCGAACGATTTTTTCAATTATCTTTTCACCACTAAAACGCATGAGACTTGCAGTTTTCAAAAATGTTTTCATTTTTGATGAGACGCTTAATGAAAGAGGTTTAATCGCCGGCAAACGAAAACCCGAGATTTCCCGTAAATCTCGGGCTTGGCCCGTATAGTCAAAAGTATACAAAGATAGTACCCAGGGAGTAAACTCATTTCCCGAACGATTTTTTAATTTATTTTTTCACCACTAAAACGCATGAGACTTGTAGTTTTCAAAAATGTTTTCATTTTTGATGAGACGCTGAATAAAAGAAGTTTAATAGCCGGCAAACGAAAACCTGCGATTTCCCGTAAATCCCGGACTCGGCCCGTATAGTCAAAAGTATACAAAGAAAGTACCCGGGCTGTAAACTCATTTCCCGAACGATTTTTTAAATTATTATTTCACCACTAAAGCCCATGAGACTTTTAGTTTTGAAAAATGTTTTCATTTTTGATGAGACGCTGAATAAAAGAAGTTTAATTGCCGGCAAACGAAAATCCGCGACTTCCCGTAAATCCCGAACTCGGCCCGTATAGTCAAAAGTATACAAAGAAAGTACCCAGGGAGTAAACTCATTTCCCGAACGATTTTTTAAATTAATTTTCTCCACTAAAACGCATGAGACTTGTAGTTTTCAGAAATGTTTTCATTTTTGATGAGACGTTTAATGAAAGTTGTTTAATCGCCGGCAAACAAAAACCCGCGATTTCCCGTAAATCCCGGACTCGGCCCGTATAGTCAA
Organism: Hydractinia symbiolongicarpus; assembly: GCF_029227915.1. NCBI lineage: Eukaryota > Metazoa > Cnidaria > Hydrozoa > Anthoathecata > Hydractiniidae > Hydractinia > Hydractinia symbiolongicarpus. Next base: position 5,575,264 of record NC_079884.1, on the reverse strand, counting down.
AAGTATACAAAGATAGTACCCGGGGTGTAAACTCATTTCCCGAACGATTTTTTAAATTATTATTCACCACTAAAGCCCATGAGACTTGTAGTTTTTAAAAATGTTTTCATTTTTGATGAGACGCTGAATAAAAGAAGTTTAATTGCCGGCAAACGAAAATCCGCGACTTCCCGTAAATCCCGAACTCGGCCCGTATAGTCAAAAGTATACAAAGAAAGTACCCAGGGAGTAAACTCATTTCCCGAACGATTTTTTAAATTAATTTTCTCCACTAAAACGCATGAGACTTGTAGTTTTCAGAAATGTTTTCATTTTTGATGAGACGTTTAATGAAAGTTGTTTAATCGCCGGCAAACAAAAACTCGCGATTTCCCGTAAATCCCGGACTCGGCCCGTATAGTCAAAAGTATACAAAGATAGTACCCAGGGAGTAAACTCATTTCCCGAACGATTTTTTAATTTATTTTTTCACCACTAAAACGCATGAGACTTGTAGTTTTCAAAAATGTTTTCATTTTTGATGAGACGCTGAATAAAAGAAGTTTAATAGCCGGCAAACGAAAGCCTGCGATTTCCCGTAAATCCCGGACTCGGCCCGTATAGTCAAAAGTATACAAAGAAAGTACCCGGGGTGTAAACTCATTTCCCGAACGATTTTTTAAATTATTATTCACCACTAAAGCCCATGAGACTTGTAGTTTTCAAAAATGTTTTCATTTTTGATGAGACGCTGAATAAAAGAAGTTTAATTGCCGGCAAACGAAAATCCGCGACTTCCCGTAAATCTCGAACTCGGCCCGTATAGTCAAAAGTATACAAAGAAAGTACCCAGGGAGTAAACTCATTTCCCGAACGATTTTTTAAATTAATTTTCTCTACTAAAACGCATGAGACTTGTAGTTTTCAGAAATGTTTTCATTTTTGATGAGACATTTAATGAAAGTTGTTTAATCGCCGGCAAACAAAAACCCGTGATTTCCCGTAAATCCCGGGCTTGGCCCGTATAGTCGAATGTGTACAAAGAAAGTACCCACGGAGTAAACTCATTTCCCGAACGATTTTTTAATTTATTTTTTCACCACTAAAACGCATGAGACTTGTAGTTTTCAAAAATGTTTTCATTTTTGATGAGACGCTGAATAAAAGAAGTTTAATAGCCGGCAAACGAAAACCTGCGATTTCCCATAAATCCCGGACTCGACCCGTATAGTCAAAAGTATACAAAGAAAGTACCCGGGGTGTAAACTCATTTCCCGAACGATTTTTTAAATTATTATTTCACCACTAAAGCCCATGAGACTTGTAGTTTTTAAAAATGTTTTCATTTTTGATGAGACGCTGAATAAAAGAAGTTTAATTGCCGGCAAACGAAAATCCGCGACTTCCCGTAAATCCCGAACTCGGCCCGTATAGTCAAAAGTATACAAAGAAAGTACCCAGGGAGTAAACTCATTTCCCGAACGATTTTTTAAATTAATTTTCTCCACTAAAACGCATGAGACTTGTAGTTTTCAGAAATGTTTTTATTTTTGATGAGACGTTTAATGAAAGTTGTTTAATCGCCGGCAAACAAAAACCCGCGATTTCCCGTAAATCCCAGGCTTGGCCCGTATAGTCGAATGTGTACAAAGAAAGTACCCTGTGAGTAAACTCATTTCCGAAACGATTTTTTCAATTATCTTTTCACCACTAAAACGCATGAGACTTGCAGTTTTCAAAAATGTTTTCATTTTTGATGAGACGCTTAATGAAACAGGTTTAATCGCTGGCAAACGAAAACCCGCGATTTCCCGTAAATCCCGGGCTTGGCCCGTATAGTCGAATGTATACAAAGAAAGTACCCTGTGAGTAAACTCATTTGCGGAACGATTTTTTAATTTATTTTTTCAACACTAAAACGCATGAGACTTGTAGTTTTCAAAAATGTTTTCATTTTTGATGAGACGCTTAATGAAAGAGGTTTAATCGCCGGCAAACGAAAACCCGAGATTTCCCGTAAATCCCGGGCTTGGCCCGTATAGTCAAAAGTATACAAAGATAGTACCCAGGGAGTAAACTCATTTCCCGAACGATTTTTTAATTTATTTTTTCACCACTAAAACGCATGAGACTTGTAGTTTTCAAAAATGTTTTCATTTTTGATGAGACGCTTAATGAAAGAGGTTTAATCGCCGGCAAACGAAAACCCGAGATTTCCCGTAAATCCCGGGCTTGGCCCGTATAGTCAAAAGTATACAAAGATAGTACCCAGGGAGTAAACTCATTTCCCGAACGATTTTTTAATTTATTTTTTCACCACTAAAACGCATGAGACTTGTAGTTTTCAAAAATGTTTTCATTTTTGATGAGACGCTGAATAAAAGAAGTTTAATAGCCGGCAAACGAAAACTTGCGATTTCCCGTAAATCCCGGACTCGGCCCGTATAGTCAAAAGTATACAAAGAAAGTACCCGGGGTGTAAACTCATTTCCCGAACGATTTTTTAAGTTATTATTTCACCACTAAAGCCCATGAGACTTGTATTTTTTAAAAATGTTTTCATTTTTGATGAGACGCTGAATAAAAGAAGTTTAATTGCCGGCAAACGAAAATCCGCGACTTCCCGTAAATCCCGAACTCGGCCCGTATAGTCAAAAGTATACAAAGAAAGTACCCAGGGAGTAAACTCATTTCCCGAACGATTTTTTAAATTAATTTTCTCCACTAAAACGCATGAGACTTGTAGTTTTCAGAAATGTTTTCATTTTTGATGAGACGTTTAATGAAAGTTGTTTAATCGCCGGCAAACAAAAACCCGCGATTTCCCGTAAATCCCGGACTCGGCCCGTGTAGTCAAAAGTATACAAAGAAAGTACCCAGGGAGTAAACTCATTTCCGGAACGATTTTTTAAGTCATTTTTTCACCACTAAAACGCATGAGACTTGTAGTTTTCAGAAATGTTTTCATTTTTGATGAAACGCTTAATGAAAGAGGTTTAATCGCCGGCAAACGAAAACCCGAGATTTCCCGTAAATCCCGGGCTTGGCCCGTATAGTCAAAAGTATACAAAGATAGTACCCAGGGAGTAAACTCATTTCCCGAACGATTTTTTAATTTATTTTTTCACCACTAAAACGCATGAGACTTGTAGTTTTCAAAAATGTTTTCATTTTTGATGAGACGCTGAATAAAAGAAGTTTAATAGCCGGCAAACGAAAACCTGCGATTTCCCGTAAATCCCGGACTCGGCCCGTATAGTCAAAAGTATACAAAGAAAGTACCTGGGGTGTAAACTCATTTCCCGAACGATTTTTTAAATTATTATTTCACCACTAAAGCCCATGAGACTTGTAGTTTTTAAAAATGTTTTCATTTTTGATGAGACGCTGAATAAAAAAAGTTTAATTGCCGGCAAACGAAAATCCGCGACTTCCCGTAAATCCTGAACTCGGCCCGTATAGTCAAAAGTATACAAAGAAAGTACCCAGGGAGTAAACTCATTTCCCGAACGATTTTTTCAATTATCTTTTCACCACTAAAACGCATGAGACTTGCAGTTTTCAAAAATGTTTTCATTTTTGATGAGACGCTTAATGAAAGAGGTTTAATCGCCGGCAAACGAAAACCCGAGATTTCCCGTAAATCTCGGGCTTGGCCCGTATAGTCAAAAGTATACAAAGATAGTACCCAGGGAGTAAACTCATTTCCCGAACGATTTTTTAATTTATTTTTTCACCACTAAAACGCATGAGACTTGTAGTTTTCAAAAATGTTTTCATTTTTGATGAGACGCTGAATAAAAGAAGTTTAATAGCCGGCAAACGAAAACCTGCGATTTCCCGTAAATCCCGGACTCGGCCCGTATAGTCAAAAGTATACAAAGAAAGTACCCGGGCTGTAAACTCATTTCCCGAACGATTTTTTAAATTATTATTTCACCACTAAAGCCCATGAGACTTTTAGTTTTGAAAAATGTTTTCATTTTTGATGAGACGCTGAATAAAAGAAGTTTAATTGCCGGCAAACGAAAATCCGCGACTTCCCGTAAATCCCGAACTCGGCCCGTATAGTCAAAAGTATACAAAGAAAGTACCCAGGGAGTAAACTCATTTCCCGAACGATTTTTTAAATTAATTTTCTCCACTAAAACGCATGAGACTTGTAGTTTTCAGAAATGTTTTCATTTTTGATGAGACGTTTAATGAAAGTTGTTTAATCGCCGGCAAACAAAAACCCGCGATTTCCCGTAAATCCCGGACTCGGCCCGTATAGTCAAAAGTATACAAAGATAGTACCCAGGGAGTAAACTCATTTCCCGAACGATTTTTTAATTTATTTTTTCACCACTAAAACGCATGAGACTTGTAGTTTTCAAAAATGTTTTCATTTTTCATGAGACGCTGAATAAAAGAAGTTTAATCGCCGGCAAACGAAAACCCGAGATTTCCCGTAAATCCCGGGCTTGGCCCGTATAGTCAAAAGTATACAAAGATAGTACCCACGGAGTAAACTCATTTCCCGAACGATTTTTTAATTTATTTTTTCACCACTAAAACGCATGAGACTTGTAGTTTTCAAAAATGTTTTCATTTTTGATGAGACGCTGAATAAAGGAAGTTTAATTGCCGGCAAACGAAAATCCGCGACTTCCCGTAAATCCCAAACTCGGCCCGTATAGTCAAAAGTATACAAAGAAAGTACCCAGGGAGTAAACTCATTTCCCGAACGATTTTTTAAATTAATTTTCTCCACTAAAACGCATGAGACTTGTAGTTTTCAGAAATGTTTTCATTTTTGATGAAACGCTTAATGAAAGAGGTTTAATCGCCGGCAAACGAAAACCCGAGATTTCCCGTAAATCCCGGGCTTGGCCCGTATAGTCAAAAGTATACAAAGATAGTACCCAGGGAGTAAACTCATTTCCCGAACGATTTTTTAATTGATTTTTTCACCACTAAAACGCATGAGACTTGTAGTTTTCAAAAATGTTTTCATTTTTGATGAGACGCTGAATAAAAGAAGTTTAATAGCCGGCAAACGAAAACCTGCGATTTCCCGTAAATCCCGGACTCGGCCCGTATAGTCAAAAGTATACAAAGAAAGTACCTGGGGTGTAAACTCATTTCCCGAACGATTTTTTAAATTATTATTTCACCACTAAAGCCCATGAGACTTGTAGTTTTTAAAAATGTTTTCATTTTTGATGAGACGCTGAATAAAAAAAGTTTAATTGCCGGCAAACGAAAATCCGCGACTTCCCGTAAATCCTGAACTCGGCCCGTATAGTCAAAAGTATACAAAGAAAGTACCCAGGGAGTAAACTCATTTCCCGAACGATTTTTTCAATTATCTTTTCACCACTAAAACGCATGAGACTTGCAGTTTTCAAAAATGTTTTCATTTTTGATGAGACGCTTAATGAAAGAGGTTTAATCGCCGGCAAACGAAAACCCGAGATTTCCCGTAAATCTCGGGCTTGGCCCGTATAGTCAAAAGTATACAAAGATAGTACCCAGGGAGTAAACTCATTTCCCGAACGATTTTTTAATTTATTTTTTCACCACTAAAACGCATGAGACTTGTAGTTTTCAAAAATGTTTTCATTTTTGATGAGACGCTGAATAAAAGAAGTTTAATAGCCGGCAAACGAAAATCTGCGATTTCCCGTAAATCCCGGACTCGGCCCGTATAGTCAAAAGTATACAAAGAAAGTACCCGGGCTGTAAACTCATTTCCCGAACGATTTTTTAAATTATTATTTCACCACTAAAGCCCATGAGACTTTTAGTTTTGAAAAATGTTTTCATTTTTGATGAGACGCTGAATAAAAGAAGTTTAATTGCCGGCAAACGAAAATCCGCGACTTCCCGTAAATCCCGAACTCGGCCCGTATAGTCAAAAGTATACAAAGAAAGTACCCAGGGAGTAAACTCATTTCCCGAACGATTTTTTAAATTAATTTTCTCCACTAAAACGCATGAGACTTGTAGTTTTCAGAAATGTTTTCATTTTTGATGAGACGTTTAATGAAAGTTGTTTAATCGCCGGCAAACAAAAACCCGCGATTTCCCGTAAATCCCGGACTCGGCCCGTATAGTCAAAAGTATACAAAGATAGTACCCAGGGAGTAAACTCATTTCCCGAACGATTTTTTAATTTATTTTTTCACCACTAAAACGCATGAGACTTGTAGTTTTCAAAAATGTTTTCATTTTTCATGAGACGCTGAATAAAAGAAGTTTAATCGCCGGCAAACGAAAACCCGAGATTTCCCGTAAATCCCGGGCTTGGCCCGTATAGTCAAAAGTATACAAAGATAGTACCCACGGAGTAAACTCATTTCCCGAACGATTTTTTAATTTATTTTTTCACCACTAAAACGCATGAGACTTGTAGTTTTCAAAAATGTTTTCATTTTTGATGAGACGCTGAATAAAGGAAGTTTAATTGCCGGCAAACGAAAATCCGCGACTTCCCGTAAATCCCGAACTCGGCCCGTATAGTCAAAAGTATACAAAGAAAGTACCCAGGGAGTAAACTCATTTCCCGAACGATTTTTTAAATTAATTTTCTCCACTAAAACGCATGAGACTTGTAGTTTTCAGAAATGTTTTTATTTTTGATGAGACGTTTAATGAAAGTTGTTTAATCGCCGGCAAACAAAAACCCGCGATTTTCCGTAAATCCCAGGCTTGGCCCGTATAGTCGAATGTGTACAAAGAAAGTACCCTGTGAGTAAACTCATTTCCGAAACGATTTTTTCAATTATCTTTTCACCACTAAAACGCATGAGACTTGCAGTTTTCAAAAATGTTTTCATTTTTGATGAGACGCTTAATGAAACAGGTTTAATCGCTGGCAAACGAAAACCCGCGATTTGCCGTAAATCCCGGGCTTGGCCCGTATAGTCGAATGTATACAAAGAAAGTACCCTGTGAGTAAACTCATTTGCGGAACGATTTTTTAATTTATTTTTTCAACACTAAAACGCATGAGACTTGTAGTTTTCAAAAATGTTTTCATTTTTGATGAGACGCTTAATGAAAGAGGTTTAATCGCCGGCAAACGAAAACCCGAGATTTCCCGTAAATCCCGGGCTTGGCCCGTATAGTCAAAAGTATACAAAGATAGTACCCAGGGAGTAAACTCATTTCCCGAACGATTTTTTAATTTATTTTTTCACCACTAAAACGCATGAGACTTGTAGTTTTCAAAAATGTTTTCATTTTTGATGAGACGCTTAATGAAAGAGGTTTAATCGCCGGCAAACGAAAACCCGAGATTTCCCGTAAATCCCGGGCTTGGCCCGTATAGTCAAAAGTATACAAAGATAGTACCCAGGGAGTAAACTCATTTCCCGAACGATTTTTTAATTTATTTTTTCACCACTAAAACGCATGAGACTTGTAGTTTTCAAAAATGTTTTCATTTTTGATGAGACGCTGAATAAAAGAAGTTTAATAGCCGGCAAACGAAAACCTGCGATTTCCCGTAAATCCCGGACTCGGCCCGTATAGTCAAAAGTATACAAAGAAAGTACCCGGGGTGTAAACTCATTTCCCGAACGATTTTTTAAGTTATTATTTCACCACTAAAGCCCATGAGACTTGTATTTTTTAAAAATGTTTTCATTTTTGATGAGACGCTGAATAAAAGAAGTTTAATTGCCGGCAAACGAAAACCCGCGATTTCCCGTAAATCCCGGGCTTGGCCCGTATAGTCGAATGTATACAAAGAAAGTACCCTGTGAGTAAACTCATTTCCAGAACGATTTTTTAATTTATTTTTTCAACACTAAAACGCATGAGACTTGTAGTTTTCAAAAATGTTTTCATTTTTGATGAGACGCTTAATGAAAGAGGTTTAATCGCCGGCAAACGAAAACCCGAGATTTCCCGAAAATCCCGGGCTTGGCCCGTATAGTCAAAAGTATACAAAGATAGTACCCACGGAGTAAACTCATTTCCCGGACGATTTTTTAATTTATTTTTTCACCACTAAAACGCATGAGACTTGTAGTTTTCAAAAATGTTTTCATTTTTGATGAGACGCTGAATAAAAGAAGTTTAATAGCCGGCAAACGAAAACCTGCAATTTCCCATAAATCCCGGACTCGGCCCGTATAGTCAAAAGTATACAAAGAAAGTACCCGGGGTGTAAACTCATTTCCCGAACGATTTTTTAAATTATTATTTCACCACTAAAGCCCATGAGACTTGTAGTTTTTAAAAATGTTTTCATTTTTGATGAGACGCTGAATAAAAGAAGTTTAATTGCCGGCAAACGAAAATCCGCGACTTCCCGTAAATCCCGAACTCGGCCCGTATAGTCAAAAGTATACAAAGAAAGTACCCAGGGAGTAAACTCATTTCCCGAACGATTTTTTAAATTAATTTTCTCCACTAAAACGCATGAGACTTGTAGTTTTCAGAAATGTTTTTATTTTTGATGAGACGTTTAATGAAAGTGGTTTAATCGCCGGCAAACAAAAACCCGCGATTTCCCGTAAATCCCAGGCTTGGCCCGTATAGTCGAATGTGTACAAAGAAAGTACCCTGTGAGTAAACTCATTTCCGAAACGATTTTTTCAATTATCTTTTCACCACTAAAACGCATGAGACTTGCAGTTTTCAAAAATGTTTTCATTTTTGATGAGACGCTTAATGAAACAGGTTTAATCGCTGGCAAACGAAAACCCGCGATTTCCCGTAAATCCCGGGCTTGGCCCGTATAGTCGAATGTATACAAAGAAAGTACCCTGTGAGTAAACTCATTTGCGGAACGATTTTTTAATTTATTTTTTCAACACTAAAACGCATGAGACTTGTAGTTTTCAAAAATGTTTTCATTTTTGATGAGACGCTTAATGAAAGAGGTTTAATCGCCGGCAAACGAAAACCCGAGATTTCCCGTAAATCCCGGGCTTGGCCCGTATAGTCAAAAGTATACAAAGATAGTACCCAGGGAGTAAACTCATTTCCCGAACGATTTTTTAATTTATTTTTTCACCACTAAAACGCATGAGACTTGTAGTTTTTAAAAATGTTTTCATTTTTGATGAGACGCTTAATGAAAGAGGTTTAATCGCCGGCAAACGAAAACCCGAGATTTCCCGTAAATCCCGGGCTTGGCCCGTATAGTCAAAAGTATACAAAGATAGTACCCAGGGAGTAAACTCATTTCCCGAACGATTTTTTAATTTATTTTTTCACCACTAAAACGCATGAGACTTGTAGTTTTCAAAAATTTTTTCATTTTTGATGAGACGCTGAATAAAAGAAGTTTAATAGCCGGCAAACGAAAACCTGCGATTTCCCGTAAATCCCGGACTCGGCCCGTATAGTCAAAAGTATACAAAGAAAGTACCCGGGGTGTAAACTCATTTCCCGAACGATTTTTTAAGTTATTATTTCACCACTAAAACGCATGAGACTTGTAGTTTTCAAAAATTTTTTCATTTTTGATGAGACGCTGAATAAAAGAAGTTTAATAGCCGGCAAACGAAAATCCGCGACTTCCCGTAAATCCCGAACTCGGCCCGTATAGTCAAAAGTATACAAAGAAAGTACCCAGGGAGTAAACTCATTTCCCGAACGATTTTTTAAATTAATTTTCTCCACTAAAACGCATGAGACTTGTAGTTTTCAGAAATGTTTTCATTTTTGATGAGACGTTTAATGAAAGTTGTTTAATCGCCGGCAAACGAAAACCGGCGATTTCCCGTAAATCCCGGACTCGGCCCGTGTAGTCAAAAGTATACAAAGAAAGTACCCAGGGAGTAAACTCATTTCCGGAACGATTTTTTAAGTCATTTTTTCACCACTAAAACGCATGAGACTTGTAGTTTTCAGAAATGTTTTCATTTTTGATGAAACGCTTAATGAAAGAGGTTTAATCGCCGGCAAACGAAAACCCGAGATTTCCCGTAAATCCCGGGCTTGGCCCGTATAGTCAAAAGTATACAAATATAGTACCCAGGGAGTAAACCCATTTCCCGAACGATTTTTTAATTTATTTTTTCACCACTAAAACGCATGAGACTTGTAGTTTTCAAAAATGTTTTCATTTTTGATGAGACGCTGAATAAAAGAAGTTTAATAGCCGGCAAACGAAAACCTGCGATTTCCCGTAAATCCCGGACTCGGCCCGTATAGTCAAAAGTATACAAAGAAAGTACCTGGGGTGTAAACTCATTTCCCGAACGATTTTTTAAATTATTATTTCACCACTAAAGCCCATGAGACTTGTAGTTTTTAAAAATGTTTTCATTTTTGATGAGACGCTGAATAAAAAAAGTTTAATTGCCGGCAAACGAAAATCCGCGACTTCCCGTAAATCCCGAACTCGACCCGTATAGTCAAAAGTATACAAAGAAAGTACCCAGGGAGTAAACTCATTTCCCGAACGATTTTTTCAATTATCTTTTCACCACTAAAACGCATGAGACTTGCAGTTTTCAAAAATGTTTTCATTTTTGATGAGACGCTTAATGAAAGAGGTTTAATCGCCGGCAAACGAAAACCCGAGATTTCCCGTAAATCTCGGGCTTGGCCCGTATAGTCAAAAGTATACAAAGATAGTACCCAGGGAGTAAACTCATTTCTCGAACGATTTTTTAATTTATTTTTTCACCACTAAAACGCATGAGACTTGTAGTTTTCAAAAATGTTTTCATTTTTGATGAGACGCTGAATAAAAGAAGTTTAATAGCCGGCAAACGAAAACCTGCGATTTCCCGTAAATCCCGGACTCGGCCCGTATAGTCAAAAGTATACAAAGAAAGTACCCGGGCTGTAAACTCATTTCCCGAACGATTTTTTAAATTTTTATTTCACCACTAAAGCCCATGAGACTTTTAGTTTTTAAAAATGTTTTCATTTTTGATGAGACGCTGAATAAAAGAAGTTTAATTGCCGGCAAACGAAAATCAGCCACTTCCCGTAAATCCCGAACTCGGCCCGTATAGTCAAAAGTATACAAAGAAAGTACCCAGGGAGTAAACTCATTTCCCGAACGATTTTTTAAATTAATTTTCTCCACTAAAACGCATGAGACTTGTAGTTTTCAGAAATGTTTTCATTTTTGATGAGACGTTTAATGAAAGTTGTTTAATCGCCGGCAAACAAAAACCCGCGATTTCCCGTAAATCCCGGACTCGGCCCGTATAGTCAAAAGTATACAAAGATAGTACCCGGGGTGTAAACTCATTTCCCGAACGATTTTTTAAATTATTATTCACCACTAAAGCCCATGAGACTTGTAGTTTTTAAAAATGTTTTCATTTTTGATGAGACGCTGAATAAAAGAAGTTTAATTGCCGGCAAACGAAAATCCGCGACTTCCCGTAAATCCCGAACTCGGCCCGTATAATCAAAAGTATACAAAGAAAGTACCCAGGGAGTAAACTCATTTCCCGAACGATTTTTTAAATTAATTTTCTCCACTAAAACGCATGAGACTTGTAGTTTTCAGAAATGTTTTCATTTTTGATGAGACGTTTAATGAAAGTTGTTTAATCGCCGGCAAACAAAAACTCGCGATTTCCCGTAAATCCCGGACTCGGCCCGTATAGTCAAAAGTATACAAAGATAGTACCCAGGGAGTAAACTCATTTCCCGAACGATTTTTTAATTTATTTTTTCACCACTAAAACGCATGAGACTTGTAGTTTTCAAAAATGTTTTCATTTTTGATGAGACGCTGAATAAAAGAAGTTTAACAGCCGGCAAACGAAAACCTGCGATTTCCCGTAAATCCCGGACTCGGCCCGTATAGTCAAAAGTATACAAAGAAAGTACCCGGGGTGTAAACTCATTTCCCGAACGATTTTTTAAATTATTATTCACCACTAAAGCCCATGAGACTTGTAGTTTTCAAAAATGTTTTCATTTTTGATGAGACGCTGAATAAAAGAAGTTTAATTGCCGGCAAACGAAAATCCGCGACTTCCCGTAAATCTGGGACTCGGCCTGTATAGTCAAAAGTATACAAAGAAAGTACCCAGGGAGTAAACTCATTTCCCGAACGATTTTTTAAATTAATTTTCTCCACTAAAACGCATGAGACTTGTAGTTTTCAGAAATGTTTTCATTTTTGATGAGACATTTAATGAAAGTTGTTTAATCGCCGGCAAACAAAAACCCGCGATTTCCCGTAAATCCCGGGCTTGGCTCGTATAGTCGAATGTGTACAAAGAAAGTACCCTGTGAGTAAACTCATTTCCGAAACGATTTTTTCAATTACCTTTTCACCACTAAAACGCATGAGACTTGTAGTTTTCAAAAATGTTTTCATTTTTGATGAGACGCTGAATAAAAGAAGTTTAATAGCCGGCAAACGAAAACCTGCGATTTCCCATAAATCCCGGACTCGGCCCGTATAGTCAAAAGTATACAAAGAAAGTACCCGGGGTGTAAACTCATTTCCCGAACGATTTTTTAAATTATTATTTCACCACTAAAGCCCATGAGACTTGTAGTTTTTAAAAATGTTTTCATTTTTGATGAGACGCTGAATAAAAGAAGTTTAATTGCCGGCAAACGAAAATCCGCGACTTCCCGTAAATCCCGAACTCGGCCCGTATAGTCAAAAGTATACAAAGAAAGTACCCAGGGAGTAAACTCATTTCCCGAACGATTTTTTAAATTAATTTTCTCCACTAAAACGCATGAGACTTGTAGTTTTCAGAAATGTTTTTATTTTTGATGAGACGTTTAATGAAAGTTGTTTAATCGCCGGCAAACAAAAACCCGCGATTTCCCGTAAATCCCAGGCTTGGCCCGTATAGTCGAATGTGTACAAAGAAAGTACCCTGTGAGTAAACTCATTTCCGAAACGATTTTTTCAATTATCTTTTCACCACTAAAACGCATGAGACTTGCAGTTTTCAAAAATGTTTTCATTTTTGATGAGACGCTTAATGAAACAGGTTTAATCGCTGGCAAACGAAAACCCGCGATTTCCCGTAAATCCCGGGCTTGGCCCGTATAGTCGAATGTATACAAAGAAAGTACCCTGTGAGTAAACTCATTTGCGGAACGATTTTTTAATTTATTTTTTCAACACTAAAACGCATGAGACTTGTAGTTTTCAAAAATGTTTTCATTTTTGATGAGACGCTTAATGAAAGAGGTTTAATCGCCGGCAAACGAAAACCCGAGATTTCCCGTAAATCCCGGGCTTGGCCCGTATAGTCAAAAGTATACAAAGATAGTACCCAGGGAGTAAACTCATTTCCCGAACGATTTTTTAATTTATTTTTTCACCACTAAAACGCATGAGACTTGTAGTTTTCAAAAATGTTTTCATTTTTGATGAGACGCTTAATGAAAGAGGTTTAATCGCCGGCAAACGAAAACCCGAGATTTCCCGTAAATCCCGGGCTTGGCCCGTATAGTCAAAAGTATACAAAGATAGTACCCAGGGAGTAAACTCATTTCCCGAACGATTTTTTAATTTATTTTTTCACCACTAAAACGCATGAGACTTGTAGTTTTCAAAAATGTTTTCATTTTTGATGAGACGCTGAATAAAAGAAGTTTAATAGCCGGCAAACGAAAACTTGCGATTTCCCGTAAATCCCGGACTCGGCCCGTATAGTCAAAAGTATACAAAGAAAGTACCCGGGGTGTAAACTCATTTCCCGAACGATTTTTTAAGTTATTATTTCACCACTAAAGCCCATGAGACTTGTATTTTTTAAAAATGTTTTCATTTTTGATGAGACGCTGAATAAAAGAAGTTTAATTGCCGGCAAACGAAAATCCGCGACTTCCCGTAAATCCCGAACTCGGCCCGTATAGTCAAAAGTATACAAAGAAAGTACCCAGGGAGTAAACTCATTTCCCGAACGATTTTTTAAATTAATTTTCTCCACTAAAACGCATGAGACTTGTAGTTTTCAGAAATGTTTTCATTTTTGATGAGACGTTTAATGAAAGTTGTTTAATCGCCGGCAAACAAAAACCCGCGATTTCCCGTAAATCCCGGACTCGGCCCGTGTAGTCAAAAGTATACAAAGAAAGTACCCAGGGAGTAAACTCATTTCCGGAACGATTTTTTAAGTCATTTTTTCACCACTAAAACGCATGAGACTTGTAGTTTTCAGAAATGTTTTCATTTTTGATGAAACGCTTAATGAAAGAGGTTTAATCGCCGGCAAACGAAAACCCGAGATTTCCCGTAAATCCCGGGCTTGGCCCGTATAGTCAAAAGTATACAAAGATAGTACCCAGGGAGTAAACTCATTTCCCGAACGATTTTTTAATTTATTTTTTCACCACTAAAACGCATGAGACTTGTAGTTTTCAAAAATGTTTTCATTTTTGATGAGACGCTGAATAAAAGAAGTTTAATAGCCGGCAAACGAAAACCTGCGATTTCCCGTAAATCCCGGACTCGGCCCGTATAGTCAAAAGTATACAAAGAAAGTACCTGGGGTGTAAACTCATTTCCCGAACGATTTTTTAAATTATTATTTCACCACTAAAGCCCATGAGACTTGTAGTTTTTAAAAATGTTTTCATTTTTGATGAGACGCTGAATAAAAAAAGTTTAATTGCCGGCAAACGAAAATCCGCGACTTCCCGTAAATCCTGAACTCGGCCCGTATAGTCAAAAGTATACAAAGAAAGTACCCAGGGAGTAAACTCATTTCCCGAACGATTTTTTCAATTATCTTTTCACCACTAAAACGCATGAGACTTGCAGTTTTCAAAAATGTTTTCATTTTTGATGAGACGCTTAATGAAAGAGGTTTAATCGCCGGCAAACGAAAACCCGAGATTTCCCGTAAATCTCGGGCTTGGCCCGTATAGTCAAAAGTATACAAAGATAGTACCCAGGGAGTAAACTCATTTCCCGAACGATTTTTTAATTTATTTTTTCACCACTAAAACGCATGAGACTTGTAGTTTTCAAAAATGTTTTCATTTTTGATGAGACGCTGAATAAAAGAAGTTTAATAGCCGGCAAACGAAAACCTGCGATTTCCCGTAAATCCCGGACTCGGCCCGTATAGTCAAAAGTATACAAAGAAAGTACCCGGGCTGTAAACTCATTTCCCGAACGATTTTTTAAATTATTATTTCACCACTAAAGCCCATGAGACTTTTAGTTTTGAAAAATGTTTTCATTTTTGATGAGACGCTGAATAAAAGAAGTTTAATTGCCGGCAAACGAAAATCCGCGACTTCCCGTAAATCCCGAACTCGGCCCGTATAGTCAAAAGTATACAAAGAAAGTACCCAGGGAGTAAACTCATTTCCCGAACGATTTTTTAAATTAATTTTCTCCACTAAAACGCATGAGACTTGTAGTTTTCAGAAATGTTTTCATTTTTGATGAGACGTTTAATGAAAGTTGTTTAATCGCCGGCAAACAAAAACCCGCGATTTCCCGTAAATCCCGGACTCGGCCCGTATAGTCAAAAGTATACAAAGATAGTACCCAGGGAGTAAACTCATTTCCCGAACGATTTTTTAATTTATTTTTTCACCACTAAAACGCATGAGACTTGTAGTTTTCAAAAATGTTTTCATTTTTCATGAGACGCTGAATAAAAGAAGTTTAATCGCCGGCAAACGAAAACCCGAGATTTCCCGTAAATCCCGGGCTTGGCCCGTATAGTCAAAAGTATACAAAGATAGTACCCACGGAGTAAACTCATTTCCCGAACGATTTTTTAATTTATTTTTTCACCACTAAAACGCATGAGACTTGTAGTTTTCAAAAATGTTTTCATTTTTGATGAGACGCTGAATAAAGGAAGTTTAATTGCCGGCAAACGAAAATCCGCGACTTCCCGTAAATCCCAAACTCGGCCCGTATAGTCAAAAGTATACAAAGAAAGTACCCAGGGAGTAAACTCATTTCCCGAACGATTTTTTAAATTAATTTTCTCCACTAAAACGCATGAGACTTGTAGTTTTCAGAAATGTTTTCATTTTTGATGAAACGCTTAATGAAAGAGGTTTAATCGCCGGCAAACGAAAACCCGAGATTTCCCGTAAATCCCGGGCTTGGCCCGTATAGTCAAAAGTATACAAAGATAGTACCCAGGGAGTAAACTCATTTCCCGAACGATTTTTTAATTTATTTTTTCACCACTAAAACGCATGAGACTTGTAGTTTTCAAAAATGTTTTCATTTTTGATGAGACGCTGAATAAAAGAAGTTTAATAGCCGGCAAACGAAAACCTGCGATTTCCCGTAAATCCCGGACTCGGCCCGTATAGTCAAAAGTATACAAAGAAAGTACCTGGGGTGTAAACTCATTTCCCGAACGATTTTTTAAATTATTATTTCACCACTAAAGCCCATGAGACTTGTAGTTTTTAAAAATGTTTTCATTTTTGATGAGACGCTGAATAAAAAAAGTTTAATTGCCGGCAAACGAAAATCCGCGACTTCCCGTAAATCCTGAACTCGGCCCGTATAGTCAAAAGTATACAAAGAAAGTACCCAGGGAGTAAACTCATTTCCCGAACGATTTTTTCAATTATCTTTTCACCACTAAAACGCATGAGACTTGCAGTTTTCAAAAATGTTTTCATTTTTGATGAGACGCTTAATGAAAGAGGTTTAATCGCCGGCAAACGAAAACCCGAGATTTCCCGTAAATCTCGGGCTTGGCCCGTATAGTCAAAAGTATACAAAGATAGTACCCAGGGAGTAAACTCATTTCCCGAACGATTTTTTAATTTATTTTTTCACCACTAAAACGCATGAGACTTGTAGTTTTCAAAAATGTTTTCATTTTTGATGAGACGCTGAATAAAAGAAGTTTAATAGCCGGCAAACGAAAATCTGCGATTTCCCGTAAATCCCGGACTCGGCCCGTATAGTCAAAAGTATACAAAGAAAGTACCCGGGCTGTAAACTCATTTCCCGAACGATTTTTTAAATTATTATTTCACCACTAAAGCCCATGAGACTTTTAGTTTTGAAAAATGTTTTCATTTTTGATGAGACGCTGAATAAAAGAAGTTTAATTGCCGGCAAACGAAAATCCGCGACTTCCCGTAAATCCCGAACTCGGCCCGTATAGTCAAAAGTATACAAAGAAAGTACCCAGGGAGTAAACTCATTTCCCGAACGATTTTTTAAATTAATTTTCTCCACTAAAACGCATGAGACTTGTAGTTTTCAGAAATGTTTTCATTTTTGATGAGACGTTTAATGAAAGTTGTTTAATCGCCGGCAAACAAAAACCCGCGATTTCCCGTAAATCCCGGACTCGGCCCGTATAGTCAAAAGTATACAAAGATAGTACCCAGGGAGTAAACTCATTTCCCGAACGATTTTTTAATTTATTTTTTCACCACTAAAACGCATGAGACTTGTAGTTTTCAAAAATGTTTTCATTTTTCATGAGACGCTGAATAAAAGAAGTTTAATCGCCGGCAAACGAAAACCCGAGATTTCCCGTAAATCCCGGGCTTGGCCCGTATAGTCAAAAGTATACAAAGATAGTACCCACGGAGTAAACTCATTTCCCGAACGATTTTTTAATTTATTTTTTCACCACTAAAACGCATGAGACTTGTAGTTTTCAAAAATGTTTTCATTTTTGATGAGACGCTGAATAAAGGAAGTTTAATTGCCGGCAAACGAAAATCCGCGACTTCCCGTAAATCCCGAACTCGGCCCGTATAGTCAAAAGTATACAAAGAAAGTACCCAGGGAGTAAACTCATTTCCCGAACGATTTTTTAAATTAATTTTCTCCACTAAAACGCATGAGACTTGTAGTTTTCAGAAATGTTTTTATTTTTGATGAGACGTTTAATGAAAGTTGTTTAATCGCCGGCAAACAAAAACCCGCGATTTTCCGTAAATCCCAGGCTTGGCCCGTATAGTCGAATGTGTACAAAGAAAGTACCGTGTGAGTAAACTCATTTCCGAAACGATTTTTTCAATTATCTTTTCACCACTAAAACGCATGAGACTTGCAGTTTTCAAAAATGTTTTCATTTTTGATGAGACGCTTAATGAAACAGGTTTAATCGCTGGCAAACGAAAACCCGCGATTTGCCGTAAATCCCGGGCTTGGCCCGTATAGTCGAATGTATACAAAGAAAGTACCCTGTGAGTAAACTCATTTGCGGAACGATTTTTTAATTTATTTTTTCAACACTAAAACGCATGAGACTTGTAGTTTTCAAAAATGTTTTCATTTTTGATGAGACGCTTAATGAAAGAGGTTTAATCGCCGGCAAACGAAAACCCGAGATTTCCCGTAAATCCCGGGCTTGGCCCGTATAGTCAAAAGTATACAAAGATAGTACCCAGGGAGTAAACTCATTTCCCGAACGATTTTTTAATTTATTTTTTCACCACTAAAACGCATGAGACTTGTAGTTTTCAAAAATGTTTTCATTTTTGATGAGACGCTTAATGAAAGAGGTTTAATCGCCGGCAAACGAAAACCCGAGATTTCCCGTAAATCCCGGGCTTGGCCCGTATAGTCAAAAGTATACAAAGATAGTACCCAGGGAGTAAACTCATTTCCCGAACGATTTTTTAATTTATTTTTTCACCACTAAAACGCATGAGACTTGTAGTTTTCAAAAATGTTTTCATTTTTGATGAGACGCTGAATAAAAGAAGTTTAATAGCCGGCAAACGAAAACCTGCGATTTCCCGTAAATCCCGGACTCGGCCCGTATAGTCAAAAGTATACAAAGAAAGTACCCGGGGTGTAAACTCATTTCCCGAACGATTTTTTAAGTTATTATTTCACCACTAAAGCCCATGAGACTTGTATTTTTTAAAAATGTTTTCATTTTTGATGAGACGCTGAATAAAAGAAGTTTAATTGCCGGCAAACGAAAACCCGCGATTTCCCGTAAATCCCGGGCTTGGCCCGTATAGTCGAATGTATACAAAGAAAGTACCCTGTGAGTAAACTCATTTCCAGAACGATTTTTTAATTTATTTTTTCAACACTAAAACGCATGAGACTTGTAGTTTTCAAAAATGTTTTCATTTTTGATGAGACGCTTAATGAAAGAGGTTTAATCGCCGGCAAACGAAAACCCGAGATTTCCCGAAAATCCCGGGCTTGGCCCGTATAGTCAAAAGTATACAAAGATAGTACCCACGGAGTAAACTCATTTCCCGAACGATTTTTTAATTTATTTTTTCACCACTAAAACGCATGAGACTTGTAGTTTTCAAAAATGTTTTCATTTTTGATGAGACGCTGAATAACAGAAGTTTAATAGCCGGCAAACGAAAACCTGCGATTTCCCATAAATCCCGGACTCGGCCCGTATAGTCAAAAGTATACAAAGAAAGTACCCGGGGTGTAAACTCATTTCCCGAACGATTTTTTAAATTATTATTTCACCACTAAAGCCCATGAGACTTGTAGTTTTTAAAAATGTTTTCATTTTTGATGAGACGCTGAATAAAAGAAGTTTAATTGCCGGCAAACGAAAATCCGCGACTTCCCGTAAATCCCGAACTCGGCCCGTATAGTCAAAAGTATACAAAGAAAGTACCCAGGGAGTAAACTCATTTCCCGAACGATTTTTTAAATTAATTTTCTCCACTAAAACGCATGAGACTTGTAGTTTTCAGAAATGTTTTTATTTTTGATGAGACGTTTAATGAAAGTGGTTTAATCGCCGGCAAACAAAAACCCGCGATTTCCCGTAAATCCCAGGCTTGGCCCGTATAGTCAAAAGTATACAAAGAAAGTACCCTGTGAGTAAACTCATTTGCGGAACGATTTTTTAATTTATTTTTTCAACACTAAAACGCATGAGACTTGTAGTTTTCAAAAATGTTTTCATTTTTGATGAGACGCTTAATGAAAGAGGTTTAATCGCCGGCAAACGAAAACCCGAGATTTCCCGTAAATCCCGGGCTTGGCCCGTATAGTCAAAAGTATACAAAGATAGTACCCAGGGAGTAAACTCATTTCCCGAACGATTTTTTAATTTATTTTTTCACCACTAAAACGCATGAGACTTGTAGTTTTTAAAAATGTTTTCATTTTTGATGAGACGCTTAATGAAAGAGGTTTAATCGCTGGCAAACGAAAACCCGAGATTTCCCGTAAATCCCGGGCTTGGCCCGTATAGTCAAAAGTATACAAAGATAGTACCCAGGGAGTAAACTCATTTCCCGAACGATTTTTTAATTTATTTTTTCACCACTAAAACGCATGAGACTTGTAGTTTTCAAAAATTTTTTCATTTTTGATGAGACGCTGAATAAAAGAAGTTTAATAGCCGGCAAACGAAAACCTGCGATTTCCCGTAAATCCCGGACTCGGCCCGTATAGTCAAAAGTATACAAAGAAAGTACCCGGGGTGTAAACTCATTTCCCGAACGATTTTTTAAGTTATTATTTCACCACTAAAACGCATGAGACTTGTAGTTTTCAAAAAAATTTTCATTTTTGATGAGACGCTGAATAAAAGAAGTTTAATAGCCGGCAAACGAAAATCCGCGACTTCCCGTAAATCCCGAACTCGGCCCGTATAGTCAAAAGTATACAAAGAAAGTACCCAGGGAGTAAACTCATTTCCCGAACGATTTTTTAAATTAATTTTCTCCACTAAAACGCATGAGACTTGTAGTTTTCAGAAATGTTTTCATTTTTGATGAGACGTTTAATGAAAGTTGTTTAATCGCCGGCAAACGAAAACCGGCGATTTCCCGTAAATCCCGGACTCGGCCCGTGTAGTCAAAAGTATACAAAGAAAGTACCCAGGGAGTAAACTCATTTCCGGAACGATTTTTTAAGTCATTTTTTCACCACTAAAACGCATGAGACTTGTAGTTTTCAGAAATGTTTTCATTTTTGATGAAACGCTTAATGAAAGAGGTTTAATCGCCGGCAAACGAAAACCCGAGATTTCCCGTAAATCCCGGGCTTGGCCCGTATAGTCAAAAGTATACAAATATAGTACCCAGGGAGTAAACCCATTTCCCGAACGATTTTTTAATTTATTTTTTCACCACTAAAACGCATGAGACTTGTAGTTTTCAAAAATGTTTTCATTTTTGATGAGACGCTGAATAAAAGAAGTTTAATAGCCGGCAAACGAAAACCTGCGATTTCCCGTAAATCCCGGACTCGGCCCGTATAGTCAAAAGTATACAAAGAAAGTACCTGGGGTGTAAACTCATTTCCCGAACGATTTTTTAAATTATTATTTCACCACTAAAGCCCATGAGACTTGTAGTTTTTAAAAATGTTTTCATTTTTGATGAGACGCTGAATAAAAAAAGTTTAATTGCCGGCAAACGAAAATCCGCGACTTCCCGTAAATCCCGAACTCGGCCCGTATAGTCAAAAGTATACAAAGAAAGTACCCAGGGAGTAAACTCATTTCCCGAACGATTTTTTCAATTATCTTTTCACCACTAAAACGCATGAGACTTGCAGTTTTCAAAAATGTTTTCATTTTTGATGAGACGCTTAATGAAAGAGGTTTAATCGCCGGCAAACGAAAACCCGAGATTTCCCGTAAATCTCGGGCTTGGCCCGTATAGTCAAAAGTATACAAAGATAGTACCCAGGGAGTAAACTCATTTCTCGAACGATTTTTTAATTTATTTTTTCACCACTAAAACGCATGAGACTTGTAGTTTTCAAAAATGTTTTCATTTTTGATGAGACGCTGAATAAAAGAAGTTTAATAGCCGGCAAACGAAAACCTGCGATTTCCCGTAAATCCCGGACTCGGCCCGTATAGTCAAAAGTATACAAAGAAAGTACCCGGGCTGTAAACTCATTTCCCGAACGATTTTTTAAATTTTTATTTCACCACTAAAGCCCATGAGACTTTTAGTTTTTAAAAATGTTTTCATTTTTGATGAGACGCTGAATAAAAGAAGTTTAATTGCCGGCAAACGAAAATCAGCCACTTCCCGTAAATCCCGAACTCGGCCCGTATAGTCAAAAGTATACAAAGAAAGTACCCAGGGAGTAAACTCATTTCCCGAACGATTTTTTAAATTAATTTTCTCCACTAAAACGCATGAGACTTGTAGTTTTCAGAAATGTTTTCATTTTTGATGAGACGTTTAATGAAAGTTGTTTAATCGCCGGCAAACAAAAACCCGCGATTTCCCGTAAATCCCGGACTCGGCCCGTATAGTCAAAAGTATACAAAGATAGTACCCGGGGTGTAAACTCATTTCCCGAACGATTTTTTAAATTATTATTCACCACTAAAGCCCATGAGACTTGTAGTTTTTAAAAATGTTTTCATTTTTGATGAGACGCTGAATAAAAGAAGTTTAATTGCCGGCAAACGAAAATCCGCGACTTCCCGTAAATCCCGAACTCGGCCCGTATAATCAAAAGTATACAAAGAAAGTACCCAGGGAGTAAACTCATTTCCCGAACGATTTTTTAAATTAATTTTCTCCACTAAAACGCATGAGACTTGTAGTTTTCAGAAATGTTTTCATTTTTGATGAGACGTTTAATGAAAGTTGTTTAATCGCCGGCAAACAAAAACTCGCGATTTCCCGTAAATCCCGGACTCGGCCCGTATAGTCAAAAGTATACAAAGATAGTACCCAGGGAGTAAACTCATTTCCCGAACGATTTTTTAATTTATTTTTTCACCACTAAAACGCATGAGACTTGTAGTTTTCAAAAATGTTTTCATTTTTGATGAGACGCTGAATAAAAGAAGTTTAACAGCCGGCAAACGAAAACCTGCGATTTCCCGTAAATCCCGGACTCGGCCCGTATAGTCAAAAGTATACAAAGAAAGTACCCGGGGTGTAAACTCATTTCCCGAACGATTTTTTAAATTATTATTCACCACTAAAGCCCATGAGACTTGTAGTTTTCAAAAATGTTTTCATTTTTGATGAGACGCTGAATAAAAGAAGTTTAATTGCCGGCAAACGAAAATCCGCGACTTCCCGTAAATCTGGGACTCGGCCCGTATAGTCAAAAGTATACAAAGAAAGTACCCAGGGAGTAAACTCATTTCCCGAACGATTTTTTAAATTAATTTTCTCCACTAAAACGCATGAGACTTGTAGTTTTCAGAAATGTTTTCATTTTTGATGAGACATTTAATGAAAGTTGTTTAATCGCCGGCAAACAAAAACCCGCGATTTCCCGTAAATCCCGGGCTTGGCCCGTATAGTCGAATGTGTACAAAGAAAGTACCCTGTGAGTAAACTCATTTCCGAAACGATTTTTTCAATTACCTTTTCACCACTAAAACGCATGAGACTTGCAGTTTTCAAAAATGTTTTCATTTTTGATGAGACGCTTAATGAAACAGGTTTAATTGCTGGCAAACGAAAACCCGCGATTTCCCGTAAATCCCGGGCTTGGCCCGTATAGTCGAATGTATACAAAGAAAGTACCCTGTGAGTAAACTCATTTCCAGAACGATTTTTTAATTTATTTTTTCAACACTAAAACGCATGAGACTTGTAGTTTTCAAAAAATTTTTCATTTTTGATGAGACGCTTAATGAAAGAGGTTTAATCGCCGGCAAACGAAAACCCGAGATTTCCCGTAAATCCCGGGCTTGGCCCGTATAGTCAAAAGTATACAAAGATAGTACCCAGGGAGTAAACTCATTTCCCGAACGATTTTTTCAATTACCTTTTCACCACTAAAACGCATGAGACTTGCAGTTTTCAAAAATGTTTTCATTTTTGATGAGACGCTTAATGAAACAGGTTTAATTGCTGGCAAACGAAAACCCGCGATTTCCCGTAAATCCCGGGGTTGGCCCGTATAGTCGAATGTATACAAAGAAAGTACCCTGTGAGTAAACTCATTTCCAAAACGATTTTTTAATTTATTTTTTCAACACTAAAACGCATGAGACTTGTAGTTTTCAAAAATGTTTTCATTTTTGATAAGACGCTTAATGAAAGAGGTTTAATCGCCGGCAAACGAAAACCCGAGATTTCCCGTAAATCCCGGGCTTGGCCCGTATAGTCAAAAGTATACAAAGATAGTACCCAGGGAGTAAACTCATTTCCCGAACGATTTTTTAAATTATTTTTTCACCACTAAAACGCATGAGACTTGTAGTTTTCAAAAATGTTTTCATTTTTGATGAGACGCTGAATAAAAGAAGTTTAATTGCCGGCAAAGGAAAATCCGCGACTTCCCGTAAATCCCGAACTCGGCCCGTATAGTCAAAAGTATACAAAGAAAGTACCCAGGGAGTAAACTCATTTCCCGAACGATTTTTTAAATTAATTTTCTCCACTGAAACGCATGAGACTTGTAGTTTTCAGAAATGTTTTCATTTTTGATGAGACGTTTAATGAAAGTTGTTTAATCGCCGGCAAACAAAAACCCGCGATTTCCCGTAAATCCCGGGCTTAGCCCGTATAGTTGAATGTGTACAAAGAAAGTACCCTGTGAGTAAACTCATTTCCGAAACGATTTTTTCAATTATCTTTTCACCACTAAAACGCATAAGACTTGCAGTTTTCAAAAATGTTTTCATTTTTGATGAGACGCTTAATGAAACAGGTTTAATCGCCGGCAAACAAAAACCCGCGATTTCCCGTAAATCCCGGGCTTGGCCCGTATAGTCGAATGTGTACAAAGAAAGTACCCTGTGAGTAAACTCATTTCCGAAACGATTTTTTCAATTACCTTTTCACCACTAAAACGCATGAGACTTGCAGTTTTCAAAAATGTTTTCATTTTTGATGAGACGCTTAATGAAACAGGTTTAATTGCTGGCAAACGAAAACCCGCGATTTCCCGTAAATCCCGGGCTTGGCCCGTATAGTCGAATGTATACAAAGAAAGTACCCTGTGAGTTAACTCATTTCCAGAACGATTTTTTAATTTATTTTTTCAACACTAAAACGCATGAGACTTGTAGTTTTCAAAAATGTTTTCATTTTTGATGAGACGCTTAATGAAAGAGGTTTAATCGCCGGCAAACGAAAACCCGCGATTTCCCGTAAATCCCGGGCTTGGCCCGTATAGTCGAATGTATACAAAGAAAGTACCCTGTGAGTAAACTCATTTCCAGAACGATTTTTTAATTTATTTTTTCAACACTAAAACGCATGAGACTTGTAGTTTTCAAAAAATTTTTCATTTTTGATGAGACGCTTAATGAAAGAGGTTTAATCGCCGGCAAACGAAAACCCGAGATTTCCCGTAAATCCCGGGCTTGGCCCGTATAGTCAAAAGTATACAAAGATAGTACCCAGGGAGTAAACTCATTTCCCGAACGATTTTTTCAATTACCTTTTCACCACTAAAACGCATGAGACTTGCAGTTTTCAAAAATGTTTTCATTTTTGATGAGACGCTTAATGAAACAGGTTTAATTGCTGGCAAACGAAAACCCGCGATTTCCCGTAAATCCCGGGCTTGGCCCGTATAGTCGAATGTATACAAAGAAAGTACCCTGTGAGTAAACTCATTTCCAAAACGATTTTTTAATTTATTTTTTCAACACTAAAACGCATGAGACTTGTAGTTTTCAAAAATGTTTTCATTTTTGATAAGACGCTTAATGAAAGAGGTTTAATCGCCGGCAAACGAAAACCCGAGATTTCCCGTAAATCCCGTGCTTGGCCCGTATAGTCAAAAGTATACAAAGATAGTACCCAGGGAGTAAACTCATTTCCCGAACGATTTTTTAAATTATTTTTTCACCACTAAAACGCATGAGACTTGTAGTTTTCAAAAATGTTTTCATTTTTGATGAGACGCTGAATAAAAGAAGTTTAATTGCCGGCAAAGGAAAATCCGCGACTTCCCGTAAATCCCGAACTCGGCCCGTATAGTCAAAAGTATACAAAGAAAGTACCCAGGGAGTAAACTCATTTCCCGAACGATTTTTTAAATTAATTTTCTCCACTGAAACGCATGAGACTTGTAGTTTTCAGAAATGTTTTCATTTTTGATGAGACGTTTAATGAAAGTTGTTTAATCGCCGGCAAACAAAAACCCGCGATTTCCCGTAAATCCCGGGCTTAGCCCGTATAGTTGAATGTGTACAAAGAAAGTACCCTGTGAGTAAACTCATTTCCGAAACGATTTTTTCAATTATCTTTTCACCACTAAAACGCATAAGACTTGCAGTTTTCAAAAATGTTTTCATTTTTGATGAGACGCTTAATGAAACAGGTTTAATCGCCGGCAAACAAAAACCCGCGATTTCCCGTAAATCCCGGGCTTGGCCCGTATAGTCGAATGTGTACAAAGAAAGTACCCTGTGAGTAAACTCATTTCCGAAACGATTTTTTCAATTACCTTTTCACCACTAAAACGCATGAGACTTGCAGTTTTCAAAAATGTTTTCATTTTTGATGAGACGCTTAATGAAACAGGTTTAATTGCTGGCAAACGAAAACCCGCGATTTCCCGTAAATCCCGGGCTTGGCCCGTATAGTCGAATGTATACAAAGAAAGTACCCTGTGAGTTAACTCATTTCCAGAACGATTTTTTAATTTATTTTTTCAACACTAAAACGCATGAGACTTGTAGTTTTCAAAAATGTTTTCATTTTTGATGAGACGCTTAATGAAAGAGGTTTAATCGCCGGCAAACGAAAACCCGAGATTTCCCGTAAATCCCGGGCTTGGCCCGTATAGTCAAAAGTATACAAAGATAGTACCCAGGGAGTAAACTCATTTCCCGAACGATTTTTTAAATTATTTTTTCACCACTAAAACGCATGAGACTTGTAGTTTTCAAAAATGTTTTCATTTTTGATGAGACGCTGAATAAAAGAAGTTTAATTGCCGGCAAAGGAAAATCCGCGACTTCCCGTAAATCCCGAACTCGGCCCGTATAGTCAAAAGTATACAAAGAAAGTACCCAGGGAGTAAACTCATTTCCCGAACGATTTTTTAAATTAATTTTCTCCACTAAAACGCATGAGACTTGTAGTTTTCAGAAATGTTTTCATTTTTGATGAGACGTTTAATGAAAGTTGTTTAATCGCCGGCAAACAAAAACCCGCGATTTCCCGTAAATCCCGGGCTTAGCCCGTATAGTCGAATGTGTACAAAGAAAGTACCCTGTGAGTAAACTCATTTCCGAAACGATTTTTTCAATTATCTTTTCACCACTAAAACGCATAAGACTTGCAGTTTTCAAAAATGTTTTCATTTTTGATGAGACGCTTAATGAAACAGGTTTAATCGCTGGCAAACGAAAATCCGCGATTTCCCGTAAATCCCGGGCTTGGCCCGTATAGTCGAATGTATACAAAGAAAGTACCCTGTGAGTAAACTCATTTCCGAAACGATTTTTTCAATTATCTTTTCACCACTAAAACGCATGAGACTTGCTGTTTTCAAAAATGTTTTCATTTTTGATGAGACGCTTAATGAAACAGGTTTAATTGCTGGCAAACGAAAACCCGCGATTTCCCGTAAATCCCCGGCTTGGCCCGTATAGTCGAATGTATACAAAGAAAGTACCCTGTGAGTAAACTCATTTCCAGAACGATTTTTTAATTTATTTTTTCAACACTAAAACGCATGAGACTTGTAGTTTTCAAAAATGTTTTCATTTTTGATGAGACGCTTAATGAAAGAGGTTTAATCGCCGGCAAACGAAAACCCGAGATTTCCCGTAAATCCCGGGCTTGGCCCGTATAGTCAAAAGGATACAAAGATAGTACCCAGGGAGTAAACTCATTTCGCGAACGATTTTTTAATTTATTTTTTCACCACTAAAACGCATGAGACTTGTAGTTTTCAAAAATGTTTTCATTTTTGATGAGACGCTGAATAAAAGAAGTTTAATTGCCGGCAAAGGAAAATCCGCGACTTCCCGTAAATCCCGAACTCGGCCCGTATAGTCAAAAGTATACAAAGAAAGTACCCAGGGAGTAAACTCATTTCCCGAACGATTTTTTAAATTAATTTTCTCCACTAAAACGCATGAGACTTGTAGTTTTCAGAAATGTTTTCATTTTTGATGAGACGTTTAATGAAAGTTGTTTAATCGCCGGCAAACAAAAACCCGCGATTTCCCGTAAATCCCGGGCTTGGCCCGTATAGTCGAATGTGTACAAAGAAAGTACCCTGTGAGTAAACTCATTTCCGAAACGATTTTTTCAATTATCTTTTCACCACTAAAACGCATAAGACTTGCAGTTTTCAAAAATGTTTTCATTTTTGATGAGACGCTTAATGAAACAGGTTTAATCGCTGGCAAACGAAAACCCGCGATTTCCCGTAAATCCCGGGCTTGGCCCGTATAGTCGAATGTATACAAAGAAAGTAACCTGTGAGTAAACTCATTTCCAGAACGATTTTTTAATTTATTTTTTTAACACTAAAATGCATGAGACTTGTAGTTTTCAAAAATGTTTTCATTTTTGATGAGACGCTTAATGAAAGAGGTTTAATCGCCGGCAAACGAAAACCCGAGATTTCCCGTTAATCCCGGGCTTGGCCCGTATAGTCAAAAGTATACAAAGATAGTACCCAGGGAGTAAACTCACTTACTGAACGATTTTTTAATTTATTTTTTCACCACTAAAACGCATGAGACTTGTAGTTTTCAAAAATGTTTTCATTTTTGATGAGACGCTTAATGAAAGAGGTTTAATCGCCGGCAAACGAAAACCCGAGATTTCCCGTAAATCCCGGACTCGGCCCGTATAGTCAAAAGTATACAAAGAAAGTACCCAGGGAGTAAACTAATTTCCCAAACGATTTTTTGAATTATTATTTCACCACTAAAGCCCATGAGACTTGTAGTTTTTAAAAATGTTTTCATTTTTGATGAGACGCTGAATAAAAGAAGTTTAATCGCCGGCAAACGAAAACCCGCGATTTCCCGTAAATCCCAGGCTAGGCCGGTATAGTCGAATGTATACAAAGAAAGTACCCTGTGAGTAAATTCATTTCCAAAACGATTTCTTATAATTATCTTTTCACCACTAAAACGCATGAGACTTGTAGTTTTCAAAAATGTTTTCATTTTTGATGAGACGCTTAATGAAAGAGGTTTAATCGCCGGCAAACGAAAACCCGAGATTTCCCGTAAATCCCGGGCTTGGCCCGTATAGTCAAAAGTATACAAAGATAGTACCCAGGGAGTAAACTCATTTCCCGAACGATTTTTTAAATTATTTTTTCACCACTAAAACGCATGAGACTTGTAGTTTTCAAAAATGTTTTCATTTTTGATGAGACGCTGAATAAAAGAAGTTTAATTGCCGGCAAAGGAAAATCCGCGACTTCCCGTAAATCCCGAACTCGGCCCGTATAGTCAAAAGTATACAAAGAAAGTACCCAGGGAGTAAACTCATTTCCCGAACGATTTTTTAAATTAATTTTCTCCACTAAAACGCATGAGACTTGTAGTTTTCAGAAATGTTTTCATTTTTGATGAGACGTTTAATGAAAGTTGTTTAATCGCCGGCAAACAAAAACCCGCGATTTCCCGTAAATCCCGGGCTTAGCCCGTATAGTCGAATGTGTACAAAGAAAGTACCCTGTGAGTAAACTCATTTCCGAAACGATTTTTTCAATTATCTTTTCACCACTAAAACGTATAAGACTTGCAGTTTTCAAAAATGTTTTCATTTTTGATGAGACGCTTAATGAAACAGGTTTAATCGCTGGCAAACGAAAACCCGCGATTTCCCGTAAATCCCGGGCTTGGCCCGTATAGTCGAATGTATACAAAGAAAGTACCCTGTGAGTAAACTCATTTCCGAAACGATTTTTTCAATTATCTTTTCACCACTAAAACGCATGAGACTTGCTGTTTTCAAAAATGTTTTCATTTTTGATGAGACGCTTAATGAAACAGGTTTAATTGCTGGCAAACGAAAACCCGCGATTTCCCGTAAATCCCGGGCTTGGCCCGTATAGTCGAATGTATACAAAGAAAGTACCCTGTGAGTAAACTCATTTCCAGAACGATTTTTTAATTTATTTTTTCAACACTAAAACGCATGAGACTTGTAGTTTTCAAAAATGTTTTCATTTTTGATGAGACGCTTAATGAAAGAGGTTTAATCGCCGGCAAACGAAAACCCGAGATTTCCCGTAAATCCCGGGCTTGGCCCGTATAGTCAAAAGGATACAAAGATAGTACCCAGGGAGTAAACTCATTTCGCGAACGATTTTTTAATTTATTTTTTCACCACTAAAACGCATGAGACTTGTAGTTTTCAAAAATGTTTTCATTTTTGATGAGACGCTGAATAAAAGAAGTTTAATTGCCGGCAAAGGAAAATCCGCGACTTCCCGTAAATCCCGAACTCGGCCCGTATAGTCAAAAGTATACAAAGAAAGTACCCAGGGAGTAAACTCATTTCCCGAACGATTTTTTAAATTAATTTTCTCCACTAAAACGCATGAGACTTGTAGTTTTCAGAAATGTTTTCATTTTTGATGAGACGTTTAATGAAAGTTGTTTAATCGCCGGCAAACAAAAACCCGCGATTTCCCGTAAATCCCGGGCTTGGCCCGTATAGTCGAATGTGTACAAAGAAAGTACCCTGTGAGTAAACTCATTTCCGAAACGATTTTTTCAATTATCTTTTCACCACTAAAACGCATAAGACTTGCAGTTTTCAAAAATGTTTTCATTTTTGATGAGACGCTTAATGAAACAGGTTTAATCGCTGGCAAACGAAAACCCGCGATTTCCCGTAAATCCCGGGCTTGGCCCGTATAGTCGAATGTATACAAAGAAAGTAACCTGTGAGTAAACTCATTTCCAGAACGATTTTTTAATTTATTTTTTTAACACTAAAATGCATGAGACTTGTAGTTTTCAAAAATGTTTTCATTTTTGATGAGACGCTTAATGAAAGAGGTTTAATCGCCGGCAAACGAAAACCCGAGATTTCCCGTAAATCCCGGGCTTGGCCCGTATAGTCAAAAGTATACAAAGATAGTACCCAGGGAGTAAACTCACTTACTGAACGATTTTTTAATTTATTTTTTCACCACTAAAACGCATGAGACTTGTAGTTTTCAAAAATGTTTTCATTTTTGATGAGACGCTTAATGAAAGAGGTTTAATCGCCGGCAAACGAAAACCCGAGATTTCCCGTAAATCCCGGACTCGGCCCGTATAGTCAAAAGTATACAAAGAAAGTACCCAGGGAGTAAACTAATTTCCCAAACGATTTTTTGAATTATTATTTCACCACTAAAGCCCATGAGACTTGTAGTTTTTAAAAATGTTTTCATTTTTGATGAGACGCTGAATAAAAGAAGTTTAATCGCCGGCAAACGAAAACCCGCGATTTCCCGTAAATCCCAGGCTAGGCTGGTATAGTCGAAGGTATACAAAGAAAGTACCCTGTGAGTAAATTCATTTCCAAAACGATTTCTTATAATTATCTTTTCACCACTAAAACGCATGAGACTTGTAGTTTTCAAAAATGTTTTCATTTAAAAAAGTTTAAAAGAAGTTTAATCGCCGGCAAACGAAAACCCGCCATTTCCCGTAAACCCCGGTCTCGGTCCGTATAATCAAAAGTATACAAAGAAAGTACCCAGGGAGTAAACTCATTTCCCGAACGACTTTTGAAATTATTTTTTCACCACTAAAACGCATGAGACTTGCAGTTTTCAAAAATGTTTTCATTTTTGATGAGACGCTTAATGAAAGAGGTTTAATCGCCGGCAAACGAAAACCCGAGATTTCCCGTAAATCCCGGACTCGGCCCGTATAGTCAAAAGTATACAAAGAAAGTACCCAGGGAGTAAACTAATTTCCCAAACGATTTTTTGAATTATTATTTCACCACTAAAGCCCATGAGACTTGTAGTTTTTAAAAATGTTTTCATTTTTGATGAGACGCTGAATAAAAGAAGTTTAATCGCCGGCAAACGAAAACCCGCGATTTCCCGTAAATCCCGGGCTTGGCCGGTATAGTCGAATGTATACAAAGAAAGTACCCTGTGAGTAAATTCATTTCCAAAACGATTTCTTATAATTATCTTTTCACCACTAAAACGCATGAGACTTGTAGTTTTCAAAAATGTTTTCATTTAAAAAAGTTTAAAAGAAGTTTAATCGCCGGCAAACGAAAACCCGCCATTTCCCGTAAACCCCGGTCTCGGTCCGTATAATCAAAAGTATACAAAGAAAGTACCCAGGGAGTAAACTCATTTCCCGAACGACTTTTGAAATTATTTTTTCACCACTAAAACGCATGAGACTTGTAGTTTTCAAAAATGTTTTCATTTTTGATGAGACGCTGAATGAATGAAGTTTAATCGCCGGCAAACGAAAACCTGCGATTTCCCGTAAATCCCGGATTCGGCCCGTATAGTCAAAAGAAATACAAAGAAAGTATCCAAGGTGTAAACTCATTTCCCGAACGATTTTTTAAATTATTATTTCACCATTAAAGCCCATGAGACTTGTAGTTTTTAAAAATGTTTTCATTTTTGATGAGACGCTGAATAAAAGAAGTTTAATCGCCGGCAAACGAAAACCCGCGATTTCCCGTAAATCCCGGGCTTGGCCGGTATAGTCGAATGTATACAAAGAAAGTACCCTGTGAGTAAACTCATTTCCAAAACGATTTCTTAAATTATCTTTTCACCACTAAAACGCATGAGACTTGTAGTTTTCAAAAATGTTTTCATTTTTGATGAGACGCTGAATAAAAGAAGTTTAATCGCCGGCAAACGAAAACCCGCCCTTTCCCGTAAACCCCGGTCTCGGTCCGTATAATCAAAAGTATACAAAGAAAGTACCCAGGGAGTAAACTCATTTCCCGAGCGATTTTTTAAATTATTATTTCACCATTAAAGCCCATGAGACTTGTAGTTTTTAAAAATGTTTTCATTTTTGATGAGACGCTGAATAAAAGAAGTTTAATCGCCGGCAAACGAAAACCCGCGACTTCCCGTAAATCCCGGTCTCGGTCCGTATAGTCAAACGTATACAAAGAAAGCACCCAGGGAGTAAACTCATTTCCCGAACGATTTTTTAAATTATTATTCACCACTAAAGCCCATGAGACTTGTAGTTTTTAAAAATGTTTTCATTTTTGATGAGACGCTGAATAAAAGAATTTTAATTGCCGGCAAACGAAAATCCGCGACTTCCCGTAAATCCCGAACTCGGCCCGTATAGTCAAAAGTATACAAAGAAAGTACCCAGGGAGTAAACTCATTTCCCGAACGATTTTTTAAATTAATTTTCTCCACTAAAACGCATGAGACTTGTAGTTTTCAGAAATGTTTTCATTTTTGATGAGACGTTTAATGAAAGTTGTTTAATCGCCGGCAAACAAAAACCCGCGATTTCCCGTAAATCCCGGGCTTGGCCCGTATAGTCGAATGTGTACAAAGAAAGTACCCTGTGAGTAAACTCATTTCCGAAACGATTTTTTCAATTATCTTTTCACCACTAAAACGCATGAGACTTGCAGTTTTTAAAAATGTTTTCTTTTTTGATGAGACGCTTAATGAAACAGGTTTAATCGCTGGCAAACGAAAACCCGCGATTTCCCGTAAATTCCGGGCTTGGCCCGTATAGTCGAATGTATACAAAGAAAGTACCCTGTGAGTAAACTCATTTCCAGAACGATTTTTTAATTTATTTTTTCAACACTAAAACGCATGAGACTTGTAGTTTTCAAAAATGTTTTCATTTTTGATGAGACGCCTAATGAAAGAGGTTTAATCGCCGGCAAACGAAAACCCGAGATTTCCCGTAAATCCCGGGCTTGGCCCGTATAGTCAAAAGTATACAAAGATAGTACCCAGGGAGTAAACTCATTTCCCGAACGATTTTTTAATTTATTTTTTCACCACTAAAACGCATGAGACTTGTAGTTTTCCAAAATGTTTTCATTTTTGATGAGACGCTGAATAAAAGAAGTTTAATTGCCGGCAAACGAAAATCCGCGACTTCCCGTAAATCCCGAACTCGGCCCGTATAGTCAAAAGTATACAAAGAAAGTACCCAGCGAGTAAACTCATTTCCCGAACGATTTTTTAAATTAATTTTCTCCACTAAAACGCATGAGACTTGTAGTTTTCAGAAATGTTTTCATTTTTGATGAGACGTTTAATGAAAGTTGTTTAATCGCCGGCAAACAAAAACCCGCGATTTCCCGTAAATCCCGGGCTTGGCCCGTATAGTCGAATGTGTACAAAGAAAGTACCCTGTGAGTAAACTCATTTCCGAAACGATTTTTTCAATTATCTTTTCACCACTAAAACGCATGAGACTTGCAGTTTTCAAAAATGTTTTCATTTTTGATGAGACGCTTAATGAAACAGGTTTAATCGCTGGCAAACGAAAACCCGCGATTTCCCGTAAATCCCGGGCTTGGCCCGTATAGTCGAATGTATACAAAGAAAGTACCCTGTGAGTAAACTCATTTCCAGAACGATTTTTTAATTTATTTTTTCAACACTAAAACGCATGAGACTTGTAGTTTTCAAAAATGTTTTCATTTTTGATGAGATGCTTAATGAAAGAGGTTTAATCGCCGGCAAACGAAAACCCGAGATTTCCCGTAAATCCCGGGCTTGGCCCGTATAGTCAAAAGTATACAAAGATAGTACCCAGGGAGTAAACTCATTTCCCGAACGATTTTTTAATTTATTTTTTCACCACTAAAACGCATGAGACTTGTAGTTTTCAAAAATGTTTTCATTTTTGATGAGACGCTGAATAAAAGAAGTTTAATTGCCGGCAAACGAAAATCCGCGACTTCCCGTAAATCCTGAACTCGGCCCGTATAGTCAAAAGTATACAAAGAAAGTACCCAGCGAGTAAACTCATTTCCCGAACGATTTTTTAAATTAATTTTCTCCACTAAAACGCATGAGACTTGTAGTTTTCAGAAATGTTTTCATTTTTGATGAGACGTTTAATGAAAGTTGTTTAATCGCCGGCAAACAAAAACCCGCGATTTCCCGTAAATCCCGGGCTTGGCCCGTATAGTCGAATGTGTACAAAGAAAGTACCCTGTGAGTAAACTCATTTCCGAAACGATTTTTTCAATTATCTTTTCACCACTAAAACGCATGAGACTTGTAGTTTTCAAAAATGTTTTCATTTTTGATGAGACGCTGAATAAAAGAAGTTTAATCGCCGGCAAACGAAAACCTGCGATTTCCCAAAATCCCGAACTCGGCTAGTCAAAAGTATACAAAGAAAGTACCCAGGGAGTAAACTCATTTCCAGAACGATTTTTTAAATTATTTTTTCACCACTAAAACGCATGAGACTTGTAGTTTTTAAAAATGTTTTCATTTTTGATGAGACGCTGAATGAAAGAAGTTTAATCGCCGGCAAACGAAAACCTGCGATTTCCCGTAAATCCCGGACTCGGCCCGTATAGTCAAAAGTATACAAAGAAAGTATCCAAGGTGTAAACTCATTTCCCGAACGATTTTTTAAATTATTATTTCACCATTAAAGCCCATGAGACTTGTAGTTTTTAAAAATGTTTTCATTTTTGATGAGACGCTGAATAAAAGAAGTTTAATCGCCGGCAAACGAAAACCCGCGACTTCCTGTAAATCCCGGTCTCGGCCCGTATAGTCAAACGTATACAAAGAAAGCACCCAGGGAGTAAACTCATTCCCGAACGATTTTTTAAATTATATTTTCACCACTAAAACGCATGAGACTTGTAGTTTTCAAAAATGTTTTCATTTTTGATGAGACGCTGAATGAAAGAAGTTTAATCGCCAGCAAACGAAAACCTGCGATTTTCCGTAAATCCCGGACTCGGCCCGTATAGTCAAAAGTATAATAAGAAAGTACCCAGGGTGTAAACTCATTTCCCGAACGATTTTTTAAATTATTACTTCACCACTAAAGCCCATGAGACTTGTAGTTTTTAAAAATGTTTTCATTTTTGATGAGACGCTGAATAAAAGAAGTTTAATCGCCGGCAAACGAAAACCCGCGATTTCCCGTAAATCCCGGGCTTGGCTGGTATAGTCGAATGTATACAAAGAAAGTACCCTGTGAGTAAACTCATTTCCAAAACGATTTTTTAAATTATCTTTTCACCACTAAAGCCCATGAGACTTGTAGTTTTTAAAAATGTTTTCATTTTTGATGAGACGCTGAATAAAAGAAGTTTAATCGCCGGCAAACGAAAACCCGCCATTTCCCGTAAACCCTGGACTCGGCCCGTATAATCAAAAGTTTACAAAGAAAGTACCCAGGGAGTAAACTCATTTCCCGAACGATTTTTTAAATTACTTTTTCACCACTAAAACGCATGAGACTTGTAGTTTTCAAAAATGTTTTCATTTTTGATGAGACGCTGAATAAAAGACGTTTAACCGCCGGCAAACGAAAACCCGCCATTTCCCGTAAACCCCGGACTCGGCCCGCATAGTCAAAATATACAAAGAAAGTACCCAGGGAGTAAACTCATTTCCCGAACGATTTTTTAAATTATTTTTTCAGCACTAAAACGCATGAGACTTGTAGTTTTTACAAATGTTTTCATTTTTGATGAGAAGGTGAATAAAAGAAGTTTAATCGCCGGCAAACGAAAACCTGCGATTTCCCGTAAATCCTGGACTCGGCCCGTATAGTCAAAAGTATACAAAGAAAGTACCCAGGGAGTAAACTCGTTTCCCAAACGATTTTTTAAATTATTATTTCACCACTAAAACGCATGAGACTTGTAGTTTTTAAAAATGTTTTCTTTTTTGATGAGAAGGTGAATAAAAGAAGTTTAATCGCCGGCAAACGAAAACCTGCGATTTCCCGTAAATCCTGGACTCGGCGCGCATAGTCAAAATATACAAAGAAAGTACCCAGGGAGTAAACTCATTTCCCGAACGATTTTTTAAATTATTTTTTCAGCACTAAAACGCATGAGACTTGTAGTTTTTAAAAATGTTTTCATTTTTGATGAGAAGGTGAATAAAAGAATTTTAATCGCCGGCAAACGAAAACCTGCGATTTCCCGTAAATCCTGGACTCGGCCCGTATAGTCAAAAGTATACAAAGAAAGTACCCAGGGAGTAAACTCGTTTCCCAAACGATTTTTTAAATTATTATTTCACGACTAAAACGCATGAGACTTTTAGTTTTCAAAAATGTTTTCATTTTTGATGAGACGCTGAATAAAAGAAGTTTAATCGCCGGCAAACGAAAACCCGCCATTTCCCGTAAACCCCGGTCCCGGTCCGTATAATCAAAAGTATACAAAGAAAGTACCCAGGGAGTAAACTCATTTCCCGAACGACTTTTTAAATTATTACTTTACCACTAAAGCCCATGAGACTTGTAGTTTTTAAAAATGTTTTCATTTTTGATGAGACGCTGAATAAAAGAAGTTTAATCGCCGGCAAACGAAAACCCGCCATTTCCCGTAAACCCTGGACTCGGCCCGTATAATCAAAAGTATAATAAGAAAGTACCCAGGGTGTAAACTCATTTCCCGAACGATTTTTTAAATTATTACTTCACCACTAAAGCCCATGAGACTTGTAGTTTTCAAAAATGTTTTCATTTTTGATGAGACGCTGAATAAAAGACGTTTAATTGCCGGCAAACGAAAACCCGCCATTTCCCGTAAACCCCGGACTCGGCCCGCATAGTCAAAATATACAAAGAAAGTACCCAGGGAGTAAACTCATTTCCCAAACGATTTTTTAAATTATTTTTTCAGCACTAAAACGCATGAGACTTGTAGTTTTCAAAAATGTTTTCATTTTTGATGAGACGCTGAATGAAAGAAGTTTAATCGCCGGCAAACGAAAACCTGCGATTTTCCGTAAATCCCGGACTCGCCCCGTATAGTCAAAAGTATAATAAGAAAGTACCCAGGGTGTAAACTCATTTCCCGAACGATTTTTTAAATTATTACTTCACCACTAAAGCCCATGAGACTTGCAGTTTTTAAAAATGTTTTCATTTTTGATGAGACGCTGAATAAAAGAAATTTAATCGCGGCAAACGAAAACCCGCCATTTCCCGTAAACCCTGGACTCGGCCCGTATAATCAAAAGTATACGAAGAAAGTACCCAAGGAGTAAACTCATTTCCCGAACGATTTTTTAAATTACTTTTTCACCACTAAAACGCATTAGACTTGTAGTTTTCAAAAATGTTTTCATTTTTGATGAGACGCTGAATGAAAGAAGTTTAATCGCCGGCAAACGAAAACCTGCGATTTCCCGTAAATCCCGGACTTTGCCCGTATAGTCAAAAGTATACAAAGAAAGTATCCAAGGTGTAAACTCATTTCCCGAACGATTTTTTAAATTATTATTTCACCATTAAAGCCCATGAGACTTGTAGTTTTTAAAAATGTTTTCATTTTTGATGAGACGCTGAATAAAAGAAGTTTAATCGCCGGCAAACGAAAACCCGCGACTTCCCGTAAATCCCGGTCTCGGCCCGTATAGTCAAACGTATACAAAGAAAGCGCCCAGGGAGTAAACTCATTTCCCGAACGATTTTTTAAATTATATTTTCACCACTAAAACGCATGAGACTTGTAGTTTTCAAAAATGTTTTCATTTTTGATGAGACGCTGAATGAAAGAAGTTTAATCGCCAGCAAACGAAAACCTGCGATTTTCCGTAAATCCCGGACTCGCCCCGTATAGTCAAAAGTATAATAAGAAAGTACCCAGGGTGTAAACTCATTTCCCGAACGATTTTTTAAATTATTACTTCACCACTAAAGCCCATGAGACTTGCAGTTTTTAAAAATGTTTTCATTTTTGATGAGACGCTGAATAAAAGAAATTTAATCGCGGCAAACGAAAACCCGCCATTTCCCGTAAACCCTGGACTCGGCCCGTATAATCAAAAGTATACGAAGAAAGTACCCAAGGAGTAAACTCATTTCCCGAACGATTTTTTAAATTACTTTTTCACCACTAAAACGCATGAGACTTGTAGTTTTTAAAAATGTTTTCTTTTTTGATGAGAAGGTGAATAAAAGAAGTTTAATCGCCGGCAAACGAAAACCTGCGATTTCCCGTAAATCCTGGACTCGGCCCGCATAGTCAAAATATACAAAGAAAGTACCCAGGGAGTAAACTCATTTCCCGAACGATTTTTTAAATTATTTTTTCAGCACTAAAACGCATGAGACTTGTAGTTTTTAAAAATGTTTTCATTTTTGATGAGAAGGTGAATAAAAGAAGTTTAATCGCCGGCAAACGAAAACCTGCGATTTCCCGTAAATCCTGGACTCGGCCCGTATAGTCAAAAGTATACAAAGAAAGTACCCAGGGAGTAAACTCGTTTCCCAAACAATTTTTTAAATTATTATTTCACCACTAAAACGCATGAGACTTGTAGTTTTCAAAAATGTTTTCATTTTTGATGAGACGCTGAATAAAAGAAGTTTAATCGCCGGCAAACGAAAACCCGCCATTTCCCGTAAACCCCGGTCCCGGTCCGTATAATCAAAAGTATACAAAGAAAGTACCCAGGGAGTAAACTCATTTCCCGAACGACTTTTTAAATTATTTTTTCACCACTAAAACGCATGAGACTTGTAGTTTTCAAAAATGTTTTCATTTTTGATGAGACGCTGAATGAAAGAAGTTTAATCGCCGGCAAACGAAAACCTGCGATTTCCCGTAAATCCCGGACTCGGCCCGTATAGTCAAAAGTATACAAAGAAAGTATCCAAGGTGTAAACTCATTTCCCGAACGATTTTTTAAATTATTATTTCACCATTAAAGCCCATGAGACTTGTAGTTTTTAAAAATGTTTTCATTTTTGATGAGACGCTGAATAAAAGAAGTTTAATCGCCGGCAAACGAAAACCCGCGACTTCCCGTAAATCCCGGTCTCGGCCCGTATAGTCAAACGTATACAAAGAAAGCACCCAGGGAGTAAACTCATTTCCCGAACGATTTTTTAAATTATATTTTCACCACTAAAACGCATGAGACTTGTAGTTTTCAAAAATGTTTTCATTTTTGATGAGACGCTGAATGAAAGAAGTTTAATCGCCAGCAAACGAAAACCTGCGATTTTCCGTAAATCCCGGACTCGGCCCGTATAGTCAAAAGTATAATAAGAAAGTACCCAGGGTGTAAACTCATTTCCCGAACGATTTTTTAAATTATTACTTCACCACTAAAGCCCATGAGACTTGTAGTTTTTAAAAATGTTTTCATTTTTGATGAGACGCTGAATAAAAGAAGTTTAATCGCCGGCAAACGAAAACCCGCCATTTCCCGTAAACCCTGGACTAGGCCCGTATAATCAAAAGTATAATAAGAAAGTACCCAGGGTGTAAACTCATTTCCCGAACGATTTTTTAAATTATTACTTCACAACTAAAGCCCATGAGACTTGTAGTTTTCAAAAATGTTTTCATTTTTGATGAGACGCTGAATAAAAGACGTTTAATTGCCGGCAAACGAAAACCCGCCATTTCCCGTAAACCCCGGACTCGGCCCGCATAGTCAAAATATACAAAGAAAGTACCCAGGGAGTAAACTCATTTCCCAAACGATTTTTTAAATTATTTTTTCAGCACTAAAACGCATGAGACTTGTAGTTTTCAAAAATGTTTTCATTTTTGATGAGACGCTGAATGAAAGAAGTTTAATCGCCGGCAAACGAAAACCTGCGATTTCCCGTAAATCCCGGACTTAGCCCGTATAGTCAAAAGTATACAAAGAAAGTATCCAAGGTGTAAACTCATTTCCCGAACGATTTTTTAAATTATTATTTCACCATTAAAGCCCATGAGACTTGTAGTTTTTAAAAATGTTTTCATTTTTGATGAGACGCTGAATAAAAGAAGTTTAATCGCCGGCAAACGAAAACCCGCGACTTCCCGTAAATCCCGGTCTCGGCCCGTATAGTCAAACGTATACAAAGAAAGCACCCAGGGAGTAAACTCATTTCCCGAACGATTTTTTAAATTATATTTTCACCACTAAAACGCATGAGACTTGTAGTTTTCAAAAATGTTTTCATTTTTGATGAGACGCTGAATGAAAGAAGTTTAATCGCCAGCAAACGAAAACCTGCGATTTTCCGTAAATCCCGGACTCGCCCCGTATAGTCAAAAGTATAATAAGAAAGTACCCAGGGTGTAAACTCATTTCCCGAACGATTTTTTAAATTATTACTTCACCACTAAAACGCATGAGACTTGTAGTTTTTAAAAATGTCTTCTTTTTTGATGAGAAGGTGAATAAAAGAAGTTTAATCGCCGGCAAACGAAAACCTGCGATTTCCCGTAAATCCTGGACTCGGCCCGCATAGTCAAAATATACAAAGAAAGTACCCAGGGAGTAAACTCATTTCCCGAACGATTTTTTAAATTATTTTTTCAGCACTAAAACGCATGAGACTTGTAGTTTTTAAAAATGTTTTCATTTTTGATGAGAAGGTGAATAAAAGAAGTTTAATCACCGGCAAACGAAAACCTGCGATTTCCCGTAAATCCTGGACTCGGCCCGTATAGTCAAAAGTATACAAAGAAAGTACCCAGGGAGTAAACTCGTTTCCCAAACGATTTTTTAAATTATTATTTCACCACTAAAACGCATGAGACTTGTAGTTTTCAAAAATGTTTTCATTTTTGATGAGACGCTGAATAAAAGAAGTTTAATCGCCGGCAAACGAAAACCCGCCATTTCCCGTAAACCCCGGTCCCGGTCCGTATAATCAAAAGTATACAAAGAAAGTACCCAGGGAGTAAACTCATTTCCCGAACGACTTTTTAAATTATTTTTTCGCCACTAAAACGCATGAGACTTGTAGTTTTCAAAAATGTTTTCGTTTTTGATGAGACGCTGAATGAAAGAAGTTTAATCGCCGGCAAACGAAAACCTGCGATTTCCCGTAAATCCCGGACTCGGCCCGTATAGTCAAAAGTATACAAAGAAAGTATCCAAGGTGTAAACTCATTTCCCGAACGATTTTTTAAATTATTATTTCACCATTAAAGCCCATGAGACTTGTAGTTTTTAAAAATGTTTTCATTTTTGATGACACGCTGAATAAAAGAAGTTTAATCGCCGGCAAACGAAAACCCGCGACTTCCCGTAAATCCCGGTCTCGGCCCGTATAGTCAAACGTATACAAAGAAAGCACCCAGGGAGTAAACTCATTTCCCGAACGATTTTTTAAATTATATTTTCACCACTAAAACGCATGAGACTTGTAGTTTTCAAAAATGTTTTCATTTTTGATGAGACGCTGAATGAAAGAAGTTTAATCGCCAGCAAACGAAAACCTGCGATTTTCCGTAAATCCCGGACTCGGCCCGTATAGTCAAAAGTATAATAAGAAAGTACCCAGGGTGTAAACTCATTTCCCGAACGATTTTTTAAATTATTACTTCACCACTAAAGCCCATGAGACTTGTAGTTTTTAAAAATGTTTTCATTTTTGATGAGACGCTGAATAAAAGAAGTTTAATCGCCGGCAAACGAAAACCCGCCATTTCCCGTAAACCCTAGACTCGGCCCGTATAATCAAAAGTATAATAAGAAAGTACCCAGGCTGTAAACTCATTTCCCGGACTCGCCCCGTATAGTCAAAAGTATAATAAGAAAGTACCCAGGGTGTAAACTCATTTCCCGAACGATTTTTTAAATTATTACTTCACCACTAAAACGCATGAGACTTGTAGTTTTTAAAAATGTCTTCTTTTTTGATGAGAAGGTGAATAAAAGAAGTTTAATCGCCGGCAAACGAAAACCTGCGATTTCCCGTAAATCCTGGACTCGGCCCGCATAGTCAAAATATACAAAGAAAGTACCCAGGGAGTAAACTCATTTCCCGAACGATTTTTTAAATTATTTTTTCAGCACTAAAACGCATGAGACTTGTAGTTTTTAAAAATGTTTTCCTTTTTGATGAGAAGGTGAATAAAAGAAGTTTAATCGCCGGCAAACGAAAACCTGCGATTTCCCGTAAATCCTGGACTCGGCCCGTATAGTCAAAAGTATACAAAGAAAGTACCCAGGGAGTAAACTCGTTTCCCAAACGATTTTTTAAATTATTATTTCACCACTAAAACGCATGAGACTTGTAGTTTTCAAAAATGTTTTCATTTTTGATGAGACGCTGAATAAAAGAAGTTTAATCGCCGGCAAACGAAAACCCGCCATTTCCCGTAAACCCCGGTCCCGGTCCGTATAATCAAAAGTATACAAAGAAAGTACCCAGGGAGTAAACTCATTTCCCGAACGACTTTTTAAATTATTTTTTCGCCACTAAAACGCATGAGACTTGTAGTTTTCAAAAATGTTTTCATTTTTGATGAGACGCTGAATGAAAGAAGTTTAATCGCCGGCAAACGAAAACCTGCGATTTCCCGTAAATCCCGGACTCGGCCCGTATAGTCAAAAGTATACAAAGAAAGTATCCAAGGTGTAAACTCATTTCCCGAACGATTTTTTAAATTATTATTTCACCATTAAAGCCCATGAGACTTGTAGTTTTTAAAAATGTTTTCATTTTTGATGAGAGCTGAATAAAAGAAGTTTAATCGCCGGCAAACGAAAACCCGCGACTTCCCGTAAATCCCGGTCTCGGCCCGTATAGTCAAACGTATACAAAGAAAGCACCCAGGGAGTAAACTCATTTCCCGAACGATTTTTTAAATTATATTTTCACCACTAAAACGCATGAGACTTGTAGTTTTCAAAAATGTTTTCATTTTTGATGAGACGCTGAATGAAAGAAGTTTAATCGCCAGCAAACGAAAACCTGCGATTTTCCGTAAATCCCGGACTCGGCCCGTATAGTCAAAAGTATAATAAGAAAGTACCCAGGGTGTAAACTCATTTCCCGAACGATTTTTTAAATTATTACTTCACCACTAAAGCCCATGAGACTTGTAGTTTTTAAAAATGTTTTCATTTTTGATGAGACGCTGAATAAAAGAAGTTTAATCGCCGGCAAACGAAAACCCGCCATTTCCCGTAAACCCTAGACTCGGCCCGTATAATCAAAAGTATAATAAGAAAGTACCCAGGGTGTAAACTCATTTCCCGAACGATTTTT
Organism: Hydractinia symbiolongicarpus; assembly: GCF_029227915.1. Lineage (NCBI taxonomy): Eukaryota > Metazoa > Cnidaria > Hydrozoa > Anthoathecata > Hydractiniidae > Hydractinia > Hydractinia symbiolongicarpus. Next base: position 5,531,369 of record NC_079884.1, on the reverse strand, counting down.
TAAATTATTACTTCACCACTAAAGCCCATGAGACTTGTAGTTTTCAAAAATGTTTTCATTTTTGATGAGACGCTGAATAAAAGACGTTTAATTGCCGGCAAACGAAAACCCGCCATTTCCCGTAAACCCCGGACTCGGCCCGCATAGTCAAAATATACAAAGAAAGTACCCAGGGAGTAAACTTATTTCCCAAACGATTTTTTAAATTATTTTTTCAGCACTAAAACGCATGAGACTTGTAGTTTTCAAAAATGTTTTCATTTTTGATGAGACGCTGAATGAAAGAAGTTTAATCGCCGGCAAACGAAAACCTGCGATTTCCCGTAAATCCCGGACTTGGCCCGTATAGTCAAAAGTATACAAAGAAAGTATCCAAGGTGTAAACTCATTTCCCGAACGATTTTTTAAATTATTATTTCACCATTAAAGCCCATGAGACTTGTAGTTTTTAAAAATGTTTTCATTTTTGATGAGACGCTGAATAAAAGAAGTTTAATCGCCGGCAAACGAAAACCCGCGACTTCCCGTAAATCCCGGTCTCGGCCCGTATAGTCAAACGTATACAAAGAAAGCGCCCAGGGAGTAAACTCATTTCCCGAACGATTTTTTAAATTATTACTTCACCACTAAAACGCATGAGACTTGTAGTTTTTAAAAATGTTTTCTTTTTTAATGAGAAGGTGAATAAAAGAAGTTTAATCGCCGGCAAACGAAAACCTGCGATTTCCCGTAAATCCTGGACTCGGCCCGCATAGTCAAAATATACAAAGAAAGTACCCAGGGAGTAAACTCATTTCCCGAACGATTTTTTAAATTATTTTTTCAGCACTAAAACGCATGAGACTTGTAGTTTTTAAAAATGTTTTCATTTTTGATGAGAAGGTGAATAAAAGAAGTTTAATCGCCGGCAAACGAAAACCTGCGATTTCCCGTAAATCCTGGACTCGGCCCGTATAGTCAAAAGTATACAAAGAAAGTACCCAGGGAGTAAACTCGTTTCCCAAACGATTTTTTAAATTATTATTTCACCACTAAAACGCATGAGACTTGTAGTTTTCAAAAATGTTTTCATTTTTGATGAGACGCTGAATAAAAGAAGTTTAATCGCCGGCAAACGAAAACCCGCCATTTCCCGTAAACCCCGGTCCCGGTCCGTATAATCAAAAGTATACAAAGAAAGTACCCAGGGAGTAAACTCATTTCCCGAACGACTTTTTAAATTATTTTTTCACCACTAAAACGCATGAGACTTGTAGTTTTCAAAAATGTTTTCATTTTTGATGAGACGCTGAATGAAAGAAGTTTAATCGCCGGCAAACGAAAACCTGCGATTTCCCGTAAATCCCGGACTTGGCCCGTATAGTCAAAAGTATACAAAGAAAGTATCCAAGGTGTAAACTCATTTCCCGAACGATTTTTTAAATTATTATTTCACCATTAAAGCCCATGAGACTTGTAGTTTTTAAAAATGTTTTCATTTTTGATGAGACGCTGAATAAAAGAAGTTTAATCGCCGGCAAACGAAAACCCGCGACTTCCCGTAAATCCCGGTCTCGGCCCGTATAGTCAAACGTATACAAAGAAAGCACCCAGGGAGTAAACTCATTTCCCGAACGATTTTTTAAATTATTACTTCACCACTAAAACGCATGAGACTTGTAGTTTTTAAAAATGTTTTCTTTTTTAATGAGAAGGTGAATAAAAGAAGTTTAATCGCCGGCAAACGAAAACCTGCGATTTCCCGTAAATCCTGGACTCGGCCCGCATAGTCAAAATATACAAAGAAAGTACCCAGGGTGTAAACTCATTTCCCGAACGATTTTTTAAATTATTTTTTCAGCACTAAAACGCATGAGACTTGTAGTTTTTAAAAATGTTTTCATTTTTGATGAGAAGGTGAATAAAAGAAGTTTAATCGCCGGCAAACGAAAACCTGCGATTTCCCGTAAACCCTGGACTCGGCCCGTATAATCAAAAGTATACAAAGAAAGTACCCAGGGAGTAAACTCGTTTCCCAAACGATTTTTTAAATTATTATTTCACCACTAAAACGCATGAGACTTGTAGTTTTCAAAAATGTTTTCATTTTTGATGAGACGCTGAATAAAAGAAGTTTAATCGCCGGCAAACGAAAACCCGCCATTTCCCGTAAACCCCGGTCCCGGTCCGTATAATCAAAAGTATACAAAGAAAGTACCCAGGGAGTAAACTCATTTCCCGAACGACTTTTTAAATTATTTTTTCACCACTAAAACGCATGAGACTTGTAGTTTTCAAAAATGTTTTCATTTTTGATGAGACGCTGAATGAAAGAAGTTTAATCGCCGGCAAACGAAAACCTGCGATTTCCCGTAAATCCCGGACTCGGCCCGTATAGTCAAAAGTATACAAAGAAAGTATCCAAGGTGTAAACTCATTTCCCGAACGATTTTTTAAATTATTATTTCACCATTAAAGCCCATGAGACTTGTAGTTTTTAAAAATGTTTTCATTTTTGATGAGACGCTGAATAAAAGAAGTTTAATCGCCGGCAAACGAAAACCCGCGACTTCCCGTAAATCCCGGTCTCGGCCCGTATAGTCAAACGTATACAAAGAAAGCACCCAGGGAGTAAACTCATTTCCCGAACGATTTTTTAAATTATATTTTCACCACTAAAACGCATGAGACTTGTAGTTTTCAAAAATGTTTTCATTTTTGATGAGACGCTGAATGAAAGAAGTTTAATCGCCAGCAAACGAAAACCTGCGATTTTCCGTAAATCCCGGACTCGGCCCGTATAGTCAAAAGTATAATAAGAAAGTACCCAGGGTGTAAACTCATTTCCCGAACGATTTTTTAAATTATTACTTCACCACTAAAGCCCATGAGACTTGTAGTTTTTAAAAATGTTTTCATTTTTGATGAGACGCTGAATAAAAGAAGTTTAATCGCCGGCAAACGAAAACCCGCCATTTCCCGTAAACCCTGGACTCGGCCCGTATAATCAAAAGTATATTAAGAAAGTACCCAGGGTGTAAACTCATTTCCCGAACGATTTTTTAAATTATTACTTCACCACTAAAGCCCATGAGACTTGTAGTTTTCAAAAATGTTTTCATTTTTGATGAGACGCTGAATAAAAGACGTTTAATTGCCGGCAAACGAAAACCCGCCATTTCCCGTAAACCCCGGACTCGGCCCGCATAGTCAAAATATACAAAGAAAGTACCCAGGGAGTAAACTCATTTCCCAAACGATTTTTTAAATTATTTTTTCAGCACTAAAACGCATGAGACTTGTAGTTTTCAAAAATGTTTTCATTTTTGATGAGACGCTGAATGAAAGAAGTTTAATCGCCGGCAAACGAAAACCTGCGATTTCCCGTAAATCCCGGACTTGGCCCGTATAGTCAAAAGTATACAAAGAAAGTATCCAAGGTGTAAACTCATTTCCCGAACGATTTTTTAAATTATTATTTCACCATTAAAGCCCACGAGACTTGTAGTTTTTAAAAATGTTTTCATTTTTGATGAGACGCTGAATAAAAGAAGTTTAATCGCCGGCAAACGAAAACCCGCGACTTCCCGTAAATCCCGGTCTCGGCCCGTATAGTCAAACGTATACAAAGAAAGCACCCAGGGAGTAAACTCATTTCCCGAACGATTTTTTAAATTATATTTTCACCACTAAAACGCATGAGACTTGTAGTTTTCAAAAATGTTTTCATTTTTGATGAGACGCTGAATGAAAGAAGTTTAATCGCCAGCAAACGAAAACCTGCGATTTTCCGTAAATCCCGGACTCGCCCCGTATAGTCAAAAGTATAATAAGAAAGTACCCAGGGTGTAAACTCATTTCCCGAACGATTTTTTAAATTATTACTTCACCACTAAAGCCCATGAGACTTGTAGTTTTTAAAAATGTTTTCATTTTTGATGAGACGCTGAATAAAAGAAATTTAATCGCGGCAAACAAAAACCCGCCATTTCCCGTAAACCCTGGACTCGGCCCGTATAATCAAAAGTATACGAAGAAAGTACCCAAGGAGTAAACTCATTTCCCGAACGATTTTTTAAATTACTTTTTCACCACTAAAACGCATGAGACTTGTAGTTTTCAAAAATGTTTTCATTTTTGATGAGACGCTGAATAAAAGACGTTTAATCGCCGGCAAACGAAAACCCGCCATTTCCCCTAAACCCCGGACTCGGCCCGCATAGTCAAAATATACAAAGAAAGTACCCAGGGAGTAAACTCATTTCCCGAACGATTTTTTAAATTATTTTTTCAGCACTAAAACGCATGAGACTTGTAGTTTTTAAAAATGTTTTCATTTTTGATGAGAAGGTGAATAAAAGAAGTTTAATCGCCGGCAAACGAAAACCCGCGATTTCCCGTAAATCCTGGGCTTGGCCGGTATAGTCGAATGTATACAAAGAAAGTACCCTGTGAGTAAACTCATTTCCAAAACGATTTTTTAAATTATCTTTTCACCACTAAAACGCATGAGACTTGTAGTTTTCAAAAATGTTTTCATTTTTGATGAGACGCTGAATAAAAGACGTTTAATCGCCGGCAAACGAAAACCCGCCATTTCCCCTAAACCCCAGACTCGGTCCGTATAATCAAAAGTATACAAGGAAAGTATCCAAGGTGTAAACTCATTTCCCGAACGATTTTTTAAATTATTATTTCACCATTAAAGCCCGTGAGACTTGTAGTTTTTAAAAATGTTTTCATTTTTGATGAGACGCTGAATAAAAGAAGTTTAATCGCCGGCAAACGAAAACCCGCGACTTCCCGTAAATCCCGGTCTCGGCCCGTATAGTCAAAAGTATACAAAGAAAGTATCCAGGGAGTAAACTCATTTCCCAAACGATTTTTTAAATTACTATTTCACCACTAAAGCCCATGAGACTTGTAGTTTTTAAAAATGTTTTCATTTTTGATGAGACGCTGAACAAAAGAAGTTTAATCGCCGGCAAACGAAAACCCGCAATTTCCCGTAAATCCCGTACTCGGCCCGTATAGTCAAAAGTATACAAAGAAAGTACCCAGGGAGTAAACTCATTTTCCAAACGATTTTTTAAATTACTATTTTACCACCAAAGCCCATGAGACTTGTAGTTTTTAAAAATGTTTTCATTTTTGATGAGACGCTGAATAAAAGCAGTTTAATCGCCGGCAAACGAAAACCTGCGATTTCCCTAAATCCCGGACTCGGCCCGTATAGTCAAAAGTATACAAAGAAAGTACCCAGGGAGTAAACTCATTTTCAGAACGATTTTTTAAATTATTTTTTCACCACTAAAACGCATAAGACTTGTAGTTTTTAAAAATGTTTTCATTTTTGATGAGACGCTGAATAAAAGAAGTTTAATAGCCGGCAAACGAAAATCCGCGATTTCTCGTATATCCCGGGCTTGGCCCGTATAGTCAAAAGTATACAAAGAAAGTACCCAGGGAGTAAACTCATTTTCAGAACGATTTTTTAAATTATTTTTTCACCACTAGAACGCATAAGACTTGTAGTTTTTAAAAATGTTTTCATTTTTGATGAGACGCTGAATAAAAGAAGTTTAATCGCCGGCAAACGAAAACACGCGATTTCCCGTATATCCGGGGCTTGGCCCGTATAGTCAAAAGTATACAAAGAAAGTACCCAGGGAGTAAACTCATTTCCCTAACGATTTTTTAAATTATTTTTTCACCACTAAAACGCATAAGACTTGTAGTTTTTAAAAATGTTTTCATTTTTGATGAGACGCTGAATAAAAGAAGTTTAATCGCCGGCAAACGAAAATCCGCGATTTCCCGTAAATCCCGGACTCGGCCCGTATAGTCAAAATTATACAAAGAAAGTACCCAGGAAGTAAACTCATTTCCCGAACGATTTTTTAAATTATTTTTTCACCACTAAAACGCATGAGACTTGTAGTTTTCAAAAATGTTTTCATTTTTGATGAGACGCTTAATGAAAGAAGTTTAATCGCCGGCAAACGAAATCCCGCGTTTTCCCGTAAATCCGGGGCTTGGCCCGTATAGTCGAATGTATACAAAGAAAGTACCCAGGGAGTAAACTCATTTCCCGAACGATTTTTTAAATTTTTTTTTCACCACTAAAACGCATGAGACTTGTAGTTTTTAAAAATGTTTTCATTTTTGATGAGACGCTTAATGAAAGAGGTTTAATCGCCGGAAAACGAAAACCCGCGATTTCCCGTAAATCCCGGGCTTGGCCCGTATAGTCGAATGTATACAAAAAAAATACCCTGTGAGTAAACTCATTTTCAGAACGATTTTTTAAATTATTTTTTCACCACTAAAACGCATGAGACTTGTAGTTTTTAAAAATGTTTTCATTTTTGATGAGACGCTGAATAAAAGAAGTTTAATCGCCGGCAAACGAAAACCTGCGATTTCCCCTAAATCCTGGACTCTGCCCGTATAGTCAAAAGTATACAAAGAAAGTACCCAGGGAGTAAACTCATTTCCCAAACGATTTTTTAAATTATTATTTCACCACTAAAACGCATGAGACTTGTAGTTTTCAAGAATGTTTTCATTTTTGATGAGACGCTGAATAAAAGCAGTTTAATCGCCGGCAAACGAAAACCCGCGATTTCCCGTAAATCCCGGGCTTGGCACGTATAGTCGAATGTATACAAAGAAAGTACCCTGTGAGTAAACTCATTTCCAGAACGATTTTTGAAATTATTTTTTCACCACTAAAACGCATAAGGCCTGTAGTTTTTGAAAATGTTTTCATTTTTGATGAGACGCTAAATAAAAGAAGTTTAATCGCCGGCAAACGAAAACCCGCCATTTCCCGTAAACCCCGGACTCGGTCCGTATGATCAAAAGTATACAAAGAATGTACCCAGGGAGTAAACTCATTTCCCGAACGACTTTTTAAATTATTTTTTCACCACTAAAACGCATGAGACTTTTAGTTTTCAAAAATGTTTTCATTTTTGATGAGACGCTGAATAAAAGAAGTTTAATCGCCGGCAATCGAAAACCTGCGATTTCCCGTAAATCCCGGACTCGGCCCGTATAGTTAAAAGTATACAAAGAAAGTATCCAAGGTGTAAACTCATTTCCCGAACGATTTTTTAAATTATTATTTCACCATTAAAGCCCATGAGACTTGTAGTTTTTAAAAATGTTTTCATTTTTGATGAGACGCTGAATAAAAGAAGTTTAATCGCCGGCAAACGAAAACCCGCGACTTCCCGTATATCCAGGTCTCGGCCCGTATAGTCAAAAGTATACAAAGAAAGTACCCAGGGAGTAAACTCATTTCTCAAACGATTTTTTAAATTACTATTTCACCACTAAAGCCCATGAGACTTGTAGTTTTTAAAAATGTTTTCATTTTTGATGAGACGCTGAATAAAAGAAGTTTAATCGCCGGCAAACGAAAACCCGCAATTTCCCGTAAATCCCGTACTCGGCCCGTATAGTCAAAAGTATACAAAGAAAGTACCCAGGGAGTAAACTCATTTCCCAAACGATTTTTGAAATTACTATTTCACCACTAAAGCCCATGAGACTTGTAGTTTTTAAAAATGTTTTCATTTTTGATGAGACGCTGAATAAAAGCAGTTTAATCGCCGGCAAACGAAAACCTGCGATTTCCCTAAATCCCGGACTCGGCCCGTATAGTCAAAAGTATACAAAGAAAGTACCCAGGGAGTAAACTCATTTTCAGAACGATTTTTTAAATTATTTTTTCACCACTAAAACGCATAAGACTTGTAGTTTTTAAAAATGTTTTCATTTTTGATAAGACGCTGAATAAAAGAAGTTTAATCGCCGGCAAACGAAAACCCGCGATTTCCCGTATATCCCGGGCTTGGCCCGTATAGTCAAAAGTATACAAAGAAAGTACCCAGGGAGTAAACTCATTTCCCGACGATTTTTTACATTATTTTTTTACCACTAAACGCATGAGACTTGTAGGATTCAAAAATATTTTCATATTTGATAGGACGCTGAATAAAAGAAGTTTAATCGCCGGCAAACGAAAATCCGCGATTTTCCGTAAATCCCGGACTCGGCTCGTATAGTCAAAAGTATACAAAGAAAGTATCCAAGGTGTAAACTCATTTCCCGAACGATTTTTTAAATTATTATTTCACCATTAAAGCCCATGAGACTTGTAGTTTTTAAAAATATTTTCATTTTTGATGAGACGCTGAATAAAAGAAGTTTAATCGCCGGCAAACGAAAACCCGCGACTTCCCGTAAATCCCGGTCTCGGCCCGTATAGTCAAAAGTATACAAAGAAAGTACCCAGGGAGTAAACTCATTTCCCGAACGATTTTTTAAATTACTATTTCACCACTAAAACCCATGAGACTTGTAGTTTTTAAAAATGTTTTCATTTTTGATGAGACGCTGAATAAAAGAAGTTTAATCGCCGACAAACGAAAACCCGCGACTTCCCGTAAATCCCGGTCTCGGCCCGTATAGTCAAAAGTATACAAAGAAAGTACCCAGGGAGTAAACTCATTTCCCAAACGATTTTTTAAATTACTATTTCACCACTAAAGCCCATGAGACTTGTAGTTTTTAAAAATGTTTTCATTTTTGATGAGACGCTGAATAAAAGCAGTTTAATCGCCGGCAAACGAAAACCTGCGATTTCCCTAAATCCCGGACTCGGCCCGTATAGTCAAAAGTATACAAAGAAAGTACCCAGGGAGTAAACTCATTTTCAGAACGATTTTTTAATATATTTTTTCACCACTAAAACGCATAAGACTTGTAGTTTTTAAAAATGTTTTCATTTTTGATGAGACGCTGAATAAAAGAAGTTTAATCGCCGGCAAACGAAAACCCGCCATTTCCCGTAAACCCCGGTCTCGGTCCGTATAATCAAAAGTATACAAAGAAAGTACCCAGGGAGTAAACTCATTTCCCGAACGACTTTTTAAATTATTTTTTCACCACTAAAACGCATGAGACTTTTAGTTTTCAAAAATGTTTTCATTTTTGATGAGACGCTGAATAAAAGAAGTTTAATCGCCGGCAATCGAAAACCTGCGATTTCCCGTAAATCCCGGACCCGGCCCGTATAGTTAAAAGTATACAAAGAAAGTATCCAAGGTGTAAACTCATTTCCCGAACGATTTTTTAAATTATTATTTCACCATTAAAGCCCATGAGACTTGTAGTTTTTAAAAATGTTTTCATTTTTGATGAGACGCTGAATAAAAGAAGTTTAATCGCCGGCAAACGAAAACCCGCAATTTCCCGTAAATCCCGTACTCGGCCCGTATAGTCAAAAGTATACAAAGAAAGTACCCAGGGAGTAAACTCATTTCCCAAACGATTTTTGAAATTACTATTTCACCACTAAAGCCCATGAGACTTGTAGTTTTTAAAAATGTTTTCATTTTTGATGAGACGCTGAATAAAAGAAGTTTAATCGCCGGCAATCGAAAACCTGCGATTTCCCGTAAATCCCGGACCCGGCCCGTATAGTTAAAAGTATACAAAGAAAGTATCCAAGGTGTAAACTCATTTCCCGAACGATTTTTTAAATTATTATTTCACCATTAAAGCCCATGAGACTTGTAGTTTTTAAAAATGTTTTCATTTTTGATGAGACGCTGAATAAAAGAAGTTTAATCGCCGGCAAACGAAAACCTGCGACTTCCCGTAAGTCCCGGTCTCGGCCCGTATAGTCAAAAGTATACAAAGAAAGTACCCAGGGAGTAAACTCATTTCTCAAACGATTTTTTAAATTACTATTTCACCACTAAAGCCCATGAGACTTGTAGTTTTTAAAAATGTTTTCATTTTTGATGAGACGCTGAATAAAATCAGTTTAATCGCCGGCAAACGAAAACCTGCGATTTCCCTAAATCCCGGACTCGGCCCGTATAGTCAAAAGTATACAAAGAAACTACCCAGGGAGTAAACTCATTTTCAGAACGATTTTTTAAATTATTTTTTCACCACTAAAACGCATAAGACTTGTAGTTTTTAAAAATGTTTTCATTTTTGATGAGACGCTGAATAAAAGAAGTTTAATCGCCGGCAAACGAAAACCCGCGATTTCCCGTATATCCCGGGCTTGGCCCGTATAGTCAAAAGTATACAAAGAAAGTACCCAGGGAGTAAACTCATTTCCCGAACGATTTTTTACATTATTTTTTTACCACTAAACGCATGAGACTTGTAGTTTTCAAAAATATTTTTATATTTGATAGGACGCTGAATAAAAGAAGTTTAATCGCCGGCAAACGAAAATCCGCGATTTCCCGTAAATCCCGGACTCGGCCCGTATAGTCAAAAGTATACAAAGAAAGTATCCAAGGAGTAAACTCATTTCCCGAACGATTTTTTAAATTATTATTTCACCAATAAAGCCCATGAGACTTGTAGTTTTTAAAAATATTTTCATTTTTGATGAGACGCTGAATAAAAGAAGTTTAATCGCCGGCAAACGAAAACCCGCGATTTCCCGTAAATCCCGGACTCGGCCCGTATAGTCAAAAGTATACAAAGAAAGTATCCAAGGAGTAAACTCATTTCCCGAACGATTTTTTAAATTATTATTTCACCAATAAAGCCCATGAGACTTGTAGTTTTTAAAAATATTTTCATTTTTGATGAGACGCTGAATAAAAGAAGTTTAATCGCCGGCAAACGAAAACCCGCGACTTCCCGTAAATCCCGGTCTCGGTCCGTATAATCAAAAGTATACAAAGAAAGTACCCAGGGAGTAAACTCATTTCCCGAACGACTTTTTAAATTATTTTTTCACCACTAAAACGCATGAGACTTTTAGTTTTCAAAAATGTTTTCATTTTTGATGAGACGCTGAATAAAAGAAGTTTAATCGCCGGCAATCGAAAACCTGCGATTTCCCGTAAATCCCGGACCCGGCCCGTATAGTTAAAAGTATACAAAGAAAGTATCCAAGGTGTAAACTCATTTCCCGAACGATTTTTTAAATTATTATTTCACCATTAAAGCCCATGAGACTTGTAGTTTTTAAAAATGTTTTCATTTTTGATGAGACGCTGAATAAAAGAAGTTTAATCGCCGGCAAACGAAAACCCGCAATTTCCCGTAAATCCCGTACTCGGCCCGTATAGTCAAAAGTATACAAAGAAAGTACCCAGGGAGTAAACTCATTTCCCAAACGATTTTTGAAATTACTATTTCACCACTAAAGCCCATGAGACTTGTAGTTTTTAAAAATGTTTTCATTTTTGATGAGACGCTGAATAAAAGAAGTTTAATCGCCGGCAATCGAAAACCTGCGATTTCCCGTAAATCCCGGACCCGGCCCGTATAGTTAAAAGTATACAAAGAAAGTATCCAAGGTGTAAACTCATTTCCCGAACGATTTTTTAAATTATTATTTCACCATTAAAGCCCATGAGACTTGTAGTTTTTAAAAATGTTTTCATTTTTGATGAGACGCTGAATAAAAGAAGTTTAATCGCCGGCAAACGAAAACCTGCGACTTCCCGTAAGTCCCGGTCTCGGCCCGTATAGTCAAAAGTATACAAAGAAAGTACCCAGGGAGTAAACTCATTTCTCAAACGATTTTTTAAATTACTATTTCACCACTAAAGCCCATGAGACTTGTAGTTTTTAAAAATGTTTTCATTTTTGATGAGACGCTGAATAAAATCAGTTTAATCGCCGGCAAACGAAAACCTGCGATTTCCCTAAATCCCGGACTCGGCCCGTATAGTCAAAAGTATACAAAGAAAGTACCCAGGGAGTAAACTCATTTCCCGAACGACTTTTTAAATTATTTTTTCACCACTAAAACGCATGAGACTTTTAGTTTTCAAAAATGTTTTCATTTTTGATGAGACGCTGAATAAAAGAAGTTTAATCGCCGGCAATCGAAAACCTGCGATTTCCCGTAAATCCCGGACCCGGCCCGTATAGTTAAAAGTATACAAAGAAAGTATCCAAGGTGTAAACTCATTTCCCGAACGATTTTTTAAATTATTATTTCACCATTAAAGCCCATGAGACTTGTAGTTTTTAAAAATATTTTCATTTTTGATGAGACGCTGAATAAAAGAAGTTTAATCGCCGGCAAACGAAAACCCGCGACTTCCCGTAAATCCCGGTCTCGGCCCGTATAGTCAAAAGTATACAAAGAAAGTACCCAGGGAGTAAACTCATTTCCCAAACGATTTTTTAAATTACTATTTCACCACTAAAGCCCATGAGACTTGTAGTTTTTAAAAATGTTTTCATTTTTGATGAGACGCTGATTAAAAGAAGTTTAATCGCCGGCAAACGAAAACCCGCAATTTCCCGTAAATCCCGTACTCGGCCCGTATAGTCAAAAGTATACAAAGAAAGTACCCAGGGAGTAAACTCATTTCCCAAACGATTTTTTAAATTACTATTTCACCACTAAAGCCCATGAGACTTGTAGTTTTTAAAAATGTTTTCATTTTTGACGAGACGCTGAATAAAAGCAGTTTAATCGCCGGCAAACGAAAACCTGCGATTTCCCTAAATCCCTGACTCGGCCCGTATAGTCAAAAGTATACAAAGAAAGTACCCAGGGAGTAAACTCATTTCCCGAACGATTTTTTACATTATTTTTTTACCACTAAACGCATGAGACTTGTAGTTTTCAAAAATATTTTCATATTTGATAGGACGCTGAATAAAAGAAGTTTAATCGCCGGCAAACGAAAATCCGCGATTTCCCGTAAATCACGGACTCGGCCCGTATAGTCAAAAGTATACAAAGAAAGTACCCAGGGAGTAAACTCATTTCCAGAACGATTTTTTAAATTATTTTTTTACCACTAAAACGGATAAGACTTGTAGTTTTTAAAAATGTTTTCATATTTGATGAGACGCTGAATAAAAGAAGTTTAATCACCGGCAAACGAAAACCCGCGATTTCCCGTAAATCCCGTACTCGGCCCGTATAGTCAAAAGTATACAAAGAAAGTACCCAGGGAGTAAACTCATTTCCCAAACGATTTTTTAAATTACTATTTCACCACTAAAGCCCATGAGACTTTTAGTTTTCAAAAATGTTTTCATTTTTGATGAGACGCTGAATAAAAGAAGTTTAATCGCCGGCAATCGAAAACCTGCGATTTCCCGTAAATCCCGGACCCGGCCCGTATAGTTAAAAGTATACAAAGAAAGTATCCAAGGTGTAAACTCATTTCCCGAACGATTTTTTAAATTATTATTTCACCATTAAAGCCCATGAGACTTGTAGTTTTTAAAAATATTTTCATTTTTGATGAGACGCTGAATAAAAGAAGTTTAATCGCCGGCAAACGAAAACCCGCGACTTCCCGTAAATCCCGGTCTCGGCCCGTATAGTCAAAAGTATACAAAGAAAGTACCCAGGGAGTAAACTCATTTCCCAAACGATTTTTTAAATTACTATTTCACCACTAAAGCCCATGAGACTTGTAGTTTTTAAAAATGTTTTCATTTTTGATGAGACGCTGATTAAAAGAAGTTTAATCGCCGGCAAACGAAAACCCGCAATTTCCCGTAAATCCCGTACTCGGCCCGTATAGTCAAAAGTATACAAAGAAAGTACCCAGGGAGTAAACTCATTTCCCAAACGATTTTTTAAATTACTATTTCACCACTAAAGCCCATGAGACTTGTAGTTTTTAAAAATGTTTTCATTTTTGACGAGACGCTGAATAAAAGCAGTTTAATCGCCGGCAAACGAAAACCTGCGATTTCCCTAAATCCCTGACTCGGCCCGTATAGTCAAAAGTATACAAAGAAAGTACCCAGGGAGTAAACTCATTTCCCGAACGATTTTTTACATTATTTTTTTACCACTAAACGCATGAGACTTGTAGTTTTCAAAAATATTTTCATATTTGATAGGACGCTGAATAAAAGAAGTTTAATCGCCGGCAAACGAAAATCCGCGATTTCCCGTAAATCACGGACTCGGCCCGTATAGTCAAAAGTATACAAAGAAAGTACCCAGGGAGTAAACTCATTTCCAGAACGATTTTTTAAATTATTTTTTTACCACTAAAACGGATAAGACTTGTAGTTTTTAAAAATGTTTTCATATTTGATGAGACGCTGAATAAAAGAAGTTTAATCACCGGCAAACGAAAACCCGCGATTTCCCGTAAATCCCGTACTCGGCCCGTATAGTCAAAAGTATACAAAGAAAGTACCCAGGGAGTAAACTCATTTCCCAAACGATTTTTTAAATTACTATTTCACCACTAAAGCCCATGAGACTTGTAGTTTTTAAAAATGTTTTCATTTTTGACGAGACGCTGAATAAAAGCAGTTTAATCGCCGGCAAACGAAAACCTGCGATTTCCCTAAATCCCTGACTCGGCCCGTATAGTCAAAAGTATACAAAGAAAGTACCCAGGGAGTAAACTCATTTCCCGAACGGTTTTTTACATTATTTTTTTACCACTAAACGCATGAGACTTGTAGTTTTCAAAAATATTTTCATATTTGATAGGACGCTGAATAAAAGAAGTTTAATCGCCGGCAAACGAAAATCCGCGATTTCCCGTAAATCCCGGACTCGGCCCGTATAGTCAAAAGTATACAAAGAAAGTATCCAAGGTGTAAACTCATTTCCCGAACGATTTTTTAAATTATTATTTCACCATTAAAGCCCATGAGACTTGTAGTTTTTAAAAATGTTTTCATTTTTGATGAGACGCTGAATAAAAGAAGTTTAATCGCCGACAAACGAAAACCAGCGACTTCCCGTAAATCCCGGTCTCGGTCGGTATAGTCAAAAGTATACAAAGAAAGTACCCAGGGAGTAAACTCATTTCCCAAACGATTTTTTAAATTACTATTTCACCACTAAAGCCCATGAGACTTGTAGTTTTTAAAAATGTTTTCATTTTTGATGAGACGCTGAATAAAAGCAGGTTAATCGCCGGCAAACGAAAACCTGCGATTTCCCTAAATCCCGGACTCGGCCCGTATAGTCAAAAGTATACAAAGAAAGTACCCAGGAAGTAAACTCATTTTCAGAACGATTTTTTAAATTATTTTTTCACCACTAAAACGCATAAGACTTGTAGTTTTTAAAAATGTTTTCATTTTTGATGAGACGCTGAATAAAAGAAGTTTAATCGCCGGCAAACGAAAACCCACGATTTCCCGTATATCCCGGGCTTGGCCCGTATAGTCAAAAGTATACAAAGAAAGTACCCAGGGAGTAAACTCATTTCCCGAACGATTTTTTACATTATTTTTTTACCACTAAACGCATGAGACTTGCAGTTTTCAAAAATATTTTCATATTTGATAGGACGCTGAATAAAAGAAGTTTAATCGCCGGCAAACGAAAATCCGCGATTTCCCGTAAATCCCGGACTCGGCCCGTATAGTCAAAAGTATACAAAGAAAGTACCCAGAGTAAACTCATTTCCCGAACGATTTTTTAAATTATTTTTTCACCACTAAAACGCATGAGACTTGTAGTTTTCAAAAATGTTTTCATTTTTGATGGCAAACGAAATCCCGCGTTTTCCCGTAAATCCGGGGCTTGGCCCGTATAGTCGAATGTATACAAAGAAAGTACCCAGGGAGTAAACTCATTTCCCGAACGATTTCTTAAAATTTTTTTTCACCACTAAAACGCATGAGACTTGTAGGATTCAAAAATATTTTCATATTTGATAGGACGCTGAATAAAAGAAGTTTAATCGCCGGCAAACGAAAATCCGCGATTTTCCGTAAATCCCGGACTCGGCTCGTATAGTCAAAAGTATACAAAGAAAGTATCCAAGGTGTAAACTCATTTCCCGAACGATTTTTTAAATTATTATTTCACCATTAAAGCCCATGAGACTTGTAGTTTTTAAAAATATTTTCATTTTTGATGAGACGCTGAATAAAAGAAGTTTAATCGCCGGCAAACGAAAACCCGCGACTTCCCGTAAATCCCGGTCTCGGCCCGTATAGTCAAAAGTATACAAAGAAAGTACCCAGGGAGTAAACTCATTTCCCAAACGATTTTTTAAATTACTATTTCACCACTAAAACCCATGAGACTTGTAGTTTTTAAAAATGTTTTCATTTTTGATGAGACGCTGAATAAAAGAAGTTTAATCGCCGGCAAACGAAAACCCGCAATTTCCCGTAAATCCCGTACTCGGCCCGTATAGTCAAAAGTATACAAAGAAAGTACCCAGGGAGTAAACTCATTTCCCAAACGATTTTTTAAATTACTATTTCACCACTAAAGCCCATGAGACTTGTAGTTTTTAAAAATGTTTTCATTTTTGACGAGACGCTGAATAAAAGCAGTTTAATCGCCGGCAAACGAAAACCTGCGATTTCCCTAAATCCCGGACTCGGCCCGTATAGTCAAAAGTATACAAAGAAAGTACCCAGGGAGTAAACTCATTTCCCGAACGATTTTTTACATTATTTTTTTACCACTAAACGCATGAGACTTGTAGTTTTCAAAAATATTTTCATATTTGATAGGACGCTGAATAAAAGAAGTTTAATCGCCGGCAAACGAAAATCCGCGATTTCCCGTAAATCCCGGACTCGGCCCGTATAGTCAAAAGTATACAAAGAAAGTATCCAAGGTGTAAACTCATTTCCCGAACGATTTTTTAAATTATTATTTCACCATTAAAGCCCATGAGACTTGTAGTTTTTAAAAATGTTTTCATTTTTGATGAGACGCTGAATAAAAGAAGTTTAATCGCCGACAAACGAAAACCCGCGACTTCCCGTAAATCCCGGTCTCGGCCCGTATAGTCAAAAGTATATAAAGAAAGTACCCAGGGAGTAAACTCATTTCCCAAACGATTTTTTAAATTACTATTTCACCACTAAAGCCCATGAGACTTGTAGTTTTTAAAAATGTTTTCATTTTTGATGAGACGCTGAATAAAAGCAGTTTAATCGCCGGCAAACGAAAACCTGCGATTTCCCTAAATCCCGGACTCGGCCCGTATAGTCAAAAGTATACAAAGAAAGTACCCAGGGAGTAAACTCATTTTCAGAACGATTTTTTAATATATTTTTTCACCACTAAAACGCATAAGACTTGTAGTTTTTAAAAATGTTTTCATTTTTGATGAGACGCTGAATAAAAGAAGTTTAATCGCCGGCACACGAAAACCCGCCATTTCCCGTAAACCCCGGTCTCGGTCCGTATAATCAAAAGTATACAAAGAAAGTACCCAGGGAGTAAACTCATTTCCCGAACGACTTTTTAAATTATTTTTTCACCACTAAAACGCATGAGACTTTTAGTTTTCAAAAATGTTTTCATTTTTGATGAGACGCTGAATAAAAGAAGTTTAATCGCCGGCAATCGAAAACCTGCGATTTCCCGTAAATCCCGGACCCGGCCCGTATAGTTAAAAGTATACAAAGAAAGTATCCAAGGTGTAAACTCATTTCCCGAACGATTTTTTAAATTATTATTTCACCATTAAAGCCCATGAGACTTGTAGTTTTTAAAAATGTTTTCATTTTTGATGAGACGCTGAATAAAAGAAGTTTAATCGCCGGCAAACGAAAACCCGCAATTTCCCGTAAATCCCGTACTCGGCCCGTATAGTCAAAAGTATACAAAGAAAGTACCCAGGGAGTAAACTCATTTCCCAAACGATTTTTGAAATTACTATTTCACCACTAAAGCCCATGAGACTTGTAGTTTTTAAAAATGTTTTCATTTTTGATGAGACGCTGAATAAAAGAAGTTTAATCGCCGGCAATCGAAAACCTGCGATTTCCCGTAAATCCCGGCCCCGGCCCGTATAGTTAAAAGTATACAAAGAAAGTATCCAAGGTGTAAACTCATTTCCCGAACGATTTTTTAAATTATTATTTCACCATTAAAGCCCATGAGACTTGTAGTTTTTAAAAATGTTTTCATTTTTGATGAGACGCTGAATAAAAGAAGTTTAATCGCCGGCAAACGAAAACCTGCGACTTCCCGTAAGTCCCGGTCTCGGCCCGTATAGTCAAAAGTATACAAAGAAAGTACCCAGGGAGTAAACTCATTTCTCAAACGATTTTTTAAATTACTATTTCACCACTAAAGCCCATGAGACTTGTAGTTTTTAAAAATGTTTTCATTTTTGATGAGACGCTGAATAAAAGCAGTTTAATCGCCGGCAAACGAAAACCTGCGATTTCCCTAAATCCCGGACTCGGCCCGTATAGTCAAAAGTATACAAAGAAAGTACCCAGGGAGTAAACTCATTTTCAGAACGATTTTTTAAATTATTTTTTCACCACTAAAACGCATAAGACTTGTAGTTTTTAAAAATGTTTTCATTTTTGATGAGACGCTGAATAAAAGAAGTTTAATCGCCGGCAAACGAAAACCCGCGATTTCCCGTATATCCCGGGCTTGGCCCGTATAGTCAAAAGTATACAAAGAAAGTACCCAGGGAGTAAACTCATTTCCCGAACGATTTTTTACATTATTTTTTTACCACTAAACGCATGAGACTTGTAGTTTTCAAAAATATTTTTATATTTGATAGGACGCTGAATAAAAGAAGTTTAATCGCCGGCAAACGAAAATCCGCGATTTCCCGTAAATCCCGGACTCGGCCCGTATAGTCAAAAGTATACAAAGAAAGTATCCAAGGAGTAAACTCATTTCCCGAACGATTTTTTAAATTATTATTTCACCAATAAAGCCCATGAGACTTGTAGTTTTTAAAAATATTTTCATTTTTGATGAGACGCTGAATAAAAGAAGTTTAATCGCCGGCAAACGAAAACCCGCGACTTCCCGTAAATCCCGGTCTCGGCCCGTATAGTCAAAAGTATACAAAGAAAGTACCCAGGGAGTAAACTCATTTCCCAAACGATTTTTTAAATTACTATTTCACCACTAAAGCCCATGAGACTTGTAGTTTTTAAAAATGTTTTCATTTTTGATGAGACGCTGAATAAAAGAAGTTTAATCGCCGGCAAACGAAAACCCGCAATTTCCCGTAAATCCCGTACTCGGCCCGTATAGTCAAAAGTATACAAAGAAAGTACCCAGGGAGTAAACTCATTTCCCAAACGATTTTTTAAATTACTATTTCACCACTAAAGCCCATGAGACTTGTAGTTTTTAAAAATGTTTTCATTTTTGACGAGACGCTGAATAAAAGCAGTTTAATCGCCGGCAAACGAAAACCTGCGATTTCCCTAAATCCCGGACTCGGCCCGTATAGTCAAAAGTATACAAAGAAAGTACCCAGGGAGTAAACTCATTTCCCGAACGATTTTTTACATTATTTTTTTACCACTAAACGCATGAGACTTGTAGTTTTCAAAAATATTTTCATATTTGATAGGACGCTGAATAAAAGAAGTTTAATCGCCGGCAAACGAAAATCCGCGATTTCCCGTAAATCCCGGACTCGGCCCGTATAGTCAAAAGTATACAAAGAAAGTATCCAAGATGTAAACTCATTTCCCGAACGATTTTTTAAATTATTATTTCACCATTAAAGCCCATGAGACTTGTAGTTTTTAAAAATGTTTTCAATTTTATGAGACGCTGAATAAAAGAAGTTTAATCGCCGACAAACGAAAACCAGCGACTTCCCGTAAATCCCGGTCTCGGCCCGTATAGTCAAAAGTATACAAAGAAAGTACCCAGGGAGTAAACTCATTTCCCAAACGATTTTTTAAATTACTATTTCACCACTAAAGCCCATGAGACTTGTAGTTTTTAAAAATGTTTTCATTTTTGATGAGACGCTGAATAAAAGCAGTTTAATCGCCGGCAAACGAAAACCTGCGATTTCCCTAAATCCCGGACTCGGCCCGTATAGTCAAAAGTATACAAAGAAAGTACCCAGGAAGTAAACTCATTTTCAGAACGATTTTTTAAATTATTTTTTCACCACTAAAACGCATAAGACTTGTAGTTTTTAAAAATGTTTTCATTTTTGATGAGACGCTGAATAAAAGAAGTTTAATCGCCGGCAAACGAAAACCCGCGATTTCCCGTATATCCCGGGCTTGGCCCGTATAGTCAAAAGTATACAAAGAAAGTACCCAGGGAGTAAACTCATTTCCCGAACGATTTTTTACATTATTTTTTTACCACTAAACGCATGAGACTTGCAGTTTTCAAAAATATTTTCATATTTGATAGGACGCTGAATAAAAGAAGTTTAATCGCCGGCAAACGAAAATCCGCGATTTCCCGTAAATCCCGGACTCGGCCCGTATAGTCAAAAGTATACAAAGAAAGTACCCAGAGTAAACTCATTTCCCGAACGATTTTTTAAATTATTTTTTCACCACTAAAACGCATGAGACTTGTAGTTTTCAAAAATGTTTTCATTTTTGATGGCAAACGAAATCCCGCGTTTTCCCGTAAATCCCGGGCTTGGCCCGTATAGTCGAATGTATACAAAGAAAGTACCCAGGGAGTAAACTCATTTCCCGAACGATTTCTTAAAATTTTTTTTCACCACTAAAACGCATGAGACTTGTAGGATTCAAAAATATTTTCATATTTGATAGGACGCTGAATAAAAGAAGTTTAATCGCCGGCAAACGAAAATCCGCGATTTCCCGTAAATCCCGGACTCGGCCCGTATAGTCAAAAGTATACAAAGAAAGTATCCAAGGTGTAAACTCATTTCCCGAACGATTTTTTAAATTATTATTTCACCATTAAAGCCCATGAGACTTGTAGTTTTTAAAAATATTTTCATTTTTGATGAGACGCTGAATAAAAGAAGTTTAATCGCCGGCAAACGAAAACCCGCGACTTCCCGTAAATCCCGGTCTCGGCCCATATAGTCAAAAGTATACAAAGAAAGTACCCAGGGAGTAAACTCATTTCCCAAACGATTTTTTAAATTACTATTTCACCACTAAAACCCATGAGACTTGTAGTTTTTAAAAATGTTTTCATTTTTGATGAGACGCTGAATAAAAGAAGTTTAATCGCCGGCAAACGAAAACCCGGAATTTCCCGTAAATCCCGTACTCGGCCCGTATAGTCAAAAGTATACAAAGAAAGTACCAAGGGAGTAAACTCATTTCCCAAACGATTTTTTAAATTACTATTTCACCACTAAAGCCCATGAGACTTGTAGTTTTTAAAAATGTTTTCATTTTTGACGAGACGCTGAATAAAAGCAGTTTAATCGCCGGCAAACGAAAACCTGCGATTTCCCTAAATCCCGGACTCGGCCCGTATAGTCAAAAGTATACAAAGAAAGTACCCAGGGAGTAAACTCATTTCCTGAACGATTTTTTACATTATTTTTTTACCACTAAACGCATGAGACTTGTAGTTTTCAAAAATATTTTCATATTTGATAGGACGCTGAATAAAAGAAGTTTAATCGCCGGCAAACGAAAATCCGCGATTTCCCGTAAATCCCGGACTCGGCCCGTATAGTCAAAAGTATACAAAGAAAGTATCCAAGGTGTAAACTCATTTCCCGAACGATTTTTTAAATTATTATTTCACCATTAAAGCCCATGAGACTTGTAGTTTTTAAAAATGTTTTCATTTTTGATGAGACGCTGAATAAAAGAAGTTTAATCGCCGACAAACGAAAACCCGCGACTTCCCGTAAATCCCGGTCTCGGCCCGTATAGTCAAAAGTATACAAAGAAAGTACCCAGGGAGTAAACTCATTTCCCAAACGATTTTTTAAATTACTATTTCACCACTAAAGCCCATGAGACTTGTAGTTTTTAAAAATGTTTTCATTTTTGATGAGACGCTGGATAAAAGCAGTTTAATCGCCGGCAAACGAAAACCTGCGATTTCCCTAAATCCCGGACTCGGCCCGTATAGTCAAAAGTATACAAAGAAAGTACCCAGGGAGTAAACTCATTTTCAGAACGATTTTTTAATATATTTTTTCACCACTAAAACGCATAAGACTTGTAGTTTTTAAAAATGTTTTCATTTTTGATGAGACGCTGAATAAAAGAAGTTTAATCGCCGGCAAACGAAAACCCGCCATTTCCCGTAAACCCCGGTCTCGGTCCGTATAATCAAAAGTATACAAAGAAAGTACCCAGGGAGTAAACTCATTTCCCGAACGACTTTTTAAATTATTTTTTCACCACTAAAACGCATGAGACTTTTAGTTTTCAAAAATTTTTTCATTTTTGATGAGACGCTGAATAAAAGAAGTTTAATCGCCGGCAATCGAAAACCTGCGATTTCCCGTAAATCCCGGACCCGGCCCGTATAGTTAAAAGTATACAAAGAAAGTATCCAAGGTGTAAACTCATTTCCCGAACGATTTTTTAAAGTATTATTTCACCATTAAAGCCCATGAGACTTGTAGTTTTTAAAAATGTTTTCATTTTTGATGAGACGCTGAATAAAAGAAGTTTAATCGCCGGCAAACGAAAACCCGCGACTTCCCGTAAATCCCGGTCTCGGCCCGTATAGTCAAAAGTATACAAAGAAAGTACCCAGGGAGTAAACTCATTTCTCAAACGATTTTTTAAATTACTATTTCACCACTAAAGCCCATGAGACTTGTAGTTTTTAAAAATGTTTTCATTTTTGATGAGACGCTGAATAAAAGAAGTTTAATCGCCGGCAAACGAAAACCCGCAATTTCCCGTAAATCCCGTACTCGGCCCGTATAGTCAAAGGTATACAAAGAAAGTACCCAGGGAGTAAACTCATTTCCCAAACGATTTTTGAAGTTACTATTTCACCACTAAAGCCCATGAGACTTGTAGTTTTTAAAAATGTTTTCATTTTTGATGAAACGCTGAATAAAAGAAGTTTAATCGCCGACAAACGAAAACCCGCGACTTCCCGTAAATCCCGGTCTCGGCCCGTATAGTCAAAAGTATACAAAGAAAGTACCCAGGGAGTAAACTCATTTCCCAAACGATTTTTTAAATTACTATTTCACCACTAAAGCCCATGAGACTTGTAGTTTTTAAAAATGTTTTCATTTTTGATGAGACGCTGGATAAAAGCAGTTTAATCGCCGGCAAACGAAAACCTGCAATTTCCCTAAATCCCGGACTCGGCCCGTATAGTCAAAAGTATACAAAGAAAGTACCCAGGGAGTAAACTCATTTTCAGAACGATTTTTTAATATATTTTTTCACCACTAAAACGCATAAGACTTGTAGTTTTTAAAAATGTTTTCATTTTTGATGAGACGCTGAATAAAATAAGTTTAATCGCCGGCAAACGAAAACCCGCCATTTCCCGTAAACCCCGGTCTCGGTCCGTATAATCAAAAGTATACAAAGAAAGTACCCAGGGAGTAAACTCATTTCCCGAACGACTTTTTAAATTATTATTTCACCATTAAAGCCCATGAGACTTGTAGTTTTTAAAAATGTCTTCATTTTTGATGAGACGCTGAATAAAAGAAGTTTAATCGCCGGCAAACGAAAACCCGCGACTTCCCGTAAATCCCGGTCTCGGCCCGTATAGACAAAAGTATACAAAGAAAGTACCCAGGGAGTAAACTCATTTCTCAAACGATTTTTTAAATTACTATTTCACCACTAAAGCCCATGAGACTTGTAGTTTTTAAAAATGTTTTCATTTTTGATGAGACGCTGGATAAAAGCAGTTTAATCGCCGGCAAACGAAAACCTGCGATTTCCCTAAATCCCGGACTCGGCCCGTATAGTCAAAAGTATACAAAGAAAGTACCCAGGGAGTAAACTCATTTTCAGAACGATTTTTTAATATATTTTTTCACCACTAAAACGCATAAGACTTGTAGTTTTTAAAAATGTTTTCATTTTTGATGAGACGCTGAATAAAAGAAGTTTAATCGCCGGCAAACGAAAACCCGCCATTTCCCGTAAACCCCGGTCTCGGTCCGTATAATCAAAAGTATACAAAGAAAGTACCCAGGGAGTAAACTCATTTCCCGAACGACTTTTTAAATTATTTTTTCACCACTAAAACGCATGAGACTTTTAGTTTTCAAAAATTTTTTCATTTTTGATGAGACGCTGAATAAAAGAAGTTTAATCGCCGGCAATCGAAAACCTGCGATTTCCCGTAAATCCCGGACCCGGCCCGTATAGTTAAAAGTATACAAAGAAAGTATCCAAGGTGTAAACTCATTTCCCGAACGATTTTTTAAAGTATTATTTCACCATTAAAGCCCATGAGACTTGTAGTTTTTAAAAATGTTTTCATTTTTGATGAGACGCTGAATAAAAGAAGTTTAATCGCCGGCAAACGAAAACCCGCGACTTCCCGTAAATCCCGGTCTCGGCCCGTATAGTCAAAAGTATACAAAGAAAGTACCCAGGGAGTAAACTCATTTCTCAAACGATTTTTTAAATTACTATTTCACCACTAAAGCCCATGAGACTTGTAGTTTTTAAAAATGTTTTCATTTTTGATGAGACGCTGAATAAAAGAAGTTTAATCGCCGGCAAACGAAAACCCGCAATTTCCCGTAAATCCCGTACTCGGCCCGTATAGTCAAAGGTATACAAAGAAAGTACCCAGGGAGTAAACTCATTTCCCAAACGATTTTTGAAGTTACTATTTCACCACTAAAGCCCATGAGACTTGTAGTTTTTAAAAATGTTTTCATTTTTGATGAAACGCTGAATAAAAGAAGTTTAATCGCCGACAAACGAAAACCCGCGACTTCCCGTAAATCCCGGTCTCGGCCCGTATAGTCAAAAGTATACAAAGAAAGTACCCAGGGAGTAAACTCATTTCCCAAACGATTTTTTAAATTACTATTTCACCACTAAAGCCCATGAGACTTGTAGTTTTTAAAAATGTTTTCATTTTTGATGAGACGCTGGATAAAAGCAGTTTAATCGCCGGCAAACGAAAACCTGCAATTTCCCTAAATCCCGGACTCGGCCCGTATAGTCAAAAGTATACAAAGAAAGTACCCAGGGAGTAAACTCATTTTCAGAACGATTTTTTAATATATTTTTTCACCACTAAAACGCATAAGACTTGTAGTTTTTAAAAATGTTTTCATTTTTGATGAGACGCTGAATAAAATAAGTTTAATCGCCGGCAAACGAAAACCCGCCATTTCCCGTAAACCCCGGTCTCGGTCCGTATAATCAAAAGTATACAAAGAAAGTACCCAGGGAGTAAACTCATTTCCCGAACGACTTTTTAAATTATTATTTCACCATTAAAGCCCATGAGACTTGTAGTTTTTAAAAATGTTTTCATTTTTGATGAGACGCTGAATAAAAGAAGTTTAATCGCCGGCAAACGAAAACCCGCGACTTCCCGTAAATCCCGGTCTCGGCCCGTATAGACAAAAGTATACAAAGAAAGTACCCAGGGAGTAAACTCATTTCTCAAACGATTTTTTAAATTACTATTTCACCACTAAAGCCCATGAGACTTGTAGTTTTTAAAAATGTTTTCATTTTTGATGAGACGCTGAATAAAAGAAGTTTAATCGCCGGCAAACGAAAACCCGCAATTTCCCGTAAATCCCGTACTCGGCCCGTATAGTCAAAAGTATACAAAGAAAGTACCCAGGGAGTAAACTCATTTCCCAAACGATTTTTGAAATTACTATTTCACCACTAAAGCCCATGAGACTTGTAGTTTTTAAAAATGTTTTCATTTTTGATGAGACGCTGAATTAAAGAAGTTTAATCGCCGGCAATCGAAAACCTGCGATTTCCCGTAAATCCCGGACCCGGCCCGTATAGTTAAAAGTATACAAAGAAAGTATCCAAGGTGTAAACTCATTTCCCGAACGATTTTTTAAATTATTATTTCACCATTAAAGCCCATGAGACTTGTAGTTTTTAAAAATGTTTTCATTTTTGATGAGACGCTGAATAAAAGAAGTTTAATCGCCGGCAAACGAAAACCTGCGACTTCCCGTAAGTCCCGGTCTCGGCCCGTATAGTCAAAAGTATACAAAGAAAGTACCCAGGGAGTAAACTCATTTCTCAAACGATTTTTTAAATTACTATTTCACCACTAAAGCCCATGAGACTTGTAGTTTTTAAAAATGTTTTCATTTTTGATGAGACGCTGAATAAAAGAAGTTTAATCGCCGGCAAACGAAAACCCGCAATTTCCCGTAAATCCCGTACTCGGCCCGTATAGTCAAAAGTATACAAAGAAAGTACCCAGGGAGTAAACTCATTTCCCAAACGATTTTTGAAATTACTATTTCACCACTAAAGCCCATGAGACTTGTAGTTTTTAAAAATGTTTTCATTTTTGATGAGACGCTGAATAAAAGCAGTTTAATCGCCGGCAAACGAAAACCTGCGATTTCCCTAAATCCCGGACTCGGCCCGTATAGTCAAAAGTATACAAAGAAAGTACCCAGGGAGTAAACTCATTTCTCAAACGATTTTTTAAATTACTATTTCACCACTAAAGCCCATGAGACTTGTAGTTTTTAAAAATGTTTTCATTTTTGATGAGACGCTGAATAAAAGAAGTTTAATCGCCGGCAAACGAAAACCCGCAATTTCCCGTAAATCCCGTACTCGGCCCGTATAGTCAAAAGTATACAAAGAAAGTACCCAGGGAGTAAACTCATTTCCCAAACGATTTTTGAAATTACTATTTCACCACTAAAGCCCATGAGACTTGTAGTTTTTAAAAATGTTTTCATTTTTGATGAGACGCTGAATAAAAGCAGTTTAATCGCCGGCAAACGAAAACCTGCGATTTCCCTAAATCCCGGACTCGGCCCGTATAGTCAAAAGTATACAAAGAAAGTACCCAGGGAGTAAACTCATTTTCAGAACGATTTTTTAAATTATTTTTTCACCACTAAAACGCATAAGACTTGTAGTTTTTAAAAATGTTTTCATTTTTGATGAGACGCTGAATAAAAGAAGTTTAATCGCCGGCAAACGAAAACCCGCGATTTCCCGTATATCCCGGGCTTGGCCCGTATAGTCAAAAGTATACAAAGAAAGTACCCAGGGAGTAAACTCATTTCCCGAACGATTTTTTACATTATTTTTTTACCACTAAACGCATGAGACTTGTAGTTTTCAAAAATATTTTCATATTTGATAGGACGCTGAATAAAAGAAGTTTAATCGCCGGCAAACGAAAATCCGCGATTTCCCGTAAATCCCGGACTCGGCCCGTATAGTCAAAAGAATACAAAGAAAGTATCCAAGGTGTAAACTCATTTCCCGAACGATTTTTTAAATTATTATTTCACCAATAAAGCCCATGAGACTTGTAGTTTTTAAAAATATTTTCATTTTTGATGAGACGCTGAATAAAAGAAGTTTAATCGCCGGCAAACGAAAACCCGCGACTTCCCGTAAATCCCGGTCTCGGCCCGTATAGTCAAAAGTATACAAAGAAAGTACCCAGGGAGTAAACTCATTTCCCAAACGATTTTTTAAATTACTATTTCACCACTAAAGCCCATGAGACTTGTAGTTTTTAAAAATGTTTTCATTTTTGATGAGACGCTGAATAAAAGAAGTTTAATCGCCGGCAAACGAAAACCCGCAATTTCCCGTAAATCCCGTACTCGGCCCGTATAGTCAAAAGTATACAAAGAAAGTACCCAGGGAGTAAACTCATTTCCCAAACGATTTTTTAAATTACTATTTCACCACTAAAGCCCATGAGACTTGTAGTTTTTAAAAATGTTTTCATTTTTGACGAGACGCTGAATAAAAGCAGTTTAATCGCCGGCAAACGAAAACCTGCGATTTCCCTAAATCCCGGACTCGGCCCGTATAGTCAAAAGTATACAAAGAAAGTACCCAGGGAGTAAACTCATTTCCCGAACGATTTTTTACATTATTTTTTTACCACTAAACGCATGAGACTTGTAGTTTTCAAAAATATTTTCATATTTGATAGGACGCTGAATAAAAGAAGTTTAATCGCCGGCAAACGAAAATCCGCGATTTCCCGTAAATCCCGGACTCGGCCCGTATAGTCAAAAGTATACAAAGAAAGTATCCAAGGTGTAAACTCATTTCCCGAACGATTTTTTAAATTATTATTTCACCATTAAAGCCCATGAGACTTGTAGTTTTTAAAAATGTTTTCATTTTTGATGAGACGCTGAATAAAAGAAGTTTAATCGCCGACAAACGAAAACCAGCGACTTCCCGTAAATCCCGGTCTCGGCCCGTATAGTCAAAAGTATACAAAGAAAGTACCCAGGGAGTAAACTCATTTCCCAAACGATTTTTTAAATTACTATTTCACCACTAAAGCCCATGAGACTTGTAGTTTTTAAAAATGTTTTCATTTTTGATGAGACGCTGAATAAAAGCAGTTTAATCGCCGGCAAACGAAAACCTGCGATTACCCTAAATCCCGGACTCGGCCCGTATAGTCAAAAGTATACAAAGAAAGTACCCAGGGAGTAAACTCATTTTCAGAACGATTTTTTAAATTATTTTTTCACCACTAAAACGCATAAGACTTGTAGTTTTCAAGAATGTTTTCATTTTTGATGAGACGCTGAATAAAAGAAGTTTAATCGCCGGCAAACGAAAACCCGCGATTTCCCGTAAATCCCGGCTTGGCCCGTATATTCAAAAGTATACAAAGAAAGTACCCAGGGAGTAAACTCATTTCCCGAACGATTTTTTAAATTACTTTTTCACCACTAAAACGCATGAGACTTGTAGTTTTTAAAAATGTTTTCATTTTTGATAAGACGCTGAATAAAAGAAGTTTAATCGCCGGCAAACGAAAACCTGCGATTTCCCGTAAATCCTGGACTCGACCCGTATAGTCAAAAGTATACAAAGAAAGTACCCAGGGAGTAAACTCATTTCCCAAACGATTTTTTAAATTATTATTTCACCACTAAAACGCATGAGACTTGTAGTTTTCAAAAATGTTTTCATTTTTGATGAGACGCTTAATGAAAGAGGTTTAATCGCCGGCAAACGAAATCCCGCGTTTTCCCGTAAATCCGGGGCTTGGCCCGTATAGTCTAATGTATACAAAGAAAGTACCCAGGGAGTAAACTCATTTCCCGAACGATTTTTTAAATTATTTTTTCACCACTAAAACGCATGAGACTTGTAGTTTTCAAAAATGTTTTCATTTTTGATGAGACGCCTAATGAAAGAGGTTTAATCGCCGGCAAACGAAATCCCGCGTTTTCCCGTAAATCCGGGGCTTGGCCCGTATAGTCGAATGTATACAAAGAAAGTACCCAGGGAGTAAACTCATTTCCCGAACGATTTTTTAAATTACTTTTTCACCACTAAAACGCATGAGACTTGTAGTTTTTAAAAATGTTTTCATTTTTGATAAGACGCTGAATAAAAGAAGTTTAATCGCCGGCAAACGAAAACCTGCGATTTCCCGTAAATCCTGGACTCGGCCCGTATAGTCAAAAGTATACAAAGAAAGTACCCAGGGAGTAAACTCATTTCCCAAACGATTTTTTAAATTATTATATCACCACTAAAACGCATGAGACTTGTAGTTTTCAAGAATGTTTTCATTTTTGATGAGACGCTGAATAAAAGCAGTTTAATCGCCGGCAAACGAAAACCAGCGATTTCCCGTAAATCCCGGGCTTGGCCCGTATAGTCAAAAGTATACAAAGAAAGTACCCAGGGAGTAAATTCATTTCCCGAACGATTTTTTAAATTACTTTTTCACCACTAAAACGCATGAGACTTGTAGTTTTCAAAAATGTTTTCATTTTTGATGAGACGCTGAATAAAAGCAGTTTAATCGCCGGCAAACGAAAACCTGCGATTTCCCTAAATCCCGGACTCGGCCCGTATAGTCAAAAGTATACAAAGAAAGTACCCAGGAAGTAAACTCATTTCCAGAACGATTTTTTAAATTATTTTTTCACCACTAAAACGCATAAGACTTGTAGTTTTTAAAAATGTTTTCATTTTTGATGAGACGCTGAATAAAAGAAGTTTAATCACCGGCAAACGAAAACCTGCGATTTCCCGTAAATCCTGGACTCGGCCCGTATAGTCAAAAGTATACAAAGAAAGTACCCAGGGAGTAAACTCATTTCCCAAACGATTTTTTAAATTATTATTTCACCACTAAAACGCATGAGACTTGTAGTTTTCAAAAATGTTTTCATTTTTGATGAGACGCTTAATGAAAGAGGTTTAATCGCCGGAAAACGAAACCCGCGATTTCCCGTAAATCCGGCGCTTGGCCCGTATAGTCGAATGTATACAAAGAAAGTACCCAGAGAGTAAACTCATTTCCCGAACGATTTTTTAAATTATTTTTTCACCACTAAAACGCATGAGACTTGTAGTTTTCAAAAATGTTTTCATTTTTGATGAGACGCCTAATGAAAGAGGTTTAATCGCCGGCAAACGAAATCCCGCGTTTTCCCGTAAATCCGGGGCTTGGCTCGTATAGTCGAATGTATACAAAGAAAGTACCCAGGGAGTAAACTCATTTCCCGAGCGATTTTTTAAATTACATTTTCACCACTAAAACGCATGAGACTTGTAGTTTTTAAAAATGTTTTCATTTTTGATGAGACGCTGAATAAAAGAAGTTTAATCGCCGGCAAACGAAAACCTGCGATTTCCCGTAAATCCTGGACTCTGCCCGTATAGTCAAAAGTATACAAAGAAAGTACCCAGGGAGTAAACTCATTTCCCAAACGATTTTTTAAATTTTTATTTCACCACTAAAACGCATGAGACTTGTAGTTTTCAAGAATGTTTTCATTTTTGATGAGACGCTGAATAAAAGAAGTTTAATCGCCGGCAAACGAAAACCCGCGATTTCCCGTAAATCCCGGCTTGGCCCGTATATTCAAAAGTATACAAAGAAAGTACCCAGGGAGTAAACTCATTTCCCGAACGATTTTTTAAATTACTTTTTCACCACTAAAACGCATGAGACTTGTAGTTTTTAAAAATGTTTTCATTTTTGATAAGACGCTGAATAAAAGAAGTTTAATCGCCGGCAAACGAAAACCTGCGATTTCCCGTAAATCCTGGACTCGGCCGGTATAGTCAAAAGTATACAAATAAAGTACCCAGGGAGTAAACTCATTTCCCAAACGATTTTTTAAATTACTATTTCACCACTAAAACGCATGAGACTTGTAGTTTTCAAGAATGTTTTCATTTTTGATGAGACGCTGAATAAAAGCAGTTTAATCGCCGGCAAACGAAAACCCGCGATTTCCCGTAAATCCCGGGCTTGGCCCGTATAGTCAAAAGTATACAAAGAAAGTACCCAGGGAGTAAACTCATTTCCCGAACGATTTTTAAATTACTTTTTCACCACTAAAACGCATGAGACTTGTAGTTTTCAAAAATGTTTTCATTTTTGATGAGACGCTGAATAAAAGCAGTTTAATCGCAGGCAAACGAAAACCTGCGATTTCCCTAAATCCCGGACTCGGCCCGTATAGTCAAAAGTATACAAAGAAAGTACCCAGGGAGTAAACTCAGTTCCAGAACGATTTTTTAAATTATTTTTTCACCACTAAAACGCATAAGACTTGTAGTTTTTAAAAATGTTTTCATTTTTGATGAGACGCTGAATAAAAGAAGTTTAATCGCTGGCAAACGAAAACCCGCGATTTCCCGTATATCCCGGGCTTGGCCCGTATAGTCAAAAGTATACAAAGAAAGTACCCAGGGAGTAAACTCTTTTCCCGAACGATTTTTTATATTATTTTTTTACCACTAAACGCATGAGACTTGTAGTTTTCAAAAATATTTTCATATTTGATGGGACGCTGAATAAAAGAAGTTTAACCGCCGGCAAACGAAAATCCGCGATTTCCCGTAAATCCCGGACTCGGCCCGTATAGTCAAAAGTATACAAAGAAAGTACCCTGTGAGTAAACTTATTTCCCGAACGATGTTTTAAATTATTTTTTCACCACTAAAACGCATAAGACCTGTAGTTTTTAAAAATGTTTTCATTTTTGATGAGACGCTGAATAAAAGAAGTTTAATCGCCGGCAAACGAAAACCCGCGATTTCCCGTAAATACCGGCTTGGCCCGTATATTCAAAAGTATACAAAGAAAGTACCCAGGGAGTAAACTCATTTCCCGAACGATTTTTTAAATTACTTTTTCACCACTAAAACGCATGAGACTTGTAGTTTTTAAAAATGTTTTCATTTTTGATGAGACGCTGAATAAAAGAAGTTTAATCGCCGGCAAACGAAAACCTGCGATTTCCCGTAAATCCTGGACTCTGCCCGTATAGTCAAAGAAAGTACCCAGGGAGTAAACTCATTTCCCAAACGATTTTTTAAATTATTATTTCACCACTAAAACGCATGAGACTTGTAGTTTTCAAGAATGTTTTCATTTTTGATGAGACGCTGAATAAAAGAAGTTTAATCGCCGGCAAACGAAAACCCGCGATTTCCCGTAAATCCTGGACTCTGCCCGTATAGTCAAAAGTATACAAAGAAAGTACCCAGGGAGTAAACTCATTTCCCAAACGATTTTTTAAATTATTATTTCACCACTAAAACGCATGAGACTTGTAGTTTTCAAGAATGTTTTCATTTTTGATGAGACGCTGAATAAAAGAAGTTTAATCGCCGGCAAACGAAAACCCGCGATTTCCCGTAAATCCCGGCTTGGCCCGTATATTCAAAAGTATACAAAGAAAGTACCCAGGGAGTAAACTCATTTCCTGAACGATTTTTTAAATTACTTTTTCACCACTAAAACGCATGAGACTTGTAGTTTTCAAGAATGTTTTCATTTTTGATGAGACGCTGAATAAAAGAAGTTTAATCGCCGGCAAACGAAAACCCGCGATTTCCCGTAAATCCCGGCTTGGCCCGTATATTCAAAAGTATACAAAGAAAGTACCCAGGGAGTAAAATCATTTCCTGAACGATTTTTTAAATTACTTTTTCACCACTAAAACGCATGAGACTTGTAGTTTTTGAAAATGTTTTCATTTTTGATAAGACGCTGAATAAAAGAAGTTTAATCGCCGGCAAACGAAAACCTGCGATTTCCCGTAAATCCTGGACTCGGCCCGTATAGTCAAAAGTATACAAAGAAAGTACCCAGGGAGTAAACTCATTTCCCAAACGATTTTTTAAATTATTATTTCACCACTAAAACGCATGAGACTTGTAGTTTTCAAAAATGTTTTCATTTTTGATGAGACGCTTAATGAAAGAGGTTTAATCGCCGGCAAACGAAATCCCGCTTTTTCCCGTAAATCCGGGGCTTGGCCCGTATAGTCGAATGTATACAAAGAAAGTACCCAGGGAGTAAACTCATTTCCCGAGCGATTTTTTAAATTACTTTTTCACCACTAAAACGCATGAGACTTGTAGTTTTTAAAAATGTTTTCATTTTTGATGAGACGCTGAATAAAAGAAGTTTAATCGCCGGCAAACGAAAACCTGCGATTTCCCGTAAATCCTGGACTCTGCCCGTATAGTCAAAAGTATACAAAGAAAGTACCCAGGGAGTAAACTCATTTCCCAAACGATTTTTTAAATTATTATTTCACCACTAAAACGCATGAGACTTGTAGTTTTCAAGAATGTTTTCATTTTTGATGAGACGCTGAATAAAAGAAGTTTAATCGCCGGCAAACGAAAACCCGCGATTTCCCGTAAATCCCGGCTTGGCCCGTATATTCAAAAGTATACAAAGAAAGTACCCAGGGAGTAAACTCATTTCCCGAACGATTTTTTAAATTACTTTTTCACCACTAAAACGCATGAGACTTGTAGTTTTTAAAAATGTTTTCATTTTTGATAAGACGCTGAATAAAAGAAGTTTAATCGCCGGCAAACGAAAACCTGCGATTTCCCGTAAATCCTGGACTCGGCCCGTATAGTCAAAAGTATACAAAGAAAGTACCCAGGGAGTAAACTCATTTCCCAAACGATTTTTTAAATTATTATTTCACCACTAAAACGCATGAGACTTGTAGTTTTCAAGAATGTTTTCATTTTTGTTGAGACGCTGAATAAAAGCAGTTTAATCGCCGGCAAACGAAAACCCGCGATTTCCTGTAAATCCCGGGCTTGGCCCGTATAGTCAAAAGTATACAAAGAAAGTACCCAGGGAGTAAACTCATTTCCCGAACGATTTTTTAAATTACTTTTTCACCACTAAAACGCATGACACTTGTAGTTTTCAAAAATGTTTTCATTTTTGATGAGACGCTGAATAAAAGCAGTTTAATCGCCGGCAAACAAAAACCTGCGATTTCCCTAAATCCCGGACTCGGCCCGTATAGTCAAAAGTATACAAAGAAAGTACCCAGGGAGTAAACTCATTTCCCGAACGATTTTTTAAATTATTTTTTCACCACTAAAACGCATAAGACCTGTAGTTTTTAAAAATGTTTTCATTTTTGATGAGACGCTGAATAAAAGAAGTTTAATCGCCGGCAAACAAAAACCCGCGATTTCCCGTAAATACCGGCTTGGCCCGTATATTCAAAAGTATACAAAGAAAGTACCCAGGGAGTAAACTCATTTCCGGAACGATTTTTTAAATTACTTTTTCACCACTAAAACGCATGAGACTTGTAGTTTTTAAAAATGTTTTCATTTTTGATGAGACGCTGAATAAAAGAAGTTTAATCGCCGGCAAACGAAAACCTGCGATTTCCCGTAAATCCTGGACTCTGCCCGTATAGTCAAAAGTATACAAAGAAAGTACCCAGGGAGTAAACTCATTTCCCAAACGATTTTTTAAATTATTATTTCACCACTAAAACGCATGAGACTTGTAGTTTTCAAGAATGTTTTCATTTTTGATGAGACGCTGAATAAAAGAAGTTTAATCGCCGGCAAACGAAAACCCGCGATTTCCCGTAAATCCCGGCTTGGCCCGTATATTCAAAAGTATACAAAGAAAGTACCCAGGGAGTAAACTCATTTCCCGAACGATTTTTTAAATTACTTTTTCACCACTAAAACGCATGAGACTTGTAGTTTTTAAAAATGTTTTCATTTTTGATAAGACGCTGAGTAAAAGATGTTTAATCGCCGGCAAACTAAAACCTGCGATTTCCCGTAAATCCTGGACTCGGCCCGTATAGTCAAAAGTATACAAAGAAAGTACCCAGGGAGTAAACTCATTTCCCAAACGATTTTTTAAATTATTATTTCACCACTAAAACGCATGAGACTTGTAGTTTTCAAGAATGTTTTCATTTTTGATGAGACGCTGAATAAAAGCAGTTTAATCGCCGGCAAACGAAAACCCGCGATTTCCAGTAAATCCCGGGCTTGGCCCGTATAGTCAAAAGTATACAAAGAAAGTACCCAGGGAGTAAACTCATTTCCCGAACGATTTTTTAAATTACTTTTTCACCACTAAAACGCATGACACTTGTAGTTTTCAAAAATGTTTTCATTTTTGATGAGACGCTGAATAAAAGCAGTTTAATCGCCGGCAAACGAAAACCTGCGATTTCCCTAAATCCCGGACTCGGCCCGTATAGTCAAAAGTATACAAAGAAAGTACCCAGGGAGTAAACTCATTTCCAGAACGATTTTTTAAATTATTTTTTCACCACTAAAACGCATAAGACTTGTAGTTTTTAAAAATGTTTTCATTTTTGATGAGACGCTGAATAAAAGAAGTTTAATCGCTGGCAAACGAAAACCCGCGATTTCCCGTATATCCCGGGCTTGGCCCGTATAGTCAAAAGTATACAAAGAAAGTACCCAGGGAGTAAACTCTTTTCCCGAACGATTTTTTATATTATTTTCTTACCACTAAACGCATGAGACTTGTAGTTTTCAAAAATATTTTCATATTTGATGGGACGCTGAATAAAAGAAGTTTAATCGCCGGCAAACGAAAATCCGCG
Source organism: Hydractinia symbiolongicarpus (assembly GCF_029227915.1). Taxonomy (NCBI): domain Eukaryota; kingdom Metazoa; phylum Cnidaria; class Hydrozoa; order Anthoathecata; family Hydractiniidae; genus Hydractinia; species Hydractinia symbiolongicarpus. The sequence continues at coordinate 5,495,661 of NC_079884.1, read as the reverse complement.
ATTTACCGTAAATCCCAGACTCGGCACGTATAGTCAAAAGTATACAAAGAAAGTACCCTGTGAGTAAACTCATTTCCCGAACGATTTTTTAAATTATTTTTTCACCACTAAAACGCATAAGACCTGTAGTTTTTAAAAATGTTTTCATTTTTGATGAGACGCTGAATAAAAGAAGTTTAATCGCCGGAAAACGAAAACCCGCGATTTCCCGTAAATACCGGCTTGGCCCGTATATTCAAAAGTATACAAAGAAAGTACCCAGGGAGTAAACTCATTTCCCGAACGATTTTTTAAATTATTTTTTCACCACTAAAACGCATAAGACTTGTAGTTTTTAAAAATGTTTTCATTTTTGATGAGACGCTGAATAAAAGAAGTTTAATCGCTGGCAAACGAAAACCCGCGATTTCCCGTATATCCCGGGCTTGGCCCGTATAGTCAAAAGTATACAAAGAAAGTACCCAGGGAGTAAACTCTTTTCCCGAACGATTTTTTATATTATTTTTTTACCACTAAACGCATGAGACTTGTAGTTTTCAAAAATATTTTCATATTTGATGGGACGCTGAATAAAAGAAGTTTAATCGCCGGCAAACGAAAATCCGCGATTTCCCGTAAATCCCAGACTCGGCACGTATAGTCAAAAGTATACAAAGAAAGTACCCTGTGAGTAAACTCATTTCCCGAACGATTTTTTAAATTATTTTTTCACCACTAAAACGCATAAGACCTGTAGTTTTTAAAAATGTTTTCATTTTTGATGAGACGCTGAATAAAAGAAGTTTAATCGCCGGCAAAGGAAAACCCGCGATTTCCCGTAAATACCGGCTTGGCCCGTATATTCAAAAGTATACAAAGAAAGTACCCAGGGAGTAAACTCATTTCCCGAACGATTTTTTAAATTACTTTTTCACCACTAAAACGCATGAGACTTGTAGTTTTTAAAAATGTTTTCATTTTTGATGAGACGCTGAATGAAAGGAGTTTAATAGCCGGCAAACGAAAACCTGCGATTTCCCGTAAATCCTGGACTCTGCCCGTATAGTCAAAAGTATACAAAGAAAGTACCCAGGGAGTAAACTCATTTCCCAAACGATTTTTTAAATTATTATTTCATCACTAAAACGCATGAGACTTGTAGTTTTCAAGAATGTTTTCATTTTTGATGAGACGCTGAATAAAAGAAGTTTAATCGCCGGCAAACGAAAACCCACGATTTCCCGTAAATCCCGGCTTGGCCCGTATATTCAAAAGTATACAAAGAAAGTACCCAGGGAGTAAACTCATTTCCCGAACGATTTTTTAAATTACTTTTTCACCACTAAAACGCATGAGACTTTTAGTTTTCAAAATTGTTTTCATTTTTGATAAGACGCTGAATAAAAGCAGTTTAATCGCCGGCAAACGAAAACCTGCGATTTCCCTAAATCCCGGACTCGGCCCGTATAGTCAAAAGTATACAAAGAAAGTACCCAGGGAGTAAACTCATTTCCAGAACGATTTTTTAAATTATTTTTTCACCACTAAAACGCATAAGACTTGTAGTTTTTAAAAATGTTTTCATTTTTGATGAGACGCTGAATAAAAGAAGTTTAATCGCTGGCAAACGAAAACCCGCGATTTCCCGTATATCCCGGGCTTGGCCCGTATAGTCAAAAGTATACAAAGAAAGTACCCAGGGAGTAAACTCATTTCCCGAACGATTTTTTATATTATTTTTTTACCACTAAACGCATGAGACTTGTAGTTTTCAAAAATATTTTCATATTTGATGGGACGCTGAATAAAAGAAGTTTAATCGCCGGCAAACGAAAATCCGCGATTTCCCGTAAATCCCGGACTCGGCCCGTATAGTCAAAAGTATACAAAGAAAGTACCCTGTGAGTAAACTCATTTCCCGAACGATTTTTTAAATTATTTTTTCACCACTAAAACGCATTAGACCTGTAGTTTTTAAAAATGTTTTCATTTTTGATGAGACGGTGAATAAAAGAAGTTTAATCGCCGGCAAACGAAAACCCGCGATTTCCCGTAAATACCGGCTTGGCCCGTATAGTCAAAAGTATACAAAGAAAGTACCCAGGGAGTAAACTCATTTCCCGAACGATTTTTTATATTATTTTTTTACCACTAAACGCATGAGACTTGTAGTATTCAAAAATATTTTCATACTTGATGGGACGCTGAATAAAAGAAGTTTAATCGCCGGCAAACGAAAATCCGCGATTTCCCGTAAATCCCGGACTCGGCCCGTATAGTCAAAAGTATACAAAGAAAGTACCCTGTGAGTAAATTCATTTCCGGAACGATTTTTTAAATTATTTTTTCACCACTAAAACGCATAAGACCTGTAGTTTTTAAAAATGTTTTCATTTTTGATGAGACGGTGAATAAAAGCAGTTTAATCGCCGGCAAACGAAAACCTGCGATTTCCCTAAATCCCGGACTCGGCCCGTATAGTCAAAAGTATACAAAGAAAGTACCCAGGGAGTAAACTCATTTCCAGAACGATTTTTTAAATTATTTTTTCACCACTAAAACGCATAAGACTTGTAGTTTTTAAAAATGTTTTCATTTTTGATGAGACGCTGAATAAAAGAAGTTTAATCGCTGGCAAACGAAAACCCGCGATTTCCCGTATATCCCGGGCTTGGCCCGTATAGTCAAAAGTATACAAAGAAAGTACCCAGGGAGTAAACTCATTTCCCGAACGATTTTTTATATTATTTTTTTACCACTAAACGCATGAGACTTGTAGTTTTCAAAAATATTTTCATATTTGATGGGACGCTGAATAAAAGAAGTTTAATCGCCGGCAAACGAAAATCCGCGATTTCCCGTAAATCCCGGACTCGGCCCGTATAGTCAAAAGTATACAAAGAAAGTACCCTGTGAGTAAACTCATTTCCCGAACGATTTTTTAAATTATTTTTTCACCACTAAAACGCATTAGACCTGTAGTTTTTAAAAATGTTTTCATTTTTGATGAGACGGTGAATAAAAGAAGTTTAATCGCCGGCAAACGAAAACCCGCGATTTCCCGTAAATACCGGCTTGGCCCGTATAGTCAAAAGTATACAAAGAAAGTACCCAGGGAGTAAACTCATTTCCCGAACGATTTTTTATATTATTTTTTTACCACTAAACGCATGAGACTTGTAGTTTTCAAAAATATTTTCATACTTGATGGGACGCTGAATAAAAGAAGTTTAATCGCCGGCAAACGAAAATCCGCGATTTCCCGTAAATCCCGGACTCGACCCGTATAGTCAAAAGTATACAAAGAAAGTACCCTGTGAGTAAATTCATTTCCGGAACGATTTTTTAAATTATTTTTTCACCACTAAAACGCATAAGACCTGTAGTTTTTAAAAATGTTTTCATTTTTGATGAGACGGTGAATAAAAGAAGTTTAATCGCCGGCAAACGAAAACCCGCGATTTCCCGTAAATACCGGCTTGGACCGTATATTCAAAAGTATACAAAGAAAGTACCCAGGGAGTGAACTCATTTCCCGAACGATTTTTTAAATTACTTTTTCACCACTAAAACGCATGAGACTTGTAGTTTTTAAAAATGTTTTCATTTTTGATAAGATGCTGAATAAAAAAAGTTTAATCGCCGGCAAACGAAAACCTGCGATTTCCGTAAATCATGGACTCGGCCCGTATAGTCAAAAGTATACAAAGAAAGTACCCAGGGAGTAAACTCATTTCCCAAACGATTTTTTAAATTATTATTTCACCACTAAAACGCATGAGACTTGTAGTTTTCAAGAATGTTTTCATTTTTGATGAGACGCTGAATAAAAGCAGTTTAATCGCCGGCAAACGAAAACCCGCGATTTCCCGTAAATCGCGGGCTTGGCCCGTATAGTCAAAAGTATACAAAGAAAGTACCCAGGGAGTAAACTCATTTCCCGAACGATTTTTTAAATTACTTTTTCACCACTAAAACGCATGAGACTTGTAGTTTTCAAAAATGTTTTCATTTTCGATGAGACGCTGAATAAAAGCAGTTTAATCGCCGGCAAACGAAAACCTGCGATTTCCCTAAATCCCGGACTCGGCCCGTATTGTCAAAAGTATACAAAGAAAGTACCCAGGGAGTAAACTCATTTCCCAAACGATTTTTTAAATTATTATTTCACCACTATAGCGCATGAGACTTGTAGTTTTTAGAAATGTTTTCATTTTTGATGAGACGCTAAATAAAAGCAGTTTAATCGCCGGCAAACGAAAACCTGCGATTTCCCTAAATCCCGGACTCGGCCCGTATAGTCAAAAGTATACAAAGAAAGTACCCAGGGAGTAAACTCATTTCCCAAACGATTTTTTAAATTATTATTTCACCACTATAGCGCATGAGACTTGTAGTTTTCAAGAATGTTTTCATTTTTGATGAGACGCTGAATAAAAGCAGTTTAATCGCCGGCAAACGAAAACCCGCGATTTCCCGTAAATCCCGGGATTGGCCCGTATAGTCAAAAGTATACAAAGAAAGTACCCAGAGAGTAAACTCATTTCCCGAACGATTTTTTAAATTACTTTTTCACCACTAAAACGCATGAGACTTGTAGTTTTCAAAAATGTTTTCATTTTTGATGAGACGCTGAATAAAAGCAGTTTAATCGCCGGCAAACGAAAACCTGTGATTTCCCTAAATCCCGGACTCGGCCCGTATAGTCAAAAGTATACAAAGAAAGTACCCAGGGAGTAAACTCATTTCCAGAACGATTTTTTAAATTATTTTTTCACCACTAAAACGCATAAGACTTGTAGTTTTTAAAAATGTTTTCATTTTTGATGAGACGCTGAATAAAAGAAGTTTAATCGCTGGCAAACGAAAACCCGCGATTTCCCGTATATCCCGGGCTTGGCCCGTATAGTCAAAAGTATACAAAGAAAGTACCCAGGGAGTAAACTCATTTCCCGAACGATTTTTTATATTATTTTTTTACCACTAAACGCATGAGACTTGTAGTTTTCAAAAATATTTTCATATTTGATGGGACGCTGAATAAAAGAAGTTTAATCGCCGGCAAACGAAAATCCGCGATTTCCCGTAAATCCCGGACTCGGCCCGTATAGTCAAAAGTATACAAAGAAAGTACCCTGTGAGTAAACTCATTTCCCGAACGATTTTTTAAATTATTTTTTCACCACTAAAACGCATAAGACCTGTAGTTTTTAAAAATGTTTTCATTTTTGATGAGAGGCTGAATAAAAGAAGTTTAATTGCCGGCAAACGAAAACCCGCGATTTCCCGTAAATACCGGCTTGGCCCGTATATTCAAAAGTATACAAAGAAAGTACCCAGGGAGTAAACTCATTTCCCGAACGATTTTTTAAATTACTTTTTCACCACTAAAACGCATGAGACTTGTAGTTTTTAAAAATGTTTTCATTTTTGATAAGACGCTGAATAAAAGAAGTTTAATCGCCGGCAAACGAAAACCTGCGATTTCCGTAAATCCTGGACTCGGCCCGTATAGTCAAAAGTATACAAAGAAAGTACCCAGGGAGTAAACTCATTTCCCAAACGATTTTTTAAATTATTATTTCACCACTAAAACGCATGAGACTTGTAGTTTTCAAGAATGTTTTCATTTTTGATGAGACGCTGAATAAAAGCAGTTTAATCGCCGGCAAACGAAAACCCGCAATTTCCCGTAAATCGCGGGCTTGGCCCGTATAGTCAAAAGTATACAAAGAAAGTACCCAGGGAGTAAACTCATTTCCCGAACGATTTTTTAAATTACTTTTTCACCACTAAAACGCATGAGACTTGTAGTTTTCAAAAATGTTTTCATTTTTGATGAGACGCTGAATAAAAGCAGTTTAATCGCCGGCAAACGAAAACCTGCGATTTCCCTAAATCCCGGACTCGGCCCGTATAGTCAAAAGTATACAAAGAAAGTAACCAGGGAGTAAACTCATTTCCCAAACGATTTTTTAAATTATTATTTCACCACTATAGCGCATGAGACTTGTAGTTTTTAGAAATGTTTTCATTTTTGATGAGACGCTGAATAAAAGCAGTTTAATCGCTGGCAAACGAAAACCTGCGATTTCCCTAAATCCCGGACTCGGCCCGTATAGTCAAAAGTATACAAAGAAAGTACCCAGGGAGTAAACTCATTTCCCAAACGATTTTTTAAATTATTATTTCACCACTATAGCGCATGAGACTTGTAGTTTTCAAGAATGTTTTCATTTTTGATGAGACGCTGAATAAAAGCAGTTTAATCGCCGGCAAACGAAAACCCGCGATTTCCCGTAAATCCCGGGCTTGGCCCGTATAGTCAAAAGTATACAAAGAAAGTACCCAGGGAGTAAACTCATTTCCCAAACGATTTTTTAAATTACTATTTCACCACTAAAGCCCATGAGACTTGTAGTTTTTAAAAATGATTTCATTTTTGATGAGACGCTGAATAAAAGCAGTTTAATCGCCGGCAAACGAAAACCTGCGATTTCCCTAAATCACGGACTCGGCCCGTATAGTCAAAAGTATACAAAGAAAGTACCCAGGGAGTAAACTCATTTTCAGAACGATTTTTTAAATTATTTTTTCGCCACTAAAACGCATAAGACTTGTAGTTTTTAAAAATGTTTTCATTTTTGATGAGACGCTGAATAAAAGAAGTTTAATCGCCGGCAAACGAAAACCCGCGATTTCGCGTATAATCCGGGCTTGGCCCGTATAGTCAAAAGTATACAAAGAAAGTACCCAGGGAGTAAACTCATTTCCCGAACGATTTTTTATATTATTTTTTTACCACTAAACGCATGAGACTTGTAGTTTTCAAAAATATTTTCATATTTGATGGGACGCTGAATAAAAGCAGTTTAATCGCCGGCAAACGAAAACCTGCGATTTCCCTAAATCCCGGACTCGGCCCGTATAGTCAAAAGTATGCAAAGAAAGTACCCAGGGAGTAAACTCATTTCCCAAACGATTTTTTAAATTATTATTTCACCACTATAGCGCATGAGACTTGTAGTTTTTAGAAATGTTTTCATTTTTGATGAGACGCTGAATAAAAGCAGTTTAATCGCCGGCAAACGAAAACCTGCGATTTTCCTAAATCCCGGACTCGGCCCGTATAGTCAAAAGTATACAAAGAAAGTACCCAGGGAGTAAACTCATTTCCCAAACGATTTTTTAAATTATTATTTCACCACTATAGCGCATGAGACTTGTAGTTTCCAAGAATGTTTTCATTTTTGATGAGACGCTGAATAAAAGCAGTTTAATCGCCGGCAAACGAAAACCCGCGATTTCCCGTAAATCCCGGGCTTGGCCCGTATAGTCAAAAGTATACAAAGAAAGTACCCAGGGAGTAAACTCATTTCCCGAACGATTTTTTAAATTACTTTTTCACCACTAAAACGCATGAGACTTGTAGTTTTCAAAAATGTTTTCATTTTTGATGAGACGCTGAATAAAAGCAGTTTAATCACCGGCAAACGAAAACCTGCGATTTCCCTAAATCCCGGACTCGGCCCGTATAGTCAAAAGTATACAAAGAAAGTACCCAGGGAGTAAACTCATTTCCAGAACGATTTTTTAAATTATTTTTTCACCACTAAAACGCATAAGACTTGTAGTTTTTAAAAATGTTTTCATTTTTGATGAGACGCTGAATAAAAGAAGTTTAATCGCTGGCAAACGAAAACCCGCGATTTCCCGTATATCCCGGGCTTGGCCCATATAGTCAAAAGTATACAAAGAAAGTACCCAGGGAGTAAACTCATTTCCCGAACGATTTTTTATATTATTTTTTTACCACTAAACGCATGAGACTTGTAGTTTTCAAAAATATTTTCATATTTGATGGGACGCTGAATAAAAGAAGTTTAATCGCCGGCAAACGAAAATCCGCGATTTCCCGTAAATCCCGGACTCGGCCCGTATAGTCAAAAGTATACAAAGAAAGTACCCTGTGAGTAAACTCATTTCCCGAACGATTTTTTAAATTATTTTTTCACCACTAAAACTCATAAGACCTGTAGTTTTTAAAAATGTTTTCATTTTTGATGAGACGCTGAATAAAAGAAGTTTAATCGCCGGCAAACGAAAACCCGCGATTTCCCGTAAATACCGGCTTGGCCCGTATATTCAAAAGTATACAAAGAAAGTACCCAGGGAGTAAACTCATTTCCCGAACGATTTTTTAAATTACTTTTTCCTCACTAAAACGCATGAGACTTGTAGTTTTTAAAAATGTTTTCATTTTTGATAAGACGCTGAATAAAAGAAGTTTAATCGCCGGCAAACGAAAACCTGCGATTTCCGTAAATCCTGGACTCGGCCCGTATAGTCAAAAGTATACAAAGAAAGTACCCAGGGAGTAAACTCATTTCCCAAACGATTTTTTAAATTATTATTTCACCACTAAAACGCATGAGACTTGTAGTTTTCAAGAATGTTTTCATTTTTGATGAGACGCTGAATAAAAGCAGTTTAATCGCCGGCAAACGAAAACCCGCGATTTCCCGTAAATCGCGGGCTTGGCCCGTATAGTCAAAAGTATACAAAGAAAGTACCCAGGGAGTAAACTCATTTCCCGAACGATTTTTTAAATTACTTTTTCACCACTAAAACGCATGAGACTTGTAGTTTTCAAAAATGTTTTCATTTTTGATGAGACGCTGAATAAAAGCAGTTTAATCGCCGGCAAACGAAAACCTGCGATTTCCCTAAATCCCGGACTCGGCCCGTATAGTCAAAAGTATACAAAGAAAGTACCCAGGGAGTAAACTCATTTCCCAAACGATTTTTTAAATTATTATTTCACCACTATAGCGCATGAGACTTGTAGTTTTTAGAAATGTTTTCATTTTTGATGAGACGCTGAATAAAAGCAGTTTAATCGCTGGCAAACGAAAACCTGCGATTTCCCTAAATCCCGGACTCGGCCCGTATAGTCAAAAGTATACAAAGAAAGTACCCAGGGAGTAAACTCATTTCCCAAACGATTTTTTAAATTATTATTTCACCACTATAGCGCATGAGACTTGTAGTTTTCAAGAATGTTTTCATTTTTGATGAGACGCTGAATAAAAGCAGTTTAATCGCCGGCAAACGAAAACCCGCGATTTCCCGTAAATCCCGGGCTTGGCCCGTATAGTCAAAAGTATACAAAGAAAGTACCCAGGGAGTAAACTCATTTCCCAAACGATTTTTTAAATTACTATTTCACCACTAAAGCCCATGAGACTTGTAGTTTTTAAAAATGTTTTCATTTTTGATGAGACGCTGAATAAGAGCAGTTTAATCGCCGGCAAACGAAAACCTGCGATTTCCCTAAATCCCGGACTCGGCCCGTATAGTCAAAAGTATACAAAGAAAGTACCCAGGGAGTAAACTCATTTTCAGAACGATTTTTTAAATTATTTTTTCGCCACTAAAACGCATAAGACTTGTAGTTTTTAAAAATGTTTTCATTTTTGATGAGACGCTGAATAAAAGAAGTTTAATCGCCGGCAAACGAAAACCCGCGATTTCGCGTATAATCCGGGCTTGGCCCGTATAGTCAAAAGTATACAAAGAAAGTACCCAGGGAGTAAACTCATTTCCCGAACGATTTTTTATATTATTTTTTTACCACTAAACGCATGAGACTTGTAGTTTTCAAAAATATTTTCATATTTGATGGGACGCTGAATAAAAGAAGTTTAATCGCCGGCAAACGAAAATCCGCGATTTCCCGTAAATCCCGGACTCGGCCCGTATAGTCAAAAGTATACAAAGAAAGTACCCAGGGAGTAAACTCATTTCCCAAACGATTTTTTCAATTATTTTTTCTCCACTAAAGCGCATGAGACTAGTAGTTTTCAAAAATGTTTTCATTTTTGATGAGACGCTTAATGAAAGAGGTTTAATCGCCGGCAAACGAAATCCCGCGTTTTCCCGTAAATCCGGGGCTTGGCCCGTATAGTCGAATGTATACAAAGAAAGTACCCAGGGAGTAAACTCATTTCCCGAACGATTTTTTAAATTTTTTTTTCACCACTAAAACGCATGAGACTTGTAGTTTTTAAAAATGTTTTCATTTTTGATGAGACGCTTAATGAAAGAGGTTTAATCGCCGGAAAACGAAAACCCGCGATTTCCCGTAAATCCCGGGCTTGGCCCGTATAGTCGAATGTATACAAAGAAAGTATCCAGGGAGTAAACTCATTTTCAAAACGATTTTTTAAATTATTTTTTCACAACTAAAACGCATAAGACTTGTAGTTTTTAAAAATGTTTTCATTTTTGATGAGACGCTGAATAAAAGAAGTTTAATCGCCGGCAAACGAAAACCCGCGATTTCCCGTATATCCCGGGCTTGGCCCGTATAGTCAAAAGTATACAAAGAAAGTACCCAGGGAGTAAATTCATTTCCCGAACGATTTTTTATATTATTTTTTTACCACTAAACGCATGAGACTTGTAGTTTTTAAAAATGTTTTCATTTTTGATGAGACGCTGAATAAAAGCAGTTTAATCGCCGGCAAACGTAAACCTGCGATTTCCCTAAATCCCGGACTCGGCCCGTATAGTCAAAAGTATACAAAGAAAGTACCCAGGGAGTAAACTCATTTTCAGAACGATTTTTTAAATTATTTTTTCACCACTAAAACGCATGAGACTTGTAGTTTTCAAAAAATGTTTTCATTTTTGATGAGACGCTGAATAAAAGCAGTTTAATCGCCGGCAAACGAAAACCTGCGATTTCCCTAAATCCCGGACTCGGCCCGTATAGTCAAAAGTATACAAAGAAAGTACCCAGGGAGTAAATTCATTTCCCAAACGATTTTTTACATTATTATTTCACCACTAAAACGCATGAGACTTGCAGTTTTCAAGAATGTTTTCATTTTTGATGACACGCTGAATAAAAGCAGTTAAATCGCCGGCAAACGAAAACCCGCGATTTCCCGTAAATCCCGGGCTTGGCCCGTATAGTCAAAAAGTATACAAAGAAAGTACCCAGGGAGTAAACTCATTTCCCAAACGATTTTTTAAATTACTATTTCACCACTAAAGCCCATGAGACTTGTAGTTTTTAAAAATGTTTTCATTTTTGATGAGACGCTGAATAAAAGCAGTTTAATCGCCGGCAAACGAAAACCCGCGATTTCCCGTAAATCCCGGGCTTGGCCCGTATAGTCAAAAGTATACAAAGAAAGTACCCAGGGAGTAAACTCATTTCCCGAACGATTTTTTAAATTACTTTTTCACCACTAAAACGCATGAGACTTGTAGTTTTCAAAAATGTTTTCATTTTTGATGAGACGCTGAATAAAAGCAGTTTAATCACCGGCAAACGAAAACCTGCGATTTCCCTAAATCCCGGACTCGGCCCGTATAGTCAAAAGTATACAAAGAAAGTACCCAGGGAGTAAACTCATTTCCAGAACGATTTTTTAAATTATTTTTTCACCACTAAAACGCATAAGACTTGTAGTTTTTAAAAATGTTTTCATTTTTGATGAGACGCTGAATAAAAGAAGTTTAATCGCTGGCAAACGAAAACCCGCGATTTCCCGTATATCCCGGGCTTGGCCCATATAGTCAAAAGTATACAAAGAAAGTACCCAGGGAGTAAACTCATTTCCCGAACGATTTTTTATATTATTTTTTTACCACTAAACGCATGAGACTTGTAGTTTTCAAAAATATTTTCATATTTGATGGGACGCTGAATAAAAGAAGTTTAATCGCCGGCAAACGAAAATCCGCGATTTCCCGTAAATCCCGGACTCGGCCCGTATAGTCAAAAGTATACAAAGAAAGTACCCTGTGAGTAAACTCATTTCCCGAACGATTTTTTAAATTATTTTTTCACCACTAAAACTCATAAGACCTGTAGTTTTTAAAAATGTTTTCATTTTTGATGAGACGCTGAATAAAAGAAGTTTAATCGCCGGCAAACGAAAACCCGCGATTTCCCGTAAATACCGGCTTGGCCCGTATATTCAAAAGTATACAAAGAAAGTACCCAGGGAGTAAACTCATTTCCCGAACGATTTTTTAAATTACTTTTTCCTCACTAAAACGCATGAGACTTGTAGTTTTTAAAAATGTTTTCATTTTTGATAAGACGCTGAATAAAAGAAGTTTAATCGCCGGCAAACGAAAACCTGCGATTTCCGTAAATCCTGGACTCGGCCCGTATAGTCAAAAGTATACAAAGAAAGTACCCAGGGAGTAAACTCATTTCCCAAACGATTTTTTAAATTATTATTTCACCACTATAGCGCATGAGACTTGTAGTTTTTAGAAATGTTTTCATTTTTGATGAGACGCTGAATAAAAGCAGTTTAATCGCCGGCAAACGAAAACCTGCGATTTCCCTAAATCCCGGACTCGGCCCGTATAGTCAAAAGTATACAAAGAAAGTACCCAGGGAGTAAACTCATTTCCCAAACGATTTTTTAAATTATTATTTCACCACTATAGCGCATGAGACTTGTAGTTTTTAGAAATGTTTTCATTTTTGATGAGACGCTGAATAAAAGCAGTTTAATCGCTGGCAAACGAAAACCTGCGATTTCCCTAAATCCCGGACTCGGCCCGTATAGTCAAAAGTATACAAAGAAAGTACCCAGGGAGTAAAC